>NC_092872.1:433912785-434512785 GCF_028372415.1 Notamacropus eugenii | reverse complement strand
GTTAGTCTTACACAACACCACTATTATGGAAGTCATTTGCAAAACTACACAGATTTGGCCTATATTGAATTGCTTACCTTCCAAAAGGAAGGGGTGGGGAGGGAGGGAGGAAAAGAAGTTGGAACTCAAAGTTTTAGGAACAACTGTCAAGTACTGTTCTTGCCACCAGGAAATAAGAAATACAGGTATAGAAAGTTATTTGGCCCTACAGGACAAAAGAGAAGATGGAGACAAGGGCAGAGAGGGATGATAGAAGAGAGAGCAGACTGGTGATAGGGGCAATTAGAATGCCCGGTGTTTTGGGGTGGGGGGAGGTAACAAAAGGGGAGAAAATTTGTAAGCCAAAATTTTGTGAAAATGAATGTTAAAAGTTAAATTAATTAATTAATTATTTTTTTAAAAAAAGAAAGAAAAAAATTAGAATGGAGCAGATGGAAGCTAATGAATTTATGAGAAACCAAGAAATTAAAAAACAAAACCAAAAGAATGAAAAAAAAATAGAAGACAATGTGATATATCTCATTGAAAAACAACTGACCTGGAAAATAGATCCAGGAGAGTCAATTTAAAAATTATGGGACTACCTGAAAGCCATGACCAAAAAAAGAGCCTAGACATTGTCTTTCATGAAATTATCAAGGAAAACTGCCCTGATATTCTGGAACTAGAGGGAAAATAAATATTGAAATAATTCACTGATTGCCTCCTGAAAGAGATCTGAAAAGAAAAACTCCTAGGAATATTGTAACCAAATTCCAGAGTTCCCAGGTCCAGAAGAAAATATTATAAGAAGCCATAATGAAACATTTTTTTGTGGAAATGTAATCAGGATAACACAGGATCTGGCAGCTTCTACATTAAGGGATCAAAGGGCTTGAAATATGATATTCCAGAAGTCAAAGCAACTAGGATTAAAACCAAGAATCATCAACCCAGCCAAACTGAGTATAATACTTTAAGGGAAAAAATGGTCATTCAATGAAATAGAGGACTTTCAAACATTCTTGATGAAAAGACTAGAGCTGAATAGAAAATATGACTTTCAAACACAAGAATCAAGAGAAGCATGAAAACATAAACAGGAAAGAGAAATAATACAGGACTTATTAAAGTTGAACTGTTTACATTCCCACATGGAAAGATAATATTTGTAACTCTTGAAACTTTTCTCAGTATTTGGATAGTTGGAGGGATTATACAAATGTGTGTGTGTATGTATATGTGTGTGTGTGTGTGTGTGTGTGTGTGTGTGTGTGTGTGTGTATATATATAGATAGATAGATATAGATATACATATATAGGTAGAGGGCACAAAGTGAATTGAATAGGAAGGGATGATATCTAAAAAATAAAATTTAGGGGTGAGAGAGGAATATAATGGGAGGAGAAAGGGAGAAATAGAATGGGGCAAATTATCTCTCATAAAAAAGACAAGTAAAAGCTTTTTTTCAGTGGAGGGGAAAAGGTAGAAATGAGAGGGAAAAAGTGAAGCTTACTCTCATCACATTTGGCTTAAGGAGGGAATAACATGCACATTCAAATGTGTGAAAATCTGTCTTACACTACAGGAAAGTAAGGGAGAAAGGGATAAGTGGAATGTGGGGGGATGATAGAAGGGAGGGCAAATGAGAGGAGGGGGGTAATTAGAAGTAAACACTTTTGAGGAAGGATTAGGTCAAAAGAATAGAATAAATGGGACAGTAGGATAGGATGGAGAGAAATACAGTTAGTCTTTCACAACATGCTTATTATGGAAGTATTTAGCAAAACTACACATATACAGCCTATATTGAATTGCTTGCCTTCTCAGTGGGGATTGGGTAGGGAGGGAGGGAGGGAAAGAAGTTGGAACTCAAAGTTTTAGGAATGAATGTTGAAAATTGTCTTTGCATGTAACTGGGAAATAAAAAATATATGTAATGGGATATATAAATCTATCTTGCCCTACAAGAAAAGAGAGAAGATGGGATAAGGGAAGGGAGGGGTGTGATAGAAGGGAGGGTAGACTGGGGAAAGGCATAATCAGAATGCATAGTATTTTGGGGTGAGGGGAGGGAAGAGATGGGGAGAAAATCTGAAACTCAAAATCTTGTGGAAATGAATATTGAAAACTAAAAATAAATTAATAAAAAACAAATTAGATAATTGTTTTTAATGTATATATTTGCATATCTATCATACACTATAGATACATATGTGTGTATGGATATATAGTTGCAGAAACAAAAATGGGATATCCCAATAATTCACCACAGACATAATCTTAAAGCAAATAGGCCTGGCGCTCAACTATAAATATGCTCTACTCCCAGTGTCTGAATTATAACCTTAAGGCCCACAGTCCAAGATACAATATGTGATATTTCAAAAAAATAATTAGAGTCTCTGCAGGCAAATAGTCCCTTGAAACAGGCCCCTTCCAGATGGGGCTCTCTGTGGGAGATTTTAGGTGCAGGGCATGTCAAAGTTTGTAACGGCTAACAAAACAAAGCAACTTGACGTAGAACAATGGGACTGAGAAAACAAGGGTGTCAGGGCGGTCTCTCTCCCCAGGCAGGTAGCTTTATTTATCCTTCCCAGGACTTCCAGGACAAGCTACACATAAACCCGACATTGATGCTGTCCATACTAGCCCCATATTAGTTCATGTTTATATACACTGACAGGAGGGGATGGATCTGCTCAACATTCCTCTCTTGCTTCCTCTTACCATGTTCCCTCAGAGACTTTTTCAAACACCATAAAGCAAAAAAAAAAAAACAAGTCCAGAAGGCCCCATGACTGTGTCACTTGGGCCAACAAATGACAGGCTGGTCAGCAGAGTAGCTGTGAGCATTATATAGAGTTGGTGCCTAGGACCTCATTCCCCTATCCTTTGTTTCCTGATGGAACTCTTTTCTAAATATGGAGCACACGGTTTCAGTGAAGGTTCTAGCAGATGTTTTTTTCTTCTTATGGTCCCCATAATCTCATTGTCAGAGACACTTCAGAGGCAAAATTGTCCTAGATCTTGACCCAAGAATATCATCTTCATCTTTGTTTGAACCGAGCACAAATTAACTTCCTTCCTCACAGTTCCTGGGCATTTTTTCCAATATGTCTAGAATGTGGGGCAAGTGGTGGAGAGTGTAGGGAGAGGAGAAAAGAGAATGGAAGGAGAAAGATTTAATTATGCCAAACAAAATTCATTATGAGCTTCTTGTAGATGAAGGAGGATCAGAGAGCCCAGACTAGTCAACAGTATCCATTCAGTATTCCTGGTTCCTCACCCAGAGTTGCACCCCAGTCTTGGAATCTTCTCTCATGATTTTTCTAAATTGACTACTTCAGTTCCTAATATTGGACAATGGCATGGGCAAATAGGTGACTCTACAGTGACTTTTGGTTTACAAAGAAAAAGATCTTGTAGATTGGTTTCTCCCAAGTACACAATGGCAGCCATGATTGAATTTAAGATTAGAAGAGATCCCAGAAACTTATCTACTTCAATCTATTTATTTGGCAGCAGAAAGAAACCCCAAGGAATGGCATGATTCACTTAAGCTCACAGAGGTAGGAAGTAAGAGAGCTAAAATTTGAACTCAGTTCTGACTACAAATCCAGTATTTGTCTATACAGTCAGTAATTGTATGGGGCAACTGGTACCATCATGTTCCACTCTCTACAGCTTGCCAGAATTTCAAGGTCCTCCTCACCAGAAAGTCAGAGATTCCTATTGTCAAGGAAGCCTTTTAGTATCTGGGGGCCCCACTGTTAATACTCCTGAGGTATGAGCAGAATTTACATGGTCTATGGAAAGGACATGGATAATATTAAAGCAAATGAATTTTCTGTCTTCTGATCTTATTTGGTTAATGTCAATGACATTATTTTGGATAATTCTGTAAGATACTGTCTCTATCCTTTCTCCAAGCACATCTGAAGTTTTATTGAATATACATGTCCTCTTGCAGAGTTCTGACAATTATATCATCCTGACTGCAGACACTGATCAGAGATCATCAACCCATTATTTGTAACTCAGTGAGGGGAAAAAATGGCTGTTTAGTTCAGAGCTTGAGCTCAAGTCCCTGTGCTGAATATTAAGAAACAAAAAGAGGAGCAGCATATTAATGAGGAAGACTAATCTTTCTATCCATCTATCTGCATCAAAGACCAAGACAGATGGATGGTTCCCAGCTTCAAAGCAGTGATGCTGGCATCATTCTTGAATATGAAACAAAAATGTAAATAACAAAGAAAAAGAGAGTCCTGAGAAATAGAGTTCAATGAAAGAGAGGGCAGAAAGTTAGCAAAAATGTCAGTTGTGTGAAAATACCATTCTGAAAGCAGTGTTTGACAACTTAAGTGAGCTGTCATTGGCAGGGCATCAAATGTGCTTATCTGGAGAAATATTTAAATTTAGAAGGCTAGATATAAAAAAGGACACAATGGACAAGGGATGTAGATATAAAGAAAAGAAGATTAGCATTGCTTTGTAATTAAGACCCCTTCTTCACTTTTTTTGTTTGCTTTTCCCAGAAGCAGCTCTGTTTGGGGCTAAGAACTTTGTAAAACTGAGAAAAAGAGACTGACTAACTGTAACTAAATTTCAGTCCTTGTCCCTGAAGTTGGATACAAGAAACTGAAGAAGGAATGTGGTGATGTGACATCTAAAGAGGTCAAATTCATAAATAGACCATTCAAAGTCTGGGATTCACTGACATTCACAATTTCATGCTGAAAGCAAGAATCCTTTAAAAAAAAAATCAAGAGCTAAATGATAAAATGCAGAAGAGAAAATTGTAGCTATTTGCTGACTTTAAGCAACAAACAAGCATAGAAGGATTTCTGGTGAAGTCTTGGTTGGCAAGATATACGTCTCTTTAATCCAGCTACATCTGTCTAAAAGTAGAATTCATTGCTTCAGTAGGTAATGAATCCCTATTTCTAGAGACCTTCTAGTAGAGGCTGGTTGACCACTTGTCGGGTTGTTTTCGTTATGATGGTTGTGATAATAGGATGGGGTTGTAATTAATGCCCTCTAAGGTCGGTTCCAGCCCAGAGAGTCTGGTTCTTTGATTGGTTTCTGCCATTTGGCCATCAACAGGGTTCTTTTGGTTAAAGATGTCACTGAAGACAAATTTATAATTCCAATCCCTCACAAAAGTGGCAATTGCCAAATTAAATAAGCATATTTTGTCACCCAACATTCAAAGAGTGCTAAATATGAGATGAATCAGGGAGTATCTCCACAAGTATCTAGTGTATGTCTTCTGTTTCTGCAAAGAAAAATATTCAAAATGTTCATAGATCTAGAGCTGAAAAGGACCTCAAAAGGTAACTGAGGCCCAGGGAAATGAAGTGACTTGATGAATGGTCACCCAGCTAGTTAAATTGCAGAGTTGAGATTAAACCTAGATTCTTTGATGCAAGAGTCAATACTTTTCCCCATTGTCCCAGGCCATCTCTCTGGGTAATTTGGGTCAGAAATGTAAAGAATGTGAGATGGTAGATTCTAGGACTATAAACAAGATAAGGAGTGGGTAAGAACAGTCTCTTTGAGAATACTCATTTAGGGCCAGCTGGGTGGCATAGTAGATAGAGTACTAGCCCTGGAGTCAGGAGGACCTGACTTCAAATCCAACCTTAGCCAGTTATTTATCCTGGATAAGTCATTTAACCCTGATTTCCGTCGGGGTAGTTCACCCTGAACTACCTTTGGTTCTTACAAAAGTGAATGATTAGGCTAGTTAATGCATTCTGATGGTAACAAAGGGAACCAAACACTAAGGATGATCCCCTTCTCTTCCAGAATCTTATTATAGAGCAGTGGCATCTTTCATAAATCTTAAACCCCTTCATCTTTTCTTACTTCAATATAAATGGTCTGGACCTACTCTCCCAGCTTCCACTTACACTAGTCTGCCAGGTCTCAAAGGGTGGTCGCTCTCTCCACCTCAGTGCTTGCTCTAAGGACTGGGGTCATAGGGGCAAGGAGGGGGAGGAAGGGGACTCTCTCTAATGCTATAGTTCTTGAGCACACACTGGTATGATATTTCCCCTCCAGGATTATTGATTGATAAAATTTGTTGTTGTTATTCAGTCCAACTCTTCATGGCCTAATTTGAGATTTTCTTTCATCTTTTTTTTCTCATCTGCCTCATTCTAATCTTTAAGGAATTATTTTCTTCAGTGAGCTTTCAGACCTCCTTTTCCATCTGGCCAATTCTGCTTTTTAGGACAATTTTCTTTTCATTGGCTTTTTGGATCTTTTTTGTCATTTGGGTTAGTCTATTTTTTAAACTGTTATTTTCTTCAGCATTTTTTTGGGTCTCCTTTAGCAAGGAGTTGACTCATTTTTCATAATTCTCTTGCATCACTCTCATTTCTCTTCCCAGTTTTTGCTCTACTTCTCTTACTTGATTTTCAAAATCCTTTTTGAGCTCTTCCATGGCCTGAGACTAAATCATATTTTTTTTGGAGACTTTGGATGGAGGAACTTTGACTCTGTTTGCATGTTTTGGTCTTCCTTGTCACCAAAGTAAGATTCTACAGTCTGATTCTTTTTCCTGTTTTTTTCTCTTTTCCCCAGCCATTTACTTGATTTTTGAGCTCTTTGTCAAGGTGGATCTCTGCTTCCAGTGGGGCTGGGGGGTGTACTGTCAACTGCTCGATTCCCCCACAATCTGTGGACCTAGAGCTCCAGAAACAGTAGCTGCTGCTGCCCCTATCACTGTTGTGGCTGCCATGGGTTCCTCTGCCCCCTCCCCACTCTGCCATCCTGAGATTGGGGCAAGCACTACTCCACTCTCCCACACTGGTGCCACAGGCTTTTTCCACAGGCTTTTTGGGGACTTTCCAATTTGGTCCCCAGGGTTTTGGGGTCGTAAAGTCTGGAAACTGCCACAGGTGCCAGAGATTAAGTCCTCCTGAAGCATACTCAAGTCCAGTCTGTCCTGGTGCAGCCCACACTGGACTACGCCTTGCCCCCAGGGTAGTATGATAGACACTTCCTGGCAACCTTCTAGGCTATCTTGGGCTGGAGATTTGTTTCACTCTGGAGATTTGTTTTACAGCTCCAGAATTTGTTTAGAGCCATTTTTTTCAAGTATTTGGGTGGGTTTGGGGGCAGCACTCTAGAAAGTCCATGCTGTTACTCTGCCATCTTGGCTCTGCCCCCCAATTTGGGATTTTCTTGGCAAAGAGTGGTTTGCCATTCCCTTCTTCAGTTAATTTTACAGATGGGGAACTGCAACAAATAGAGTTAAGTGACATGCCCAGGGTCACATAGCTAATAAATGTCTGAGGCCAGATTTGAACTCAGAAAGATGCATCTTCCAGATTCCAAGCCCAGTGCTCTAATGTGACACTGAGCTGCAACTTGTTGAATTCAGACAGACTTAATTACCTTTATATAGGAACACCGTGTTGTTGTTGTTCAATCATTTCAGTCATGTCTGACTCTGTGAGACCAACTGGGACTTTCTTGGCAAAGACATTGGAGTACTTTAACATTTCCTTCTCCAACTCATTTTACAGATGAGGAAACTGACGCAGGCAAGGTTAAATGGCTTGTCTAGGGTCACACAGCTAGTAAGTGTCTGAGGCCAGATTTGAATACAGGAACATGAGTCTGCCTAACCTCAGGCCTGATACTCTGTGGGGTATTTATCATAGTACTACAGTAAGAATAGTTGGTATAAAACATCTCAAAAGCCTGTGGCAGTTTCCCACATAAACACATAGAGTCCACAGGAAAGTGGGCTCAGACTTAGCCCATGGGGCAAAGGGAAAACAGTGGTTGTTAAAAGTCTTTTTCTCCCCTTCTTGGGGTATCCAGGTTGTATAATCTCCCTAGGTAGATTATAGGTTATCCTTCTATGCTCCAGGTAGCTACCTGAAGCTGCCTTTCTTCAGTGTGTCTAGCTAGTTTGTCTTTGTCTCCTAACACAGACGCTGTCACCCATTGTTCCAAGGATGCTGCTAGGGGGACAATGTGAAGTACAAAATTCTCCCCACCCTTTAAAGTTCACAAAGGTTCTCCTCTGGCCAACGTGGGGAGGGGGAAGAAGTCTATATGCTCTACTTTTCCCCCATGCCATTCCTTCCCACACCTATGACTAGAATGGCTTCCACCACTAAACTCCCAGGTGCTAGAATGCTTAAGTCCAAACAAGCTTGCTGGTTTTATATAAACCCTACAGGACAGGACCAAGTCACCTCAACAAATCCAAGTATACTTTCCACATAGGGTCACTCTATCATATTCATTAGTTTTTTAGAATTTTCTCCCTTGAAAATCTTACTTATTTCCATAGACTCAATTATATCCTCTATGTAGATGATTCCCAGATCTATTTTCCCAGTCAGTACCTCTCTTCTGAGCTCAAGACCATCTTCACCTGGATGTATAACCAACATCTCAAACTAAACATATTTTTTTTTATTTTTTTACCATAATCTCCTCTTTCTGACTTGGCTATTTCTGTCTGTGGGAGATGGTGAATGACCATCATTCACATGTTCTCTCATGTTTAAATGTGCTTTTAAACTTTTTTCCCCTTTATTTATCATGGTATCCTGTTGATTCTAGCTCTGAAACATCTTTTATATTCATCTTCTCCTCTCTAATCCTACTATATGCACACTAATACAGGTTGTCATTATCACCTTCTTAGAATTTTGCAACAATTTCAGTCTTCCCACTTTGATTTACATTTGCATATTTATTTCAGAATTATCTCTTTTATGTAGGGATTCATTCATAACATTCTTCTCCTAAAAAAAAAAAAAACAGATAGAAAAAACAAATGTGTGTGTGTGTGTGTGTGTGTGTGTGTGTGTGTGTGTGTGTGTGTGCGTGAAAAGAGAAAGGGGGAAGAAGGGGAGAGGAAATGGAGAAACAGAAAAATGAATGAACCTACTTGCAATGGCTTTATAATCCTTCCAAATATAACTCAATCCTTTCCTGTCAATCAAAGCTCACCACAACTAGGCACCATCTTTTTCTGTCCTTTACCCATACTAACTCTATCTGTTTACTCTGCACCCCAGCAAAATTGACCTACTTCCTGTAACCAGCCTATCCCCTACCCTTCCACCTGCATGCCTTTGTTTAGGTCATTCCTTTAGTGTAAGACACTTTTCCAACTTTTCCCTATTGAGTTCTTACCTTCTTACCCACTCTTTAAAGACCAAATCAAATATCACCAATTCCAGGGATACTTCCTTAATTTCCTAGTTGGAAATTACCTTCCCCTCTTGAAACTGACATACAGTACTTAGTTTGTACCCTTTGTAATGCACTTATCTTGTCCTGTTACATATTAGAGTTATCTGTCTTTGAGTCTTATTCCCTACTAAACTGCATACTGCTCTCCCATGTAGAGTAGTTGATGTATTCATATTTTGGGTTTAATTTTACATTCTTTGTGCTTTAGTCAGTGGTGAGAAAGTCAATGTACTATCTTAATGCTATCAAAAAGTAGATTAGATCTACTGTTGCCAGAGTATAGTATCATGGAGAGAGACAGAGATGGAGAAAGAAAATGAGAACGGAGAATGAGAAGGGGAGGGGGTGTCCACATTAGTTGCCTGTCAATTATGAGTTATTGTGCATATGTGTATATATATATGTATGTATATATATATATATATTTGTGTGTGTGTGTTTTTCTTTATTTAAACTCTGATTCTAAAGTGGTAACAAAGAGAATGGGCTAGTCACCAACTGGACAGATTCCTCACAACTTTGGCATTTTTTCTATTCAGTCTAAATATTTATAAACACAGATTTAATTGGAACAAGATCATCTCCAGATAATATCAGCACATTAACAAAATGGAAAAAGAAGAAAAAGAACAAGCAAGAGAGTAACCAATTGAATGTAAGTTATGGTATGGATGAGAATCTATTGCCAGAGAAGCTGAGGATTCCTTTTTGCTAATGAAGCGCTAATGAAAACCTTTCCAAGAGTTTGGGACACATCCATAACATATATAAACACAGATTTCCCCCATCTTTGTCATCAGTCTGATTAATTCTATCCTCTTCTGGTTTCCTACAACTTTTGATGTTGAGGGATTTTCAGAAGTTCCAATTAATGAGGGAATCATTGAAACATTGCTAGGTTTGGGATAGTAGCATTTCAGACCCAAATATCAACGTCTCTGGCTACAATATGATTGTCACACATATCTGGGAATACATCACCAGCAAGAAGAAATGTTATAGGACCTTGGTATTCAAGAGAAGCTGAAAATCCAAAGTATGAGACCATGATGATAACTTTTATGGATGTAAAATCTCAGAGGTGTGGATTCTCACTCCTTCCAGAGAAGCAGATTACAATTTATCTTTGCTTTGAATTCAACTGAACAAATGTTTACTAAACGTCGATGTTATACTAGGCATTATGCAGGGTGCTGAGAATACAGAGACAAAAATAAAACAGTTCTTGCCTTCAAGGAGCTAGGAAGGCAAGAGTCTATGAAGGGAAGAGAGATATGACATGTTCACAACTACAAAAATTCAAAGCATATAATACAAAGTAACTTCTTAGCTATGCTTTCCTATAAACCTTTCAGATAGGATCTACTTAATTGAATTCAATGGGCATTTATTAAATAGAAGTCTACTATGTCTAGATCCTGTGCTAGGAAAAAAAGAATAATTTTTTAGAGGTACAGCATATACAGAGGGAAGTAAACAAAAGATAATTCATGGAGGGAGAGTGTACTAATGAATGAGAGGATCAGGAAAGGCTTCCTGTAAGATGTGGCCCTGGGAGTTGAGCTTTAACAAAAGCTTAGCATTCTAAGAGTAGGAGGTAAGTTTGGGGTAGGGCCTGAACACACAGTCTACAAAAGCAAATCAGTAGGTGACAGAGTGCTGAGTTTAGGGACCATTAAGGCCAATTTGGCTAGAACATAAATTTTGTGGAGGGGAGTAATGTCAAAGTGGACTGAACACTTGGCTGTTTTCAGATTGTAGGGGGTTTTAATGCCAAGATAAGGAATTTGTTTTTTACCCTCCAGGCTCTAGTGAACCACTGAAGATTGTGTGTCTTAATAATCATTTGACTGTAACACCTAGACTGTCTTTCATCACTTGCAATTATTAAATGATCAGACTATTAGACTAACTTTATTTCTGGCACATGGGGGATTATAGGATTTAGAAGTAAAAGAGAAGATTAAGCTTGTCTAGCACAATCCCCTCAGGAAACTTGGACTCTGGGAAGTAAAAGGATGAGTCCTAATGCACATATGCTCCAACACTCAGAATCAATATGGGAAACCCATGTTTCTAGGACATGAAATCCAGGTCTTTTTCTGCTATACATCACTTTTATACAACTTTTCAGATGCAAATTATTTTTTATAATATGTTGTAGTCTACTTATGATCACCAAGCATCTTTCCTTTGGGCAACTGAAAAATTTCATTTTTCCAAGAATTTGTTATTTTATCATTCATGAACAGATATCATTAACAGATGATATGATAATAAAAATATAAGCTTTTATGGCAAAGATCAGTTTAGAATCACTGAAAAGGATGTGTAAATTCTCAAATATGGTCTCATCTGCTCTTCTCCTTTCTAATTCTGGATCCACTTCAACCTTTATTTGTAGTGCTTTTCCAAGATAACATACTGTTGGACTACCTCAAAGAGATATTCATCCAAATTCTTGTAACATTCTGAACAATATGCACTATTCGTTCACTCTTTTTTTTTTTTAATCCTGCAAAAGGCTAGGTTGATCTCTTTTTGTGGGCCCTGCATAAATTATTAGGCAAGTCCTGAATTCTGTGCCTTGTTGTAATCAGCACAATAGCATACACAAATGGGATGTTCTAGAGAACCTTGTTAGGAAATCTCTCTTCTATTGAGTACGCTTGACATTCTCCCTAACAATGGTGAATGCCTTTTTTGGTGAATGTGACTCCCTAGATATGCCCCACTAGATACAAATAATCAGAGCATTGCTAGTCAAAGAATTCTCTGACCAAACTTTTATACCAAAGTGGTATAAAGATGATGTTGTATAGTGGGAAGAGACCTGCATTTGGTGTCCTAAAGAACTGGATTTCAATCTTGGCTTTGATACTTACCAATATTGTAATTGTATGTATCAAAGACTCCTGGATGATCTTAACATCTTCCTGAATTATCTTTTTTGGAGGATAGGTTTTTAAGCCTATGTTTTTCTCTAACAAATTAATGTTTTTGTAATTAAAAAAATACAGTGGGACTTTACAATGTCCAGAGCAAGGCTATATCTTTCCTTCAAGTGTTTTAGCAATAACTTTGAGGAGTCAAAAGTTGATTCTTTGATGCCATTTGGCTTGAGCTGTCACCAATGTACTCCCCCCGCTACCACCACCAAGTTTCTGAGTAGGGAATCAATTTAGTCAGTCTTAAGCACTTGAGGCAGTAAGAACAGTTGGCATAAAATATTAATATAGAAATCTGTGACAGAATTCTGTACCACAAATATACATAATACACAGGAGAAAGTAGACTTGAACTTAGAGAAAACCTGTGGCAAAGGAGTAACTCACAGACCCTGTCTACCAAAAGTCCTTTTCTCCCACTTGTGGGATGCTCAAGAAATTCCCCTTGTGACACTGGAATAGATCACTTGGAGTGGAACCCAGGAAGACCTGGGTTCAAATTTGGTCTCAGACACAGTAGCTGTGTGACCCTGGGCAAGTCACTTAACTTCTCTCAGTCTCAATTTCCTCATCTCTAAAATGGGGATAACAACTTACAGGGTTGTTGTGAGGATTAAATGAGATAATATTTTTAATGCACTTAGCTGGCACATAGTAGGCACTTACATGCTTGTTTACTTCCTTACTTTCTTCCCTTAGCTATAGTAGAGTTTCTTCATTGAGCTCCTCATGGAGCCATGTACCTATGTCCAATCTGTACTTGTTCCCAAACAAAACACTGACATTGGATGATCCATGAATGTCACTAGGACATCAATAGGAAGATAGAGAATCCAGCATCTTCTGGGTCATTTATAGCTCACAAGATCTCCCTCCATTCAAAGTTGAGGGAAAGACACGTAAAGTTAAAACCTCAGTCTCTCCTCCCTACCTTCAGGTGGTTCTTTGTGGTGATACTACTGTACATGATTTTCCCCCATTTGGGACAATCCTTTCCATCTTAAGATATCTTGAAAACTGATCCATGTGTGCCTTTCAGTTTCTGCCACTTCCAGCACTAATTTCCCTTGCATTGTTTGATATATACAAAATGAGACTCAACCTGTCATTTCTTCCTCTTATATTTGTGGTGTTCAGGTCCAAATATAATGTTTCTAATTTGGTGAATTGGAACCTCTGCTGGTAGAGAGGAGTGCTAAACTATATTCCTGGAATCCAGAGGAATAACCCACTCAGAAATACTGTACCTAAAGGAAACTGCATGAGAACATTGCAAAGAGATAAAGCAATTCTAGGCCATAGGCTACCAGGAGTTGTGAGTTATTTTTTGCCACATGGGTGTATTGCATATATACCTCACTACCATTGTATCCTAAGTGTCATTCCACCCTTCTCCTGGATATTGCATGTATTTGTGCGAAAGTAAACCAATGGGTGGGAAATGGGGTTGGATGTTTTATATGAACTGTTCTTATTATATCATCTTTGCAACTGCCTTTCTTAAAAGTTAATTAATCTAATGTATCTAATTGAAAATAAGAATTGTGGGAGATCATGAGAAATAGTAGTAGGAGTGACCACCCACAAGTTTACCCTTAGAATCCCAAAACACTAACTATTCTCTTGAAAACTCAGTCCACTAGTGCCAATATAAATTGAAGGAGTATCCCAGAGAAAGGGGTTACACATAAAATAATAGATAACTTTCTTGTTAACCTTAAAACCTGTTTAAGTTGGAAAAAACTGGTTATATTCATGTACATGAGGTATATAAAAGATTATCAATGGAAATTCTAGGTTTTATCTCATTTCTTCATACTCTCAATTCAACTCTCTTTCTACCAAGTCATGTGTAGTTTTGCAGGTAACTAGAAAACAAGCTATTCCTAATTGGCCTTGTCAGAGACAGACTATTGAACTGATGGGATTGTAAATCTAACTTCAGGAATATATTTCTGGTGGGTTTTTTTTGTTAATGAACATTAGTTTGCAATACAAGTTGAAACTCGGAATCTTCACCCTTTTTTTCACAAATATTATGCCAAAATGGGAAAATGGCATTTTATCTCAACCTTCACTCTAATATCTGATACATAATCTTCTTTCCCTCAAAAATAGTGGTTTCTTGATGAAATTCAGGTACATTTGTGAGATAATACATTTCAATATTATTATTAACAGGGCAATAATCAACAATAATAGCTCATACTTTTTAAGGTATTTTATGATTTACAAAGGGCTTTCTATCCAACAAACCTGTGGTGTCAGTAGTACAAGCATTGCTTGTCATCCCCTCTTAACAAATGAGGAAACCAATGCTTTCAGAAGATTCTGATTCAGTCACTTTGCCATAGTTACAGAGTTAGGAAGTATAAGACCCTTGACTCAGGTCAAGTCTCCCAAGGCTCAAGTTGGGTCCTTTTACAGACACCATGTCAATCATCCAGCTAAGTTTCCTTGGACAGTTGTCCTTTCTTGGCTCTCCAAGATGAGTCTTCAAGACACAATTCCCATCCTATTGCTAAGCCTACAGAAATAAATCCCTTTCAGCTGCTAGTGTCGCCCTTAGCCACATAAGATTTCCTAGATGTCATACTGTGGGTGAAAGGGAACAATGATCTTCTCTGGAACTTAGAAATAAACACTTTCATGGATGACTTACTCTCTGTCACAACATCCTCCAGTCTATTTGTAACAGGAATTCCTGCAGGGTGAGATCAGTCACTTAATAACCTTGACTTCCATTTTTTGGTGTTGTTAAGACACCAGGCATCTGTCTTTGGTTACATCACAGGTCACTTCCAACTACTCCAGGAGCAAAATGTTCCTGCAGTCAGAGTCACAGCCTAGCACATCAAGGGAGTTGATGAATGAACGATAAGATATGCCAGAAAGCCAGAGAAGAAGATTCCAAGTTGGTAGCTCCAAACAGCCACTGAGCAGATTTAATTAGATGTTCTCAGATAGACTTTAAAGGGGACTGAGAAAGGATAATGTGCGAAATAGGCATGTGGCCTTTTGAATTGTTTTTTTAATTCAAAGATGGTGTCAGGAATGTGGATTCTCTTTTCACTTTGCTCATTTCAGCTAAAGTATGTGAAAGCTCTTTGTAAAATGGACTAAAAAGTGCATGTAATCCATTATTAGTTGAAAGAGCAGGCACACCATCTCCCTGGGCAAGCCAGAGTAAAGCCACAAGTCCTTACCTGTCACTTTCCAGTGGCCCCCAATAATAGAGATGACTATTCATGAATTCATGCTCATATAAAACTGGAGACACTTTCAAGTTTGCAGAGGATCTGAATTTAAATGCTGCCTCTCATACTTAATTCCTGTGGGGTCATAGGCAAGCCACTTGCCAGGACCTTAATTTTATCTGAAAAATAAAGGGATTGGACTACACTAAATTTAGCTCTAGTCTCCTCTTTTATATTCTATGATCCTATATTCTGTTATGACAATAATAGCTCACCTTTTTCATAATGCCTCAATGTTTATAAAATGATTTCCTTGAAGCAATGCTAGGTTTCTTTGCACACAGGGGTAGAGGATAAGGGCTAGACCTGTAGAGGGACCTCCTGGGTGAGGAAACTCTAATACAAGTTGATACCATTACTGTAGTTTACAGTATTAAGAGAATTGCCAAGAACCCAGAAGAACCCAGAACCCAAGACTTGTCCAGAGTCACAAAGGCAGAGTGTTCCTTTTTCCTGTGCCACTAGTTGCTTAATATGTTTTTTGGTGAATTGAATTATGCCAGATCAATTAGTAATTGCTAGATCATAGAAGAATACGTAGGCATTCTAATACCAAATAATTGTGCATTCTACTCAGCTCCATCATATTGCCTTCTCTGGCTTTTATCCCCCTTCCAATCTACCATAACCACAAAGATGTTATATTCATATTGCCAAGCAAACACCAGAACTCACGTAGTCTTCAGAGGACAAGGTCAAAAGACTGAGGACATGTGTTTGGAGTTTACAGTAGAGGAAAAAATAGAATTCTGGAGAATCATCAATTGAAGTCACAGTGATAAGAGAGATTACATCAGAAGGAAAAATCTCTCAAAGATGTTTTATTTGAGGTTTTTTTCCAAAATGCTCATAAGCCCATAAATCATCCAGCAACCACATTGTCCTGATTAGTATCTCAAAACAGAAAATGATTCTCAGCTCTACAAACTTCCCAGACATTCCATCATAAGTGGTGGCTCAGAACCAAAGGAAGGACTGAGATTTCAGGTAGAAGGCAGGCACACATGATAAGAGGCAACCTAAATATACAACCTGAAAGACAGTTCCCAAGATGAACCACCTTACATTACGATGACTTAATGAAACACACACACACACACACACACACACACACACACACACACACACCATTCTTTCTCTTCTTCTTTAGCTAAGATTAACCTCTATGGTTGGTTTATGCATTGCAAACCTAAAGAATGAAATTGTCCTGGTCATGATGCTATATCCTTTGCAACTCTGAAAAATGTTGTCCCCATATCCAATAGAGGCAAGGACAATGTCCTTCAGGGACTATCCTTAGGATGACTTGAATTTAAATAGCTTTGTTCTCCTCTCCTCAGACATAGACATTAGAAAATATGCTCTTTCCTTTTGTACCTCTAAGAGTTTCTTTTGCTCTTTCATGGGAAGGTAGCATATTTTAATGTTATATTCTCATTCTCATACAAAAGATCACATGGCATAGTGGGTAAAAGGTCAGCATGAGAATCGAGAAGATCTGTATTCAAGTTCTTCCTCTGATATTTCCTGGCTGCATGACTACGGACAAGTAACTTAACTTCTCAGTGCCCCAATAAATCTCTTAAAATAACAGAGAAAACGTGGTAAGCTGCATCAGTGGACAAATAACAATTAAATCACATGTATAGTTTTTTTTTAAAGGACAACTCAAGGACAACAGAGAGAAGTAATAAAATCTAAACGAATGCTACGAGATTTGTGTTTAACCAATAACCAGACTATAACGTATTGGCCACAATCTGCATTTTAAAAGAAACTACTTTTAAATAATTGTATGCTCTGAGGACCATAAAAGGGCTCACTTCACCAAGGCACATCTCAACTCTGTATGGCTTAATAAACGGTCTTTGTGAGGGGACTGGAACCTCAGAAGCTTATCACTGGATGGCTCCTGTTCAGAGGGTGAGCCTCTCTGTTTAGCTAGGCTAGCAAATTCACAGTTGGTTGCTTCTCGTTTGATGGCACTTGCCAAAGTTTTTGCTACACTGGCATAATTGGAAAAGCCAGAACACTTCAGGGGGAAGAATCTAAATTCCATGAAAAAGTTTTTAAAAGACATGTACAAACTTCTGCATTGAATTAAAATCCTCTCTAACAGGCTTGATTAACTTGGAATAGCTAATGCATTTTCCAAGGGTAGAAGATGGTAAACATAGGTTAAAAGGCAGAGAGGGACAAGTAGAAGTAGAAGTTCACATGGCCTAGAAGGGAAAAGGCAAGGAGACAGAGAAAGAATCAACCCCAAACTTCCCCATGGTTAGCTGAAAGAGCCACCTCTAGAGTCTAGCAATGAGCATGGATGGAGGAAGAGGACTGTGGAAGAACCATAAAGTATCAACTTCTTTCCCACCTTCAAGCTGTAATTGGGACCAGATGGCTGGGGTAGGATTCAAGGAAACAGTGGGAAGTGGAGTGATTACCTGGTACTAAAGAAGGTCTAAATCTCATGGAGCCCATAGAAGTTCTGAGAAGCCTTTTCTCTACTCCCACTCCCATAGGTACATTTTGGGTCTACATCTCCCCCTCAAGGTCTTAGCAGTAATGCTAAGGAATTGAGGGTGATTTTCCAATTTAATTAGCATGAGTCCATACAAGTGAACTCCTTTCTTTTCCCTCCCCAGATTATTAGTTGAGAATCAATTGAGTCAGCAGATTTAAACAGTTTTTAGAAAGGGGCACACAGTGACACACAGCAAGAACAATTGGTACAAAATATTACCAAAATGTCTGAGACAATCTCATATGACCTGCATTTTAGGAAGATTACTGACTACTGAGCTAAGGATGAACTAGAGTGGGGAGAGACTTGTGGCAGGATGATCAACCACAAGGCTATTGCAGTAGTCCAGGCAGGAGGTGATTGCACCTTACCCAGCATGGTAGCAGTCTGAGAGGAGAAAATAAGGCATATGATGTTGCCAAACAACAGATTGGATATGGTAGAAGAAAGTGAGGAGAAGAGGATAACACCTAAGTTGTGAACCTCTGAGAAAAGTATAAAAAGAATAATTATTCATTTTTTACATATGAGGAAACTGAGTCTCAGAGAGGTTAAATGATTTCCACACAAATACTCAAATGGATCTTTGATGGCACCAGTAATGGCATTCTCTCCAAAGGTGGAGATGTTTGTCTATCCCATGCAACATGTCCTCCCTAAAGTTTACCACAGAGGGTCCATCTAAATGATGGGAGCCTTCCTTGATATGTTTTGACATCCTAAAGATACCTGTGGAACACACAGGCTATATTTCAGCTCTCCCTTGCTCTCACCCTGTATGACATCATCATTTTTTTACTCATATCATGGCACCTTTCAATATAGTCTTTCCCCATAATTCCTGGTTTTGTAATATGTTGTGGCCTGATCAGGCTCACCAGGTACCTCTTCCTCACATCCTAGATAACATTCAGTTTGTCACTGAAAATATTTCACGACAAGTAGTAGTAGTAGTAGTAGTAGTAGTAGTGGTAGTAGTAGTAGTAGTAGTAGTAGTAGTAGTAGTGGTAGTAGTAGTAGTAGTGGTAGTAGTAGTAGTGGTAGTGGTAGTAGTGGTAGTAGTGGTAGTGGTAGTAGTGGTAGTAGTAGTAGTAGTAGTGGTAGTAGTAGTAGTAGTGGTAGTAGTGGTAGTAGTAGTAGTAGTGGTAGTAGTAGTAGTGGTAGTGGTAGTAGTGGTAGTGGTAGTAGTGGTAGTAGTAGTAGTAGTAGTGGTAGTAGTAGTAGTAGTGTTAGTAGTAGTAGTGGTAGTGGTAGTAGTGGTAGTAGTGGTAGTGGTAGTAGTGGTAGTAGTGGTAGTGGTAGTAGTGGTAGTAGTAGTAGTAGTGGTAGTAGTAGTAGTAGTAGTAGTAGTAGTAGTAGTATTTTACATGTATTTCCTCACAATAACCCTGGGAGGTAGGTGCTATTATACCATCTTTTATAGATGAGGATATTAATCAGATAGAGATGAAGTGATTTGTTCAGGGTCATGCAGTGAGTAAGTGACTCAGTTCTTCTTGACTCCACATTCTGTACTATCACTGAACTACCTAGGTGTACTATGCATATAAGAACATAGATAGAACATGAATATTACAAAGATGGATCTTTCTCTTTGGTTACATGTGTGTGTATATATATATATATTTTTTAATTTGCCAAAGGAAATCCAGCTTGCTTCCCCCTCATGTTCAATTCTAGACCCAACTCATTGTCCATTTTCAATTCCTGTCCAAAGCAAATATTATTATGTGTCTGAAACTGATGTTTTTATATATCTCATCAAAAAGCTCTATAGATTATTCACTTAACTACATCATTTAATAGTATAATATGCATTCTTAACACACTTAATTTTTCCTTTGTAAATTGTTAATCAAAATTCTTTTTGATGGGTATAGACCTTATCCTGGATGACTTTGCAATTTTCTGAGTTTTGGTGTAACCACTATGCAGCCATCCACAAGCAACAGTTGACGTATTTCATTATCTATAAGGAATTCCTCTTCAACATAGACTTCTGCCAACTGAGCTGGATTTCCTTTGTGACAGAGGGCAACACTTTTGTTGAGCATACATCTTACTGTTTCATGTCTCAACGGATATTAATGGAGAGTCATCAAACAAGGTTGGATCTCATTACATCTTTCAAAGAATTACATGTATTCTGACATTTCCTTCAAGGGATTTTGTAAAATTCTGATATTTATGGAAAATTCATTGTTAGAGGAAAAAAGATAATTCTTTGTTCCACTGAATCAAATACTTTTTATAGCTAAAAAAAAGAAATAGTGAGATCTTGTATCTTCTATATCTTTCAATCAATTGTGTGATGGTAAAGATAAGGTCTACTCTGGAGCATCACTTATGAAAAATTGTATGTATTCTTTTCTAGTATCCTTATCAAGGATGCCCTCATTCCATGTGTAGTTTTTTTTTTTTAATTTTATATAATTGGGGAAATAGTCCCACAGGTAGATAGTAGTTGACATCCTTTATGTAACCTTTTATTGATACTAAGGAAGTACAAGATTCTTTTCTATACTTCAGGTAACTTCCCTCCTTTCAAAAACCTTAAGCCCTCAGAGCATGAACTTCTTTTGTGTATATTTGATCTAAGCCAGATGTTTGGGGTTTTTTTAGTTTTTATTCTTAACAATACCATTTCTACTTCCTCTGTGAAGAATATAAGGACTAGGAACTGTAATATCAGAAATGAATTATAGCTGTTTAACTCTCCATTATGGTTAAAAGTGATTATTATAAATATTTTCCACTATTTCTTTGACTTTTATCTCTTTTTCTGTCATCCATCGTTTTTCATTTTCAAAGGGCCTGAGAATGACATTTCTTTGTTATCGGATCAATCTGTCTTTAAAATGGCTACAACCTCCATCACTTTCCTCTGTTATCCTGACTGAGAAAAATGTTATCCATAAAAGGGGAAGAAATAAGGACAGTTCTGTAGGGAACCCTAAAAAAGCAGCCCAATAAAGAAAAGATACTCAGAGTAAATATGACTGAAATGTCTTCCTAATATCTAACTTATGTAAGATTGACATGATCATTTTATGATTCAAGCTGAGAAATCCTGATATCTAGTACTACTTTGTGACTATGGGCCAGTTATATATTGTCAACTTGTATCTTGGTTGACAACAGTTTGGATTTTGATTTCTTACAAGAAGAGGTAGGTTGTTCACACAAGAGACCTTGTTTAGGAATAGTGACGTAGGTTAAAATCAGACCTATGAGTCTCAGTCGTTGTCAAAGACAGGTCCACAAAGTGACCTTATTACTGTATCACAGAAAGACATTCAAGTGTATAGTTTCCCCTGCCTAACTAGAAGATTGGAAGAAAAGTTCTGCTCCTTGCAAGAACTGCTTGGACGGAAAGGGGTATATCTTTACCTTTACCTGAGCCATCATATACTTCCTGAAAGAAGGAAATCCCTCAGAGTCTAGACAAGGGTGCAAACAAGCTTGGAAGATCCCAGGCTTAAGTGAATTGCTTTTCCTGAAAGAATATAATGTTGCCTCAGAGTCTAGTCAATGATGCAGACCTGAAAAAAAAAAAAAAACCTTGCAATTCCCAGGCAGAAGGTCTCTGCTTTAACTGAAAGAGTTTAATACTTTCTTGGCTATCCAGAAGAGAAGTGACTATGGTAGAAAAACATCCCTGCCTGGCACAAGGAAAGAAAATTCTAGAAAAGGATCATCTTCAGGTATGTCATTAGTAAATTATGATGCTGACTATACTGAGGGAGACCAAGGACATTAAGGCCCACTCTTCAGATTTGAGAGTTATCCCAGATCCACATGCCCCCTATTTATACGCCTCCATATTTTTACAAGTTTATTCCGACTCTCTCTCATGGATACTGTGTACATTGGTGTAAGGGTGTGTCCTAAGTTTACAGGATGTATGTTATGTTTTAAAAGTATTCTTGTTTTGCCATCTACTTAGTGTTTCTGATAAAGAGTTAATAGCATCATCTTGGCTGATTTATTAAATGGAGAGCACAATTCTTAGGGATCAGAAGTAGCAGTGGTAATCAGGAATGACCTGGGAATGAATTGTGGCAGCAAACTAACTCCATCTGGGAAAATGCCCAACATACTTGAATAGAAGAGAAGGGTAAGTGAGCAAGTCAGCCCTAACCTAAAGAGCAAAAAAAAAAAAGATAAAAGAATAAGGGGGTCATATTTCATACAAATGCATATGTTATATTTATAATCTCCCACCCTTATTTCTATGAGATTTTTACATTTGATTTTATATTTTAACTTTATTGTCCATTATGCTCATTTCTCCCACTAGCAGGTAAGTCACGCATTTGCTGAATAAAGTGCTTCTTAGGTGTAGTGAAGTAGGCATTTGAAGACAGTTCTCTCCTGAGTCCAAATGCTCTATACCAGGTTGTGTCATAGTGCCAGTGCTATAAACCCTTATATAAGCAATTTTACATATCTACAAATTTTAGTTTTTTGAAGATACCAGTTATAGTTGCTACATACTACATTTTCACTATTTGCACTTATTTCTCAGAAATACACCACAAATACCTCCACCATATGCTCAAAAAGCAGCAAAGTTTATTGTTTTTTGTTAAACATCCTGGAGATGTGTCCTTGGCTAGAATCCAAACTCACAATGAAGAGGGAATAGGGATTTGGGTGCTGGAAGAAAGTTCTGCCATTATCCGTGGTGAGCATTTATTCATTCAATCAGTATTTCTGAATGTTCCCTATGTCTGTAGACTTATAGTAGTCTTCTAGAGGTTACAAAGATAATGAGGTAGTACCTGCCTTCAAAGAACTTACAATCTCTTTTGAACACAATTACATATAAAGAAGTTTATTGTGAGCAGTAGGTTATGTAACATAGACATACACTTAACACATATCATGTGTATAATAGGCAGTCACTAAATCTTTTATTTCTCTCAATTGACTCATGGTTATATAGTAGAAAGAGTACTGGCTCTGAGTTCAAATCTTAGTTCCATCAATTACAGCCTGTACAATCTTGAGCAAATCACATAACCTCTTTGGAACTCAGGTTTTTCATCAAATCCAGATTAGATCAGGGATTTGTAAACTTTTTTGTGCTATGAATTCTTTTGGCAGTCCAGTGAACCCTATGAACTCCTCAAAGTAATATTTTTAAATTCATAAAACACATAATAACACAAAGGAAAGCAATTATTTTGTAATACAATTATCAAAATATTTTTAAAATGCTAATAGACCCCAGGTTAAGAATCTCTGGATTAGAGAATTTTCAACATACTTCTTAACTCTGTCTCATCTCACAAGTCAGTTCATCTCCCTGAGGTTCAGTTGTCACAGCTGTAAAATGAAGATGATAATCTTTCCATTACCTCCTTTACTTGATTGTGAATAAGGCATGTTGTAAACTATACAACAGGAATGTGGCATGTTGGCGTTGTTGTTATACATTCCTATTATAACACTTGCCTCCAGTTCAAAGAAAGATACAAACAAGAGACTTTTGCATTATCTGGCAGTTTCCAAATGGCACTGAAGATATTGGTGAGTTCCAGAACACTCAAACAGAAGATAAGGAACATGAATGCCACTAGACCAATTATTTTAGATGGATAGATTCACTCTTTTTCTGGGTTTTACATTAGTGAAAGTATAGAAGCCCATTCTCAGGGGATGAGAATTTCCACCAACTGGATGCCTCTTTAAATAATACCATCTTTGTTTTCAGCACAAACATCTAAGACCTTGTTCTGAACAGCATCCAGCTTAGGAGGAAAGGGGGAAGCTACTAGCTGTGAAAAGATCAATTTGTTTCAAATCCATTCTTTTTTATTGCTAAAGCCTTTGGCACCCAAAATGGCTCTATCTATTACCCATTGATGCCAACTAGAGCAGAGACTAAAGGATTTCTCCCTGCACCACAAGTCAGAGATTCAACAGATAAGCCAACTGGAGTGGGAGCTTCGAGTCATGCTTTCCAAACTCATTAGCGTCATCAGCCACAGAAGAAAACCTCTGTAATTTATAATATATCATAAATATTTTAAAATATAATAAATCTCTATTTACAGAGGTTAAAACCTAAAGAAATTAGTGTAATGATAACGCAATGGAATGATAAAAATATCTCCTCCTGGGAGTCAAAGGTCCTGAGTTCAAATTCCAGTTTGTTTGTTTTTGTCCACTTAGGGGTATGACCTTAGTAAAGTAACAGTTTCTCTGGGCCTCTATTTTCCAATCTGATCCCTAAATTACTTCCCAATATTAATATTTTATGAAATTCTAATTAGTATGTCCTGTCCCAAGATAATGTCTTACACATTTTCCCACCTGTGCCTAGAGACAGCATGGTATAGTGAAAAGAGAATCAGATCATGTAATTCCAAATTTTAAAATCTCAGTTTCAATACTGTGTGACCAAGGGAAAGCACAGGCTGCCCCCATCTTCACAATAGTTTTCTACTTCATCTGCATTTGTTGGAACCCTAACTCTCTTTAGGCCTCTGGTCAAATTTCAAGTTCCCCTCACTCCCCATATATCCACCTTGTTTCTAATTCTTATCAGTTGGTGAAAGCTCTCATCACCTCACTCCCTGCCTATTGCAACAGCCTTCTGGTTGGTTTTTCTGCCTCAAGTGTCTTCCCACCCCACCCTAGCTGCCAAAGTGATCTTCATAAAGAAAAAAATAAAACCATGTCACCCCACCTCCAACCCATTCCTCAATGAATTCCAGTTTCCCTCAGTCCCTATTACCTCAGCTAGTCAATTAGTGAAAAAGCTTTTATTGAGTGCCTACTATGTTCCAGGCAGTGTTTTAAGCACCGTGGATACAAAAGGAGGCAATAGAAAGTCCTTGACCTGAAGGAGCCCATAATCTAACAGGAAAGACAACAGTCAATTATATGCAAACAAGCTATATACAAGACAAATAAGAAATAATTAAAAGAGGAAAGGCACTAGAATTAAGAAGAATTGGGAAAGTTTTCCTATAGAAGGTTGGATTTTAGCTGAGATATGAAAGAAAGCTAGGAAGACAGCAGGAGAACTGTGGAGAGAGAGCATTCCAGGAATGGAAGACAGCCAGAGAAAATGCTCAGAGCTGACAAAATGGAGTGGCTTGTTTGCATAACAGCAAGGAGGCCAGCGTCACTGGATCAAAGAATACATGGAGAAATGTAGGGTAGAAGACTAGAAGTGGAGAGCCGTTTTGTAGATTAAAAAAGAGGATTTTTGTATTTGATCCCGGAGGTAATAGGGAGTCACTGGAGTTTGTTGTATAGCAGGGTAACATAGTTAGGTTGTACTTTAGGAAAATAATTTTGGGGGTTGAATGAAAAACGAATTGGAGTGGGAATTGACTTGTGGCAGGCAGACCAACCAGCAAGCTTTTGAAGTAGTCTAGGCGTGAAGTGATAAGGGTTTGTACCAAAGTGTTAGAGGAGAAAAGGAAGTATATTCCAGAGACAGTCTGAAGATAGTAGAGTTTTATTAACTTGAAGTAGTCTGAAACTAGTTTATTTAGTTTATTTTCCAAAAATCATTGAATTTTGGAATGTTTAATTTTTCAATAGTTTATTTTCTGATATCTTCAATAGCTAATGGTCATCAACAAAAAAGAACTGAGGAAACTTCAGTAAGGAATTATGCATATTCATTAGGGCTAAGAACTGCAAATCCTTCTAATTCAAAGAATAGTCTAATAACTGACTTAAAAATCATAACTTTAAGTTCACTTTCTTGACCACTTAAATTACTGATATCTATCTTGAAAATAAAGCTAATAAGTAAAGTAGAGGAGGAGCAAATCATTAAAGGGAAAGTATATCCTTTACTGAAAAGCTACAAAAAAAGAGACCTTGTGTGTAGTAGCTTGTTTTGCACCATGGCTGGAAAAAGTCGTCTTTTTACTAGACAAATAATGTCTTGTAGATCCCTCTCTCTTTCTTTGTGTATGTATATGTTTATGTTCATGTGCATTTATGTGTATATACATGCATAGATATATATATATATATAAATACACATACATATATATATACATGTCATTTTATGACTGAAATCTCCTTGCAAACAAGGAGATTTCAGTCATAAAATGGTTCAACTAGATAATCAAAGAATTATAATATACTTCAGTCTGCCTGGAATCAAATTTTTTTTCCAAAAGTGGATTGTTGTTTTTCAATTAGTTGTGTCCAACTTGTGTTCCCATTTGGGGTGTTCTTGGCAAACATACTCCAGCTCATTTTGCAGATGAGTAAACTGAGGCAGGCAGGGAGAAGTGACTTGCTCAGGGTCACACAATTAATAAATATCTGAGGCTGGAATTGAACACAAGTCCTCCTGACTCCAGGGCCAGTACTCTATCCACTTCACCACCTAACTGCCCTTCAGGGAGAAAAAAAGCAACCTACAGAATTTTACTTTGCCCAGAATCAACATCTGAAGACTCACAAGAAAGCTGTAGAAAGCCACACTGACACCTATTAATGATACTTGAAAGTACATCAAGAGGAAACCTCAGTCCTCTGCTACATCCAGAACTGACCAGGTCTAGGTACAAAACAGTAAACCAGCAAAAACAAAGAGTACATTTGTAAAACAAAAAAAGGACTGACTATCTAAGGACAAGACCTTTGACCTTAGTAAAGGATGATTCTGGTCCATATATAAATGTATTTCGTTGACTGTGACTAATTGGGGTAACTCTTCCTGCACAGCACCCCTTCATTATAAACTAAGTTATTTCTTGGGGGTGGAGCCAAGATGGCAGAGTAGAAGCTTACTACATACTTGCTACAGCTCTCCCCCCAAGCCCAGTCAAATACGTATAAAAAATGACTCTAAACAAATTCTGGAGGTGCAGAAAACACAGACTGACAGGGTGAAGTAAAGCTCCAGCTCAAGAAAGCCTGGAATGTCAACAGGAAACATCTATCTGGCAGGGCTGGGAGCAGAGCGGAGTGCAGCATGGGCTGTGCTGGCACAGACGGGACCTGAACAGGCCTTGGTGGGACTGAATCTTTGCACCTGTGGTGGTTTCCAGACTTCACTTGACCCTGAGGACAAATTGGAAGGTCAGTGGAAAAAACCTGTGGGACCAATGTGAGAGAGTAGAATAGTCTGGCCCCAGCCTCAGGGTGGCAGAAGAGGGAGGGGATGGATGAACCAGTGGCAGCCACATCAGCAGCAGGGGAATCTGCAGCCACTGTTTCTAGAGCTCTAGGCCCACAGATTGTGGGGGGATTCAGTGGCTGACAGTACAGCCCCCAGCCCCACTGGAAGCAGAGAACTACCTTGACAAAGAGCTCGAAAGTCAAATAAATGGCTGGGGAAATAAGCAAAAACTGGAAAAGAAATCAGACTACAGAATCTTACATTGGTGACAAGGAAGACCAAAACATGTAAACAGAAGACAA
Organism: Notamacropus eugenii; assembly: GCF_028372415.1. Lineage (NCBI taxonomy): Eukaryota > Metazoa > Chordata > Mammalia > Diprotodontia > Macropodidae > Notamacropus > Notamacropus eugenii. The sequence continues at coordinate 434,485,437 of NC_092872.1, read as the reverse complement.
CAAAATCAAAGCTCCCCCATCCAAAGCCTACAAGAAAAATATGAATTGGTCTCAGGCCATGGAAGAACTCAAAAAGGATTTTGAAAATCAAATAAGAGAAGTAGAGGGGACAATTGGGAAGAGAAATGAGAGTGACAAAAGAAAATCAAGAAAAATGAGTCCTTGCTATAGGGGACCCAAAAAATGCTGAAGAAATAACACTTTAAAAAAATAGACTAACCCAGATGACAATAGAGAACCAAAAAGCCAATGAGGAGAAGAGTGCTTTAAAAAACAGAATTGGCCAGATGGAAAAGGAGTTTCAAAAGCTCAGTGAAGAAAATAATTCCTTAAAGATTAGATTGGAGCAGATAGAAGCTAATAACTTTATAAAAAATCAAGAAGTTAAAAAACAAAACCAAAGGAATGAAAACAATAGCAGACAATGTGAAATATCTCATTGGAAAAACAACTGACCTGGAAAATAGATCCAGAAGAGACAATTTAAAAAGTATTGGACCACCTGAAAACCATGATTTAAAAAAGAGCCTAGACATATTCTTTCAAGAAATTTTCAAGGAAAACTGTGCTGATATTCTAGAACCAGAGGTTAAAATAGATCTTGAAAGAATCCACTGATCACCTCCGGAAAGAGAACTGAAAAAAAAAGACTCCTAGGAATATTGTAGCCAAATTCCAGAGCTCCCAGGTCAAGAAGAAAATATTGCAAGCAGCCAAAAAGAAGCAATTCGAGTATTGTGGAAACACAATCAGGGTAACACAAGAGATAGCAGTTTCTACACTAAGGGGTCAGAGAGCTTGGAATATAATATTCCAAAGGCCAAAGGAGCTAGGATTAAAATTACCTACCCAGCAAAACTGCGTATAATACTTCAGGGGAAAAAATGGTCATTCAATGAAATAGAGGACTTTCAAGCATTCTTGATGAAAAGACCAGAGCCGAATAGAAAATTTGACTTTCATACTTTCAAATACAAGAATCAAGAGAAGCATGACCTAAGTTACTTTTATCCTCAAGATTCCTGCATCATTATAAGGATCTTTTCTGTTCTAATTGTGCCGTTGATCATTTTGTGTCTCCTGGAAAACTTCTGCAGAAATTTAGCAGACATGTTAAATACTAAGAGGCATCTTCTCATAAAAATCTGTTTTTCCAAATAGCATACAAGTATGAGATCTTGAATGCAAAAACTTCTTATTGAACATTACAGTGTAAATAGCACAGCATGCTCCCTATTCCTCCCTTGTAGAAAAAGCAGTGGCCACAAAGTTTCTGGTCAGAATGGTTCAGTGTCACATTTTCTGTTTAGTACTTATTAATACCAAAGATCCAAACACCATGCAGTTGTGGCATTAGGGGTATTACCACAGTCGGGAGAGGAATTCTGTTTAACATAAAGTGGTTAGGAGCATACTTGGTGTAGATACTTGCCAGAAAACATGGAATTATTCAAGAAATTGTAAAGAACCTCTGTGAAGAAGTAAACTGTATTCCCTAGTCCAATTGTTCCCAGTGAGTTAGCAGCCTGATTTTATCCTGGTCAGGGGTTTTAAAAGGTGTTCCTTTTACTGCATTTAAAAATATGTATATCCAAAGATTACATGTAATATTTGGTAAGGTCCAAGCAACAGGAATACTGAAGAAGGGAATGCTAAAAGTGGCAACATGAAGCAAACCAACTCCCAATGCACATGTCAGCCATAGGCAAGACTATTTATTACCTGGGTATTTAGATTTATCTCACTGTGAGCAACTCATTTTTGTTCTCAAAACCAACACCGAATGGGGGAAGGAAGCAGTCAATGGGTGGTACCTGCCATTCTGGCCCCACTGAAGCTCCCCAGACCAGCTCAACACTGGCTTGGCTCATGGAAACCAGAGCCCAGCTTTTCCCTCTGCGCCTTCCAGATCCAAAACTATAGATCTCTGAACCAGAGGACCACCTACTCTGTGAAGTGTCTCTTGCCCAAAGTGATTTTCTTTTTTTCCAAAGTGATTTTTTTCTTAAGTTCTAATTTGCCATATAGATACTGCTAAACATCATTGGTTCCTTTTTTACATGAATATATCTTGTCTCCCTGAGTCTTTGTGTCTCAGTACTGATGTGTATATTTTTTTGCATTCCTCACATAACAAAGAAATTTCTTTTCATAAAATAGATGCTCGGTAAACATTTTTTCAAGGCTACTTTAATGGAGAAACTTGTGTATGGCTGTCCAACACTAGAGTACAAATTGCATTTAGGTCAAAGTTATGGCTCAGGGTATCAAGAATGTTAAAACTGAAAATACCTTAGAGATTGTCAAGACAGAAACCTGTATTTTACAAGTGAGGAAACCAAAACCTAGAGGGGAGAAGTGGCTTATCCACAGTCACCCAGCTAGTAGATGCCAAATCATAGATATAAAATAAGGTGTAGAAGCATAGTGGATTGTGAAGATCCAGTGCTGGAAGGGACCTTTAAGTCCATCTACTCCAGTCTTCTCTGATGAAAAAACCAAGGCCAAGAGAAGTTAAATGATTTGCTTATTGTCATACAGGTACTAAGCATTATAGGTAAGATTTGAACCCAGGTCTTCTAACTCTAGAACCAATATTCTTTCTAACACACACATGCGTGTGTGTGTATATATATATGTATATATATTCATATAGATAATATACACATACACGTGTGCATATATACACATACACACATGCCCATATATTCACACATATATGTATGTATATGTGGGTATATGTGTATACATATATATGTATATGTGTATACACACACACACACACTCACACACTGCTTCCCACTGTGATATAGTGATGGGGTTGGGGGGGAGAAGTATTAGATATCATTTTAAATGCAATCTGCTACTTAAATTTGTGTGACCTTAGATCAATCACTTTCCCTGTTTAGGTCTCATTGTCTGCAAAAATAAGAGGATTGAACTACATGGTCTATGCTTTTTTTTAATTAAATTATTTTATTTGTTTTCAGTGTTCTACAATCACTTCCATATATCTTAGATTTTTTTTCCCCTGCCTCCCCTTCCTTCCCATTCCCTCCCCACTCCCTCCCCAAGATGGCGTACAATCTTATATAGGTTCTACACATACATTCCTATTAAATACGTTTTCACTTTAGTCATGTTGCATAGAAGACTTAAAATGAATGGGAGAAATCATAAAACAAAACAAAACATAATACAAAAGAAAATGGAGTGCTTCATTCTGCTTTCCAATTCCATAGTTCTTTCTCTGGATGTAGAAGGCATTTTGCCTCAAAAGTCCATTGGGAATTTTTTAGATCCTTGCATTGCTGCGAAGAGCTAAGTCTACCAGAAAAATTCTTTGCACATTGTGGTTGTTGCTGTGTACACAATTCTCCTGGTTCTGCTCCTTTCACTCAGTATCAATTCATATAAGTCTTTCCAGGCCTCTCTGAAGTCTTCCTGTTTATCATTTCTTATAGTACAATGGTATTCCATTCCAAACTTCACATCAAACATTCTTTCTAGCACTCCAACCAAAGTCTCTTTATGGATCATTCCCCACTCTCTGGCCTTCTCCTCCAAACCAGCTGTCTTTCTACCTCGGAGAAACTTCCACGCTGGGGATTATTCTGCCAATTGGTAACTGGCTCTATTTCACTATTTCAGACCACTATTTCAGAAAAAGATGCTGCCATGCTTCCCTTCCGGCCTTATCCTCCACACCAGCTTTTCATCTCCACATCAGTATGTCCTATACTTCTTTCTTTCTCCTATTCCCTCTGTCCCCAAGTTTTGGACTCATGAAACATGATTAAACCAGTTCTACCTTTGTTCCTGGATATGTTGTGCCAATCTGTTCCAGCAAAGCCTTACTCAGGAGGCTATCACTACCTTTTGTATGTTTTCTGCCCCATAAAAATGTAAGCTCTCTGAGGTCAGGGACAGTCTCTACTCTTTGTATTTATACCTCCAGAGTTTAGCACTCATTCCTTCATTTATTTATTCAATCACTCATTCATATCTATTAGTTATTCTCTAAGGTCCCCTCAGGCTCTAAAGTTTCATAAGCAAAAAAGTGCTCTTGAAATCGCACATGTTGTAAAGTTCGATTGACTTAAACATGTATGAAGTACCTACTATGTGCAAGGCATAATGTTAAGTGTTTGGTTAAATATCAACAATGAGGCGAGATGTTTTATAAAGGCCCTAGGAGCACACTGACTTTAGGCAGTCTGTGTCCTGGCTCTCCAACAAGGGTGTCAATAAAGGAGAAAGCTGGCAGGAAAAAACATTCTGGAAACTTCCAATAAGAGAATTATGGAATAGGAGGAGAGGAATTGAGTAACTCATTTGCACAACATTGATGGTTGTAGCTGCTCCTTCAACTGGACTAAGATCATTCCTTTGGCATTTTCCACAGATTCAACATTGTAGTTGCTTAATAATGAATAATCTATCAAATACCATCTTTTAATCAACTCCATAAGTTCGGGAAATCAGATTGATAGTCTTACAGCAACCAGAAAATAAAATACATCTCGTTGAAAAGAATGTTCTGGGAGATTTCCGTTCTTGTCTAAAAATGGATTTGGAAATAGAACCTACATGATTGTAATGAGAACTGTCTGTTGGGGCAGGAGAGTGGTGAGAGACAGAGTTCTCTTTCCGGATCCTATCTACTGTTCAAGGGCCCATTCACATTTGACCTCTTTCTAGAAGACTACCTTCCCCGTTAAAGTCCATACACTCATCTCTACTTTCTCTAAATTCAGTCCAATAGTGTTTAGAGTTTGAACTGCATAAGTTAACACTTGTTTTTACATGGTCTCCTACTCTATCATTTTTCTTATGAGCAATTTTTTTGCCCCTACAGAGATTTCCAAGGTTTTCAACGGACAAAATATCTGCTGTTATTTGGTCATTTCAGTCCTATCTGACTCTCCATGACCTTATTCAGGGTTTTACTGACAAAGATACTGGAGTGATTTGACATTGTCTTCTCCAGTTCATTTGTTTAGGGTTGAGTGACTTGTCCAAGGTTACACAGCTAGTAAGCGTCTGACACCAGATTTGAATTCAAATATTCCTGATCTTACACCTGGTGCTAGATCCACTGCCCCACCCACCTGCCCACCTAATATCTTCAGAGATTATAAGATCATAAAGATAGAGCTCAAAGAGGTCTTAGAGGTCATCTAATCCAATATTTTTACTATAGATAGAAAAAAACCCACAACCTATGGCCAACAGTAGATAAATGATTTGGCCAAGGTTACACAAGTAGTAACTGCGAATGTCAGAACTTGAACCCAGGTTTTATTACTACAAATGCAGCATTCTTCCCATTACATCACATTGATTCCTTATCATCTAGCAATATGATGTATCTGTGGTAAGTAGTTAAAGAAAATTACCTCTCAGGATTCAAAGAAACCCATAATGTCCCTTTCCCCAAATGTATTATAGGGTTGAGGGAAAGGGAGGCTTCTATTGTCCTCCTCTTAAATAAGTCATTCAGTTTTAGAAGTTGCCTCAACTTAAGAGCAAATGGGCAGTCACATTCATATCCCATGTTTTTGTTTTCCTACATCCCCGTTCTTGTGTAAAACCAGAAAAAAGACAGAGCCTACTAAAACAAGACCAAAGACAGGTTAACAGATTAGGAAAATTCTGGTTCCTCTCCTGAGACAAAACAAACTACTCCCAAGGGCAATGGCAAACCATGGCTTTCCATATATTATAAATGCCTATGGGAAAATGACTAGTATTGACAAGCCCACTTTCCCCATAGAGACTTCCTTTTTTCAAGGGCAGATCAATATTTCTCCTCTTCATGGCTTATAATAATGAATAAAGATTTTTACTGACATATATTCTAAATGTTTATCATTTTTCTTCATGACAATGTCAAAGATGGATCAGAAAATGCCTGGACTAGCAGACCTAACTAGCACAAATGTTATAAATTCACTTCATGAACAGAATTGACACTTAGATTTGCTTAGGTCTGTCTGACTGGCTTACATTTGTTGATTTTGATAGCAAAAGTCATTATTTTTTCATTATTAAGATAAACTGTAATCAAAGATTTGAATTGAACCACAAAATGATAAAGCTGGAGAGGTCCATAAAGGTCATCTAGTCCTGTGCTGCAATTTTATAAATATGAAAATTGAGAGCCAGAGTGGGAAGGAAAACTTGTTTCAACTCACATAGCCATAGGCAGGAGTAGAGCCTCAGTCTTCTAATTATATATCCAGGCTTATCCCATGAGATCGCCTTCACTGGCAACACAATGGGAAAGAAGACTAATAATACCACAACCTTCCAAAAGGAGGTGCTAGAGAAGCAGTAGAAGAGGGGATTTTAAGAGAGAGACATTGAAAGTTACTATAGAAACTGTTCCTTCCTTCTCTATCAATCTATGGGGGAGCTAAGTGAAGGCCAAATCAGCAGCCACACCAGATTAACACTAGGAATAGTCTAAGCCTGTGGTGTGGAACCTGCAGCCTCAAGGTCACACATGTCCTTCTAGGTCCTTTGGTGCAGCCTTTTGACTGAGTCCAAGTTTTACAGAACAAATCCTTTAATTAAGGGGATTTGTTCCATGAAGTTTAGATTCAGTCAAAGGGTTGCACTTGAGGACCTAGAGAGCTACATGTGGTTTCGAGGCCACATGTTTCCCACCCCTGGACTAGGCCAAACCTGGGAATGACAGGCAGCTGCAATGTTTAAGTCATAAATCAAATGTTTTCAGAAGAATATAAAGGCAAAAAGCAAGTGTTATACTGATAATACCAAAGGCCTAGTGAAGGTATTTAATAGAGGCTCCCATTTCTTTTAAACTTGTTTTGCATTGTATCTAGACTATACCTATAATTGAATAAAAAGGGAACTTGAATTTATTATCTAATAGTAGTAATTAGTAATTTGATCAATCAACTAGTATTTTTAAATTATATTTATTTCTTTAAATATTTCCCAAGTATATGTTTAAAAAAATTTAACAGTAATTTTTTTTTGATTTTGAGTTCCAAATTCTTCCCTTCCTTCCCCTCTCCATTCCTTGATTTCAACATGTGAAGTCACAGCAAGTGTTTATTAAAGCCCCTACTATAAGTCAGACACTATGCTAGACACTGGGGATGTAAAGAAAAAAGAACATACTTCAAAGAACTTATATTCTATTTACCAAGACAATATGCACATACATACACACGTACAGAGATGTGGAATATGTATAGAGAGAGTGGAAATTGTAGGAACTGAGTGAACCACACCAATTCCATCCTGTGACTAATTCTGAATCTAAGTTACTTCCCTTTCTATTCAATTATGGGTCTAGTCCAATATCTGTCATGAGAGAAAACTTTATTCAATCATTGGAATTGAGATAAAACTTAATTGCATTGCTTGAACCTAGCTGCAAGTGACTGATTGTCGTCATTGTTCAGTCATTTCAGTCATTTCTGACTCTTCGTGACCCCATTTGGGTTTTTTTGGCAAAGATACTGAAGCAGTTTGCCATTTCCCTGTCCAGATCATTTACAGAAGAAAAACTGAGGCAAACATGGTTAAGTGACTTGTCCAAGGTCACAAAGACTAGTATCTGAGACCAGGTTTGAACTTATGAAGATGAATCTTTCTGATTCTAGGACCAGTGCTCTATCCACTGAGATAACTAGCTTACCTTCTGTTGCTTAGATACCCTTAACCAAAGACCTGTGTTATACTGACCAGAAACTCGGTCAGATCCAAAGACTGATGCAAGGAGTTTTCTCACAATTATACAACTCAAGTAACCAATTTATCTTATATGAAAACTGGTCCCATACTGGTCAGTTACTGTTTCCTTTTTTGTTTTTAAACTGAATTCAACATTGGAGGGTGGGGTGGACACCTCATTTTTTCATTCAGGTAACTGCACCTGTTCACTCTCCCCCTCCCAATTCAGAAAGTCACTAAGCTTTCCTCTAATTTAAAATCAGATTATCTAATCTTGTATACTGACTTCTAATGCATAAAAGTCTGTCTCTCTCTGTATTCAAGGTCCAGTACCAAGCTGAGAAGTCCTATTCCTGATTTGTTAAGCAATTGGCATGTATTGCTTGATAAATCTATGCTCAGAAGCTTGAGCCTTTGTTTTTGTTATTTCCACACAGAACCTGTACAAAATAAATACAAAATGTGTGTGTATAGACTCACCCATACATACATGCATATGTATGTATATCCCACTTGAAACAGGAAGACTTGAATGGACCATTACACAGTGCCCTGTGGACAACAGTGTATATATAATTATATATATATATGACAGTGAGAAGAACAAGAAATAGGGAATTGTTTGGGGGTATTAAGCATTTTAAAAGTATTTGTTAATTTGAACTGATATGGTCAAAATAAGAAAAGGGTTCTGAACAAGTCTGAGAAGCAAAAGAGCAGGAGCACTTCTCTGAGTAAAGAGGTCACATAGGACACAGAAAACAACAAATGGCCTAATGTAGTGGAAAGAACACTAGGCATGAAGTCTGCAGACCTAGGTTGGAATCTCAGCTCAGAAGCTTACTACCAATATGATCTTGACTACTGTTTCCTTGTTTTGAACCTCAGTTTACTCTTCTGAAAAATTAGAGGATTGGGCTTGATGACATGTAAGATCTCTTCAGTTCCAACATTCTAATTATCAGGACCCATTCCAATTCTAACATTCTGGGATTGAAAGTCTCTTCTATCTCTAACATATAATGATCATATGAATCTAGCCCTTTCCTTCCCCCTATCCCAAGCTTGGCTAAAGATTATCTTTAACTTTCATACTTTTTGGCTATTCAGTGGCCATTCTTGATCATATCCCATTTTATCAATCAATTCCTGGAATCAGACATAGACAGCCTGTAGGCAGGAAACAAACATCCTGCTTTCTGAATCATCATGACCCCCAAAATGACCAGGCACAGTTTCACTCTCCCAGAGATGTCAGGGATGACTGTATCATCCGTACAGGCATATTCTCTTCCCAGGTCATTCATTCTCTATTCAAGGGAGTGATCTCCCATAGCTAATTGGAAACGGACTGAGGACTAGTACTTCTGCCAGACAGAAGCCTTCTTGCTTTTAACACAATTCTGGCAATCTTTAAGGTCTGAACAAGCCCACTGGGGGAACATGATGAATTTTTCACACCTGTTCCTCCAAAAGGGGAGGGGGAGACATTCTCTAGTCATGCACAGGCAGAATTCCAACAACTCTCTTCCTTTTCAAAGGAAACTTTCCAGTAATATGGGCCACAAAATGGATGGAAAATATATCCTCACTCTTTCCCCACAACACTGGAGCAGATGCTTGAAGTCTGGCTGAGATTCTGGTTGGTCACGTCAGACCCCCACATGGAAGCCCATTTTGTAGAGTGAGTGACCAATGGAAATAAGTAGGGGGCAGTTTGTCCTATGGGGGTGGTAGAAGTTCCAGAGAATGGTCTCAAGGCATTACGCAACTCATCAGGAATGTAGCTTTTGTAAGCTGGTTTGAAAAAAACATCACAGCTCACTTCACCAAACATTCCTTCAGGAAGAAATACAGAGCAGTAAGTGTCCTGTGATCCATCCTAGAGAAGGGCCAAGGCAAGAGGCCAGCATGCTAGAGGCGTCATTTCCCAGCTGAGGTGTTCTAACATCCTCTGAACACAACACCAGAAGACAGACACCACTGGTCTTGCCCTGCTCAGGAGGTAAACTATTTAAGTGTGGCAAGAAGATTTTCATCTCAGCTCTTTCCTGCTGTTTCACTTGTTAACATCATTAAATCTTTTTCCCTGTGACAATATTTCTTCTCTACTACTAGACTGTCAACTCCTGGCATTGGGTGGGGAGTGACAAAGACATACTAGACAGAGTCAGGAAACCTGGAAGATAAAACTGAGTTCTGCCAGAAACTCAAACTCACCAGAGGACCCAGCTCCAGTCATATCCCTTTATCCAGTCCACGGTGTCATCTATTATAAAAATGGAGTGAAACGAGATAGCTTCCAAGGCCATAGTGTGCTATGCTTTATGTCTTCTTTCCCATTCTGATATATTCCATAGTTCAAGCTCCTTTCTGACTCTAACATTATATTTTACATAAATTTTATTCTGTATTATTTATGTATTCTATATTATAATTTTATATTATACCTTTATAAGAAGCAGTATGATATGATGGATAAAGTCCTGAACCTGGAGTCAAAAAAACCTAGTTTTAAAAGCCTGGTACAATATTCAGATGAATATTGGGGAACTAGATAAATACCTGTAGACTGACAGCAGACAATGCAGCAAAAAGTTGTGTCTTGGTGTTCTTTTGAAAATGAAAAGAATGAGCATTGATCCAAGGATGTGAGGAAGAAGGAGGTAGAAGTTTTTGAAAGATACATACGAAGTAGAAACTGATATGAGCTCTCTGCTATCATAGCATAGGAACAGTGTCTACTTTTGAATGTCCTATAATTATAACAAGCTAGAGCTGACGATCTCACGTAAGATGACCTCAAAGTGATTATGTGGCCAACCTAGAATACTGATCCGGGGACATCATTGACCTTATCTCCTTCTTCTTCTACTTCCCCTTAGATCATAAGCTCTTGAGGACAAGAATAGTGTTTCATTCTTTTTTTTTTTTTCCCACTTTCCTTTTCTCTATAAAATGAAAGGGGGTAGAATAGACAGTCTCTAAGGTTGATTGCATTTCTATGATTTTGTTACTCTATTAATATTTTGCTTTATGTCATAGTACCACTTTTCCCTCATGAAATCCTTCATGAAAGCTATAATCCCCATTTTATATATTAGAAAACTGAGGCTCAGAAAGTAAACAGACTTGCTAGGGGTCCAACAGATAGTGTCTGAGTTGGTATGTAAATCTAAGTTTCTTAATCCTGAATTCCACACACTTTCCATTGTACCACACTGTCTACTAAGAAGGGTTCATTTCTACTCTCATCTGAAAACTCATCTCCCACCCCATAAGATTTCAAAACTCTAATGAATGTTTATGATAATACCGGAAAGAGCAGAGTACCTGGATAGCTGTCTTATTTACTACCTATGTGTCATTGGGCAAATGGTTTACATCAATGAACTTTATTGATTCCTCTTTGTCATTTCTGGAAATACTTCATTTTTCAAGCATTTGTAACAAGCAAGCAACAAGAACAAAAATTTGAGTAAAAATGCTAGATATCATGACAGCATCTAACAATATGCACAGCATGCTACCCAATTAGTTCCCCGTCTCTCTGCTGAGAAGAGGAAGGCATGTTTCATTACCTGTTCTCCAAAACAATGGTTTTTTTTTTTTCCCTGTTGCTCAGTTTGGCTTCCTTTGAATGATTTTTAAACACATTGCCTTAGTCGTTATGTGTATGTGTATTTGGTTCTCCTTATTTTACCCTGCATTAGTAGATGCTAATTGTCCCATGTTTTGCTGAATTCTTCATATTCATCATTCCTTACTGTTAACTGTTTTCCTTATTGTTAACTGATTGCTAAATTCTTATACTACAGTTTGTTCAGCCATTTCCCAATGTATGGGTACCTGCTTTGTTTCCAGTTCTTTGCTGTCATAAAAAAAATGCAGCTGTAAATATTTTTGGTATTCAAATACATCTTTTTCTTGAACTTTGGGCATATTGGGCAAGTAATTTAACATCCTTGAGCATCACTTCCTTCTTTTGTATAAAAAGGGGCTTCAACTTAATGACCCTACCCACTATGGTCATTGCACCCCCTTCTCCCCTAGCAGAAGCTTGTGCTTGGCTTCCAATATATAAGCCCAGAATCTACTACTATCTTCACAGCTAAATAGTCATTTTCTTATTTCTTTAACATCTATCCTATTTGTGCTGAGTCATCCATAAGCACTATAAAATATACTGATTTCTCAGCCAAATTGATTGCTGGGCTTGAATTACCCAAAGGTGAAAGACCATACAGTACAGGAGAACTATCAGTCTTTGGGACCTGTAGCTCCTTTAAATGTAACCTGAGCCACCACAGAGACTCTGACTAAGCTAAATCCCATCTGCTTGAGGTTTCTGTCATTCCCAAAAGGAGCCAAAGCAGGATATGAGGAGAGGTGGAGGGGGTTTGCTCCAGAAATGTGGAAAGCACCACATACAACCACAGACCTGGATCTCCTTCTATGCCATGACATCATCTCAGAGAACACCACCCAGAGCCACCCAGTCTGTATCCACACAACTCTAGGAAAGGCAGTGGTCAGGGGGAGTCCAGGAACATGAATACTTTGTAAACTAAAAGGTGAAACAAGCCAGACACTTTTTCTAATAAAAGTGAGAGAAAGAATTCAGAAAAAGAATAATATTCATACAGAATTCAGAAAAAGAATGATATACACACTTACCTCCTATGAATCTCCTCTTCCACTTCCAGCCACCAGTTAAAACAGAAACACCTTCCTTTATTTGGTTTTGTGGTTTTCAGAGGCTTTTATGTTTCCCTACTGAAAGTAAGACTGGAGTCATTGAACAAAAATTTATTCTGTGCCCTCAGGTCTGGGTTCCCCATCAAGTTCCATTCAGTGCTCCACAAGTAGTTGTTAACACTTCCTAAGTCAGGCTAAGCATTGTAGAGGACACAGAACTGGGTCTGGAGTCAAAGAAACTGGGTTCAAATTCTTGACTGTTGCTTACTGTCTCAAGGGCCACAAGCAGGTCACTTCCTAGCTTCCAGCCTCAGTGTCATCACTTTTAAAATGAGAATGTAAGGCTAGGTGGCCTAAGGTCTCTCTTCAAAATCTAAAGCCTCTGTCTAGCCCTATATTTCTTACTAGTCTCTGCCACTTCTTACAAGTTCAATAGGGAGCAAAGAGTTACACAGGTAGCACCATTTTACTAAATGTATAGAGTCATGTGAAAGTCATAAGGCCTACCTCAATAAATTGATTGGAAAGCCCTTGGAAAATCCAAAAGAACTCTTGATGTGGGTTAATTAACTCAACCCGCTGACTCTAGGGCAAAGCAGAAATATACAGCTAGAGCTGGATACAGGCTTAATGACAGGAAGGGAACTTCAGGATCATCTAGTCCCTTGCCATGTTCTCATAGATGATGAAGAATATACTGAATTCTTAAATTTTGAGGAACAGATGCTAACATTCATAAAATATGGCACACTGGAGATGCCCTGTGTCTAAACTAGAGGGTTCTGTGGAATTATAATTGCTACTATCATCATCATTGTATTATCATATAATATAGGACTATAAGAGACCTTCAGGATCTTCTAACTCAATGACCAAATGGGTTACAGAAAAAGGAAGTGACTGAAAGCCATGTAGATAATTTAAAAAGGCAGAACTAGAATCCATATCCTCTTTCCAGTGTTCTTAGTCTCTCTTCTCCTTGTGTTGGACTTACATGTATACATAACTTTAAAATAAATTTTTGTGATGCCTTTTTTTCTATCAATCATTTCTGGAAATATTCACCAACACCTTCCCCCAGCTAAATTGAGCCTTCCATGTAACAAAGAGAAACACCTGTCTTGACAAAGAATTCAACATTCTCCCCTAGCTGACAGAGGTGTTTCATTATCTATCCATCATTACTGAATTCTCAATTACCCAGAATTCGGCTGCCATTTAGTGATCTCTTCATTTACATGATTATTGTAGTTGCATATAATGTTCTTTTGGGTCTGCTTATTTCACTGTGTGAATCCATTCATTCAACCAGATTAGCACAGGGCCTGGTATTTACTTTCATTCATTCAGATTTCTCCACATTTCCCTGAATTCTTCCATATTGTGGTTCTAAAAGGAAACCTTGGGCAAGATTCTCTTGGTGCCCAGGCTACAACCTGAATGTAAATGGGCCCCCTGGGGGACCTGCATCAATGCTCCCTAGTTACTAGGAAACCTGCTGGGAATATTCTAGTGTTATTTCTAGCCTGCCAGAGGAAAGCATCCTTCTTCATTTGATTTTGTTCCCAAGGACAAAGCACCACAAGGCTCAGGATGCTGTCCTCAGCTTTTCTGCTCATCTCTGCTTTCATTTCCTTTTGAGGAAGGAACATCTGGAGCAAGAGTATGCACAGAGGAAACGTTGATTAACTGAATCCCAGGGAATGATGTAAGAGCTTCTCTCTGAGAGGATAGAAGGTAGCTTCCAAAAAGGATCTGGCTCATGCATGTTCTCAAATTGTTTCTCAACAAGTTTTAGTGCTATCTTCTGGTTTTCTATCATAGTCATTTCTGGAAATGATTGCCTCTCTCCACCCCCTCCTTGTTCCCTTTCAGTTTGCTTTGTTGGTTTGTCATCCACCAGTCAGCCCCTCTAACTGTGGGTGTTTCTCAAGGTCCTATCGAGGACCTTCTTTTTTCTATAGTGTCTCTCTTGGTGACCTAATCACCTCCCATGAGTTTAATTATCATCTCAATGCATGTGACTCAGATTTACCAGTTTCTCTCCTGAGCTTCTACACATTGGACCAGATGTCCCAGAATCATCTCAAACTGAACATATTCAATCAATTCCTATTTCCTCTAAAATAAAATATAAACTCCTCTATTTGATTTTTAAAGCCCTTTACCATATTTTTTTTAAAAACTCCCAATCTATCTTTCTATCCTCATTACATCACACATTACTTGCCTATTTTTACTCTCCAATCTAGTCAAATTGGCCTTTTCCATGGTTTTCACATATACCAGTCTAGTCTCATCATTATGTCTTTGCTTGGGCCTTCCTCTATGCACAAGGTGCATGCCTTCCTTGTCTGCACCTCACAGTATCTCTTCCTTCAAAATGCATCTCAGGTACCAGCTTCTACGTCAAGCCTTTCCTTATCCCTCCTTCTACTGTTAGCTCCTTCCCTACCAAACTATTTTGCGTTTAACTTCTTTGTATTTATTCTTTATTTAATTATCTATACACTTGTCTTTCAAATTAGAATGTTCCTTGTAAGTGATTATTTTATTTTTAATATTTGTATTCCTGAAACCCAGCACCGTGCATGGCTCATGATAAGAGATTATTTTAAGAGTATTTTGTCTTCCCAATTTAAGCATGTTGCTTGAGAGCAGGGCAATTCTTTTGTATCTCCCACCCTGTCTACCAAAGTACCAGGCAAGCAGTATATTTTCACTTGAAACATTGATTAAGTTAATCCTTTGAGTGGGGCACTGTCCAGGGTTATAGACTTGTTTCAGACTATGGCTTTCTCTGAAAGGAGACCTCTATACATCAGTGAATTAGAGCAATTATACCAAGAGACCATAAAGGAAAAGTATCTTATGGATAACTTTGTATGCTATACCTAAGCCCTACTTTTGATTCATTATTATTAAAATCATAGGTTGCGTTTCAAATAAAATGGAACCTTGCATACATTCCAATATGGCAAGGATCTGGCTTTATCAGAGGTCAACACATTATCCCATAGTGAAGGTCTCATAATAAGTTTAAGTGTTTAAAAGGGCAGTGACAATATTAAAGATTTCAAGAAACAGAGATGAGGCTTAAGACCAAATAGATCTAAATAATCATAGTTTCATTGGTAGGATATAAAGCACTAACGTAATTTTTTTAAGGACTACCTATGATTTAATTGGTTTAGGGGACTCCTGAAAAGGAAGCTCCCTCTACCAATGCCAATTAGCACCTACTCTATATAGCTCATTGTCTTTAAAAGTTAGTTGCCTGGAGCATGAGAAGTTGAGTGACTTTTTTCATAGCCAACATAAACTCAAAGAAAGGTCTTCTTCATTCTCAAGTTAATTATACACCTAAACCATGCTGCCTCTCATGTTGTCATGCAAAAAAAAAAAATGATATAAGATAGACATATCCTCCACTTTACTACCCTCCAGAGTTCCGACATTGGCTTGGTAAAGTGGAGAATATGTCTATCTTGTGTTTTTTGTAGATGGTTAATATAGCAGGTCCAGCTATACTGATAAAGCTATGGGATTGTGGGATTTATTGTGAAATTGAAAGAGAGTTAGATGCTACAATTTAGGGTAAGTAAGCCTCAGCTACCCTTGAATACTCCAGACATAAGAAGTTCAAATAAGCTGAATCGAACATTGGTAGAATTCTTTTGCAGTCAGTGTCTAGAAAGGGGGAAATTCATCAGTCATTTTTACTGTCTTTGAGTGTTCTTCCTTTTCCTCAAGATGAAAGGGCTGAGCTATATGGCCAACATTAGGAGTTCTGCTGTATTTTCAAAGATCTCTCCAACTTATTTAAATTATCCTCATCATTCTCATATTAGGTAGATCAGTAATGGCATTCCATCTTTCTTTTCGTGAGGAAAGGAAACAAGAGACTTAAAAGTGAAGTAGGAGTTTTGACTTCCTAAGATTAAGAAGCTTTTATATGAATAAAATGAAGGGAAATCGTTTTAGGAAAAGAATGATAAAATAGGAAAAAATTGCCTAAAATATTACTGATAAAATGATTATAGATTATAGATGAGCAGATGATATGCGTCAGTGGAGGTCTTATCCGTACTGAGAGTTCCCTACACCAAAGAAATAACAAGTCTAAATCCCATTCCCTCTCCCCCAAAATTGTTGCACCTGATACATTCAGTGGTAGTAGGCTTGGAAAAATCTACATGTACCATTATCTCCTTTTCTTCCCCTTTATCCCTTCTTTTTCAGTGATAAATCCTCTTGATAGATTCAGCTTTAGTTCAATCTATTTTTTTAATTCATTCTAATATACACTCTACCCAGCAACTTTTTCACATCATCCTTATGGCTCTGGAGACAAAGTGAGAATGGTGACATGCACAACTCTCCCTCATTCAAAAAACAGTCAAGTGCAAGTCATGTCATTATTTTTCTGATGGCATGGTCTTCAGGAAGGAAGGACGAACACACACACACACACACACACACACACACACACATCTTAAATTGACAGAAACCTTAGCAATCATCTGGTCCAACCCTTTTATTTTACAGAGGAAAAACAGTCTCAGAGATTCTGTGACTTATCCATGGTAGCAGAGTTCTCATTTGAGCCCAGAGCCTGCCTACAAATTCAATGCCCTTTCCACTGTGCCACAGCTGTCTCTCTTAAAATTGCAATAATTGAAGTAGGAGCCATGTTGAAGTTGACCTTTGCCCTACCTATGATCACAGAAGCTCAGGATTGTAAAACCAATTAAGAAGAGTGGAAGTTCAATTTAGAAAAGATAGAAACTGTTTTGAAGGTTTGAAACAGTATTAATTTTAAAAGAATGTTATAGAGAGGAACAATTCTTACATGTTCACTAAGCAAGTCCCCTAAAGACCTCTGTTTACCTGTTGGTAAATTCATGAAGACTGTTCACTCACAAGATCATACAATCATGACTTGGAAGGTTTCTCAGAAGTCATCTGGTCAAAACCCAATGCTGTAGATGAGGAAACTGAGCCCCCAAAATGTTAAATTACTTAGATGCTTTATTGTTTTTATGTATCTGACTGTAATTGTTCCTTAAATCATCTTAAAACATATAACTTATTCAAATTTGTCCAACCAATCCCCCCTTCAAAAAAATAATAATCTGATTAGTAGGGGCTTTCCTACAAATGCCTTAAAAATCAGAGTACTGTGTGGAGATTGCTTATCATTTGTCTTGGGCAATAAATCATCCCTCTTCAATCATTACACAGCAAGATTCTTGAACCACTCATGTGGTCTCTTGGGGTTCCTGGTCTCCAGACTGCATCTGAGCTAGTTATTGACTGGGCAGGTGTTCAAATGGACTTAGACAGACTTTGAATTTCTCCTTAAAGAACGAGCTTGGAGGCTGCGTCTGAGAAGGCTTACTTCGTGTTCGACTGAAGGGCTTAAGTCTGTCCCCTGATAGCATAGCCACATATGAGATCATTGAATAGAACGGAAACCAGAGAGAAAGAAAACAAAAATAGAAACTAGGAGTTTGTTCTTTGTTCATAGAAGCATCAGGGGAACAGGTAGTCTGGTATGCCTTGGCTTACTACTGTAATTTTCTTTCACTAAGACTTCTCCAGTTAAATGTAAATGTAACAGATTTTAAAAATAGACATAGTTTTAAAACAATAATAAAAAACTCTGGGAAGTCCTGGATTTTATATACCCCAGGATACATTATTCCTCTTCTGCATCTGAAATATGGATGGGAAGATTCATATATGAAATCTGCTACCCACTAAGTAGGGTCACTTTTCCCCAAGGAATGATGCAGCAGTGAAGAGTTCTTCTAATGACAACTTACACACACACATACACACACACACACACACACACACACACACACACACCGTTTCTCAAGGAAGTCACAAAAGCTATGTTGGTCCTTTGACTTCTCCACAATGCTTTCTAACCACTTCTACTCCCTTTTCTCCTTCTTCCCCCACCCACCTAACAATGTTGGTCATAGGGCTACACCTTTTACTCCTATACAAGATGTAAAAAAGTGTGACCACAAGTAGTACAAGAAGAGCAAAGTCATGAACAGGAATCATGAAACCTGGGGCAAATTTAGTTGAGCTACATGTGCTTAAGTGTGTGTATGTGTGTTTCTGTGTGTGCATAGATGCGTGTGAGGGGTGTGTGTGTCTTTTGTGCTGGGGGAGGCATCCTACTTTATAATAACCACTATTTATGACTAAAGTATGTTAAAAACTTAAAACAAAGGAGTCAGAGTGGTAGAGAAACCAGGTTGGGGGGGGGTGGGGTGGAGAGGGTGCTTAAAGAAGGCATGGATTAAGGTTGAAAAGAATACTATAAACCAGAAAGTTATTGGGAGGGAAAGGACTCCAAGGTCCACAGATGATAGTAACAAACACCCATACAGGAGGAAGTAAACATTATTTTTTAATTAACCAAAAAAAAATTTCTCTCATTCCCCCATTGGTCACATGCAAAAAATATCTCTCATTCTGTACTGAGTCCATTATCTCTCTGTCAGGAAGTGGGCATCATGCTTAATCCTTATTCCACTGGAATCTTGGTTGGTCACTGCACTGATCAGAGTTCTTAAGTCTTTCAAAGTTGTTTTTCTTTACAATGTTGACGTTATTATAGAAATTGCTTGGAGTGAACTTAAAAGGACTAGATTACGGAGTGATGGTGGAAGAGGATAAGTCTGAAAATGTTAGTGGGAGCAAAACATGTGCCAGCTTCTCCTGCCTCTGGGAGGCAGTGGGTGTGGACAGCCAGGCTTAGAAAGGGTGCCAAGAGATGCAATGTCTACAAAAGAAGGCTAGGTTTCATTCAGCACCAGAAAATAGGAGGAATTTAAGGGGAATCAGTCTTAGGATCACACATTTAGAACTCAAAGGAACATTAGAGGTCAACTTCCTCTCTTCCTTTTTTTGATGAAGAAACATATGGGAGATGTCAAGTGACTTGCCTAAGGTCACTCAGGTAGTAAACAGCAGAGCCAGGAGTCCAACACAGTTCCTCTAAACTCTAAATCTAACAATCCATCCACCTCCATACCACAACAAAGTAAGGTTCTACAGAGGTCAGCAGAAAAGCAAAGGAGCAGAGTGGCTAAGGGAGGACTAGAGAGTCTCAGCCATGGTGGCACTTTCTTCTTCCAATGCTTACTGTGATCCTTTTAATGGATCCTCCTTTAATCCCAAGTATCCAGTGTGGCATAGAGTCTCAGGCCAGGTGATTCACTGGGGTCAAGGTCGGGGGGATGGGAATGCACCATGTTGGGAGGAAGATGCCCAGGTGGAAGAATGAAAAGGCCACAAGACCCTGGAAGGGGAGGTGGAGAGCAGGAGGAGGTGTCCAGAGACTTCTAGGGAGAAGATAGTATAGGGAAAGGGGTTCCATGGGTCTGGAATTATACACCCAGGAGAACAACAGTTCACTGTACTAGTTGTCCCATACTAGTTATTTCTCTGAGTAGTAGTGTTCTCAGGAAGAACACTCCCTGATTGGAATCAGAAGACCTGGGTAAAAATCCGACCTTCAACAAGCCATTTCCTCCAGCTAGTTCTTTCTTCACTCGTCTGTAAAAGGAGAGAAGTTTTTTCTTTGCAGTTTTTTCCATCTGTAACATTCTAAGTTCTAAGATTTCTTGCAGCTCCAGCATTCTATGAATCTATGAATTAAGAAACAGTGTATGCTCCTTGGCCCCCTTCACTAGGCAAAATGGTTTATACACAAGCACCAGTATCTTCGCAGCTGACCCACAATGCCTTGATTAAATGGTGATGCTGTAAGGAAACCCAGATTTATCTGACTTCTATAACTATCTGGGTTATCACAGCACTACCTAAGAGCAAACACTTAAGTGCAATTGTTGAAATTCAACAGGGGACAATACAGAAAGACGACACTAAGTGGGAGAATCAGCATTTACTGAGTTCACTATTTAAGGTACTGTATTGCTAGGGCAGGTGATACCAATATACATTATACATATACATACATAAAATAAGTATAAATATATCTCACACACACAATTCTTTCCCTCCAAGAGCTACATACTAATTTGGGGAAGAAACCATGAGAACACAAAAAGGATAAACGTAAATACCCAATAAAAGTATACAAATGAGCACGAATTCTGCCAGCTCACCATATCCAGAACATTCACTTAACCTCTTGGGTTTAAATTTCCTTGTCTGTAAAGTGGGGACGGTAATTCCTGCCCTGCCTGTCTTTTTCACAGGGCTATATTAAGGATCAAAATGATGTATGCAGCAGTGTTTTTGTAACTACATAACTGTGATGGAATTAATTATTAATGAATGTGCGACTGGTCTCCCCTCTGCCTGTTCAGGGTCCCCTCAGGGCCAAGAAGCTAGCTGAGCCAAACTTCAGCCAAGCTCTCTACCTCTAGTCTCCCATCCTCCCAACTACATCTAGCCTGTCTCAGCATGGTCTTACCTACGAAGCAGAAGTGGCCTAGGACCTAAAAGAGAGAGAAGATAAGTGGGACATCAGTGACTTACATAGCTATTAAGTTTCAGAAGCAAGATTTCAAACCAGCTCTACTTCACCACAAGACAAGCAATCTCTTTCCCTATGCTGCACTGCCTTCCCTCACCTCCTTCATCCCCCAAGGACCAATCACAAAGAAGTCCACAGCCCACAGGATGGGAACCACCCATACAAAGACAATAATCATCCCTAGCCTCTATTTCCCAGCAGCAGCCAAGGTGATAAGTCCATTGGATTTAAAGTATCCTGCCTTTGCCAAGAATCATTAGCTGTGGGCATTACTTCGTTGGTGGCCCCTTTATTGTATCCAAGGGGATACTTTGTTCCTGAGATTCCGTTCATTCATTGTCTATGTGCTGCTCCTGGCAGTTTAGGTTCATCCAGGGGGCCCCTGCAATTCAAGGCAATGAGAGCACTAACCCCACCCTGGGCTCAGAATCCAGAGTGTGTGTGTGTGTGTGTGTGTGTGTGTGTGTGTGTGTGTGTCTGTCTGTCTGTCTGTGTGTCTGTGTGTGGTGTGTGTGTGTATCTGTGTCTGTGTGTGTCTGTGTCTATGTCTGTGTATGTGTTTGTATGTGTGTGTGTCTCTGTGTGTGTGTGTCTGTGTGTGTGTGCATGTGTCTGTCTGTCTGTCTCTGTCTGTGCGTGTCTGTGTGTCTGTGTCTGTGTGTGTGTCTGTGTGTGTTGTGTGTGTATCTGTGTCTGTGTGTGTCTGTGTCTGTGTGTGTATCTGTGTCTGTGTGTGTGTCTGTCTGTCTGTCTGTGTGTCTGTGTGTGTTGTGTGTATATCTGTGTCTGTGTCTATGTCTGTGTATGTGTCTGTATGTGTGTGTGTCTGTGTGTGTGTCTGTGTGTGTGTCTGTGTGTGTCTGTGTATGTGTGTCTGTGTGTCTGTGTGTTGTGTGGAGGTGTTATTTTCTTTTGAATCTTTGGCCCCTCTTTTTGAACAGTCATTTAACACTAATCCTCTTCTAAAGAGCAAGTACCAAAAAAGAACCTTGCACTCTGATCTCTAGGATGATTCAAACATTTCCCACCAGAGTCAGAGACAGTGGAATCTGGGAGAAAAATGGATAGAACTTATAACACATAGCCAGCCTGCAACCCAGAGAAAGTGATAGGGAAACAGTTAGATGTGTGGTGGTTGTGAAAATGGAAAAACTTGCCACAAAATGATGCCAAACTTTTATAGGATCATGCCCCTTTTCACCACAGCACCATAGGAACACTCGAGAAAGATGGATTTGGAGTCAAAAAATCAGATCCTAATCCCTCTGCTTTGGTGCTTACTATCTTTTGACCTTGGGCAAGGTCATAGGATAACAGATACAGAATAGGAAGAAACCTTAGAAATCATCTAATCCAACAACTCCCTGCTTTTTTGGTTATTCTGTTTTCTTAAGTTTTTTTTAATCATCAAATTAATGAACACAAACAAAAGCAAAAGAAAATGATATACACATGTTTAAGATGAGAAAATTGAGGCCCAGTGAGATTAAATAACCTGTCCAAGGTCATTCAGGTAGTAAGCAGCCCTGGTTTCAGAAGACTGGACTCTATTACTCATATTCCCATCAGTCTCTCAAACCTAACCATGCTGGACTAGGACAATAGCATCCTAATTGGTTTCCCTGTTTCTAGTATCTCCCCTCTCCAAACCATCCACCACAGAGTTGTCAAATTAATATACCTAAAACACAGGTCTGATCAAGTCATTCTTCTGCTTAGAAATCTTCTGTGCTTCCCATTGCCCCTATGATAAAAGAAATTATGTTGCTGTTCATTCATTTCCAACTCTTTGTGACTACGTTTGGGGTTTTCTTGGCAAAAAATACTGGAGTGGTTGGCCATTTCCGTCTCCAGCTCATTTTCTAGTTGAGGAAATTGAGGCAAACTGGGTTAAATGACTTGCTAGGGTCAAGCATCTAATAAGTTTTTGAGGCCTGATTTTAATTCAGGTCTTCCTGACTGAAAATACTGTATTGCCCCATCCCAGCTCACCCCATCCCCAGTAAAATGTGAGGCCATTTCAATTATGTCTTCCCAATACATAGCACAATT
Source organism: Notamacropus eugenii (assembly GCF_028372415.1). NCBI lineage: Eukaryota > Metazoa > Chordata > Mammalia > Diprotodontia > Macropodidae > Notamacropus > Notamacropus eugenii. The sequence goes on along the minus strand of NC_092872.1, from coordinate 434,462,450 downwards.
GCTAGCACATAGTAAATATTTAATAAATATTTTTTGAATCACATTGGATTCTAATGATAATTTTTGTGTTTTCTGAAAAACTGTAAAGATCAAGGAAAAAGCCTTAGTATCAATCATTAAAAGAATTTTTAAAGTATCTGTTTGTGTGTCAGGCATAGCCTTAGATACTAGAAAGAAAACACTCCTCCTCCTCTTCCTCCTCCTCCCCGCCCTCCTCCTCTGGTGTTCTACCCAGGGGAAGGTATACTCTATGCCCAAAAGCTGCCTTTTCCCTTCTGGGTTTATTGGTTTATTTCTGTTGTCGTTGTGTTTGTCCTTCATTCTTGAAGAGGATCATGACATCAAGATGATGACATGATTTGCAGTTGACTTTGATTTGTGTGAGGGAGGACTGTGCAAGGTCACATTTCTTGTTCAAAGATCAAGCCTTAAACCCAATTCACTCTGGAACTCATAGACTGGACAAGAGGTCCCCACCCATCTAGCACAGAGTGAATGTAATTACTAAATAGTAATTCTTTCTCTTTTACTCAGGAACCCTGAGGGTCTTCCCCTCCCAGTTTGTTTGTTTGTTTGTTTGCTTTTTGAATAAAGGGGCCATCCCTTTAGTAGTTGGTTGGTTGCTGTCCTTTGCCTTCGTCTTTGAAGAGGACCAAAGTGAAATCACCATTGTAAAGTGAAATTTCAGTGTGTCCCACTGTGGCTGATCAGACCAATATGAGCTCGGAATGCTCTACCACAGGTTGGGCACAGATTGTCTGTATGAATATTTGGGGTGGAGATCCCAAATTTGCACATCCTGCATTTACTTTGTGCAGTCTCAATTCTGCTTTGCTTAAAGAGCACAGCACCTTATCTTATGTGGGCACACCATGCTAAGCAGTCCTGTGCCAGGGTCTCCCATGTTGCACTGTCAAATCCAAAGTTCTTGAGAGAGACCTTAAGAGTGTCCTTGTATCATTTCTTCTGGCCACCATGTTATCTCCTGCCCCATGCAAGTTCTCCATAAAATAGTCTTTTTGGCAAGCATACATTTTGCATTCAAACAACATGGCCAACTCATCAGAGTTGCACTCTCTGAAGCATAGTTTGAATACTTGACATTTTAGCTCAAGCAAGTACTTCAGGGTCTGGTACCTTATCCTGCCAAGTGATCCTCACAATCATCCTAAGACAGTTCAAATGGAAGCAATTCAATTTCCTGGCATGGCGCTGGTAGACTGTCTGTGTTTCACAAGCATATAACAATGAGTTCAGCACGACAACTTTGTAGACCTTCAGTTTAGTAGTCAGTCTAATACCTCTTCTCTCACAAACTTTTTTTCCAAGCCTGCCAAACACTGAGCTAGCTCTGGAAATGCATTCATCAACCTCATTGTCAATGTGTACATCCCTGGAAAGTACACTACCAAGGTAACTGAACTTATCCACAGCATTCAAAACTTCTCCATTTGTTGAACTGATGGTTCCACGTATGGATGGTGTGGTGGTGGCTGATGGAGCACCTGTGTTTTTTTGATGTTAATTACTAGGCCAAAATTAGCACACGCAGCAGAGAATTGAGCCTTACTTTGTTGCATCTCAGCTTCAGAGGGTGCATTGGGTGCACAATCATCTGCAAACAGAAAATCATGCACCAACATTCCCTCCACTTTGGTCTTGGCTTGTAACTTTTTCAAGGCAAAATGACCACCAGAAGAATTAATGTCAATAAATTAGAGCTCTTCTCTGAGCGTGAATGGTTTGCTGCTGCCTTGGAGGGAAAGGTGAGCCAACATATAGTTCGCAACAGTGGAGCAGAAAAGGAGTGGACAGCTCTCAGAGATTTGATGTACAGCACTGCATTTGCTCATCTGGGTCAGAACACTCGCAAACACCAAGACTGGTTTGATGAAAATGATGGGGAAATTCAGAAGCTGCTAAATGAAAAACGAGAACTTCACAGGATTTACCAGCAGGATCATTCATCCACTTCTAAGAAGGCAGCATTTAATTCCATCAAAAGCAAAGTACAAGCAAAGCTTAGAGAGATGTAGGATTCCTGGTTCAGTAAGAAGGCAGATGAAATTCAGTTTTATGCTGATAGTAACAATCTAAAGCACTTTTATGATTCCCTGAAAGCTATTTATGGACCAAAAACCTATGATGTATCAGAACTACTCAGTGCTAATGGAACCACACTGATTAGTGATATGGGCTAAACACTTCCACAGTGTTCTCAACAGACCATCATTAATCAATGCTGAGGCCATTAAGCATTTACCTCAGGTTGAGGGGCAGCTAGGTAGAGCAGTGGATAGAGCACCAGTGCAGGAGTCAGAAGGACCTGAGTTCAAATCTCACCTCAGACACTTGATATTCACTAGCTGTGTGACCTTGAGCAAGTCACTTAACCCCAATTGCCTCATACTGGGTCATCTCCAGTCATTCTGGGTTATTTCCAGTCATCCTGATGAATATCTGGTCACTGTATTCAGATGGCTCTGGAGGAGAAGTGAGGCTGGTGACCTTGCACAGCCCTCCCTTACTCAAAACAAAGTCAAGTCATGTCATCATTTCTCTGATGGCATGGTCTTCTTTGGCAACAAAGGACGAACACACACACACCTCAGGCTGAAGTCAATCCTTCTTTAGCCGAACTTCCAAGTGAAGAAGAGGTTCCCTTGATAACTACTTCAAGAAGCCTATTCTTTGAATGGGTATATCTCATTCAAAGTGAGAATGTGAAAAGACCTTAACCTGAAAGGGCCAGTGTCTCACACTGCATCCTGGGCCATCTCCAGCTGTCCTGATGAATATCAGGCCACTGGACCCAGATGGCTCAGGAGAAGAAAGTAAGGTTGGTGACCTTGCACAGCTCACCCTCATGCAAATCAAAGTCAACTGTCAATCATGTCATCATCTTGATGTCATGGGCCTCTTTGAGAATGAAGGACAAACACAACAACAACAGAAATAAAACAACAAAAACATGTAACAATCCCTGCCCTCAAGGAGCTTATATTCTATTGGGGGGTGGGGCAGAATTTGCACATATTTAAGGTGGTATGAAAGTCAGTGCAGTTTTAAGATTTAAAGTTTAGAACCACACTAAGATTTTTTTTAGATACCCTGTATAAATATATACAAAATATGTACAAAATAAATGAGAAGATGGGGCAGAGAGACACTAGGAATTGGGGAGAATCATGCCAGACTTCCTGTAGAAGGGGATACATCAAGTGTGATGGTAAAAGCCTGTAATTCCTGCTACTAGAGAGGCTGGGGATAATGGATAACTTGGCTTTAAAAGTTCTAAGCTGAAGTAGAGCTAAAGTCTATTGGATTCCATGTTAAGTCTAATATCAACATGATCAATAAGCCCCTGGAAATCCAGGTTGGAAATGAAGTCAACCAAAGCTTCTGTGCTTATGAGCAGCAAGATTGGGTGAGCAAGTGGACATTGTACTTTCAGTTGGGGCAAGAAGAAGTGGAAAGAAGAGGAAAGAAGGCAGGCAGGCAGGCAGGAAGGCAGGAAGGCAGGAAGACAGGAAGGCAGGAAGGAAGGAAGGAAAGAGAGAAGGAAGGAAGAAAAGAAGGGAGGGTAAAAAAGAGGAAGTGAGGGAGGGAGGGAGGAAGCAAGGGAAGGACCGAGAAAAGAAAAAGAAAAGGCATTTATTAAGTATTTACTATGTGCCAAGCACTGTGATAAAATACTGAATACAAAAAAAAACAAAAACAAAGGTAGGTCTTAAAGAGGCTTACATTCTAAAGGAAAAGAGGATATACAGAGCAGTGATGGTTGACCAGGGACATTTTTGGTTGAAAGGTTATAGAACTGTTAAGCGGATCCATAGAGTAGATTGGCATATCCTTTCCATAGCATTATTATTATTGATTTGATCATGGTTACATGGTTCCAGAACTGTTAGAGAGAGTGATGGTTGATGAAGAAGATGCCAGAGGACAGGAAGACAGCTGTTGGAAAGACTGTAGAGAAATATAGGAACATGGAAAGAGCATGACAGGGTCTAGTTTGTTACTGATAAGAAAGGAATAGAGGGAGATAGGATGGGTGAATACTTGAGCAAAGCCTTCGAAACTTGAAGGAAACTATGGATTCTAAGAGTCATAGGTGAAGAGGAATATATTCAATATATAAAAGGTGTCATGCAATTTTTTTTAAAGAATGTCAGAGCTGGAAGAACTTACACCTGAATTTGTGAACTTTCTAAATTTTTAAAATAACTGTAATAATTTAAAAACTTTAATGATTTTAATATTTTAATAATTTCAGTATAATTGGTTTCTTTGTAATTATATTTATTAGGTCCAGAGGTTTCCCCAGAACACCAAAAGACTCATGACACAAAAAAAGGTGAATTATACCTCCTAGTCCAAACACTTCATTTTATATATGGGAATACCAGATAACTGGAAAAGATGGGATGAAAAACAAAGCCAAATTTGAATTCATACATGTATTAAATGTAATGCCCTGTACTGGACACTGGGGATAGAAAAATAAATGAGGACATGATTCCTAAGTCCCTAGCCAGGATTTTTTCTAGTACACCAAGCTATCCCGGCCCTCAACACACAGAGCCAGAAGACAGGCAAGCACACCACTTCAAGGTTACATCCATGGGCATTTTCTATACAGAAGGTGTACATGTCCATTATTTTGCATAATCTGAACCCCAAAAGTCACCTTAGTGGCTATTCTCAAATAGTACAAACCAAAAACAAGTGGTAAAGCATTTCATGAGCTTTCCAGACCAGAGGAGAAAAAGAAAAGCTGTATATTTATTTTGGAGCTGGGGCCTGCACCATGACCTGAAAATGGGCATTAGAAGAATTAAGCCCTGAATCTATTTAAGCTCATTTAGTATTCATTGCCACAACATGGAGGCCTAGGACAGTAAACATGTCTAGCATTACTAAGTTCACAGCTCTAGTCTTCTCTAGGGAATTCACAAACCCCAATCTTCTCATTTAACTTGGGCCTATCTCAAAGTTTCTCCCTCCTCCCTTCTTGGCCTTGGCACTCTCACAGCCTCAGCTGCCATGCTCAGCAAGAGAGCTAGCTGGCTAGCACTTTCTGACAGAGGTCCAACTCACTCCTACTCTTTAAGCACCAATGGCTGAAGAAGACAATGCCGTTCTGATTGTACAGCTGTATCTTATCCGTCATGATATGGGGGAAGTAGTTATGCAAAATATGGGAAGGGCCCAAGTACTTGGAAACATCCTTATGAGAAAGGATGACTGTGGAGCATAGACATTCTGTTCCCCACTGGAAATTCTCTTAGCACTATGACACTTTCAACCAGTATCCCTCAAAGAGTAGTGAGGGGACCACTTGACACTTATAGGAGTCCTCCAGGTGGCCCTCTGTGTACTGATGTTGAATAGCAAATTTCTTTAGCAAATAGCAAATAGCAAAATTTCTTCCTTCACTTTTGACCTGAAAGTTTAACTGTTTTAAGCTATAATTCAGTGAAAGCCAGGTTCCTCTTTCTGGTAATATTGGTGAGGCACAATGAAGACAATATGTGATCATACAGAAAGAACGGTGGATCTAGAGTGGGTTCAAACCCCAGGTGGAAACTTACTATCTATGAACAAGTCCATCTACCTTTCTGAACTTCAGCTTTCCCGTCCATAAAGTAAGGACAGTATTTGCATCTCCTACCTTGCTGGGTATCTGTGAAGACTGTGCTTTATGAGGGGCAGTTAGGTGGCACAGTGGATAGAGCACCAGTCCTGAAGTCAGGAGGACTTGAGTTCAGAACTAGCCTCAGACATGGCATGACCCTGTTCAAGTCATTTAATCTCAATTGTCTTAAAAAAAAATAAAAACTTTATAAGCCTAGATGAACTATACAAAATGGAAGTGGTATTGTGAACATGAGGAATAGAATAAAAGTAGGAGATCTTTTCATCTTAGTTCTTGGAAAATATATCCAGGAGGAGCCTGGAGTCTCTGGAGTCCCTCTCATGTCTCCTTAAAGAGTTGTTAACTCCTTGACACAAAACTAGTTATTTGACAAATTGTGAACTTTCTAGGCCCTGGATTTGCCCTATACTGATTGATTCCTTTGCCTATGCTTTATATGACCTTTGGAATAGGTCAAAATGAGCACTAAAAGTGAGAGCAAAGATAAACTAATGGAGAGAACACAGATGACCCCTGAGGCTACTGGGAGCCAGAGGCTACTGGGAGATTCAGACTCAGTTACTATTGGAGGAGGCTTATATAGAGAACCAGATGGCCTGTCAATGTGGAGGCAGCAGTAGAGGAATCAAAATCAAGATATCTGGGAACACAAAGAAGCAGCAGTGGAGAGTTCTCAGTTCTTGAACCCTATCTTCTGTAAACATTGTAGAAGGTCCTCGGCCAAATAGAAATTAGAATTGGAGAGGAACAAAAGTTAGAGTCAATATGTGGAGAAATAAATATATATTTTACCTTTCATTGTGATTTATGTGAGTCCCAGGAGAGAGATCAGTTCTATGATGATTGTGAAGTTGGAGATACTACAAATATGGAGGATTATATAGGTCACTGGTGAAAGTGGGGCTTCCTGGAAAGTGAAGGAACCTTGTCTTGTCTGTCTATAGAATCACCTCTGATTCCATTGAGCTAATTTATAAACAATGTTTTGTTAGCTTAAGTGCTTGTAGGGGAGCAGAAGACCCTTTCTCTATTCTGTAGAGACCTAAGCACAAGTCAAAACCTTTTGTCCCAAGGAAAAAGGCAGGCTGGAGGCACAAGACAGAAAGTACAGTTATTGAGAAGCCCTCAAGGTTGAACCTGGTACTTGTAAACCCAAAGAGACCACAGTTTTGGAACACAATCAACCAATTAGTCAACAAGGACTTAACTTTGTGGTAAGTACTATGCTACAGACTGGAATACCAAGATAAGCAAAAACAGTCCATATCCTTAAAGAATTCACATCCTAGAGGGGAAAATGATATATAAATAACTGGGTACACTCAAGATAAATACAAAGTAGATAGAAGATAATCTCAGAAGGGAAGGGACCAGCAGCTAGGAAAACTAGGAAAGGGTTTCTGTCAGTCAATAAGCTTTAGTTAATCACTTTTTATGTGTCAGTCACTGTGCTAAGTGGTAGGAATAAAAAAGAGGCAAAAGACAGATGGAAAAAGATTTGTACAGAAGGTAGAATTTAAACTGAACCTTGAAGGAAGCCAGGAAAGCCAAAAGGTAGAAAGGAGGCAATAGAACCTTCCAGGCTTGGAGAGGGCCAATGGGAAAGGTTGGGAGATAAAGATGGAGAGTCATTTTCGAGTCCCAGAAAGAGGGAATAGTTCCATAAGGTTGCACAGAGAATTAGTGACATGTTTTAAAAAAAACAGATTTCCATGGAAAGCAAGAGTTGATGGGGGGTAGGAGAGGAATGCGGGGGGAAAAAAGGATTGTAGGAGATGGAAGAAGACAGAATATCTGACCTCCAGAAAGAGGATGTGTTGTTTTATTAAAAGTCTCAGTACATAACTCTAAAAACTTCCTGAGCCCTTTGAGAAAATCCTCTGATGTAATGATGGGTTCACTGTGTTTAATTCTGATGAATTAATTGGCATGGAGGGTCATCTGGCAATCATTGAGATTAAATCTCCCATGAAACTTCTGGACAGGATCAAATGAGAATAGTTAGTTTCTTCAGAGGAAAAATAAAATGGAAATTCCTTAGTGAGGTGGGTGTCAGAATCCTTAGAAGAATCTTAGCCTTCTTCGGGTAATGCCAGTGCTGACCAATCCCCACTCCCTGGTTGATCTATGGGGAAAGACTCATTGCTGTGTAGCTGACCTTGAAGGAAATGAGTGCTGGCCTACCTGAGGCTAACTCCCGCTGGCCTGCTTCCTTTCCAAACCTCAGCACTGGCTAGCTTGCCTGGAACCAGATAAATAAACAGTGAATTGGTTCCCAAAGCAGAAGATAATGTTTAGGGCTCTTTCTGCCCTTTCACATAGAAGACAAAACTTATATTGAAGAGACTGAAGCCATGTAAAAACTGGTGCCAGGGGGTCACAGCCTGTGCCAAGAAGCAGGATAAATTATTATTAATTCTATAAACATCCTTCATTGGAATGCTGCAGCACAGTTACTTAATCCTGACTTAAATAGATATCTCCCGATGCAAGAGGAAGAAGAATTCAATTGTAAACATTATAGATTACAGAATCTTGGTGGGACTGCATGGAAATCCTGCTATAGAACAAAGGTGACTTTGGATGGGACGAGGATGATTATCTCCATTTTACAAAGAAGGACACCAAAAAAGTTCAGTGACTTTCCCCAAGTCACACAGATAAGCAGCATCAGAGATTCCAGGTATTCTTACCCTATGATCTCTTTCTACTACATTTTCCCTCCAAGGAAAGCAACCTCTTCTCAATGAGGCTGCATTTGAAAATGTCCCTTTCATGTTCTTATTTTTCAATGGCTTCTTTTTCTCTCTATGTCCCCTTCTCTTATTGTCCTTCAGGTCCTCATCCATTCTTACTTAGCAAATAAGGAAGCAATACCAGAAAATTTGGTTAAGTAGCTGGTCTTAAAGCTAGAACTGCAATCTGGATCTCACAAAGTCACAAAATCTCATGTGTGAAGGAAGCTCAGACCTTATATAGTCCAAGGTATATCTGAACAAGAAATCTTGCTATGATACTCCTGACAAGTTTTCATCCACCTGGAGACCTCCAAGGAAGGAGAACTTCCTTCTTTCTGAGGAAGATTATTCAACTTTGGGAAACTTTTTTTCTATAATTAGACCCCAAATCTGCTTTCCACTGATTCCAGTTCTTTTCCCTGGGACAAAGCTAGGCAAGGTTAAATCTGCTACAGGAGACCCAACCAAATACTTCAGGATAGATACCATGCCCACCCACTGCAACACATTCACCTTTTTACCTCCTAGTTAAACATTCCTAATTTCTTCAACTGACCCCCCCCATCACATGGATCCCAGTCCCCTCACCACCCTCTTTGTGTCACTCTGAATGATCACCAGGCTATTTTCCTCATACACATGTCTCTGACTGACTCTTCTTCCTCTTAATATAATGGCCATACTGCCAGCTATCCTATGCCCTGTGATGAAACCTAGCAAAATGGTATCTTGTAGTTGGGGCTGCTGAGGCCTCAGCATTGGCCCAAGTGAACAAAGGCCAGAGAAAGAGATTCAGTGTCATCTTGCAGGGCAAAGTCTGAAGGTTAAACCAACTTGCTCTGATTTCTTTGAGAGGAACTTTGCTGTAGAAGAAAGCATACTAGATAGAGTCCAGACTCAAGTCCTGGTTTTCTAATTCACTCACTTTCAAATTGTATGATTTTGGATAACCCAACTAACCTCCCTGACCTGAAGTTTATATTCATTAGTGAGGAGATTAATATGCCAACTATTTAAAATCAAATAATAAATATTGAAATCACAATAAAATTACCCACCACTCCTATGCCTGGCATATATTGTATGGCTAATAGGATATAGATGACTCAGCCCATCAAAAAACATTTATTAATTGTTTGCTCTGTGCCAGGCACTATAATAAGGGCTGAAAATAAAAAGAAAATAAAAAATAAAGTCCCTGCCCTGAAGGAGCTCACATTCTAATGGAGAATACAATTCACCTCAGTTTCCTCAACTATAAAACAGAAAAGTAACATATTATGAGGACTGTGTGAGGATGAAATGAGATAATACTTGTGAAAAGAACTTAGGACAATGCCAGGAATAGAGCAGACATGATATAAATACTTATTTCCTTCTCCTTCCTCTAATTATCTATGGATTTATCTTTCATGTATATATGTATACACACACGTATGCACACACACATATGTATATATAAAATATATATCTATAATTGAAGACTGCATTAAGACTTTTAGTACACCATATGCATATACATACAGAGTGTGAGCTAGTAGGCTACTGGGGAGCAGGAGAGAAGGATTTGAGTTGAGTCTTGAAGGGATCCAAGAAAGCTAGAAGTGAAGGAGAACAAGTCATATATGGATGACAGTTAGGGCAATTTAAAGAGTTGGTGGTGTATATGAAAAAATAGTAAACAGGCCAGTGTGACTGGATTTTAGGGTCTGCCTAGCAGTAAGGCAAGCATAGAAAGTATCCTCACTTCCACTTTTCACATAAGCAAACTAAGGCACAAAGGGCCAAATGACTAGTTACAAATTCTGTAGTATCATAAGATTTTGATCTTAAAAAAAAAGAATTTAAAGATTTTTTTTCAGTCTAGGGCTTCTTCACCTGAGGTCCATGAACTTAAAATGATAAGCTACATTTTAATATAATTGGTTTTCTTTGCAATTTTATGTTTTTTATTTTATGCATGTAAAAATGCTATTCTGAGAATGGATCGATAGACTCCACCTGACTGCCAAAGGGCTCCTGCTTTAATCCATTGCTTTCATTCAAGGAAGAAAGAGACTTGCCCAAAGTCACACAAGTAATAAACAACTGAGCCAGCATTTAAATCCAGGTACTTTGATTCCAGGGCAGCTAAGTAGAGTTTCAGGACTAGAATGTGGAAGAGTCATCTTCTTGAGTTCAAATCTGGCCTCGGACAGTTACTAGCTATGTAGTCCTCAGCAATTCACTTAACCCTATTTTCCTCAGTTTCCTCATTTATAAAATGAGCTGGAAAAGGAAATGGCAAGCATTCCAATATCTTTGCCAAGAAAACCCCAAATGGTGTGGGACAGGACTGAACAACAACAACCTTTGATTCCAAATCCAGTTCCCTTTTTAATGTACAATGTGGACACAGTTAGGATAAGAATCCTAAATTCCTCACTCCTACACCAATGCTCCTTCCAATGAGATACCACTCTGAATTGCCACATAAACTAATGAGAAATACCTAAAAAGAATGCCTTTGCTGTGAGTCCTCAGTAGAAACAAAAAATGAGGGGTGAATTGGTAGCCTAGATACAGGTTACAAGATTATAGATGGCAGGCCTTACAGGGATTTTAAAGGTTCCCTAGTCCAAGCCCTGATTTTACCAGTGAAGAAACTGGTGCCCACAAAGGTCATGTCATTTGCCCAACGTCATACTGGTAGCAGAACTAGGATCTGCAACAGCATTCTATGGTTCAAATCTGTTGGTCTTCTTACCACACCATAGGGACAAAATTCAATGACATTAAGGAATAAAAAAAATATTTTTCAATACAAAACTCAGGGAATAAATTTATCCTAACTTGGAGTGACAAGAAAGCCAACAATATTCTCTAATGGCTGCAATAGAAAATCCCCTTCCTACTGTAAACCATTCTACCCAAATATGTGGAACTGAAAGTTCCCAAGGAGTCAATGATTTATTTGGCCAGAAATAGCTGCAAAATTTAAATGGACTGTTTTATACTAAGGCTATTTATGGATTTTCCTTTTGTCTGAGAACAATATTCTAACAGAACATATTTTGAAGGCATTTTAGTCAGTCATAGAAATGGTTGGGGTACCACACCATACGCAGGGAGAATAGTAACAGATCAAGGTTTGCCAGGGAAATCCTCCAGTATTAGCAAGAAGTCATTAAGAGTTTCCTGAGTAGCATAAGGGTACAAAACAGCATACAGTAAATTTGATACAATGAAAAGTATGCTAAGATATGAGGATAACCTGGTTTCAGACTTTATGTCTGCCACTGACTGTGTGCCTTAGGCAAGGCACTTAACCCACTGAGTTTTCTCTTCTGCAAAATGAGGTGGAATCATTTGAGGTACCTTCTGGCTCTAAATCTTTCATCTCTCTTGATCCCATTTTCTGCTCATATTCAAATCAGTAAATATATCAAACAGCTACATGTTATGCCTTGTGTTACATACTGAGGGAAACTGAAGTCTAAGTAAGACATAGCTCTACCCTTGTGAAACTCATCATCTGCTGGAGGAATAAGAAGCAAACAATGATTGTAATACAAAACAATACCCGATGAGTACATTAGAAGGCTATAAAAGAAAGTGTTATGCGAAGTCTGTGGGAAAAGGTCATTATTGACCAGGTAGATCAGAAAAGGCCTCACAGAGGAAATAGAAAGTGATTCCAGTTAAAAAGGACTGAAAGGAATGCAGAATTTGAGATGTTAGGAAGAGGGGGTAGAAGGCTAGCAGACATAAATCTGGTTCCCTTCACAGTTATTTCAAGGATCTCAGCGTCACCGTTGTCTGTGTTTCTTTCAAGTTCCTGTCCCTCATCTTAGAGTTTACTCATTTGGTGAACAAACATTTATTTGGTACCAACTGGTCACAGAGCCCTATGCTGGAGGGATATAAAAAGTTTAAATGAGATACAATCCTTGCCCTGAAGGGGCTTAAAGTCTAGAAGGAGGATAAGGAATAACCAGAATACACAATTACATGAAAAGTACATTGGAGAGATCCATAAGAAAAAAAAAATGGTATGTGGGTTCTAAAAGGGAAAGTTGTTACCAATGGAAAATTTAGGGAACACTCCCAACAGTAACTCAGTCGTTGAAATTTCAGAGTTTTAAGTTTATTTAGCAGACAAGAGGGAGCCATTGAAGAATTTTGAGAAGCAATATGACATGACCAAATCTATAGATAAGAAAGATGACTGGCAGTGGCAAGAATGATGGTTAAGAGGGGAAGGCAATAGACACATGAAAGAGCTATTAGAAGGTTATTGGAATAGTAGAGGCAAGAAGCAATGAAAGCCTGTACCAGAAGAAGATGGAATGGATATAATATTTACTGTAGAGGTAGAAATTACAAGACTATAAGTAATGGGATAGAGATAGTGATGAAAAGGAAATCACGAGACATGGTGTTCAGGTTGAAAACATGGAAGTCTGGGTACATAGTGATGCCATTGGCAGAAATAATGAAGTTGGGGGGATTGAGTTTGGGGGGAAAAGATAATAAGTTCCTAGAGAAAAAAGGAAATAATTTTGTTTTTTTCAAGGAGTTTTACAAAGGCAGTTATAGGAGTGAGTGTTAAGTGAGAGGCAGAGAGAAAATGTATTTGTGGGAAAGAATCCTGTGAACTGCAAAAGTCACACAAGGCTTTCTGTAGGACATGGGACTTGGGCTATGCCTTGGAGGATGATGAAGATTGAGCCAAGTGAGAAGGAGAGGAGATAGATAGCTTTACAGGTTAAGGCAATGAAATGAGCAAAGATACATGCCAGTTTCTGGGAACAGTATGCGGAACATTGGCTATCAAAATATCCTCATAAGGGTGATGAGACTGGTTAGACAGAGTGGGAGCAAATTGTGGAAAGTTTTCAATGTAAGGCTAAAAAATTTGAACCTTTCCCCGATAGATAATGAGAAGCCATTGAAAATTTTTAATTGTTGCTCTGTTTTGTCAGTAGAAAGATCTTTATTTGGAATCTAGAAACCTAAGATATATCAGGCAAGTCACGTCCTCTTCTTGGTCTCAGTTTCCCCATCTATGAAACAATGGTCTTGGAATAGATAATAATAGCTAGCATTAATATGGTGCTTTAAGGCTTATAAAGCACTTTACATTATAAATATTATTCCATTTTATCTTTACAACACCTGAGAGGTAGGTGCTGATATTATCCCCATTTTACAGATGAAGAAAGTAAGGCAGACAGAGGTTAAAGAGACTTGCCCAGAGTGACCCAGATACCAAAGAATTGAGACTGAATTGAACTCAAATTTTCCTGACTCCAAGTCTGATGTTCAATCTACTTTACCACCTAGCTACTTATTGACAATCTAGAAAATTTTGTGATTCTGCAATAAATGTGGTATTTTAAATTGATTGATGGATAGGAATATACAGAATGGAATGAGAGGAAATTAGAAGACACCTGCTAATTCCAACAATTCAAGCTTGAAGGAATGAAGGTCCTGGAGTGAAGAAATAGCAATCTGCCTAGAATCATCTTATTTTTGCCTCATTCAGGAATTCCTTTACTGTCATAGATACCATGACATTCTAGTAAAGCCTATGCATCCCTTCTCAGAATATTTTAAGTGCATAGGATTACAAAGGAAACCAATTTTATCAAAACATTTCAAAAAATGCAAGAAAGAAAGAGAGAGAGAGAGAGAGAAAGAAAGAAAGAAAGAAAGAAAGAAAGAAAGGAAGGAAGGAAGGAAGGAAGGAAGGAAGGAAGGAAGGAAGGAAGGAAGGAAGGAAGAAAGAAAGAAAGAAAGAAAGAAAGAAAGAAAGAAAGAAAGAAAGAAAGAAAGAAAGAAAGAAGGAAGGAAGGAAGGAAGGAAGGAAGGAAGGAAGGAAGGAAGGAAGGAAGGAAGGAAGGAAGGAAGGAAGGAAGGAAGGAAAGAAAGAAAGAAAGAAAGAAAGAAAGAAAGAAAGAAAGAAAGAAAGAAAGGGAGGAAGGGAGGAAGGAAGGAAGGAAGAAAGAAAGAAAGGAAGAAAGAAAGGAAGAAAGAAAGGAAGAAAGAAAGGAAGAAAGAAAGGAAGAAAGAAAGAAAATAAAAGAAGGAAGGAAGGAAAGAAAGAAGGAACTTAACCAGAACAAGGTTAAGAACTCCTGTCCTTCCCCTACTTATGCCAGTTCATAACTCAATATTTCCTTTAAGACCCAAGTGATAAAGGTTACCTAGGCAAGAAGCCTTTTCTAACCCCACTCCGTTATGCTCATTCCTTTTTTCAGTATCTCCTCTTGAATGGAAGATATGCTTTGTCCTGTGGAATATGACACTTGTTCCCCCAGGGCTACTTCAGTTATCTTTGATTATTTAATGAAGCTTCCACTAAAGTTTTCCCTTAATGCCATCTTTATCATAGTGAGATGATCCTGGATTTTCATAGACTCTGCCACCAGAATTCACATTCTAGCAGATCTGCTCAAGCTTGTGAAGTTTCAAGTCTGGGCTGTGTGTCCAAACACTAGCCTAGCTACATCTGGAGAAACTTTATCAGATTGGCTATAGGTGATACATTTTTTTTTTAGCCCTTTTTCTCTGGAACATCTTCCTTCCTCCAAGTAGAGAATGAAGATTTCCTCCCAGAAACTCCATTTAAGGAAAGTATCCAGACCAGCTATCTCTGCCTTTTCCACGTGGTAAATCTTGGATTTCATCATGCCCCTCTCCCCTTTCTGTTTCCTTTTATTTACTGTCTTCCCCTATTAGATTGTAAGCTCCTTGAAGGCAGGGACTATCTTTTGCCCTTCTTTGTATCTCTATCACTTGAGCAAAGTACCAAATGCATAGTAGGTACTTAATAACTATTTATTGACTAACTGATCAAAGAAACTCATAAAGACCATTACTAAATAATACCCGGATTTTCCTCAGCCTCAGTAGGAGTATGTATTCTGTCCAAAGCACAAATCCTTAAAGAACTAAAAAATAATAACAGTTCACATTTTATCTCAAAAGTCTTAGCACAGTTTTAAACTTCAGTAGCTAAGGCTTTGGGGATGCCCGCCCTGCCTTACAGTTTATTTCCTACTTTTCTCACAAAAAGCCCAAAAGTTGTACAAATAAAACTATCCAAGTTTTACAGATGAGGAAACTGAGACAGAGATGAAGTGATCTGTCCATGATCACAGAACTAAGAAGTGAGTCAAGAACTCCAGCTCTAGTCTCCTCTCCAAGTTCAGAGAGCTACACCATGCTTATTCATCCATATGGCTTGAAAAGAGAAGGTTAGGGTCTGACCACCCACCAGAAAGGCTACAAGTGAGACCCACCTCTTCCTGGGAACCATGCTAGAAGTAAGATCACCAAATATTTTTTTTAAATGGGCTAATAACAGGATCAGTGGAAATCTGAGGTAGTATTGTGAGAAAAGAGCCTTGAATTTATTGTCAGAGAAAGTAGGGTCAAATCCCTTCTCCGTAATTTACTCCCACCTACGTGATCCAACTCTCTTGGCCCCGAAATTAGGGGATTGGTCAAGATAGGCTTGAAGCACCCTCCTAGCTCTAAATCTAAGAATCCCATAAAAAAGCAGTGCCTGTTGGAAGGTCACACTGACTCCTGAGAGGTCAGGAATGTAGAAGATGTTTCCCCTCCCTCAAAAAAAGATGATACACACATTGTAAAGGGTGACAGGAAAAAAAAGGCTTTTTTCTAATAACATGTGAAATGGCTACATATGTGTAATCCATAGCTGATCTGTCCTCCAAAGAAATCCAGCAGGTCCTCATCTTTAGATATATTTTATACCTTCTTTTCTAGGACTCAGTCATCCCCAGAGAGCTCCATCTCTGTCTTCTTTTCTCACTGAATAAATGCCAGCCCCAGCTCTGTTACTCCTTTATGAAACCAGATAATAGTTAGAAATGTGTTTAACTAACAGCCACAAAGCTTGCCTAGCTCTAACTTTCTAATTCCCAAATAGAAAACTTCATTCAAAAAAAAAAAATCCTACCAGAGATTCCAATTATGCAATTATTTATTGAATCATTTTCCTGACGCTGGTACATGCTTTGGGGAGGGGAACCAAATGTGAGGGGGGATTTCCTTCTTTAGCCATAAATTGTATGCAAATAGGATTTCGTTTCTGGCAGCCTGCATGGGAGTGAGTGTGTCTTCCATGAGCTAACCGTACTCGCTGCTCCACTGGGAGGCTGCTCCTTTAATTCACCAACTGAAAAGTGGAAAAGGCTGCCTGAAGGCATCCCATTACAGGGGAATGAGCCAAGGATCAGGACTGCTATATAAACCCAGCAAAAGCTGGCTGCATTGGCCACAGCCTCCCCTGCTGTCAAACCTCTCTTGCACACACACACGCTCACACTCATACACACACTGATTTCAGAGTAAAAAGAAAACTTTACTCAGTTTTGACAAGAGGAGAGCAAGAAGGTGGGAGACCGCTTGCTAACTTTATTTATTTAATGAGGCCGTTCACAGTAGGATCTAGCTTATATTCAAGTCTGGAAGGTAAGCTCATTCCATCATTATTACCAAAAAAATCACGTGTGTATATGTGTATATATGCATTTGGTTCAATGAGTTTGAATGTCTTTAGTGAACTTTTTTTTAAGTTTCTATAAAATTATGTCTTAACTATAACAATTGTTTTCTGGGTACCCTTTTTAGTGGAAATTATAAGAGTGATGTTTAATAGGGTTTTTTTCATTCTTAATTATTTTCTTGGTAATTTCCCTAGTCCCATGTACAAGGAAAGCATCATTTCTTTAACACTTTTTAGAAAGTGAGGGAGGAAGAAATGAATGAATGAAGCAGAGAATTACAGACCTAGGAAATGAATGACTGTTGAAACCTGGATAGATTGGGGATAATATCAGTTCTAAAATGCAATGTGAATAAGTGGATATAATAGTTCACAGTTCTCTGACCCACTGAGTCTTGACTAAATAATGCTACTATGTAGATTTTCAATAAACCTGATTAATGTATAGTGCATGTAAATTCAGGGCTTCCATTGCTTATATAATCCTACTGCTAATCTCTTACCTCAAACTTCCCCTCATCTTTTCTTTTCCTTCTATGGGATTCCCACTTCTCTGAATTGTGGCTAAGACCCAAAAGGAGATTCTTAAGTCTCCTCATGAGCTGCTAACAAGGACTTTTACTTCTGCAAAGTTTGTCCACATATGCTTATCAGCCCAAAAGTCAAAAGGAGACACTTTACATGTTCAATGGTATTTCTTGTGTTCTATCCTCCATCACCCTTTTAACCCCCATCTTCCTGCTGTGCCCTTTCTTTTACCTTGTCTGTTTTCTGAGGCTTTCCAGCTCTATGGCCTGGACCTAAATGGATCTGTGTCTGTGTGTGTGCTGGACATGAATGATACCGGGCTGGCGGAGGTCTTGGAAAAGGTGGTAGTGGCACAAGGTTTTGTTTAAACAGCTGATTTCAACTTCAAGACTACTGCCTTAACAGCATTTTTTTTTTTTTTGGTTACCACTTTGTGGGCTCTGATGCTGAGCTTCTGCTTCTGGGAACACTCTGGCTTGTTTTCTTTGCTTGTAAAGACATTCAATCCAGGACATTTACTAAATGGGATAGTCCTTGGTAGTTCACTGGGAAAGCATTATATTGTATGTGAGACTCAGGCAGCAAGCCCTGAGGTAAAATGAATGTCTCTCTGTTTTTTTTTTTCCTTTTTTTTCTTTTATAGAGTTTCACCATATGTACTGGATGAATAAAAACTGCTTGCAGAAGACAGCTTTTCGCTTATCCAGGCAATTAGTTGGGTCCTGTTTGGAAATCTGTAGTTTGACTGGGTAGCATTTTGGGGGCTTGCCCAGGCTTTGGAAGCCTGAATAAATTAGTGGAAAGTACGTTGGCATCCTTTGCCATCTGAGTCCCTTTGAAAACTATTTTATTGTGGGGGTTTGTCCCCCCAGCTTTTGAGAATGGAGTGAAACGTCTTATATGGTTGTTTTGTGTGTTGCGTTTTCTTGGCTTCAGGGCACACATTAATAGGATACCTAGTGCTTTCCTCAACAGTGAGTTGGGTCAGTGTAAAAGGTTGATGAATATAGCGATGGTCAGCTATAAAGAAAGGCTATTTGGGAGAAAAAAAAGGAAAAAGCAACCATAGCTCTTTGCTTTCTGTAATATCTGAATATACTATCTAGTTACTAAAGCTTGGCCTTTTGCTTGCATTCTGTATGCCTGTAGTATTACTGAAGTTTCATCTGAAATAATCCTTCAGGTTACCATGAGTCAGAAGGGGTACAAAGAGACATGCATATACACTTGACCCCACATGATTCATTCTTCTCTACTATTCATCCATTAGATCATTTCCTCCTTAATTTAAACCTCAGGAAATAGACTGTTCAAGACAGGGTTCTTAGATACACAATATTACCTTATCAAGGGCAATGTTTTCTTCTGTGGGAAAAAAAGACTTTGTATTTAACCAATAAAATGAAGTAGCTGCTAGTCCTAGGGCTTCAGGATGGGTCCATATACCAACTGCAAAGTGTGATTTGATAGCCTGAGGCTACCTTATAACTATCAGAGGAGAAAACGATTCCATGCCTCTTCCCAAAGGAAACCTCACAAATGCCCACTCAGCTTGTGATATAGACTACTTTCTAAGGTGACACTCTTAAACAAGCAGTCAGGAAACCCGGTTCCAGTCCTTACACTGCCCTAAAATATCTGCCTAGGCTTTAGCAATTCATTTCATTTGTCCATGCCTGTTTCCTGAACAGAAAAATAGTGATAAGGCCCTTGCTTTCCTACTTAGGATCAGAAGATTTACAATCAGAAGAGAACATAGAGATTACCTAACCAAACTCCTTAATTTTATCAATAAGGAAACTGAGATCCAAAGGAGGGGAAGGGACTTACCCAAAGTCACACATATTAGTAAGTAAAAGACCCAGGATTCCAACCAGGATGGAGTCAAGTCCTCTTCCTCCTTTCCACAACACCACGTTGCTTCTCCACAGTGATAGCTGGAAGGTCAAAGGAAGTAACAGAGACAAAAGATATAATAAGAATTCTAAAATCCTTTTGTAAAATTATGTTTTTCTTTCTCAAAATGCATGCCAAATACCAATAACAATAACTACTCATATTGTATAGCACTCTAAGGTTCCTCATAGTAACACTGTGAGGTAGCTAGCATTATGATTACATCCATTTGACAGATAAGTAAACTGAGACTCTGAGAAGTAACTTGCCCATGACCACTCACCTAGTAAATGTATAAGAAAGAATTTGATTGGATCATTGGTTTTAATGTCTGAAAGAACTTTAACCCTCATTCTACAGATGAGGAAACTGAGGCCTGGGTAAGTTATGTGATTTGCCCAAGGTCACACAAAGAATCAAGTTTCAAAGCCAGATCCTTTAACTCCAAGTCTTTCCTCTGTTCCTCCAAGGAAGTTTTTTTTAGTTTTGGACAACTTTTTTTAAAGGAAAGTAAAAAGTCTTGATGAGTAAATTTTGCCACACTAATGGCAGTCTCAAATGCTTGCACTGTGGAAGGGCTTACCTAAGGATAATTGTGAGGTCAGATAAGACAAGGTATATAAGTTTTGTAAACCTTAAAGTGCTATATAGATATCACCTGTGAATATGAGCCTCAAGGCCAAGGGGGAGTAATAACTACAATTAAAGACAGCTTGGGGTAGCTGTCCTAGAGGTCACAAAGACTTGGGTTCAGATCCCACTTCAAACACGTAGCATCTCAATTCTCCAGATAAATTTCTAGGACTTTAAGTTTCAGAGAAAGTCTTGATCTGCCCAGCTGGAAGATATTTTTCATTGCTCTTCTGGATCTCCCATGCTGATGAAATCACGGGTCTGGGAATAAGTGAGAATAGGATAGATTTCACATTTATATAGTGCTATAAATTTTATAGCAAATATATTATATATACTGTATATACACATACATAAGACAAGTGGTATACGTATTATTATTGCCACTTTACAGAGGAGCAAACTGAGGCTCCACAAGATTAAATGTCTTTCCCAGGGTCAAGGGTTATTAAAGAAGAATTAGATTCAGGAGTTTCCCTTTAGTCATTCTGAACTCATCTAGAATTGCTAACAGTGGTATCTGGTGTCCCAGAAGCAATTCAGTAGGACTGGCTCAGGGACAAAGGGCTACTAGATAAGGATTGGATCTTAGTACTTTTGCAGAATGCCCCTGCTACTATCGCCTTACACTGCTCTTCATGGAAGGTCAAGTTAGGTTAGTCCACTCAATCTGGAGATGGGGAAAGTTCAAATTTCAAGTTGGAGACCAGATAATGAAATTGGCTGGTACAGTCAGGTCAGTGCTGAGTTTCAATCCTCAAAAGCGAATACCAGGTTGAATATATTCTAAAGATTTCTCACTCACAGGAAGCCAGGATGGGAAAACTCAACTACACTGTGCCTTTCCTAAAACTATCAAGGAATTAATTTGAAAAATGTTCTGTTCGTTAGTTAATGGATTCCTCAGTCTCAGGCAGGAGAGAGGTCAGGATGAAGGTGAAATGACTTCACTTAAGAAGCAAGCCTCCAATAGCTACAGCTGAATTGGACAGGTTTTAATAGAAGCTACCATCATCTACCCACCCAGCTACCTCCTCTCAGCTCACTCTCTTTCAGACAGCCCACCAGCCATTCCAGGGAATCCCCTTCAATCCATTCCCCAGCCAACTTAAACACCCCGAACATGTGGGAAAAGTTAGCCTTTGGGCTGCCTTCCAGAGAGTGAAAACCTCCAAAGAGTGAAGGAGCTCACCTCTGCAAGAGGGCTGGGGAGAAGGAGGGAGCCACAGGGATTAGGGTAGAAGGAGCTGTAATCACATTGTTCAGGATGTAAGGGGCCTTCCAGAGAAAGGGGACCTTATGAAAGCAATTCTTTCTTTTGACCAAAAGGAGGGAAAACTATGTTTATCTACTGGGTGATTCTAATACTAGTTATTGGGAAAGGGGAGGGCGTGAGGTGAGAGGCAGGAATTCTCCCTATCAACCTATTTATCATCAAAGCAATATTCATCATGTTTCTCAGTCATTATCTACATCTTCTTTACCCATGAATCAGGCAGAAAGCCTAAAGAATTCTCCCTTACTGTGCCACTCTGCATAAAGTTAAGTCCCTTCATTAACCCTCATGCAAATGAAAACTATTATTCGTATCTCTGATCCTCAGTTTCTTCCCTAACACAACAGGAAAATATTTTCCCAAGCTACCTAAGAGGTTTGTAGAAAGAACTTGATAGGTTTATTATAGGATATTCTTTGTTACAAGGACTGGTCCTTTGGAGATAGGAGGGAGATATGAGTCCAAATGAAGATGATTTAAAATACATATAAATATATATATATGTATGTATGTATGTATGTATGTATGTATCCTTTTGTTGTTGTTCAGTTGATTTCAGTCACATTTGACTCTTTGTGACCCCATTTGGGTTTTCTTGGCAAAGATACTGGAGTAGTTTGCCATTTCCTTCTCCAGCTCATTTTATAGATGAGGAAACTGAGGCAAACAGGTTTAAGTGACTTGCCAGGGTCATACCACCAGTAAGTGTCTGAGGATGAGTTTGAACTCAACTCTTCCTTACTCCAGGCCCAGGACTCTATCCACTGTGCCAAGTAACTGCCCAAGATATCCCTAAACTATTAAAAACAATCTGCTGACTAACTGCCCAAGAGATTGCTTAAACTATTAAAAAGAATCTATAAATATGTTATTAATATGATTATATATTTGATTTACTTAGGAATAGAAGCTTAAAAAAGGTGAATTCATTATAAGCCGATAATAATAAGAGCTGATATTTCTAGAACACTTTAAGGTTTGCAAAGCCCTTTACAAACTTGATCTTGAGCTTGGTCCTCACAGCTAAATGTCACAGGTATTAGGGTCAGTTGAGAACACGGAGCTTTTTGTGACTATTTAATCTTACCAGAAGAGCAGGTAAGTGATGCAGTGAGTAGTGTACTGGCCCTGGAGTCAGGAGGACTTGAGTTCAAAATCAGCCTCAGATTCTTGGCACACTTACTAGCTGTGTGACCTTGTGTGAGTCACTTAACCCTGATTGCCTTGCCTTTCCCCCTTCCAAAAAAAAAAAAAAAGCCTTACCAAAATGATTCAGTAACAGAACTGAGATTTGAACCCTGGTCTCCTAATTAAGCTCAGCATTCTATTCTGCTATAGCTTGCTGCCTCTCTGATACTAGATTCAGAATCATGACATTTTCTCTAATTCACAAGTCCGGAGTTGCGTTACTTTCAAGCAGGCTGGGTAGTCCTTTATATATACCCCAAACCCCACAAGGTTTTGTAGGCTTGTGGGAAACAAGACAGCTCTCTCACAAATGTGTCTTTACTGAAGTTTTTATTATTCTTTCACTCACCTGCAAAAGCATTGTTTTCAAGCTATAGGGTGGCCTTACTCCTCACTTCCTATCCAAAAAATGTTTCATCTACACTAAGGTTCTTAAAATAACAGATTAAAATTGGGGGGAGAGCCATAAACTTGGATACGAAAAAAATGACATTTTTTTTTGTTGTTACTCTTTTGTTTCCGTTGTAATCTCTTATGCATTTAAAAGCAGTCTTCCAAGAAAAGGGCCACAGTTTTCACCAGACTGTCAAAGGGCATCCTCGGTATTAAAAAAAAAAAAAAAAGGTTAAGAGTCCTTGCTCCGTAAGAAGCATGGAATGTTAAACTAGATACAACTTTAAATATCCCCTAAGGCAGAGAATGATGGGGTAACTTGCCCCAAATTACACAATTTGCTCAGTGGATGGAAGGAAGGACTCCCTCTCATTGAGAGATCTCCAGATAGAATGGTTTCATTGCATGGCATGAACTCTCTGACGCTGAGTGTATGTATGAGCAGAGACTTGGAAGAACATAGGGCAAGGAGGCCTATCATGGGAGGGAAGGGAGAGCTCCAGGATACATTCCCAAATCTGATATGTTATTGCTAATTAAAAAGACCCTGGTAACAGATAAATCATTGACAATTTATTTTAACAGACATTTAGTAAGGGCCTTGCTCAGTACCAGGTACTCCCCAGGCAGGGGAACAATAATCTAGGAAGTTCCCTTAGTTCTTCCCAGGCTCTGATTAGCCTGACCTGACTTCCTGAGGACCTTTCTGGATCCACATAAGCTCTACTCTATTGAGGCCTGCTGAGCAGATCAGAGGATCCATTCTTCATCTCCTACTTCTACATCTGGTTAGGCAGATTTGGCTTACTCTAAGCTTCCACCTAAACATTAAGGAAAACCATGGACACTAGCTAATGTTCAGCCAAAACAGAAGTGTCTCTTCAATATGAGCTGTACATAAATGAGAGGTCTTAAGTCAAGAACAGCGTTCCTGAACATGCTTGGGAAATTCATCATCTACATGGCCTCCTAACTGGGCAAATGTTTGCCCTACACATCAGTATTCATAACAAAAAAGCTTTTAATCTCCTACAGTCCCTGAAATTTCATTAAAGTTTTATCCCAGAAAGCACCATCAGAGCCTCCAGTACATCATGGTCCATTATACGTATGTTAGGAATTTGGCAAGAGTGACATCCACCTGGCCCTCTCCTACAACACATCCCTGATCAGGTTTCCTCTGGGAGCCTTTCTCATAGAGACAGGTGTACATTTATCTGGGTCTCCCTATCCACAAAGGGCCTTCGCATCTGAGCAAATCATGAGAAAGGCTTTCTACATCAGCTGCAGTCAGGACAAGGAAAAGCAAAGGAGCATTGGACCTAATTAAGTCTCTCTGTGACTTTATCCACAAGTTCAAAGAATTATAGGATATATATAAAAAGGTCTTTAGAAATCCCTGAGTTTAACTTGCTTATTTTACTGATGAGGATTTCATATGCACTGAGACAGTACAGGTAAATCCATAGCTGAGGGAGAATAAAGAAACATTCATTAGATCAAGAGTTCTTAATTTTTTTGTGTGTTCTACAGACCTAAATTTTGGCAGACTGATTTTAGCATAATTTTCTCAGAAAATCTTTAAATGCATAAAATTGGAAAAAATAGAATCACTGAAGAAACAAAGTATATTGAAATAGTTATCAAAATATTTTTTAAAAGTACATAAAACACATTTAAGAACTCCTATACGGATAAGTATCTGAATAATATGGCCAAGGTAAAGATAAACTTGATTTGAGATTGCTTCTGAAAACTATCAAATAAGATCAAATAATTGATCTTAGAATAAAACCATAGAATGTGAGAACTGAGAGATATCTTGGAACCTTGGCCACAAAATATCAGATCTGGTAAAGACCTTATAACATTGAGAATAGAATGTCAGAACTGGTAGGAACTTTGGACTGTGTCTGGATCCTTACTCTTCAACTCCTTACCTGTCTGACATTAGACAGGTCATTTAGCCAACTCAATTCCTTATCTATAAAATGGGTAAGTCTAGAAGATCCCTAAAGTCTTTTCCAACCCTTCATCCTATACATAACTATGTATGAGATCATCTAATTCATTCACTTAATTTTGTGGATGAATAGACTGAAGCTTACAGAGGTAAAATGCCTATGTGAGATCACTTGGCAAATAAAGTAAAGGACAGAGCAGGTAAGTATGGGAGTAGAGAAAGAGCACATAGAAATTTTGTGCAAATGAAAAGATGGCCCAGATTAAGTGCTGGGCCTGGAGTCAGGAAGATTCATCTTCCTGAGTTCAAATCTGGCCTTGGATACTCACTAGCTTCTTGACCCTAGGCAAGTCACTTAACCCTATTTGCCTCAGTTTCCTCATCTGTAAAATGAACTGCAGAAGGTAAGGCAAACCACTCCAGTATCCTTGCCAAGAAAACCCCAAATGGGCTCATGAAGACTCAGACATGACTAAAACAACTAAACAGCAATATGTCATAGAAAAGTAAATGCACATAAAAATGCAAATGAAATTTATCATTTTAGTTAGCATCCCTGAAGTTTGAGTTTTACCACTAGATGTGTTTTTCATTAATTTTTCATTGTAGATGCTCATTTAAAAATGTGTTTTACTTCATTATGTAGGACAGATTGTTTCTTCACCAGGAAGATTTCTAATTTAAAGGAATAGCTGAAGACACCAGCCACTTAAGGAGAGTTAACTCTGGGTTTAAGTCTCCCATAAATGTTTGTGCTTACATTAAAGCCACTCTCCAGTGGTGGAGATGGTAGAGGTCAGTCATTTCTCTTTATTTCAAGATCTTTGCCTGTTCCATCCTCCAACCCAGAGAAAGAGAGAGAGAGAGAGAGAGAGAGAGAGAGAGAGAGAGAGAGAGAAAGAGAGAGAGAGAGGAACAGAATCAAAGAAACAGGCAGAGAAACAGAGGCAGACTTAAGAGTCAGAGACAGAGACAGAGATTCCGCAATCAACATGACTGGTGATTTTTTTTTTCTTCAGGAAAAGAGTTTTTGGTCTGAGGAAACTGCTAGCAGCATTTTCCAGCTCTCTCCCTCTGCTGCTAGTGTTTGTACATAAAGCAGAGAGCCAAAGGGTAGGTTCCTGTTTCACCCTCTTTGTGCTCATAGCAGTGTGGGGTGATGTCATGATAACCAGCAGGAGGCAAGGCAGGCAGTGGGATAGGAAAGTGTCTCAGGAGACTGACTTCAAGGAACAGTCCTTGTTCTCCATGGTGCCAATGGGGACAAGCAAAGCGGGCCCTCCTGGTGATTTTTGGAAAGCCAGTACCAAGGACAGAGGATGTCTGGCCAGGGATTTGATGCTGTCTGAATAACCACAGGCAGCTGAAAAGCTGGCACAGGTAGATCATGCAGGCAGGCAGGAAGTCATCACCTAGTGAGAGACAGCAAAAGCCTTTGGGGAGGATTGAGAATAAGTACCCATTCATTCCCTGGGGCACTGTGAAGCTCATATCCTTGAAAGGGCTCTCAGGAAAACAGAAAATGGCAACCACAGGACTGCCCCATGGTGGGTGGAAGGCTCGGGCAAATTGTGCCCTCCCCCCTTCTCAATATTTTTATTCAGCTGTCATCAAGATACAGGGAATATGAATGGTGAGGTGGGGAAAGTACAGATCCAGGAATCCAGAGACCTAGGTTCCAGCCCAATTCCAAAATTTACTAGTTGTGTGACCATCACAAGTAAGTTACTTTTCTTCTTTAAGCCTTAGCTTCCTCGCTTGTAAAATGGAAAAATAATACTTATATGGCTTACTTCATGGCTTTCAGTGATGAAAGCACTTCATAAACCATAAAGACCTATGGAAATGGCACTTCTTATTGTTAATAATTAATGGTCATCAAGTCAAAGAGCAGTCTAGAATGAGAGCAAATAACCTCCACCATATAAGTGAGAAGACCTAGTACAACCTCTTTATTTTATAGATGGGGAACTTTGGTTCACAAAGGTGAAGTGACCTCCCCAAGGTGACACAGCTAATTAGTGATATAATGCAGTGAAAAGAGCACTGAACAGAGAAGTAGGAGACCTGTATTCCAATCCTGTGTGTAGGGTGGAAGAGAACAAGCCTTTACTCAGCACCTACTAAATGCCTGTCACTGTACTAAACACTTTACAATATTATCTCATGTGATCTTCACAACAACCCTGGGAGGGAGATACTATGATTAATCTCATTGTACAAACAAGGAAACTAAGGCAAAAGGGGGTAAAATGACTTGCCTAAGGTCTCCCAGATAGCCTGGGTCTGGAGTCAGATTTTAACTCAGTTCTTTCTTACTCGAGGGATCCATTTTCTTTGCCACCTAACTGCTTATGTGAACTTGAACAAATTAGTTTAGATCTAGAGAACTTAATTTATCCACAAAAGGAGAGCTCCAACCTAGAGGATCTCTAAGTATCTATCTAGCTGTGACATTTCATGGTCCTATGATTTTATGCCATCTATGTTAATTCTCCTGGTTAGCTCCTCTGTTGCTTCATTACATCATAGAAGGGATTGATTTTTCCAAATATATGTAACCATATCACAAGCTCTGCTAGATTCTATCAAGCTGAGAATCGTAGCTTACACTTATATATTCCTTTAATATTTTCCAAAGCACTTTCTTTACAAACACCCTGTGAGGTAAATAGTTCAACCATTATTCTCACCGTTTTACAGATGAGAAAACCGAGGCTCAGAGAGTCCACATTAATTGTTCATAGTCTTTTGATGGTCCAAACTGGCCTTTTTTTCTATTTCTTATCTGTGTTACTCTGTTTCCCATCCCTGACCTTTTACACTGGCTGTCTCATTTATCCAGAACCCATCTCTCCTTGCCTCAACCTCTTGCCAAACTTAGCATCCTTCAAAATCTAGTTTGAGTTAGAGTAACCCTCTGCATGGAGTTCTTCCCAATCCCACCTGCCAGTTGTGTCCTTTCCACTAAAATCACCTTACATCTGTTCTCACCACCAAAACCATCCTGTATCAATATTGTATATACTTTGTATAGAGATATATCTCCTCTCTTCCTCCAACTCTGATAGAACGTGATCTCCATGAGGAAGGTACTCTTTTAGTTTTTTTCTTTGTAGCCCCAACACTTAGCTCAGTGCCTGCAGCATAATAGACACGTCATAAATACTTTTTTTTCGTTTTTTGATTGATTGGAACAAAGTGAATGAGGCAGGCTTCAAATCTGGTCTTAACACTCTAAGTCTAGCAATCTTTCCACGAAGCTGTGCTTCAAATACAAGCCTCATAACAGATTGTGTATTTGTTGTCCAAGGTAAAGTCTAGCTCAGTATGGAAATGCTGATCATCAGGTTGGCCACAGGCTGACAGATATTTTAGCCACAGCAACTCTTAAAGACTGTACGCCAAGTCCTAAAGGGGTTCTGTTCTGTGGCAATGGAAGGAATGTCCCCACCAATGAAATCAGGGATTCCTGATGTATTGGTGTATAAATAGACCTTAACTGTGTTAGCTTCGTGGCTCTTTTGCTCTTCCTAGTCTTTTAGCACTAGTTTAGTTACAAAACAAAACATGAGCAGGATGTGATGTCCAAAAGGGAAGTTTCTTACCAACAGGTGGAAAAAGCGAAGACTCCCCAAAAGTAGAGAGGAGATGTATTTTAGTTGGGCTTGAAAGCATAAAAATTCCACAAGCTATAGGAGGAAAGGGCTGAATTACAAATCAATCAATAAACATTTGTTATAAACTGATCATGTGCAAGACCCTGTCCATGATACAAGGATGACAAATCCCTTCCCTCCGGAGTTTACAAGGCAGGAGCAGAGGCGTGGAGGGCTACCTCCTTTTCTGCTACCTCCCTGAGTGGCTTCCATCTCTGACTGTCCTCAGTCACTACCCATCAGCAGGTGCTTCTCCAAAGTACAGGCCTGGGGTAGGTTATTGTATGTTAGGAAGGAGTCAAGCTGAGGTCCTTCAGGTAGGTTGCTTTAATTAGACAATGTAGATTCACATTGGCAATGTAAAAAAAAAAACAGTAAGTAATACATGAAAGTTTTTATCCCCATGGTGGGGATATGATTTTCTTGATATAGAAAAAATAAGTGAGGACTCTCACTACCAATGCAAATTGTCACCTCCTCCGCACTTTATACTCTTAGATGGCAACCTAAGACATCCCCATTTTATGGATGGATGGATGGTGAAACTGAGGCCCAAGGGAGTTAAATGACTTGCTCATGGCCACACTGCTAAGAAGTATCATAAGAAGAATTTGAACCCAGGCCTGCATCCATCATAGAACATTGTCCCTAGGTCGGAAGGGTTTACACCAAGGAGAGTTAAGGATGACTT
This sequence comes from Notamacropus eugenii, assembly GCF_028372415.1. NCBI lineage: Eukaryota > Metazoa > Chordata > Mammalia > Diprotodontia > Macropodidae > Notamacropus > Notamacropus eugenii. The sequence continues at coordinate 434,433,305 of NC_092872.1, read as the reverse complement.
GCTTTGGGAGTGTAGAGCTCAGGCTAGAAACACATTTTATTACCACATTAGTTCCTATTCAGTGCTGAGATCATTAAAAGACCTGCTGGCCCAGCCATGCTTGGGCCCCTGTTTGGAAGCTCATCAGAGGCCAAATTGAAATCATTGACATCTACCCAGGAGCTAACCAGCTTTACACACAGAAAAGCCTTGCATAGGATTTTTCCTGAGGGGAAGTTTATAAAAGGGTAGGCCCAGTTGATGCCTTTGGGAAGTGCAGAGAGGTCAGGCATTTTACCATTTTAAACACTCCCCGGGTTTGAGGCGTGATGGGTGATTTTCCAGCACAATTTTGCATAAAAGCCCATTTAGTTGGTGCCTGTCTCTTTATGGGAACTGCACTAATTGAAGAATTTACCTTATGAAGACTGACATGCATTCTGCATTCTCAGAGAAGGGGAAACATAAGCTATGAATGTGGACCAAACCTTTAGGAGCAATGGGATTCTGGAAGGCCAGAAGTCCAACACTATCTGCCATTAGCACTTCTGGCTTAGGGACAGGACAGATTCCCTACCCAGTAGCTATTTCCTTTGCTGATGCAGTCTTCTATTTCTAATTTGTTAGTCCTTCCCCAAATGTTTCCAAATAAATACCTGGATATTACCTTGTACTGGTATAAAATGCTTGCAGAATAATCTCTATCACAGAAGTAACAAGATAGTGGGAAGAAACCTGGACTGAGAGTCAATAGATCTAGGTTCTATTCCCAACTCTGACACTCATCATCAGTCTCGCTGAGCCTCAGAGTTCTCATGTGTAAAATGAATCACATAATCTTTCAACTTTCCTGCAGCTCTATGTGCTGAGGGCCCTTTCTATGTCAATGTGCCATATACTCAAACCTCGGATATTTGAATGTCCCTTGTACTTCCAGAATTCTATGGTCTAAAGTCACTTTAGTTCTGATGTTACATGTTCTATAGTCTAATATACTTTCCAATTTCAACATTCTGCTATTCCATGCATCAGGGGTAGATTTCTCTGAAGACCTCAGATGCAACATAAGCAGAACTATCCTACCTAAGGGTTACTTTTCTTTTTCATAAGTTACTACTTCCAGAAAGTTGAAATCTTCAGACCTTCTGAAATGGTTTCATTTCCTGACTAACATGTATGGAGTTTCTCTTTCTTTGTCTTTCTCTATCTCTATATTTCTGTCTTCCTCTGTCTCTGTCTCTCTGTCTCGGTGTCTCTGCATTTCTCTGTGTCTGTCTCCATCTGTGTCTCTTTGTCTCTGTTACTGTATCTATGTTTCTCTCTGCCTCTGTGTCTGATTCTGTCTCTTGTCTCTTTTTCTATATCTCTGTCTCTGTTTCTGTCTCTGTCTCTCTGCTTCTGTCTCTATCTCACACACACAGACACACACACACACACACAGAGTTAACATGAGGCTCTTGTTCATATAGAATATTTTGGTAATGTCTCCCTCTTAGACCTCTATCTTTACTTACTCTCAAAGAACAGAGTGGTGTATGGTGCTCAGAGTTATTTGATAAAAATCTCCCCGGAGATTCAGACTGGGCACACAGTAGGCACTTAATAAATGCTTATTCCCTTAAGTCAGTCCTGAAGTTTCAAATAGGAATTAATGTAGCCTGACATCTGTCCCATAGCTTCTACGCCAGTGGTGTCTACATTTTAAGAATGGAAGGAATGATGTTCAAATAACTGACCATATATTTTCCAACCTTACTAGTTATGTAAATAGTAACATTTTTCATGAATGCAGCACCTTTTTTTTCCCCCAAGTTACTCAGAGTGATGCCAGTTGTAAAATTAGTCACTTCCCTCTTGGGATCTCAATTTCCTCATCTGCCAAATGGAGGTGATAATATATGCCCTCTTTCCGCATTAGGGGTTGTAATGAGGATGAAAAGAGGCAAGAGATAGGAAAGAAAAAGTATTGTGAAAATATAGAGAACTTGCATGAAAGCCTCCAGACTCAGGTACTTCACAAGTGGGTAAAGGGAAAATCACAGCATTATTCCCATTTTGAAGGGAAAAAAATCAAGGAGGGAAAGTGATGAAGTATATTTCTCAAAGTCATATGCTTAGTTAAAACAGAAATCAAACTAGAATATGACTTGGTTTCTCAATATGCTGTGAAGTATCCCTCTCACCCTACATATGAGAAATGCCTTCGAGCTTTATAGCTCCAACTTCCTACATAAATGCTGGATACCAAACACACTGCTTCTCTGACACAATTAAGTTTCAACTCTTCTCCTCTTTTGTCATAGCTATTATACAAACCACTCTGTGACATCATATCAATACACCCATTTTACAGATAGAAAGAAAGGGCCTGATCATTAGCCAGGTCCTGAACAAGGATTTATCCTTCCAGCTATTGATCTCATCTTGCAGTTTGATGCTTTTAGCCTCTGGGATACATTTACTTAGGGGGAGTTCCATTTATCAAACCTTATAGAGTAAGATTCATTGAAGTTTTTGTCCTATAGGAGTGCTTTCCATTGAGTTCCTCTGAGAGCTGTGTTTATTCCAAACCTTTAAAGAGAATACAAATAATTGTTTAAATGAATATCTAATACATATATATGGTATTCTGATACTATAAATATATACTGTATCTATATTACATATATACTCTATATAGACATATATAGAGATATGCATCTATAATACATCTATATACTATTTAGATACTATAAGTAAATATCTATAAACTAGTTATTATACATAGTATTTGGATACTATAGGTAACTATCTATAAATGAGTAGCTTTATAAATAGTGTTTGGATACTGTAGATATAGATCTGTACGGTAGTATTTATCCATACACAGAAATGGATATACAACTGCAGCTAGGGATGGTAGCCATAGTGATAGCTGCCATTTGCATAGTCTTTTAACATTTAAAAGACATTTCATATGCAAGATCTTATGTTGTCCTCATAGAAACCTTGAGGATACTACAAATGTTATTATTCCCATTTTACAGATGGGGAAAAGGAGGTTCAGAGCCTGATCCTCATCATATAGCTAGGTAAGAAGAAGCAAAGTCAGGACTCTCACCCAGGTCTCTCGATTCTAAGTCCAGCACTCACTTCACTATGTCTAAAAGCTGTTCATCTGAACAGCTGGACATCAATGATGTCATTCAAAGAACTCATATTTCCTTTTCCCCAAATATTTTCTCCCTCCCCACTCCCAGATCAATGAAATACCCACCCAGGCCTTCACTCTGTGCTACAGTCAACAGCATGAGGTCACTGGACAGCAGGAAGCTAGATAAGGTCTCAGAAAGGGGAGATGGGAAAGTTGTTGTTGTTCATTCAGCCTTATCTGACTCTTCATGACCATATGGACACCAGAACCTTCTATCCTCTACTATCTCTCGAAGTCTGTCCAAGCTCATATTCATTGCTTCTGTGACACTATCTGTGTTAGGATAGTGGCATTGATAACCTTCATCCATTTCACAACTGTGCAGAGGGACCCCCCCCCCCCATTTGTTTCAGGCTCTTCTTCAAATTGAGTAGGACACTTGCATCTGCTCATTCACAAGCAAGCATTTAGGGTCTACCATGTGCAAAGCCCTGAGTTCCATGTCAGGAAAGATACAAAGCTTAGTTCAGACACAATCCCTGATCATGTGGCATATGTAGTTCAGTAATGAGATCAGATAGGCAGAGATAACTCTAACATTCACTGTTACTTGAGATATGCCTTACCAAGTTTCAAAACAAAACAATGAAGGAATACCCAAAAGAAAGAGCTAATGACAACACCAAGGATAAGAAAGGGCTCTTAGGAGATGCAAAGGCCTTGGAGTAGGGCTGTAAATGACTAGCAGAAATTCCATGGGTAAAAAGGAAAGAATTAGACAAGGTCCAGGCACAGAAAATAGTGTGAGAAAAATATAAAAAAAGATATAAGAGTAAAGACCAATGTGGGGTGGGGGTGGGAGATGGTGGAGAAGAGAATTGGTTTGTTTAAAGCACAAAATATATATGATAAGATTGGAAAGCAAAACCATTTAATTTCTTTTCCTTGAATATCCAGTCCCTAAAACTATGCCTTCCACAAAACAAGAACCTAATAATAATGTGTTACATTAAATTTAATTGATGTGAAAGACCTTGAGTGCCAGTGGAAGTAATCCAAACTCAAACAGTTATTGTTCAATCGTTTTTTTAATTATATCCAACTCAGTGACTCCATTTTAAGGATTTTCTTAACAAAATAGGGAGTGGTTTGCCATTTCCTTGTCCAACTCATTTTACAGATGAGGAAACTGAGGTAAATAGGGTTAAATGACTTGCCCAGGGTCACACAGCTAGTAAGTGTCTGAGATCAGATTTGAACTCAGGAAGATGAGTCTTCCTGAGTTCAGCACTCTATCCACTAAAGTCACCTGAATTCAAATAATACAACACAAATGGTGACTATATCATAGGAATTCAAAAGAGTTTATTTATGGAAGTATAAGCAAATATTCATTAATACTGCCTATTTGCTGTTATGGCCATCAACTTTCAAAGCAATCAAGCAGGGGGAGGGAGGAGCAAGAGTAGAGAACAGTTTGAATCACCTCCCATGGTTACCATACATATAACATATGGCATCAAACAAGTTTTTAATTACCAGAACTCTAAGCCCACCCTCCTTTGTTAGAGTTGAACCCCATTTCTTTGCTATTTTGAATAGTGGCCAGATGCAAAACATGGATGGGTTAATTTTTTTTTTCCCACCTAGAGATGCTTAACTACTGGAAATTGATTTAAGATTAGGTAGCAACTTAGCTAAGTTTGTTTTCTTAGAGAAATATAAAAACCCATTCACTTTGCAAATGATGGGGGGGATGAATATAACCTAGTTGTCAATCAAGTCTGGATGCCCTTAGAGTACTGGTTTCAGTTGGGAGTATTTGACTCAAGAATCCATCCCAGTTCAGCTGGAATGCTATAGAACTATAGAGCTGTAGAACTTGAGAACAGACGATCCAGGTTTGAATCCTGGCTATGCCTCTTTGGATGAGTCAGGTAATCTCTCTGAGCTTCCAGTTTTCTCTTTTATAAAATGAGGTGGTTGGATTTGGTGATCTCTAAACTAATTGCAACAGAAAATTTCTCCAGAATCTAGCAGTATTGTTGAGCCTATATTACTGAAAAAGGCTCTTGCTCATGTACCATAGCTATTGATGCTACAGGGCTCATCGGGGTTCTTTTGTCTTGTTTTTCTGTTCTGCTGTGCTTGTTAGCTAAAAACTATCTTAATAGGTGGTAGCCTCTTCCCTTAGGTTAAGTTATTTGTTAATTCAGCCATAAAGGAGAAATTCATAAATCTGTTCCTTAGATTTGTCATACTATGTGAAACCAAATTTTCAAAAATTCTCAACAAACACAAATTTTTCTTAAAAATTAATTTAGTTTTAAAATATCATTTGACCAAAGTAGGTGGAGGAGAAATATTAAAGATGTTTCTGCATTGGATGGGTTCCCATCAGGCTGATTCTTTGATGAGCTCCATACCTCCCTCTCCCTAACTATGGAAGAAATGTTACTTTTTTTTTTAAGGCAAATGCTTTGCAAAAGTATTATTTCAAAAGTTGAAACCATACCAGGTTTGAGCAGTTTGTGGTTTGAATGTATCAATGGATCTAGTCAAATACCTAAGCATTTCTTAGGTCTAGCTGAGCCACAAATATGAATCTTAGTATATGTCTGGATGGAAATATTTTATGGAATAAGATTTGTGGATTAAATTCAGTTGGTAATGAAATTTCTCCTAAAGAAAAAAGAGAGGGGAACCAGGGATACTCCTCAACTGTATAGGCTAGGCATTTTTAAGCCAAGTCACTGAGCTGAGGAGAGGGAAAATAAATCACATTATGTAGCCCTCTGTCCCTTTGTTCAAAAGACTATATAATCAGATTAACAAATCCTGGTGAAGAGAAACAGACCCTAAAATGGTAGTGTAAACAGGTGAGTGCTATAAACTTAAAACAAACATGATATGAATATGAGCCCCCTAGCTGAGCCCTCACCCAGAGCAGAAAAATTCCCAACATTCAGCTAAGCAGTTTCCTCAATTCCTCAGGCCACTGAACTTGGCCATTTGACTTTCGCATTTTGAAAATTCAGAATCAAACTCAACAGATCAAAACTGCTGAATCAAGTGGTAGGATGAAACTAACGGACCAAAGCTCTTTGAATCACACTCCAGAGTTTAAAATAAGTGCCTTAAGTAATGAAGGTCAAGATTTAAAATGAAGAATGATCCAACACTAGCACACAATAATGCCAATGAAACTGGATAGTTTGCAGACTTTAATGGCCCCCGCGTGCTTCCTCCTCACCAAGAAGTGTCTTATGTCTGTTTGTCACAAGTTGTGCCAAATAAATCTACTTCCTGCCAAATGCCGCAGGGGGCTTTACTTTTCAGTCATCAAGCTAGCTTGTGGTGAAGTGGGTGGATGTAGCTTTGGCACAAGGGCTGTTGGCTCTTAAATGTCTTAGGGGAATTGCAGGGCAGAATAAGGAAAGAAAAGCAAGAGGTGGGACCTTCCTACATGACCACCAAATAGCATCCCTTGAGGCAATGACCCCCCTCAGTACATCTTGCCTCAAAAGTGACCAAGTTACCAGATCAGAAGTGAAATGAAAAAGTTAGACCAGATACTTTTAAGGTCCCTTTTCATCTGTGAATTCGAAGATTGATCTAACTTTGGTTACAGGAGAAAAATGGGGACTTTGAATTTCAGGATAATGATTCTAATTTTTTTAAAATGTGAACTTAGCTGTATTCCTTCTATTAAGAAAACCATTTTGAAACCTTTTATTCTTTTTTTTTTTTAATATCTACCATGTTCAACACATTGCACTATTCTCTGAGGGAGATACAAAAGTGGTAGAAAGACACAATCCCTTCCTTCAAGCATCTTTGAGTCCAGTGAGTGATCACATGCTTATACCCCAGAAGCATTCTATTCTGTAGGCAATGTGGTGTTGTGGAAAGAGTCCTAGATTTAGGGTCCACTGACCTGAGATTGAAATCTGAACCTACTACCTACTACCCATTTGACCTTGGGCAAGTCTCAAAACCATTCTGATCCTCAGTTTCTTCATCTTTAAAATAAGGGGGTTGGCATAGTAGACAGAGCATCTTGCCTGAAGGCAGGAAGACTCATCTTTGTGAGTTCAAATCTGGCCTCAGACACTCACTAGCTATGTGACCCTGGACAAGTCACTTAACTCTGTTTGCCTCAGTTTCCTCATCTGTAAAGTGAGCAGGAGAGGAAATGATAATCTATTCCAGTATCCATGGCAAGAAAATCCCAAATGGAGTCATGAATTGTTGGACACATCTGAGATGACTGAACAAAGCAAAGAATTGTGTGATTTCTAATGTCACCTCCAACTCTAAATCTTATGTTTCCCTTCAAGTTCCTACTAGACCAGCAGCATGAGTTATCATTCTGGGGAAGCTTTCTATGATCAGCTGCTTTGATTACTAGCACCCAAAGGTTTACAAAACACTTTCCTAACAACAGACCTATGAGGTACATAGTGTATGATTATCCCCACTTTATAGATGGAGAAACTGAGGGTCAGAGGGGACCAAATCACTTGCTCAGATAACCACTATTTAACAAATGGAGAAACCTAAGGCCCCAACCCTAAGAGTTGGGGGCAATTTGCCCATGGTCACATCTGGCCAGGGCCAGGATTTGAACCAGGTCTTCTTGAGTATAAGTCGAGTGCTATTTCTACTATTCTCTACTATCCTCTAACTTGGATTGCTGGGTAGCATTCTGGATTTAAGAGCCAGGATTATCTTGATTCAAATCCCATCCAGGATACTTAACCCTGGGTCAGTCACTTAACTTCACAGCTCACTTGGGGAACCTTTATCTGTCCAATTGAAATGTTAATTCCTGTTGTAGTTCCCTCCCAGAAATGTTGTGAAGCATTAAAGTCTTACCATCATTTTAAGCTATTAAAGAATGAAATTGTACTAAGAGTTTTGGGACATTCTATACATGAATTTTTTTGAAAAATATAAAGTAGTCTCTGAAAGTCAATTACTGTAGTTGTATTATAGTTCTATAGGTATAGAAGAGAAAAAAAATAGAAACCTTCACAAGAATTCTTTTCTGCCTGGAATTTCAAAGCATCATTGTCTTCTGATAAAAAAAAAAACTAATTATATTATTGATTCTCCAGTAACATCTATGATCCTATCCCTAGCCACCAATATACACAATGGGCAGGAGATGGCATCTCCCATGGCCTCCTCTCTCTCTCTCTCTCTCTCTCTCTCTCTCTCTCTCTCTCTCTCTGTCTCTGTCTCTCTCTCTCTCTCTCTCTCTCTCTCTCTCTCTCTCTCTCTCTCTCTGTCTCTGTGTCTCTGTGTCTGTCTGTCTGTCTCTCTCTCTCTCTCTCTCTCTCTCTCTCTCTCTCTCTCATCTCTCCCAGAGAATAGTCTTTTAGCCACTCCTCCCGTCAAGGCAGAAGAATAAAATCATAGCTCTGGAAGGCACATTAGGGATCATCTATTCTAACTCTTTCATTTTGTAAACAAGAAATGCTGATGCTCAGGAAGGGAAGGGCACTTGAACATAATTATACAAACTGATAAATGGAAGAAATATTTGTGACATGGGCCAAAATTTTCTGATTCCCAATCCTGAGCTCCCTTTCTGTCCTTTGAATTTCTCATCTAGAATTTCTGGAATAGACAGGGCTTCCTAGGGAGTCAGTAGCACTCAGAATCCCCTGTGTGTTTCTGAAGACCCCCAGATGACTACTACTCATCATGGCAAGCACACCCACTTAGCATCCTGGGATGGTAGCCAGTTCCTCTGAACTTCCCATCCTGACCACTGAGTTTTCAAAAAATGACTCTGAGATTCTTTCAAGAATGTGATGTCAAAGGAAAACAAAATGAAAGGCCAAAACAAATGCTGCTCCTGAAGCTCGGATACCACTGCTCTGGGTTTGGTGGAAGCCTTGGTTGGGCTTACTTTCTCCTGGCAATAAAGAATACACATTGTAACTGTCTCATACAACTGTCAGGATCAGATGTCCCTGGAAAAAATCCACCCAGAATCTGCCTCCTGCCTCCTGAATTCTTTTTTCTCCCTGACACATTCCAAGGTGGAATTTATGGGTGCTGAGAGGGACTAGGGGTGAGGAATTTCTAGAACCTTTGAAAACATCCATGTATCCATCTCCACACTCCAGTAAGTACACACAATAAAACTCTAGTCTGCAAGCAAGGAGGCATATTTGGTGTTAGCTTCCTGAGGAGCTGCCAGGATGACACTGAAAGAAATCCATCTGCTCTCTCCTAACAATGAAAAAAAATGCCTTTCTTCCCTTCATCCAATCAGGGACATGCTATGTGTCTGTCTCAAACTGTATACTCTTAATATGCTTTGTGCACTAATAAAAATGAATTCATGAGTCATGGTCTAAAATATATCTCTAGGCATTTAGTAGTTATCTTTATTTATCTAAAATGGAATGGTTTTCTTCCCAGTAAGGGCCTAAATGAAAAACAATGGCCTCTGATTCCTGTATTTAGAGATGGTGACTAAAAATAACCAAGTGTATTTCATGCTCCTTCTCTAAAAGTGAGATGCAAAACAACCAAACTAACATGGAAGATCTGGTCCAGAACCAGATCAGTGTTTGAATAAGAAATGAAGAGTCATGACTAATCCCAAGCCTTGATTTCCCCATCCAGAAAATAGGTATCACCTCACAGGAAGTGTTCAAAAAGTCTGTTTATAAACCCTGGAGGAACTATCACCTTATTTGTATGCATTGTATAATAGCATGAAATATACATCAAAAGAAATTTGGATAAAAAGTCAATTAATAATTATTAATCAATGCATAAGGACTGGAACTGTAACAAAGGAACTATTCTTGGATTATTTATTAGTTTGCCTAAAAATTACTGTATACCATGCATTCATGAGGTACTATGATATGTAAGTACTTCCCTGGATGCTCTAATATGTATTTAATATGGTAGTCAATGCATAATTAGCCTTTTCACAAATATAGCACATAGAAATGTATGCGTACATGTGTGTGTGTGAGTGTGAAATCAGTCAACTGATGATCCAAACAGCTCCTGACAGGCTGTAAAGCCTGAGGTTAAAGAGCTAGTATGTTTTCATCAAGTATAGGTCATGCTAGAAGTTAGGCTTAGACCAACATCTTATACCATATTCCACAATAAATTCAAAATGGATATATGACTTGAATATTAAAGATCAAGCCATAAAAATCATTAGAGGAGAAGCAGATCATGTATCTTTTATTACTATAGGAAGGATAGGAATTTTAATAACAGCAAAAATAGAAAGAGAGCCAATTACAAAAGAAAATATAGACAATTTTGATTAAATTGAAAAGTTTTTTTTTTTTCCAGAAACAAAATCAGTGTATCAAGATAAGAGCAGTTGATTGAAGTGGGGGAAACAACTTGGAGTAAAAATTTTTAGGTAAGGGCATGATATCCAAGATATATAGACAACCAATGGAATTATCTAACACCAAAAACCATTCCTCAATACAAAAGTGATCAAAGAATAGTTATCAAAGAAGAACCACAAACTACTAACAACCATATAAAAGAATGATCCAAATCACCATTAATAGGAGAAATGCAAATCAAAAAACATCCCTAAGGTTTTTACTTCATACTCATCAAACTGGCAGAGATGAAAAAAAAAGCAAGAGTATTGAAGGTGTTGTGGAAAGAGATGAACACCGATGCAATGTTGGTGGAGATGTGAATTAATACAACAATTATTGAAAACAATGTGGAATTATGTTAAGAAAGTGACTACAATATGTATAATCTTGTACATTATGATTTACCAGCTTGCTGCATACTTAGCAAAATCCTTAATAAAAAGAAGGCTTCGTGAGCATCAAAATACTCATAACATTACTTTTGTGTGATAACAAGGAACTGGAAATAAAGTAGATGGCCATCAGTCAAGGAATGAATAAACACACTGTGGTGTATAGATGCAATGGAATATCATTGTGCTACAAAAAGAAAGACAAATTTGATGAATAACAGAAAAGCATAAAAATACTTACATGAACTGTTGCAAAGTGAAATTAAGTAGAGCAAGGAAAATAATATAGATAACAACTGTAATAATGTAAAAGGAAAGAACAACCAGCACCAAACAATTGAAAATGAAGTTGCAAAAATACAAAGAAAATCTGATCTCAGAAGTCAAGACATATGCAGTAGAAGACACCTCCTCCCAATCTTTTGCAGAGATAAAATCCATAGGTATAGGATATTACTTCTTTTTATTTTCTTTTTTTAAAAAAAATCTTAATTACAAGGATGACCCTTTGGGGACAGGAGAATACAGGAGAAATCTGAGTCATAAAAGCAATAAGTGATGTTAGATGAACATCAATTATTCTTCTCACTCTTTTTTTGAGCAGGGTTCCTATCAATCAGGGGGAATATTATGGATATATTTTGTCTATAATTTAATAAAACATCTGATGAATTACCTATTTAGTGAAGCATTTGATGAAGTATCTCATGTTGTTTTGGGGGATAAGGTGGCAACTAGTATAGTTAGATGAATTGGGAATTGATTGAATTACCAAATCCCAAGAGTCATGTTAGCATGGAAAAAAAAAAAACACTAGTGAAGGCCCTCAGGGAACCATGCTTGACTCTGAAGGGTCTACTGTTTCCCAAGGACTTGAATAAAGGCATAGATGGCATACTTACCAAAATGGCAGATGGCACAAAGCTAGAAGGAATAATTAATACACTGGATAATGGAGTGGAGATTTAGAAAAGTTCTTGGCAGATCACAACATTGGGTCAAATCTAATAAGATTATGTTAAACAGAATAATGTAAAATCTTACATTTGAATTTAAAAAAATCCAGCTAGACAGAAAAGGATTTGGCAATTTTAGTATGAGCTAATGTGAATTGTGTCCGGGAGCTCCATCATGTACTGTTTACATATTGTTTATATTGACATAAAGGGATTAACTTGAACATCAGTCACCCGGTTTACTGAGATTTAAATAAGAACTGGCCTTGGACAACATGGGGAAATATAAAGGTAGAAATACCATTTATAGAGTATTAAAAAAAAAAAGAGCCAGAGAACTATTCGAATTCAACAAAGATTGGGAGGAGAGACCTTTCTGAAATATTTGTCCTGATAGCTCACATTTCTATTCATGTCACTCTATCAGTCCCTTTTACTGTAAAGTAATTTATAAAATAATATCTATACTAGAATGCCTTGAATTTCACTTACAAATTTCTGGGATGCATCCTTGTTCGAACTGCAAAGTGTTATCTGGTACATTCCATCCACAGTAGCATTCTGAGTCATGATATCAGCTGCCAATTTGGCCTTTGTTTACTAAATGGGCAAATGCTTCCAAAAAGTTTCCTCCCTAGACACTTCAAGCTTATCACAGTCCATGATTTAAAATAAAACTGTATTTTGGGTTTCATGACTTGCAGCCAGTAAAGGATATTGCTCATGTGAGAGAAGTGGAGTGTTCCAAGGTTGTGTCAAGCAATTTGACCTCCCTTTCCTGGATCAGTAGGACATGGAATCTTGGGGATGGAATCCTAAGCTATAGTGTTATAATTACCTAAGAAAGACATGAGGGCATCAGTTACACTATGGGTTTCAAAGAAATCTGGGGCTGGAGTGGAAATGTAATGAAAAGAGCATCGAATTTTGAGTCAGAAGGCCTGGGTTCAAATTCCAGTCCTAACACTTTCTAGCTGTGTGATTGTTAAGTTACTTAACCTCCCTGGTCTTCAGTTTCCTCATCTGTAGAATGAAAAAGTTGGATTGGATGATCTTTAAAATCTTTTCTATTGCCAAATTCCATTATCACATGATTAAAAAAGCATCATGAAACAGATAAAAAAATATACTGGGTTGTCAAAGAAGAAAAGGATTTGAGTAGGCAGATTTATGGACTGACTGTTACATGTAGAATCCAAGTAATGGGCATGACCAGTGAAAGGAGGAATGGGGGGAGAACCACTCATCAAATTACCATGGGTAAAAGAAAAAGATAATGTTTAGCAAGTAAATAAAAGTCTTGTTGTGGAAGAGAAGGTAAGAAGAGATCACATTCAACTATGTCACCTGGTAAAAGTGTTGGCGGCACCCTGCCAAAAGGGATGGACAGAAAGCAGAGATAGAAGATTCTAGCCATGAGATCATAGATTTTCAAGCTGGACAGGATCTTAGAAATCATCTTGCCCAACTCCCACATTCTATAAAGAAGGAAGCTTGGAGTCCAGAGATGGGAGGTAAGAAGCAGAGTTACTGAAATCAGAACATTACTCCAGATCTTTACACTCCACACAAGGTGTCAGGATGGAGCAATGAAGATATCTCTGTGGACTCAACCCAACCCCTCCAGGCTATCCTGAATGCCAACCATAGACCTAAGTAGGAAAATGCCATTCATTCATTCACTCATTTATTCATTCAACAATGCTACATTTTTATGTTTAAAGCATTACACTTAGCGTTAGGGGTACAAAAACATACATGGCACAGACATCATTTTCAAGGTGCCTCTATTTTCTGATTTGTAAAAAAGGGAGATTGGACTGGTGGATCCCTCTGGTCCCTTCCACCTCTAATGGAAGAATGACGTGTGCACTGATAACTATGGTACAAGGGAGAGGGGAAAGTGCAAAATAAGGGAGCTGGCAGAGTGTTATAAGACTGAGGAAGGGATTGCTTTCACCCAAGAAGAAAGAGAAGTATCAACAAAAGCTTTATAGAGCAGGTAGAGTAGGTGGGCTCTGGAGAAGACGTGAGCAAAGACCCAGAGATGGACAGAATGGAAAGCAGTCTAGTCTGGTTGAAATATAAATCCTAGGAAGAGGGTCGGGGGAGCACTGTGAGAGAAATTTAGAAAAGTGGGTTGGAGCTAGATTATAGAGCATTTTGAATACAAGTATCAAGAATGCATGCTTTTTTCTTCAGCAATAATGAGTCCCTCAAGGTGAGTAAAGGAATGACAAGATCATAGCAGTCTATTAGAAGTAATTTTTGGAGAGAATGTGGTATGAAGGATGACTTGGAGAAAGGAAAGAAGACACATTAAAAATCTTTTCCAGGGAAGGAAGATATGGGGTCTGAAATAGGATGGTTAGAGCAAGAGTTGATGTAGATTTAGGGAGGAATCAATTATTGGTCTACTTTTCCTATAGAAGTAGCAAAATTAAGGAGGCAGCTAGGTGGTACAGTGCATAGAGCACTGGGTTTGGAGTCAGGAAGACTCACGCTCATGAGTTTAAGCCTGGCCTCAGACACTTACTAGCTGTGTGATCCTGGGCAGTCACGATAGCCCTGTTTGCTTCAGTTCCTCATCTGTAAAACAAGCTAGAAAAGGAAATGGTAATCCACTTCGATATCTCTGCCAAGAAAACCCCAAATGGGGTCACAAAGCGTCAGCCACACCTGAACAACAACCAAAAAAGATTTTTTAAACTAACTGTCCTAATGGGAAAGAGGGAAGGGTAAATACCTGATTGCTTCTTTGTTTTTGTTAGGATCTAAAGATTAAAGAGAATTTTGATAATGTCTAGACCAAACTCTTCATTTTATAAATAAGGGAATTAGGACTGAGAAAAGTGAAATGACTTGCCCAGTAAGTTAGTACTAAGCTAAGAATCAGATCTAGATGCTCTGATTCCAAACTGGATCTCTTCCCACAACACTGAAAATCTGATTTTGCTGAGATGTGTTGCAAAATTGCTAGACTTCTTCATTACATCTTCTACTGCTTATTGTATATAAATACACTAGAGAGACAACTTCTGGTGCCTATGATTCCTTTAGCAATGTAGAAGCATCTCCTGGGACTGAGATCTAACTGCCCAATAAGAAGGAGATTGCAAATAGAATGAAAAAACAATTCAATTCTTGATTTCAAATGCACTGTATCTAAAGTCATCATTGACAGAAACTAATAGGAAAAAGAAAATCTGTCTCTTTTGGCAAATTTTGATTTATCAGATATTTTCATTGCTTTAAATGATAGTAACTAATGGACTACCTGTAGGAGATGAGGTGGAATAAGAGTAACTGTAGTGCAAAGTTATTCCCTATTTTTAGTTCTTCATTTTAAGACACAGTTAAACCCATCCAGGGACACAGATACTAAATAATGAGTGAATGAGGAAAGACTGTGTAGTTATGACCAGCTTCACTGGATTAGGAGTCACAAGAAGTGGATTGGAATTATAGCTTTTCTATTTACCATTTGGAGGAGGTCTAGACAAATTACTTAACTTCTCTGGGCCTCAATTTTCCTGTCTGCAAAATACGGAGACTGGACTAAATAGATCCCTTTGCTCCCTTCTATCTCTAACCTTACCTCTCTAAAGCTCAATTATCAGTAAAAAAAGGATTAAAATGCATTTCAAGCACCTTACTGAGTTGTAAGGATCAAAGAAGGAAATGCATATAAAAGCTAAATGGTGAGATGGATAGAGTACTGGCCTAGAAGTCAGGAAGACCTGAATTCAAATTCAGCTTCAGACATGTACTAGCTGTGTGGCCTTTGACAAGTTATTTTATTCTCTCAGTCTCAGTTTACCTATTTGTAAACTGGGGATAATAATAACACCTACCTACCCATGTTGTGGGGAATTATACAAGACTATATATGTAAAGCATTTTTTAATCTTTAAAGTGTTATATAAAATGCTATGTATTATTAATCATAAAATATTATTCAAATACATCTCTAAATATATTATTATGGCTTATAATTCAATGATAAATTTAGAATAAATGAATGATAAAAGATAAAGTTACAGACAGAATAAAACAGCTTATAAAATCAAATAGCCAAATATGACTAGATATGAGAAAGGAAGTTACAAATGAGAGAGATCTCTGTTGTTAGGTATCACTTCCCTCTCAAAGCAGGTAGGTCTTGAAGAATAGGAAGATGAGGAAGATGAAGGGCATTTCAGATTAGGGGAACAGGAAGCCAGGAAACCATCATCAACAACAACAACAACAACAAAAACCAAGGCTGAGAATGGCATTGATGGAAGGAGGAAAAAAGGAAACTAATCTGGCTTAATGGTTTATACCAAGGGTAATTGTTAACAATGGCTAGTTAGCTAATCGCTAGGGATGGTAGCTTGAAGGGAAAAAAATATTAGAGGTGGCAAATGGGAGAGGGAAACTGGAACTATCTTAGAGTTTAATGAAAGGCTAAAAGGCTTTTGTATGAATTTATAATAGATCAGGTCTCTATGGTGGTCTACTTTCCTTCATCAGTGTCCCTCATGGAGCCCTAAATAGGCAGTATGGCATAGCATAGGGGTTCTTAACACGAAGTCCTCAATTTCAGGAGAACCATTAAAGCATATGGGGAAAAATTCTATCTTCATTTTCACTGTTCTCATTGAAATTTAGCCTCTCTTTCAATTATGAATGTAGAAAACAGGCACTATTCTGAGAGGTTGCACCAGACTGTCAAAGGAATCCTGAATATATAAGAGTAAGAACTCCTAGTATGATGGAAACAGTGCTAACCTTTTGTAGACTTGAGTCCTAAGGCCATGCTTTACTACTGTGTTTGTCCTTGGTTGCCAAAGAAGACCATGCCATCAGAGAAATTATGACATGACTTGCACTTGACTTTATTTTGAGTGAGGGAGGGCTGTGCAGGTCACCAGTCTCACTTCTCCTCCAGAGTCATCTGAATCCAGTGACCAGATATTCATCAGGATGACTGGAGATGACCCAGGATGCACTGGGAGACCTTGACCCCTTTAGGCCAAGGTCCTTACAGGTACTCACTTAAAGTGAAACAATGCCCATTCATTAAATAGACTTGTTTAAGAAGTAGCCAGGGCATGGCTCCTCTAATGAGGCAAGAAAAAGAAAGACATCAGGCTGGGAGGGAAACAGCAACAGTTACTATTGATAATAACTCTAAAGCTAGGAGGGTTCTGAGGAGCCCTTAGGCAGGGGCCCATTAGCATCCCAGTTTCAGAGTGCAGTAGGTTTATGGTTTTGGGAGAGGACAGGACAGGACAGGACAGGGGGAAGAGAAAGGGAAGGGGAGGGAAGAGGAGGGGAGGGAAGACAAAGAGAGGAGTCAGTAAAACCCAAGTCAACTGGGCACATTTTGGCCATCCAAATTTACCTTCATTTGGAGAGGAGAAGGAAGGCATCCTTTACTAAGTATGTGACTGGAAAGCCAGTTCTGCTTTTTGCCCTCAGTTTTGTCATGTATAAAATGAGAAGTTTGGATATTATGGTCTTTAGGGTCCCTTCCACGTCTAAATCACATTATCGTATTCCACTCTCTCTGGGATTCATTTCCCATATATGTTAAGTCATTGGACAAGATCATCTCTAAGGTTTCCTTCTAGCCCTTTGATTCAGTAATGATTCTGGAATGTTAAGAAGGCCAAGGAATTTGAAATGGAGAGGGAGCCACTGAAGTAGCTGATCCTGAGGTCAAAGATGGGAAAGCAGTTCAGGGAAGGAGGGACAGATGAGAGGACAGAAGCAGGTTGATTCAAACTCTACCTCATCCAGTGGAAAAAAACCAGAGCCTGGGTGGTCTATAAGAGGAGAGGGAAAATGGGAGAAAAATCATGTGTGCTGTCATGGTTCCAAATAGCCACGATAAGCAATTAACCTTATAGAAGGAACCGAGATCATCTAACAGGCAAGGGAAAATCTAGCCCAGTCAACCACAGAAGCACCAGAATTCCCATGTTTCTGACAGGTTGGGTCCTAGGATTCTTGGCTAGAGGCCATTGAGGCGATTGGTTGTGAGGTCATCCTCTGAGACTGAAGAAAAAGTTTTTGGGAGAAATATGTTTTTGCTTTCTGAGTCATCCTTCAAAGGCCAAAATGGAAAAAAAAATAGGAGGTCAAAAAGTCTAGGGAAAAAAGCTAAGGTCCCAGCTGTGTGGTAGGAAATAAGCTCTTAATTGCTATAATTTCTCTCTCCATTAGAAATTAAATTGAAATAAGTCTTAAATGTCAGTCACAAATAGATCCTGGGAGAGGAGGAGGGTAAGGAAATAATGACAAAATAAAATCTGAAAAGTTAATCATGTTATCCTTTTTTATTAAACTCAGGAAAGTGATGAAGGGGGACAGAGAAGGAGGGTAGGGGGAAGGGAGGAAGGAAGGAAGGAAGGAAGGAAGGAAGGAAGGAAGGAAGGAAGGAAGGAAGGAAGGAAGGAAGGAAGGAAGGAAGGAAGGAAGGAAAGGACAGAAGGAAAAAGGAAGGGAGGGAGGAGGGAGGAAGGAAGGAAAAGAGGAATGGAAAAGATGACACACAGGATAGTGGTAGATGGGGAGAGACTTTTTGATTGAGAAGTTATAGAATTGTTAACTGGAGCCATAGAATAGCCTGACACATCCTTTCCATAGCATTATTAGTATTGATTTGATTATGATTCAAGAACTGTTGAGGGAGAGGGGTTCATGAAGAAGATGTCAGAGGACAATAAAGTAACTTTTGGGAAGATGATAGAGAAATATAGGAACATGGAAAGATTCTGCTGACTCTTCTTCAACATGATAGGGTACAGTTTTTCTACTAAAGGATGGCCCACAAGAACCATATGTAAGGGAAAAAGAGAGAAAGAAGACAGAAACAAAGAAAGATAGAGGGGAAGGGAAGGGAGGGAGAAAGAGCCTTCACATTTTTTTTGAAGAATCTGATAATGTATATGAAAAGTTCCCTCTTTTATACAAAAACCATTCAAAATCATTTGAAAATAACTATCATGTTATTCTTTAGTCTTCTCTAAGCTAAACATCCCCAATTTCTTCAACTTATTTTCATATAAGAGCATCCAAATTTCTCATCCCCTCCTGATCCTCTCCTACAGAGAGATAAGAACTTACTTTGTGCTTAAGGTGATGCCCCAAAGGCATTCACCATTTCTAAAGTACCACAAACCTATGTTTTCCATAAAAATTTCTTTAAAATGACAAACAATAACTGTAGCTTTTACAAATCCACATTTGTATTGCACTTTCAGCTTTACGAAATAATTTCCTCACAATAACCCCTATGAAGTAGGTAGAACAAGTTGTTGCTTCAACTCAGAGTAATGAGGTGACTTCTCCAGAGTCATATAGCAAGTCTGTAGTAGAGCTGGTCTACAAATAAAGGCCTTGAGCTGCAGATCAAATCTGTTTCTTCTTGGCCTTTCCAGAAAATATGGCAGAACAGCAAGCTCCATCCACTACATGAAGAGAAGTCATTTACTTAAAGGGAATCATGAATTACCTTCTTATTCGTTTCTTTTGTGGTATAAATTAAACGTCTTTTATTGTATCTTCATTGAGTTTAACTTCTAAGTCTTAGAAATTGGCTGGTTTCTAATCCCAGTTCTGTTTCTATGAGGGCACACATTTTCTATGGAGTATAATAAAGTACTTTGCAAAGACCAAAAATTAAATGATTTAAGATGCCTAAAATGTACCCATCAGTTGATTACCATGTGATTAAGGGAAAGGGGGAGGGGAATGGCATGAGACTGAAAAGCTCAACCCCCCTCCCCAATTTTCTGCTAACACTGCTCCCCAACACAGTAACTCTGTCAGAGCACATAATGCAAATTCATTGTTTTTTCATAGCTTTTTTCAGCTTCTGATCTCATCTCATCCCTAGTTCCTTTTCATCAACCCATGGCCTTCAAAGGGTAACTAGTCAGAAAAAAAAAAATCTTGTGGGGTGGGGGTGAGGTGTGGAATGAGTTTCTGAGTTAGGACATTTACAGAAACAAGTAAGGAAAGTGTCCCAGCCTGACTGCCCATCTTTCCTTCCTTGTTATAGAATGTTAGCTCCTCTTGAGCAGTGTAAGCTTTTGGAGAGCATATAATGTTTAGTTTTTGTCTTTGTATAACTAGTGCCTGGTCCATAGTCAGCACTTAATAAATACTTGCTACTTATTGATTCAACGAATATTTATTACTTATCTACTATGCAGAACTTTCTTTAAAAAATGGGGTAGAAGTTTGGAAACTTTGTGGAACAGAAAAGCAAATTCTTGAAGATCAGGGACTAGTCTTAATTTTGGCTTTTTATTCCCAACGACTAGCACGTGGTAGTCCCTTAATCAATGCATTGCAATCAATGGGTTGGAATACAGAGCTTTAAGTCAGGGATTCAGGGGTTTTTCCTTGACTTTCTTTGTATCCTCAACACTTAGCACAGTTCCTGGCAAATAGTAAGCTTTTAATAAATGTTTATTGACTTGAAAAAATTGATTCAGACCTAGTAGATATGCCAGTATTTGAGGAAGGATGGAAAAGAGGAAGAGAAAGGGGGGAAGGAAGAAAAGGAAGAAGCCATCTGCCCACATGCATAGTGTTCTTGACTCTTCCTTCAATCCAAACATAAAAATATTATTTCTCTTCAAGCCTGGTTACCTGTATTATAACTCAAGGAATTCTCATTTGGGAAAGCAGAACATGTTTAAGAGGGAGCCAGTCTTCTCAACTACAAGGCAGGTACCATAAGTAGGTAGATGGATAGTAGTGAAAGATCAAACATGAAAAGGCAGGACGAAACATCTCTTTCAAAGATACATACCTGTTGTTTCCAAGACCTGTGGACATCTGAATCTTTTTCTTACCCCTATAAGACTGAGGGTGACTAAAGAAATGTTTCTCAATCCCATTGTCGCAACACCTGCCTACCCC
This sequence comes from Notamacropus eugenii, assembly GCF_028372415.1. Lineage (NCBI taxonomy): Eukaryota > Metazoa > Chordata > Mammalia > Diprotodontia > Macropodidae > Notamacropus > Notamacropus eugenii. Next base: position 434,412,535 of record NC_092872.1, on the reverse strand, counting down.
ACCTTTCTCAAAGGAGCTATCCTGGCTGGACATATCAGTCATTTCAAACTGTTTGAATGGTTCCCATTTCTTTTCTTGATCAATTTAGTTTACTAGATATTCTCTGTAGGAATGAAAGGAGAGCTCAGCTTTCCTCTTATTGACTCATCTTACCCTGAGGCAAGACATAGCTGGGAAAATGTCAGGAAGCCACCTACAGGATAACCAGCCTACACAGATAATTGACTGGAGGCACAATGTAATAGAAACTTGCTCAGGAAAAAGAGATGGAACAGGGGGATGCCATGAGTCAACTGACTGATATAGTTTAGAAACAAATGTCCACAACTGCCTTTCCCTCAGTTATATTCAGAGGAAAGAAGTAGCTGAGGAGGGTCATGAGTGAATTTAGAGATGATTTATAGGTAATTTCCATATATCTGAGAACATTATGTACTCTAGCCGAGGTACATTTTTGAGCTAAATTAATAATCACACCCAAATCAGCCACTTGTTATCTTTTTTTTTTCTCAGTTACTTAAGTCCCCGTAACACAAATTCAGAGCAAGGAGAGAAAGAATTTCTTCAACCTGGCAATCGGAAATATTCCTCTCGCCTGGAATGCCTTCCCCTACTTGAACTATTCATTTCTTGAGAGCAGGGACTGGATTTTATCTTTCAGTGCACATCACAGAGTCTGACAGACGGTAGGCACTTAATAAATGGCTACTGACTTGGCTCAAGATCATTCTGATATGAAACTGCAATCTGTGACATGCAAGTTATCGAAAACTAGTCTATTCTCCATTATTCTCTAATATTTATATTGGCCTGATTTCCTTAACTGGCTTAGAAGTTCCCTGAGGATAGATGCCAAGTCCAATACTTGTTTTGTAAGAAATGCAGAGCCAAGAAGAGGACTGGAAATACTGTAGAAAACAACAAATATTTGCTTGGGTTGATTTCCATGGGTGGGGACCAATAGCAATCTGCAGAGCTCTCTTTGGGCTTTGGGCCTCAATTTCGTGTCCAAATACCTTGAATCTTCATTATGTGTGAGAATTCATTAAGAGAATATGACAAGCTTATCAATGGAAAGGAGATGAATTAATGTGGGAGAATAATAATAATGATGACAATAGCTGACAAAGAACTTTGGCGTTTGCAAATAATTTTATATACATTATTCCAGTGATATGTGAAATATGAAAAGCATGATCCAGTACATGATCCAGAGCACTGGCATTAGAGTCAGAGGATCTGAGTCTGAATCTGGACTCTGTGTCACTTAATTGCCTGGGTGTTCTTGGTTAAGATACATCACCTCTTGGGGCTTCACTTTCTTCATCTTTAAAATGAAGTTGTTGGACCAGAAAGCCTGAAGTCCCTTCTAGTTTAAAGTCTTTTAGGGGGAATCATCCAATTCTCATTTCTACAATAAGAGTGGGAAGGAATGTACTCTACTTTCATGCATTCTGTATTCTAATCAAACTGGACAACTCCCCATTCTCTGTTCAGGTCATATCCTCACTCATCTATCCCCCTGGCTAGCCTTGGTTCACACCATCTCTCATGCTGGGAATAGGATCATAGAATCATAGCTTCATAGACAGAACTAGAAGGGACCCTAGAGGTCAGCTGACCCAAAGGGGAAAGCTTTGTCCAAGACCACATACATCATAAATGGTAGCGCTGATAATTAAACTCAGGTCATCTGGCTCCAACTAGAACTTCCATTCCTTTGTTTCCCCATCTTCATTTATGAAGTTCCTTCCTTTCTGTAAAACCTCCTTCATGAGGCTTTACCTAATATTATTCTCCCTCCCCCTCCTGAACATTGGCCAAAGTGACTATACCCTCTTCAAATTTCCCAACAGGACTCTGTCTATGTCTTTCCTTTGAATTTCTCACATTTTACCTTACATAATATTTATTTGTGGATATGTCATATTTCCCACTAGAGGGTAAAGTCCTTGAGAGAAGCATCGATCTATAGCTACATCCCAATTAGTGCAAATAATGAATCCTGCAAAATTGTCCCATTACTCCAATTTGCATCGTATATCTCTATTGGACTAAAGTCAATTGCCATGTTTACATGATTATAACTTGAAATACTGTAGGTATGAATGTGTATGAACACTTCATGGCATTCATTATGTGCAATAAAAAGGACCTAGATGTATCTCTACCTACAAGGTCTCAAATTCAGTTCATAAAACTAAGAGAATAATTAGGAAATCCTCAAGGACCTCAAGGAATCCTTTCACACTGCTGGTGCTAACTTAATAAATGATGACTAAATTGAAGAATACATACCCAACTGTATAATATTAAATACTTGGCACAGTTTTCAGTCATCACTAATGCTCAGCAAAAAGGAACTAATGCCAAATAATAATAGCTATGTTTTTAAATTATTATTATTATTATTTGTAGGAAGAAAATTGTCTCAAGAAGAGAAAACGAAGCTGATTCTTGTTTAGGCTGCATTTTTCCCATTTCCAGATTTGAATTGTAGAAGTATATTAACCTTCATACTTCAGAAGTGCCACCATCAAACTGAACTCCACCATGGGGCCTCTGACCCAGGTGCTGGCCTACACGATTGTAGCTCTGTTATACCACCCTGCTCAAGCAGGGGTTCTTAAAAGAGTGATCCGCCACAAACGGCAGAGTGGCATCAATGTCACCCTGCCAGAAGAGAACCAGCCAGTTGTCTTTAACCATATCTACAACATCAAGATGCCCGTGGGTTCCCACTGCTCAGTAGACCTGGATTCAGCCAGTGGGGAAAAAGAACTGAACCCCCCCAGTGAGGTAGGAGAACACTTCCAAGAGCACACACTGAATGAGGAGAACCAGATCGTCTTCACACACCGAATCAACATCCCCCGGCGGGCATGTGGCTGTGCACCAGCTCCAGACATCAAAGACCTACTGAGTCGGCTTGAGGAGCTAGAGGGACTGGTGTCCTCACTGCGGGAGCAATGTACCAGTGGAGCTGGCTGCTGTCTCCAACCTGCTGAAGGTATGTGGGAACTTGTTATGGTGTCATCTCCCTCTGGCCAAACAAATACAGCTAGATTAAACAAAGGAAGGTTTCTGATCATTTGTACAGCCTGAATGGATAGCAGAGGTGACCCAGTCCAATCCCATCATTTTTCAGATAAGGAAACAGTGCCTAAAAATAATAACTGATTTTCCCAAAGTCATATAGGTAGAAGACCCAAAACTTAAACCTAGGTCACCTGTAATCACTTCTTCATTTCTTGTCTAACCATACCATGATGCCTATGCACTGTTAGGTATTCCCCAGCCTCCATCTGTTAATTCTCTAGATTTAAACTCCTGATAAAACCTATGGGGACTCTGGGCAAGTGTTCTACCATTCCTTTGTCAAAGTGTCAGGCTGCATGAGTACTGAGATCACAAAGCCTGGTCTTAAAACTAAGTAAATCATTAGAATGTCCAAACAACATCATATAAAGACTTCTTTCCCCAGAGAACCCAGCAAAGAACAGAAGTATATCTTCAAATGTTAATTTTCAGAGTTCTCAAAACATTTTAATTTACAAAGGTGGAAGAGATGAAACTTTTCCTTTGCATACAAACTAGTTATCTTCTTCTGGCAATCATCCAACAAAATGTAAATATGATATGGTACTGTAGAATTATTGCAAACAAAGGATTTGAAATGACTTGCTTAAAATCAATCTCACCTTCAAAACTACTAGTTGCATAAATTAGCTTCCAACAATAAGGTTAGATCCTGAAAGGGAGAAAAAGTGAAATCGATGTGAGACATTAATGTACATTAACTTCATTTCCTTTTTTAACAGGATAAGCTAGTGCAGGGGTGGGGAACCTGTGACCTCCAGGCCACATTTGGTCTTCTAGGTCCCTTTGACTGAGTCTAAGTTTTATAGAACAATTCCTTTTATTAAAGGGATTTGTTCTCTTAAGTTTAAATTCAGTCAGAGAGCTTCACTTGAGGACATGTGGCCTCGAAGCCCCATGTTCCCCACCCCTGAGCTAGTGAGAAAAAGAAATACTGAAGAAACAACATAGATGTTCTAATGCTATCCTTTGGGGACAAAGTAGCCAAAACGATCATAATTAGTTAGGATTGGAACTTCTTAAATGATTGGCTCTGAAGAGTAGTCAGTAACAGGTCAGTGATGAATTGGAAAGAAGCCTTAATGATGTGCTCAGAATGAGAGAAGTGAGAATCTGACTGAATTCTGCTCTAGGTCTGATCACATCTGGAGTAATGGATTCAGTCTGGGGTGACCCATTTCATAAAGGACATTAAGGAAAACCAGAAATTATACAGAGTATAGTGAAAGGATATAAAGAGACTGAAAACTGTTATGGCAGGATACATTGAAGGAGTTGAGAACTCTTGGCCTAGAAAGATTTGGTTTGTTTGTTTGTCTTGGAGAGAGTGAGAAATATGACTGCTGTCTTCAACTAACTACTCAAAGGTCTATCATGTGAACAAGGGGGAAAGGCTTGTTCTTCCTGGCCCCAGAAGACAGAACTATTAGGGATTCAGATTTCAGTTTGCCTGAAGGAAAAACTTCTATCCCAGAAGGAACTATCCAAAAGTGGAATGGGTTGCTTTAAAAAGTAGTGGAGCCTTTCTTGAAGATTGCCAATCTTCAAGACAAGAATAAATAACTTTTCCTTAAGGGTTATTGTGCAGTGGATTCCTGTTCAGGCACAGGTTAGACTCAATGGCCTAAGAAAATCCTTTTGGTTCTAAGATTCTGTTTTTCATTTCCCCCTCACTTCCCCTACCTCAGATACAGAAAATGACTAAAGTTTGTTTATATTTACTGAGCAACTGACCACAAATAAATACTCCAGCCAATAGCCCATCTCTCATCAGGTGACTATTGTACCTTGTGGTTACCGTAATTTTTTAACCTAACAGAGTTTGACCTCTTGGTGGTTGCAGGTCGACTGGACACAGCACCTTTCTGTAGTGGTCGGGGCAACTACAGCACGGACAGCTGTGGCTGCATTTGTGAACCCGGCTGGAAGGGACCCAACTGCTCTGAACCAGAATGCCCAGGAAATTGCCACGACAAGGGTCAGTGCATCGATGGACAGTGTGTCTGTGAGGAGGGCTTCACTGGTGAGGCATGTGCCCATCTGGCCTGTCCCAGTGACTGCAACGACCAAGGCAAGTGCGTCCGTGGCGCCTGTGTCTGTTTCGAGGGGTATACAGGGGACGACTGCAGCGAGGAGCTGTGCCCTGTGCCCTGCAGTGAGCATGGCAAATGCATGAACGGGCAATGCGTTTGCGATGAGGGCTTCGCTGGCGAGGACTGCAACGAGCCTCTGTGCCTTAACAACTGCTACAACCGCGGGCGCTGTGTGGAGAACGAGTGTGTGTGTGACGAGGGTTTCACTGGTGAGGACTGTAGCGAGCTGATCTGCCCCAATGATTGCTATGACCGGGGCCGCTGTGTCAATGGGACCTGCTACTGTGAGTCAGGTTTCACAGGAGAAGACTGTGGGCAGCTCACCTGCCCCAATGACTGCCACAACCAGGGCCGATGTGAGGAAGGGCAGTGCGTTTGTGAGGAGGGATTTGCTGGTGATGACTGTAGTGAAAAGCGCTGTCCCAAGGACTGTCACAACCACGGTCGCTGCATTGATGCGCAGTGCGAGTGTGATGATGGGTTCACGGGGGAAGACTGTGGGGAACTCAAGTGTCCCCGGGATTGCAGCAAGCACGGCCGCTGTGTCAATGGGCAGTGCGTGTGCGATGAAGGTTACACCGGGGAGGATTGTGCCAACCACCGGTGCCTCAATGACTGTAACAACCGCGGGCGCTGCGTCCACGGGAAGTGCGTGTGCGAACAGGGCTTCACAGGCTATGACTGTGGAGACATGAGCTGTCCCAACGACTGCCACCATCAAGGGCGCTGTGTGAATGGAATGTGCGTGTGTGACGATGGCTTCATGGGGGAAGACTGCCGCGACTTGCGATGCCCCAAAGACTGTAACCGCCGGGGGGTTTGCGTGGCTGGGAGGTGTGAATGTGAGGAGGGCTTCGCAGGGGAAGCCTGTGGAGAGTTAGCTTGCTTAAATAACTGCCATAACCGGGGCCGCTGCGTGAATGGACAGTGCGTGTGCAACGAGGGTTTCATGGGGAGAGACTGCAGCGACCTAAGGTGTCCAAACGACTGTAACAACCAAGGGCGCTGCGTGGACGGCAAGTGCGTCTGCCACGAGGGATTTGGAGGAGAGGACTGTGGTCAGCTTTCCTGCCCGAACAACTGTAATGACTGGGGACAGTGCGTTGGAGGGCGCTGCATCTGTAATGAGGGGTACACCGGTGAAGACTGTTCAGAGGGTAAGTGATGAACAATTCACATTTCCATTGCCAGCCTTCTAGCCAATAGGTCCTGCTTGAGCCAGGCTCTAAGTGCTGAGAATACAAAGAAAAGCAAAACCAGCCCGGATCTAAAGATGTTTACATTCTAATGGGAGAAACAACGTGTAAATAAGTAGGTTCATACAAGATAGATGTTATGTAGATGATGGAGACAGAGAAGATGAAAGATAAGATACAGAAAGGAAATGTGTTGACATCATTATCATGCCATGACATGCTCAAGGAACAATTAAGTAGAATGATAGAATTTGAGAACTTGAGGGGATTTCAGAGATAATCTGGCCACACAATTTACAAAGTGATTTCTCCATAACAGCCCTGGAAGGTAGAGCAAACATTCTGTTCCCGGAGAGATTCAGTAACTAGCCCAAAGTCTTGCTGCTAGTTAAGAGTCAGGATCTGGATCCAGATCGCACGGCGCCATGTCCAGAGGTTCTTTTTAGTGCATTATATTCATTATCAACCATGACATAGACCTTTAGAAAGATACTTAGACACTTTCTTACCAATACACAGAGTATATTTATAAGAATAAATAGGATGAAAGGACTTCTGGTAATATCTAGAAGGGAATTCAGAGATCATTTAATCCCATTCCCTCATCTTATAAATGAGGAAGAGAAAACAAGAGAGATTGAGTGACCTGCCCAAGACTTCAGATCCAGATGTTTTTGATGTTCCCAACATTAAATTCATTTTAATTCAACAGATAATTGTTAAGTATCTACTGTGAGGTAGGCACTAACTGGAAGCAGGGATACAGAGATGAGAGACTACAAGGTCAAGCTTCCATTGCATGAGACTAAGTTTTCCTAAATGTAGCCACTATAGAACACACACAGGAGATTAGCCATATTAGGGAAGAATAATTAACAATTATTAATAAGCCTCTTTGTGTAAATGGCTGCCAAGATTTTCATCTTGAGAATGTTTCCCTGAGATGCTCTGTCTTCAAGACAGCCAGTAGTGGCCAGAGCTAAATGATAATGTTTTAACAGACTCAAGTTTTTCTATCACTCCAAAATTTCTTGAATTTCTTATACATCACATACTCTATAGTAGGAACTAAGGCTTGGACAGTACTTTTTTTTTTTTTATATTATGCCTCTAGTTAAAGCAGTTGATTTTATTTAAGCTAACCAAAGATTGTCCAATAAAATAAATGCATAAACAGAGTATCAATTCCTGATTTAGGGTTATTGTTTGTTTTTTCCCCACCTAAATAATGAGAGGCCACAATGTAAGAATGTACATATTTCTAGGATGTTTTAGTTTGATATATTTTCTCATCATGAACTCAGACCTAAATTTATATGTGAATTCAGAAAGTTATTCACCTTGCTTGTGACACATTTTCTTTAGACTTCTATTCTCTCCACTGCATATGGCCCACATCAGACTTTCCCACCTTTTCTTTAGACTTTCCCATCAAAAAATGTTGATGTTCAACAAAAGCAAACAAGAAAAATCCTTTAACTACTACTTTTGTCTCTGTTGGTGGCAGAGTTTAAGAGAGAGGGAGGAAAACAACCCCAGAGGAAATTATTGTTTTTTTAGGAGGCTAAATAAACAGTGGCAATTTACTGACAGAGGGGCATTGTTACTCCTTCCTGGCAGTATCCCCACCAAAGGACCTCATAGTGACTGAAGTGACAGAAGAGACTGTAAACCTGGAATGGGACAACGAAATGAGGGTCACGGAGTACCTTGTCATCTACACCCCCACAAATTCAGATGGCCTAGAAATGCAGTTCCGTGTCCCTGGGGACCAGACATCCACCATCATCCGTGAATTAGAGCCAGGAGTAGAATACTTCATCCAAGTCTTTGCTATCCTTGAGAACAAGAAAAGCATTCCTGTCAGCGCAAGGGTGGCTACTTGTGAGTAAATCCAAAATGGGTTTTGGCATCCCCTTTTCTACAGTGATCACTAACCTCTTTCATTCCATAGCCTATGCGTCAAGAACTCTGTCAGCCATGGCACATGTTGTCACAGGTTAAAATTCCAATCGTTTGTGGGAAATACTGCAGTAAGGCTGTTGTCCCACTTCTGGCACACAGAAATGGCCTTCTGGTATACCCATAGGTAGGCATCTCCCTTTCACAGGATTCTATCAAGGCAGAGGCTATTTGGAAAACCTAGCATATGGTGAGAGCTTGAGGATTCTGGGGAAGCAGTCCTTTAGAAATGCTGCTATCATCAATATTATTGCTATTATTATTATTCATAGTAGTTGTCAAAATAATGGCATAAGAGCATTTGGAAATATCAAGAATAATAACCAAGGGGCAGTGTAGTGTAATAGATAGAGGTCTGACCTCAGAGTTAGAGAGAATTGGGTTCAAATCCAATCTCTGACACATACTCACTCGCTCACTCACACACACACACACACACACATACACGTATAAAACCCTGAGCCAGTCACTTTACCTCTCATTACTTCCTAGCAATGCTCACTCTAAGTCAAGTCAAGTCAACAAGCATTTATTAAATGCCCCCCATGGGCCAAGCACTGGGCTAAGCACTGGAGAGATTAAAAAAAAGACCTTGTCCTCAAGGAGCTTACCTTCTAAAAAGGGAAACTGCATGGAAACAACTGTGCACAAACAAATATATACAGGATGAAGCGGAGAGAGTCTGAGAAGGAAGGCATGAACATTAAGTGGGAGGGAAAAGATGGCACCAGCCCACAGTGACAGAGAGCATCCTCACTTGGAGTTTCATATGCCAATGAAATTTCAGGTCCAAACCCATATCCTTCCCAATCATATTGTCACCTTGTTTTTGTAAAATGCTGAGTAGTCTACAAAGCACTTTTACATGCATTATTTCTTGCTATCAATAATCTTAAGGCAAAGAAGAAAAGTATTAATACTCCCATTTAAAAAGGGTATGCCAAGGACTAGAACTCAGGTCTTCTGATTCTGAGTCTAGTACTCTTCCTACTAGATCACAGTATCTTGAAATAAAATGGTCTAATCAAGAGAAAAGTTATTCACCTGCCCCATGAGCTGTGGTTCAGATGCCAAAGAAAGCTCAACATCAATTTTTATTTCAAAAGAGCAGACAATGAATGACAAGAATGGGAAGCATCATTCACTGCCTCCCTGAAGTGAGCTGGTGGTAGAATCATTAAGAACCTTTCTTTAAGGATTAGGAGCACTTCCCTTGTCCCAAATAGGTGGAGTAGGAAGTCAAAGTATTTACTATCTCTATTTTCTAAAAGAGGAAACTGAAGCTGAGAGGAAAAGGGAGGGAGAGATACAGTGAAGTCACTTGCTGCGGATAGTGTGTAGCAGAGCTGGATCTTAAACCTCTGTCTCATGACTCTGAGGTCAAAGCTTTGTCCACTCTATCTCCTATCAGCCTATCTCCATTCAGAGTCTTTCTCTCCTTAACTTGGACTATGGCAAATTTTAAATTATCATTAACAAAGCCTAATAGATTTCTTTCTTCAGTTGCCCTAATGTAAGCACACAAGCACCAGCCTGATTTTGGAAACATCCAGATAGATGATTGTGTATTTTCATAAAGGAAATCCTCCTTGTTAACAATGACTCACTTTTCTTTTGCCTGTTTCATTCTTCCTACATACAATGGAGCTCATTGACTAATAAGGGGCAATGTTTAAAAAAAAACAATTTTTTAAAAAGGAGGCTTTTGTGGTTTAAGTGTTTCTTTCAGACATTACGAACATATATGAAATGCAGGCACTGCTTTATTTGGAAAACTCTAGAGACAGGTAACTGCATGCTGTAGCAGGAAAGGAGAAAGCATTACTGTAGATCACCACGGAATTAATAAACAAGCATCTCCCAGAGGTGTTGGGAGCAGTGACAGCACTCAGCTATGTTGGGAAGTTGGTAAAATCGTAGATATGTGTAAGCCTTTCCTGGTGCCTTTGAGTTTTCATCATTTCTTAATTTTCACCTTAGTTTTACTTGTCTAAGCATCATCACTTGCCTGTTTTCCCTCTTTCCAATAGATTTGCCTGCCCCAGAAGGTTTGAAATTCAAAGCTATCAAGGAGACATCAGTGGAAGTGGAGTGGGATCCTCTGGACATTGCTTTTGAAACCTGGGAAATTATCTTCCGCAACATGGTAAAAGAGCATGCATGACCAAGAAAGCACCTTCCCAGGGGTCTATAAAATAATCATATACAACTCAGTCATACAACCAGAGAGCATTAGAGCTGAAAAGAATGTCAGAGCCTAAAATGTTAAAACTGGAAGGACCCTTAAAGCAGAGGGTGTCTAATTCACTGCCTCCAAGCCATAGGGGCTGCCAAAACTCCCCAATGCAGCCAGAAACAGATTAAAACATAATTGAGAAATAAATTACAAAATAAATAAAAATACAATACAACCTAGGTAATTTTAATTTGTGGTTTTCTAAGTCAGTATGGTGCCTCAGGAATTTCTTTCTATTTGGGTTTGCCAGGACTGCCTTAAGGTATAGGTTGCTGGAACTTTGAATATTAAACCTAGAAGGGCCCCCAAAATAGAATGTGCCAGTTGAGTTGACCCTTAGAAATCATCTAGTTAAATTTTCCTTATTTTGAAAGAGTAAAACTGGCACATTCAGTCATTTTTTTTTTAATTTAAGGAGAAGGATGCAAAAACTAACATCACATGTGTATTGTGAGGGTGCTCTTTTGCTGTTAAAATAAATAAGTGAACTGAGTCCTCCTCTTATGTTCAGTTTGGCTCTGTGGGACTCACTATAGGGGATAAAAAGAGGATAAACATATGGAAAGCATCACCACAGGGATAATGATATCTTGGCCCTACATAAATCCCAAAGGCTGAATTATATGTCATACAAAGAAAAGAAAAAATGTGATGTTTTTTCAAAAGACAGTCACTCCCCACATGTCTCATTTGAAACATCCATCTCTTAGGAAAAGAAGGACGTATATTTTTGCCTAACTCTGATGGATGAGAAACTTTTTTTTTCAGAAGTGAACAGTATATTCAAATATACCTTTACGTTACTGTACTCATCACCAAGTTTTTGTTCCTTTGTTTTTTTGGTTTTCAGAATAAAGATGATGGAGAAGAAATCACCAAAAGCTTGAGGAGGCCAGAAACAACTTACAGACAGACTGGCCTGGCTCCAGGACAGGAGTATGAGATATCTCTGCATATTGTAAAAAACAACACCCGGGGCCCTGGCCTGAAGAAAATAACAACCACACGTGAGTGTTACTCTTAATATTGAGTATATCCTTCATGATATAAGCTACAGGAGATAGCAGGCCCCAAGTGCTAACTGGGATCTATGAAGTTATATGATCTCCATCACATTCTTTTGATGGTTACAAGGCCATATACAAGAAATTCACACTAGCAGGAGCCTGGAAATAGTTACGAGGCATACCAAAGGGGATGATAGGAATTCCAAGAGAGAGCCTTCTCAGATGGGTGCTAGGCATCCCCAAACACCTCATTATAAAAACACTTACTTGTTTAGGGTATACTTCTCAGGCCTAGTCACACAAAGTTAGCTGAAGCACTTCTATAGATCCCTAAATAAATGTGGAGTGTCAGAGCTGGAAGAAACCTTCGAGATCATCTGAGCTACCTACCTCATTGAAAGATGGGCCCAGAGAGGGAACTGACTTGACTAAAGCTACACAGTTATCGGAAAAACTGAAGATAAAAGTCCAGGTCTCTTAACACTCAGTCGGATTCTCTTTCCACTATACCAGGATGTCTTTAATTGAGTTGAAATTCGGTCAAATTTAATGTTCAAGGGTTTAAGTAGTGTTCACCACTTCCAGTTTATATAGAAATGCACATCTCACAGTTTGTATAGAAATGAATCTGACTGTGATGAACCAAGAGGTAATATAGGCATACACACACACACGCACACACACACACACACACACACACACACAAACATATACACATATATTATATATATAACATTCATATATAACCAACATATATATTCATGTGTATATACATATATATACTATATATAGTATGGTTTAGTATATAGTATACTATTATATATAATATACTATATATAGTAGAGTAGAATATATATAGAAATATACTTAATATGGTCAACTGTACACTGTATATATATAATATAGTTATGTAATTATATGTAAGTATAATTATATAATAATATATTATATATAGTATAGTTGACCATATTTAGTATATTTCTATATGTATGTTTACATATATACTATGTTTACATATAGTCTATATATACATATATACTATATATACATATATAGTGTGTGTTTTTATTAAAGTACCCTTATGGTGTTCAAGATGCCATAGAGAGGACTTTGGCTGAGTCCAAGATCTGGTAGGGTCCTACATATTTGGAAAGTCTAGGCCCAGCAATTTTGGGTTCAGAAAAGGTCTATCACTTAAGGACCATTATAGCTAGATCCAGAGAGGTTCATCATCATAAACTATCTATGAGGGGATTTCCTTTCTTTATTCTGAGCTGGGGCTTGGTCAATTTCTTATTTTCTCCAAAGGTGTGATGAACTTGGATGCAATGTTTCAGGAAGATCTGTAGGAGCAGTTCTTATTTCCATGCTCAGTCTAATATCAAGCCTCTTTTCTCAATACATTTTATATAGTTCATAAGTTGAAATGCCATCTAAGCTTCCAAAATCTACCCCTGCTCACAATAGAGTAGTTAATTTTTTCTTTCTTGTCAGTCTATTCTGACTTTGAATCCACTGGCTATTTACTTTTCTCTCTTGAGGAATTTTATGTTTTTCGCTGATTCTCAACATCCAAGATACCAATTCTCTCATCTTTTGGGTGAACTGACTCAAAATACCTGTGACCTCCTGCTGAGTAAAATCCTCAATTAACCCCCCAAACACTGTGGGGGCCCCCTGATTCTCCTGCTGTGTTTTGGGTACTTCTGGCTAAGAAGTCTCCTATGTATCCTGCTGGCAGGTGTTTGTGCCCCAATCAAGCCTCTTTACTTCTTTGCTTGTTTTGGGGAGCTAAACTAACAACAGCTTTTTCTTCTACCCCCTGAACCTTTCCAGCTTGGTCTTCTAAAGGAGAGTTTGAATACTAGAGCATAAAAAGCTTCTCATGGAAACTAGCCAACTGCCTTTCCATGTGAGCCTTCTCTTCTAACTGCTTGTCTCTGCTTTCACACATAAAGCAATAACTTGTTAGCATGCAGAGTCTCCTACATTCCCCTGACAATTCTTTCCCTGGTTTTATTGGTATTCTTTGCAAACATCTTTCTAAGTCTCTGGGTCCTCCCTTTTGTATCCTTGGTTCCCAGTTTTCACAGAGTACTTTCAACCCATTCTCTTGCTAGGGAGGAATAAGGCAAATCTTCCCATACTGAGATATCCATTTCTTCCTCTAAAGCCTTTCTGTCTCCAAATAGAGGTCTGATATTTCACAATCCCATCCTCATCACCATTTGTAGCACCAATGCGATATTTGCAGGGCCTACAGTAGCCATGAATATGCCAGCACAATTCTGAATCATGAAATGCAACAGACTCTCCAAATGGAAGACAGAACCATTTATTCAAACATCAGAAAGCCAAATCCATTACAGTAACAAAGAAATCCATCACAGTAATCAAGAAGTCTATACACATTATTAAGCCTTCCCACAAACAGGCTGTCCTAAGCAAAATTATGAACAAGCTGCCTCACTCACACTAGCCAGCTGCCTTTCCCAGCTCTGATTGCTTCTGACTCCTTTCCTCTCAGCTCTATTCTAGCTCTGCCTCTTCCTGTTCCATGTGACTCAGCAAACCAGCAACCAGATAATCTTCATAACAGGAGGATTAAGGCATCTAGATGACACCCTGGATAGAGTTCTGGACTTGCAGTTAGAAAGATACAAGTTCAAATTCTACGTTAGATAATTACTAGCTTTATGACTTTGGACAGGTTATTTAAGATATATCAGCCTCAGTTTCCTCATTTGTAAAATGGGGATAATAATAATACCTACTTTCATAAAGTTATTGTGTGAATCAACTAAGAGAATATATTTGCAAAGCTTAAAATATAAATGTTAAAAGTAAATGTTAGCTAATATATGTGTGCATACATTTGTGTGCACAAATATATACATCTGGCTATATTAGACACATCTACACAAACATGTTTTACTGGGATATCATTCAGCACATCTTGTGCAGCTACCAATCTGGACAAACTCTTGATCTAACATGTGAACTAACCACTAGTCTACTGAATCTCATTGACAGGGAATAGTTGCAAAGGCTTGTACTATTGACTAATGACAAGAAAGAACAGCTTCTATTTGATATCACTCCATTTGACCTAGCTCAGGGCAAATCAACTGATTGTGTTCTGAATATTCAAGAGTTTTCTCCTCCTTCCTGACCATATCTACATGCGGTAGGTAAAGAGCAGGCACTAACAGGATAAATCATTAGGTTACAAAAGATATGGGCTGAGATCATCCCAGTATTTGCCCAGCTCCAGGGAAGTTTCCCTGAATATATGAATGACATGATTTCAGAGAACCCTACAGCTTTTGCTCAGCCTAAATTTGGAGAGTGTATACATTTCAGTTTTATGTCCTTCTCACTGTGTACCAATGAGTCACCTACCCTCAATGGCTCTGTGGGTAGTTATCTAGACTGGGCATACCCCAATAACATATAGTCTTAAGTTCTAATCCATTTTATTAACTGTGGAGCTCAGGGGTCACTTTGCCTCTACCTCATATTGTTGCAAACATTATGAACTTTGACTCACAAATTTAGAGCTAGAAGCAGTGATGTGCTGGTAAATTTTTAATACGTAGCTCTCTGGGAAAAAAATACACAAGACACACTTTTGTATTTGATCTTCATTGTCACCATTTTCTCCATCATTTTCTTGAATCTAGACGATAACAAAATAATAAATCAAGCTCCGGTATATAGTATTTGCCAATTTCTGAGGCTTAAATACTTACACTGAAAATTTAACAATCAGCTCTTGAGAGTCAAGTAAGTAGAAGATGGCTCCACTATAGCTTTGGCTGGAAAGGACCTTAAAGGTTTGATCTTCTCATCTTACATAATTAAATAAAAATAACCTAGGAATTTAAGTGATTTGAGCAAGATTACCTGGGGATCAAGTGTAACAGCAAACATCCTGACACATCCAGGATGGCCTGCTAGCACAGATTCTTAGATCTGCCTTTCTAAAGGGAAGGCAACTACTGAGGGGTCAACAGCCTTCCTTAATCACATATACCAACAGAGAAAATACAAGCAGAGAAATAAAGACAAACAGACAGGGCTTCTAACTAGATAGATAGATATAGATAGATGTAGATAGATATAGATATAGATAGATAGATAGATAGATAGATAGATAGATAGATAGATAGATAGATAGATAGATGGATAGATAGATGATAGATAGATAATATATATATATTCTAACCATAAATATATACATAATATATATATTCCAACCACATATATACAATATAGATAGATAGATAGATAGATAGATAGATAGATAGATAGATAGATAGATAGATAGATAGATGATAGATAGATAGACACACACACTTTTCAGAGCCAAAGGGCATCGAGACCCTGGTGATCCAGTGCCTCATTAATTAACAAAAGGTGTTGGCCTTCCTACAAAACAAATCTCCCCTAATTATGATTCTCTTGATGGGCTTACCTGAGGCCTATTAATGGGAGGGGAATCTAACTCATTAACAGTATAGCAAGAAGTAAAGATAGGATTAGGATTAGAACCTAGACTCTGCGATCCAAATTGAGCACTTTTCCTACAACTCTTAAGAGTAAAAAGGATTCTCAGAAAGTCAAATTATTGATAAATCACCTTTTTTTAAACTTTCTATTCAATAGAGAACAGGCTCACAAAGGGAAAGTGGCTTGCTCATAGCAACCCATCTAGAATTTCAAAATAAGACATGATGATTCTCTTAACTGGTTTTTAATTAAATGTTACAATGTCTTTTAAGCCATTATCAATGTTAAATTGTGCCCATCTGAATACACCTAAACTTTAGAAAGCAGAATATGTCCTTCATTCCCACTCAGCTAGTCTTTTTCCTCTCATTCAGTCTCTAATTTCATATTCTGAACATCTGTTTCCAACCACTACATAATGAATATTTTGGTTATAAATGAAGCCATTTCTTTGAGAGTCATTGGGTTATAGTAGTGAAAGAATGCACCATGTTTATTTGAGTTTTCTGTATCAGAGACAGTCAATGATAACCAGCATGGTAAGCTGGCCACTGGAAAAAATGAAATCACTGTCTCCAAGTCTCCTAAATCATGACTAGAATCCCAGCCCTTCTACATAGTATTTGTATGACTTTGGACAAATCAACTAACCTCCCAAGTTTTAGTTTCCACACATGTAAAATGAAGAGATTGAGCTAAATGACCACTTAGGTCTCTTCCAACACTAAATGTATCTTCCTGAAATATTCAAATAGATGTGTGATCTCATCAACTCTAGAGTTCCCCAAGCAATACAGATCATAACCCATTTTTCCCTATGCCTACAAGGTAGTAAGAGTCTGAGGCCATATTTGAATTTAGGTCTTCCTGATTCTAAGCCCAGAACTCTGTCTACCATGCCAACAGCAGCTCTAGCTGTCCCCTTGTCATCCCTCAATCTTGTTACATGAGTAGGTCACTTTTTCTGGTTATTATGCAGTTCCTTAATGATATTCTGTTCTTCTTCAGAGTTCTTCACTGGTCTCCTAGTGCATACTGGCATATAGTCACCATAGCTCTACCACTCTCTCACTTTTAGCTCACTAGAGACAGTTATATTGATGTTTTATAACAGCTTAGGTGGAAAATTAGGTTGTTTTTTTTTTTCAAATGATCTTTTTGCTTCCATGGGAAATCTAGAGTGAGTAAAAAAAGCTTTGCTTCTTCCTTAAAGCAAACCCATTCAGTCTCCTTCTATTTAGCACTGGTCTCAACTTGTTGTGCATATATACTGTCTGTCTCAGAATTGCATACTGTTGGACAGGCTCTATAGGGTCTCCATCCAATTGTATGTTGAAATCTTGGAAACAGACGTACTTCATCCACTTGGCCAGACTGCTTTGAGGGATTATAGATCTCTTCCAGGAAGCTCAGCAGTATCCAGGATTTGATGCCTTAAGTATAATGTCATCCATAAATTCAGAAAACTTCACCATCCACAAGGAACCCCTCTTTGACCCGAACTTCAAGATCCATCTCCTCCACCTCAGTAACAAATACCTTTTGACAAGCATACATTTGGCTTGCCTAGTGTTTATTATCAGAGAGTTACTGAACAGGATTATTTTTATTATTATTTTGTCCAAGTAATCTCAAATGGTCTTGATATATAGATGGAAAATAACCTTGTAGCAGGGCTGAGAAGATGGTGTTTTATTCTACAAAAATCATTATATTTTATATGTGTATATATAATATATAAATATAATTATATAAATTATATGAATATTATATTAATAAATTATATACTATCAATAATATATTATATAATATAACATAATTGATATATTTTATTATATATTATATTATTATAATAAACATTATATATATATATAAAATCAACAAGCAATAAGCACAAGATCTCAAAGTCTCTACATCTTTTAGTTAATTGTGCAATAATAAACATACAGTCCATCATTTGCCAAAAAAAAAAACAAACCCTATTTGTTTCCTGCTAATATTCTCATCTAAGATAACTTTGATTCACATAAAGATGACTTTCGTAAAGAAAGTAGGTAAATTAATACAGGAAAAAAATATATATTATATATATATATATAGTACACACACACACACACACACACACACACACACACACACACACACACACACACACACACACACACACACACTGAAGTGAGGCTTTGCTTTGGGCCTTACTCTTTGGAAGAAGGTTTGTGAGTCAGATGAGACTTTGGGTAGCCATTGAGAAGCTACGCCTTCCACGCCCGTTCCCCATACTTCCTTTGAAAACCCAGTATTAATTTTATTAAATTTAAAGTAGGTAAATACTAATATTCTTTCTGTCACTTCTTTTCTTAGTATTACAAAGATCCAACTGTACAATCTTGGGTATCTTCCCTTCCTTCATACTCCCATACTGGTCCCTTAGTATCCTCACAACTGTATTGTCTAAAGAATTAATCTTTTTGTATATTTGGTCCGGTGCCACTGCTTTTTCCATCTTGGTTCTCTATATTTCCATTTCTACTTCCTCCAGAACAAACTGTTAATTTACAGTCTGAAACTAGGGGTCCCACTCTACTTGACAGAATAAACAGTTTGTTAAAATGTTTGTTTGTTTTTTTTTCAAATCCTTTCTATTATTTTTCTCTTTGTGGTCCCCCTTCCATTTTCATCTTGGAATGTTCACTGGATGACTTCACTTAATTGGAAATCTTGCCAAGCTTTCTTTACTTCCCACAAGTTCTCTCTACATTATGAGATGATACTGATCACAATCATATTTCTTCCTTCTTCATAAGATTTTTAAAAATCAATTTATATTCTAACTCAGATCACCTTTGACTGTCATCTCAAACGTTTGCTGACTAAGGTGTTTTCTGGGCTCTTTTGGTCTTCTTGTAGCCATTAATTTACATTGGTTAAACTTCTGGATAAAATTATCATACCAAGTTTTCTATTTTGCTTGTTGTTCATTTCTAGTTTATGAGTTTTAATTACTTGCTTAACTAGCCCAAGGCTAAATTGTTTCAACTGTATGCCATGTATTTTTCCCTAACTGTTCTTTATTCTTGTTTTTACCTACTCTGATCTTAGTTCTAATGAAGTTGTACACGGATGGCTGACTCAGAGATAAGACCCACAACAATAACAAGTCTTTTTCTGTCTGTTAAAACATAATATAACCTATTTAATTCTTTATGGTGTTTCTTTTTTTGGCTCTTCACATATCCAATGCCTACAAATTCTTCTGTTTTGTTTCTTTAGTTTGTTTTCCCCAAAGAAAATGTTTATGATAAAGAAATGTGAGTCTTCTGTATAAGCTTCTGGCCTTTTTCATTTCTTCTTTTCTTAACCATGCTTTCCTATATATTTCTCCCTACTGTCACTTATTTCCTCCATTGTAATGAAGATACCTATGATGAGAATTTACATTGCTTTAGGTTTTATCAAATTCTTCATAGAATTTCTTCACTATTCTATCTTCACAGTTAATGATGATGCATAAGTAGCATTTTCTAATAGTCTTTTTGCAAATATTTATCATTAGTATTGTAACATATGATGACTAAATTTTCCACTAAATAATGCATCTCATTACTTCTGAGAATATAATAAACCCCATTCCACCAACTTCTTTTTTTTCGCGGCCTCTCCAAGGAGTACCCATAAGCCATCTCTTCATTTAGCTGAAACTTCTGTTATTCTTCCAATTTTTGTTTATAGTAAAGGCAGCAAGGTCGCACAGTGGAGAGAGTATGGGGCCTGCAGTCAGGAAGACCTTAGTTCAAAAATCTAGCTTCAGACACTTACTAACTATGTGACCCTAGGCTCTTCACTTAATATTGTGTATCTCAGTATCCTCATCTGTAAAATAAACTGAAGAAGAAAATGGTCAAACCACTCCACTTTTTAGCCAAGAAAACCCCAAATGGAGTCAAAAAGGGATGGACACAACTCAAATGACTAAAGAGCAAACAGAATGTCAAGACTGCTAATTCACCTACTTTAGCTGTGCCCAGGGCTGGTCCTGGAACAAAGATCTATGTATCAGGGTACTAACAGCCAATTATAATTTATTGAAGGTGTAAAAACTGTGTGATTGTTAACACCTTTATTCTCTATGCTTCTGCTCTGTCACCAATCATTGCAGAAGTGAACGAGGGCACTACATTTGATGGAGAGTCCTTTTGTATTTTTCTTTATTTCATCTATTACCATATTCTCCCCTCCCCCAGTAACTAGCTAAAAACCTATTGCTAATGTACCTCTCCATGTCTACTAGGGTAGTCCTTGGAAAAGAGCCTCAGTATGTTACCAGGGCCTTACTTGTACCATTTCTAATATGACAGAACCTACCACAGGTTGGTTCTCTGTTGGCACTGACTTCAACAAGCAAAGGTCATTGCCACACCCTAATGAGGCATCAAAATAGGATTTTGTGCAAAATTTAATTACATATATACATATATATATAAATACATATGTATATATGTGTATATATACATATACATACCTACATATATACACATATATATGTGTGCATATGTGTGTATATATATATGTATATATATATATATATATATATGTATATATATGAACTATAATTTCCTTAAAGGAATCAGCCTCTAGACAGCTAAATGGTTTTATGGCTTTAAATTCCTGTCTCTACAGGTGTTGATTGCCTTTTATCATGTTTCTGTCTGTGCCTTTAGGTCTTGATGCTCCTAGCCAGATTGATGTAAAGGATGTCACAGACACTACTGCTCTAATCAGCTGGTCTAAGCCCTTAGCTGAGATCGATGGCATTGAACTCTCATATGGCATCAAAGATGTTCCAGGTGACAGAACGACCATTGACCTCACTCATGATGACAACCAGTACTCCATTGGAAATCTGAAACCTGATACAGAATACGAGGTGTCTCTTATCTCTAGAAGAGGAGATATGTCAAGCAACCCAGCCAAAGAAACTTTTGTAACAGGTAACAGAAGTCACTCACAATGATGGCAGATTGGACTTTTGAACTTCAGCTTCTATCGGCAGCACTAAATTATTTTCTTATCATAAGATAAAATGAGAAAGCCTAGATTGTAAACTCTATAAAGGCAATGCCCATGTTTTCCCTGAATCTTGTGTCCATTACAGCACTAAATATAGCATGTGCTCAATAAATGAATGTATGGGGAGTTGGATTCTATCTTCTTAGAAGTAACTTTTTAATTACAACATTCCTTCCCTTTCCCAGGTCTGGATGCCCCTCGGAATCTAAAACGTGTCTCCCAGACTGACAATAGCATCACCTTAGAATGGAAGAATGGCAAAGCTAACATTGACCATTATCGGATCAAGTTTGCCCCCATTTCTGGAGGAGATCATGCAGAGGTCGAGGTGCCCAAGAGCAAACAGGCCACAACCAAAACCACACTCACAGGTGAGAGCAGCTTCCTGGAAGAGGCCTTGCCTCAAGGAGTCAAAACCTTGCAACATGAGAGGAATATGTTTGTGTGTTGCTTTATTCCTCACCATTTGGTAAAGAGAAATAGCTGGCTCCGATCACTTAAGGTGTAAACAGTCAAACTGACAAAAATTGCTCAAACCTCCCTTGGGGGCTGGTTCCTTTATAAACCACACTTAATAAATACTGTTATCTTTTAAGATCACCTTTATTACCCAACGTATCTATCTTTCCCCAATAAATCTGTGGCCTACCCCTCAAAAAACAATTTAAAAAGGCAGGGAGGGGAAAGCAGAGTTAATCAAAAGTCAAGGCAGTGTTCCACAGTTATAGTCCCCCATCTCTGCATACAAAGGAGGGAGGTTCATTCTCATCTGTCTTCTTCAGAGCCCAGCATATTCACAGCATTCAGTTTTGATTTTTTTCCTCCATTTGTATTGTCATAGTCATTGGGTATATTGTTTTCCTGGTTCTGCTAACTTCACTCTGTATTAGTTCATATAAGTCTTCTGATGTTTTTCTCTGTTCTTCATATACATTATTTCTTAGCATGTAGTACCATGCATGTACCATAATTTGCTTAGGAGATGGATATTTACTTAGTAAAACAGAATTTAAGACATTTCTTAATTATAAATAGATGTTGGGAAATGGCTAAATCTCCTACAACAAACAACCTCCAGGATCCGTGATTATCTCAATGAAGGTGCCCTCTCCCTACGTGTAGATCACATGCTGTCCATGCATAGTGCATAATTTGCAGTCAGAAAAAGAAAGGCATCATCTGGTGGGCAAGCCGCTGGTGAGCACACCAGAACAAGGGCAGTCCTTCTAGAGTAGACTCACAGCCTGTCACTGCACCCAGACTCAAAGCATTTCCAGTTTAGTGCCATCCCGTTTAAAAAACATTGTCTCTGTGTCAGAGGAAATGGAGCTCAAATCCCACCTGTGTCAAAGACTACCTGCATGATCTTGGCCAAGTCATATAATCTCCCTAGGCCTCAGTTTCCTCATCTACAAATGTGAGGACTCAACTAGAAGTCTCTGAGGTCCCTTCCAACTATTGATCAACCATCACTTTGATCCTCTGACCCCTGGTAGACCTGCATGAAGCTTGTGTTGTGCTGGTATAGAGAATCAAGATCCTTCTGTCCCACCATAAGCCACACAAATAGCACCTTAGTGGAATCAGTACCTGCTCAGGGTTACTTGAATTACCTTCTGAATGTTTTCGCTAACGTCAGGCTGATTTGGAACTTTCTCCTTCCTTTCTCAGGTCTGAGACCTGGAACTGAATATGGCATTGGAGTATCAGCAGTGAAAGACGATAAGGAAAGCAATCCTGCTACCATCAATGCTGCCACAGGTAAGGAGGACTGGTGACAATAAGGGTTTAGTAAGCACTTTCCTCCAAACCACTCTGTGACATAATTAATACAGGTGTTATTATCTCTAATTTACGTGGGAATAGATATTTTCAGGTTGGTGAAGAGTTTTTCCTAAGGCCTGGCATCCAGAATGTGACACTGGCAGTACTCAGACTTGAAGCTTGTAACTGCTGGTCCTTGATTACTTCCTCTACAGATACACACATTCCATCTCTGCCAAATCTTAGTGTGTATATATACATATGTGTGTATGTATATATATGCATGTATATGTATGTGTGTAATTTACCATACATCACTGCTCTCCACCAAAACAAATCATGTAGTAGTCAGCCCTCTGCTCCACACTTAGCTAGGAAGACCCCTGGACAGCAGAGAGAGCTTCTCTTGAGGCCTATTCTTAGAAACTGTCTAAGTTGGGAGAATCGGCCCAAGTATGTCCCCATTAGCAATGCCTTTGAGTGCACAGCAGCGCCTTCATACTCCAAGGAGACGTAAAAATAAAACTTCAGTGGAGGTCTTCTTCTACTACAATATGATGATGTGATAATTCACATTTATATTCAGTTTCTTTCTGGTTTTTTTAAATGACAATCTTTCCCCAAGTGGACTACTGCCTAGTTAAGTAACTTTATTCCCTTGATTTTTTTTTTTTCCTCTGTGAGTCTATAATCTGAATAAGATAATTCCTTCCCCACTGGATTGCAAGCTCATTGCAAGTAGGGATTGTTTTCATTTTTTGTGCTTGTATGCTCAGCACCTAACAGACATTTAAGAAATCTCAGCAAGGTGATTAGCACTTAGTAGAAACTTAAGAAATGTCAGCACAGCTCCTAGAATATAGTAAGCATTTCACAAGTGTCAGCACAGTGCTATGCACAAGGCACTTAGTATGTACTTAATAAATGTTTTGAGCCAGCTAGGTGGTTCAATGGGTAGAGTGCCAGGACTGAAGTCAAGAAGGCTCGTTTTGTTAAGTTCAAATCTGGCCAGACACTTCCTAGCTGTGTAATCCTGGGCAAATCATTTAACCCTCTTTGCCCCAGTTCTTTACTTGTAAAATGAGCTGGAGAAGGAAATGGCGAACAACTCCAGCATCTTTGCCAAGAAAACCTCAAATGGGGTCATGGAGAATCAGACATGACTGAAAAACAGACATAAATGTTTTGGGGTTGATTGATTGATTCTCCTCTTTCCCTACCAGCTTAAGTACTTCTATCCAGAGAACACTGGGAGGAAGAGCCAATGGATGATGTGACAAATAGGTTTAACCCAGCGCAGCTTCTCAATAACAGAAGGTTTGATTAGTGCTCTTACATCTCTCCTGCAGATATGGATGCCCCGAAGGACCTTCAGATTTCAGAGCCTACAGAAACTACCTTGCCCCTGCTCTGGAAACGACCTGTAGCCAAGTTTGATAAATACCGCCTGACCTATAGCTCTTCCAAAGGACAGCAGAAGGAAGTCCAGTTGCCAGCAGATACCACCTCTTATGTTCTGAGAGATCTGGATCCTGGCACTGAGTATGCCATCCACCTTGTGGCTGAGAAAGGACGGCATAAGAGCAAGCCAGCCCGTGTAAAAGGTTCAACTGGTGAGTCACTGCAAGGTTCTACGTAAGCCCCTCCATTCACACAAACTCTCTCCCATCTCCAAGAGCCTGAGGACGTGCTATTTTATTAAGAGAATTTGAAAAGTTCTTTCTTCTCCTTTATACAAACCCTACTGAGAGCAAACTAGTCATATTCCATGCCCTTAACCTGATATATTTTCTTTCCTTTGGCATCCATGGCTGTTTAAATGGACTACTTTACATTAATTATTGCTTTCTCAGGAAATGTACTACCTCATGGTATATTTTTAATGTGTGATTTTCAAAAGTTTCTAGCTAAGATTTCTCATTTCTTTTCCTCTCCCCAGCAGCCACATATTAATGGCTTTTTAAAATTCCCTTTCTCTTTTTAAGGAAGCCCAAGAGGTTGGTGGTAATCCTTTGGACATTTTTTTCCTGCCTATATTCTCATTGCAGTTTCCTTCTTTTCTCCAGGATCATAATAACAGAGATGCATGCAGTCCTGAGCCCTCTGTAACTGCCTTTTCCTTTAATCCCTCCCTCAGTGGTTAAAAAGATGAGGCTGGTTTTTTCTAGGCTAATCATTTCAGAACCACATTACTGCCTGCTATTGCTGACACATTTCACCAGTAATGACATAAATATTGAAGCATATTAAATTACAAAAACCAGAAACTAGTGATTTCTATATGGAGAATGCATATACTCCTCCCAAGTTAGAATACACCAATATCTTCAGAGTTTTAATGATAATATGTTTCCATTTTTAATGTAATTCAAGTTAGTCTTATTGAGGTCCTACTGTGCATTTAATGATGGACTAAGGGCTGTGGCAGAAAGGGTATGGGATAGTGCTTGGTGCATAATAGGTGATTGATTACTTATTTGGTCCTAGACTTTCAATTTATAGCCCCATTGAGGGAGCAAGACAAACACACAACACTTGTCTTGAATGCAACATAAGAGAGTGCATTGCTAAAGGCAAAATATTTGGTTTGAATAAGGCTAAAGAAAGTAAAACGGCATGGTATTGTGAAAGGAACATTGGATTTGGCATTGGAAGAACTGGGTTCAAAGTTAAGCTCTGCTGTTTACTCCTTATATGATTTGAGCAAATCCATTTGTCAGTCTGTTCCATAGCTTCTAAAATGAGGGAAAGGGAGGGCAGCTATATTGAGATGATCTCTGAGTTCCCTTCCTACTCCATGTTCTCTCATTCCATGATCCAGTAGAAGAAAATTAATGTAGATGAATGAAATCAGAGGAAGCTCCTTGTAAGAGATGCAATTTGAATGTATTATTAAAGGATGGAGAAGATTTGAATTATCAGAAAGTAGGTGGTGGGCAGGGGATCTGAAGGAACCTACTGACAGATTTGTGTAAATTAGACTGAACATGTGTTATCTTTTAGCGTTCTTGAGCTAGCATCCCACTTACTTATCTAGGGAGCAATATCTGGAATTGCTTTCTAAGTATAGTTTGGCCTGTGGGAGTTTCAAGACCTTTTTCCAGGGTCATTCATAAGTTAAGAAGGATAATGAAGGGGAGACAGTTTAGTGTAATGGAGTAAGCACAGACTCTGGAAGCTGAGGACCTGGGCCCAGATTGCAGCCCTTGGTGACCAAGGCTAGATTCCTTTACCTCTTCTGGTACTCAGTTTCCTCATTTTTATTGACTTTGGAATCAGAGGACTTGGGTTCCAAACTCTCCTCAGAGGCTTACTAGCTACATAACCTTGATAAATCATTCTCCTTCCCTGGGGTCCTCATCTGTAAAATTATTAGTAGTATTATTATTAAAGCTGGCATAGTGCTTACGATCTGCAAAACACTTTACCTATATAATTCCATTTGAACTAGATAGTCTCCACAGTCCCTTTTAGCTCTAAATCTTTGGTGCTATGAATCAATAATCGTTGAAGTCCCTATCAGGTCAGGGAATGATCTAAATATAGAAGAGATTGGAAGACTTCAGCTCAGAGACATTGAGCTTTATTTAATGCAGGAAGAACTCCAAAATTAGCCAAACACACACACTTCATATCTCCAATTCTTATTTTCTTCCTTTATTTTGATAACTGCTGTGTATGTGTATGAGAGAGATAGTGAGAGAGAAACAGAGTTGGGGAGAGAAAGGGAGAGAGGAAAAGAAGGGGGGGTTATGGAGAGAGGGAGAGGGGAGAAAGAATGCATGTCTCTGGCCCAGAATTAAACACAGCTTGTTGTCTTGCCTGGTCCCTTCGTCCCTTTCCAGTCTTCTTACTCCAATCCACCTTACTCCCCTCTGTGAGTCAGTGACATTGGTCTCCTCACTGTTCCTTTCACAAAACATTGCATCTTCAAATGCTAGGTGTCTTCTCTGGCTGTCCCCCATGGCTGGAACACTCTCCCTCCTCATCTCTGTCTTCTAGCTTCCCTGGCTTCCTTAACGTATCAGCTGAAAATCCATCTTCTACAAGAATCGTTTCCCTGTTCTCCTTAATATTCTTTCTGACATTATCGCCAGATTTATCCTCTATATCTGTTGATTGTGTATACTTCGTTGTTTGTGGGGTTTTTGCCTATCAGTAGTTTTTTCCCCCAGTAGATATAAAGTTCTTGAGAGCAGGGAATGTTTTATGCCTTTCTTTGTATCCTCAACACAGTGCCTGGCACAGAGCAGACCTTTAATTAATGCTGACTGACTGGCTGTACAAAAATACTAAGCCACATCATCTCTCCATCCTCCCTGGAGAAGACCCTAGACCCCAGCAGAGCCAGGAGAGAGGAGGTCTGTTACATAAGAACACAAGGTCTATGCCTGAACTCATTCTCTATTTATTTCCTACTGGCACTCTTACTTTTAGCCAGCTTTTTAAAATCCTGAAGGCACTATTTTAATATAGTGCTTTTATTCACACAGTAATTCCTGATTATTTGTTTAAAAGGAATCAAGATGTCTATTTTGATATATTAATTAATCATCCTTCAGGGCAGAAGAAAAGTTCAAATCCCTTTCCCATTTGGAATGTTCCTGCCTGACCGTAATTTTTCAGCAACTTGGCCTCTTACACTTGGGCTTACTGTAAAAGACAGCTTTCCATTATTTAGAGTACGGTAGAAGTTTCAACTAAGGTTCTTTTTTTACCACCCTGTTTCCCCTCCCTTTCAGAGTACACTGCTGAGGATTTGGGCTATGATTTCACTAATCAATGAGCCTGACTAAAAAGAGACAGAAGAAAAACTAATAATCCACAGCATCCACTTTTCCCTTTAGAATCCTATTAAAAAGCTGATTGAGTTTTCTATTAAGTCTGAATAATGAAAACCTCCAGATAACTCCAAATTCCATTTTAATCAATAGTTCCAACCCCATTTCCTCCCAGGCCTTTTAGCAGACTCGCTGAAAAGGAGACATGGTGTCTGTTCTGATCTGAGCCTCTCACCACCCTGCTGGTAGGCTTAAGCTACTCAGAGGAATGACCAAGAGATGGGCAGAAATCAATAAACATTTCTTGAACACAGGCAGGGTGCTATGGTGGATAACAAAATAGAAGAGTATATGTTCCTTGGCCTATAAAAGCTTACAGAAGAATGCAGGTGAAAGAATGAGAAGGGCAGGAAGAAATAAAATAAGTCAAGAGAAGGAAAAAGAAAGTAAAGAAAAAATAAGGAAAAGATGAAAAGGAATAAAGAGAGCATGAAATAATCATAGAAAGAGTGCCAGATTGGCAGTCCAGAGAGACCCAAATTTCCTTCCCACTTCCACTTCCTTCCACACCCGGATGTGTGACATTGGGCAAAATATTTTACCTCACTGAGCCTAAGTTTCCTCTGCTGTAAAATGAAACCGTAATAGCAGTATTATCTGCTTTATTTGATTACTGTGAGACTCAGATGGGGAGGGAGGGAGATGGAGTATATGTAAAGTACTCTGCAAGCTTTTAAGCTCCATATAAAAGTCAATTATTATTGTTATTATTATTAGGCAAGAAAAGTTAAAATAGCAAAAGATTTGAATATTTTACCAAAAGAAAAATAAGCAGTAGTCGAATATAAATACCTTGACAGCAGAATTGTTTCTCCTGATTTCCATGTTCTAAGTTGAGAGATAACACACCTGTCTGCTCTCTTAGCTTGATGAGATAAATTACCTCAAGGCAGGATAATTCCACAAGCTCTAAAACCAATAGTGAACTGACAAAGAGGGCACAGGTCAAAGGACCTCTTTACCTGGGCATGCCTGATCATTTTCAATTTCGCAAGCATTTAGTAAGGACCTACTATGTGCCAGGCACTGTGGTAGATGCTAGAAACCCAAGGGCAATGACAAAATAGCCCCTGTCCTCAAGGAGCTAGTTACTAGAGGAAAATAATCTGTGCACTGAGAAGTCAATATAAAATGAATGCAAAGGCAAAGTAAATTAGGGAATGGAGTTTGTTGTTATAACTCAGCCATGTCCAATTCCCTGTGATCCCATCTGAGGTTTTCTTGGCAAAGATACTGAAGTGGTTTGCCATTTCTTCCTTTAGCTCACTTTACAGATGAGAGCTTTCTCTCCCCTCCCCTTTCCTTTCCTCCCCTCCCCTTCCTTCCTGGTGCTCTGCCCAGGGGAAGGTATACTTCAATGTCTAAAAGCTTCCTTTTTTCCTTTGGGTTTACAGCTAGATTTCTTCCTCAAAGACCAAAGCTTAAGCCCAATTCACTCTAGAGCTCATATTAGACAACAAGTCCACGTCCACCTAGCATAGAGTGAATGTAAATACTGAAGAGTAACTGTTTCTCTTTTACCTAGGAATCCTGAAAGTCTTTCCCTTCCAGTTTGATTTTTTTTTTTTTTAGTTAAAGTGGCCATCTTAAAAGAGGCCTATTCATTGAATGGGTGTGATCTCACTCTAAGTGAGAACATGAAAAGACTAAAAGGGCCCGGGTTTTCCATTGTATTCTGGGCCATCTTCAGTTATCCTTATGAATATCTGGTCACTGGACCCAGATGGCTCTAGAGAAAACAGTGAGGTTGGTGATCTTGCAAAGCCCTCCCTCACTCAAATGAAAGTCAACTGCAAGTCATGATATCATCTCCCTGATGTCATGGTCCTCTTCGAGAATGAAGGAGAAACACAACAACAGATGAGAAAACTGATATAAACAGGTTTAAGTGACTTGCCCAGGGTCACGCAGCTAGGAAGTGTCTGAGGTCAGATTTGAACTCAGGAAGATGATTCTTCATGATTCTAAGCCCAGTGCTCTATCTACTCCATTACCTAGGGAAATGGAGTAGGAAACACTGAAAACTACAGGAGATCACAAAAGGCCTCATGTTGGAGGGAGTACCGGAGTTGGGATTTGAAGAGACCTAGAGATTTCCACAGGTAGAGGCAAGGAGAGAGAACATTCCAAGCAGGAAGAGCATGCCATCTCAAGCTCAAGTTTTCCATGTATCCTGTCCTTTTATCATATCTTTGTTGTCAAAATCACTCTCAGTTACCTTAAAAGATTTAAAAGATAAAGGACAGTTTACAATAGAAGCCAAGGCAACTAATCCATTTACTGGCAATCGAGGCTTTCAAAGTGGCAGGTCATATCCAGAGCTCAGCTATGTTCCTCAGGAAGGAATATTTCACATTCTGGAGTCTTCTCTGACAAGCATAACATCATCCTTGCTGGAGGAAGATGGTAGAAATGCACGACATCTGCAAATAAAGTAGTAGACTGAGTAGAAATACTGTGTCAGTGCTGATCTTTTGGATACATGGTTCTGCTATGGCATCCCAGCAATTTTTATGGGCACTGCAATGGGTGTCCTCCATTGCCACAACAGAGAGTCAATCAACATATATTCATTAAATGCCTACTGTGCGCTAGGCATTGTGCTAAAGCACACTAGAGATACAAAGAAAAGCTCTCACGGAGCTCATAGTCTAATGGAGACAACATGCAACCAACTATGTACAAACAAGCTATGGACAGGATAAATTGGAAATGATCTCATAGGGAAAGCATTAGAACTAAGGGGAACCAAAAAAGATTTCTTGTAGAAGGTAGAATTTAAACTGAGGTTTTGGAGGAAATCAAAGGAAGCCAAGAAGAATGGGTAAGGAGGGAGAGAATTCTGCATGTGCATGTGTGTGTGTATGGGGTGGAGGGGGAGGGGGGGGCGTGTCTGTCCATTATGTTAATGCCTAAAGAAGGGAGATGAGTGTTTTGTTCTAAGAACAGCACAGGTGCCAGTTATTACTGGGTAGCAGGGACATAAAACCAAAGACAACTGGAAAATTACAGGGGCCAATGTTAGGTTATAAAGGACTTTGAATGTCAGAGGATATTATATTTATCCTAGAGGTGATAGGGAGCCACTGGAATTTATTGAGGGGGAGGGGGATTTTTCTTGCCCATACCAAAATTAAAGGATGCCCAACTTTGGAGGTACAGACCTCCAAAACTACTCTGCTCTCTTATTCCTCTGACTTTGAGGCTGAGTCAAATAGCAGGGGAGGATAACAGACTGAAACACACACTGAAAATTTTAGCAAGTTATTATACCTTTCTCAGTGCTCCCTCTACCCCCCCCCCCCCCTCCATAGTCTCATAAGAGAAAGAAGTCAAGATGGTCTAATCCACCTTCTGAACTTTAGTAAGCCTTGGGAATTCTCAAGAGCTCTCCCTTTTGTTGTACATGGTTACTGTCCATTGAAAGTGATCCATTTATAAAATCATAATATGATAGGATCATAGAGTTAGAGCTAGAAGGGACCTCAGAAGCCATCTAGTCCAACTCCCTAATTTTATAGATGAGGTATCAGAGAGATTAAATGACTTACCAAGAGTCACATAGGCATTGAGTATCTAAGGTGGATTATGAACTCATCTAAGTTTTCTTTCTTTTTATTTTTGATGGACTTATTTATTTGATAGACTTTATGATTTTATTTCTTAAAAAAATTCCATTGGCATTTTCATTTTTAATATCACCTTCACTCCTTCTATGTCTTTCCCCCTTTTCCATGCAGAGAACCATTCCTTATAATAAAAAATAAAAAAAGAAAGAGGAGGAAACTAGTTCAGTAAAATTAGCCAATACATTAATTAAGTCTTCCAGTATAGGTGGTGTTCCACATCACAGTCCCCCTTCTCTTCATAGAAGAGAGGGAGGTACCCTGGTACATTCCCATATCTCTTTTTCAGGAGAAACCTTGGGAATTTCCATTCTCTCCCATCAGTTTTCCTTTTGTAATTGTTAATGTTGCTGTTCTTTCCATTTGCATCGTTGAAATCATTGTGTATCTTGTTTTCCTGGTCCTGTTTCTTATACTTTGCCTCATTTCCTATAAGTGTTTCCACATCACCCTATATCTTTCAACTTCTTCACTCCCTATAGTACAGGAATGCTATCCTTTCTCTCTTTAGCTTAGAGAAAGCTGGTTCTTCTCAGCCAGCCAGCTACTGGTGAGGGAAGAGGAGTGAAAATCAGTTCTCACAATTAAGGGAGAGTTCTTAAGAATGGTTCTATTAAGTCTATAGATTCCCTAAAGGGCAAATGTAGCATCATGGAACTTAGACCTCTCACCCCAACTCATATTGCCCATAGTATAAAGTAATACAAAACTATAGAAAAACCTTTCAGGAAAGTCCCCAAGAAAGGCCCTTTTCAGTGAGAAAGGAGTCCATTGTCAAAGGACCCTACAACACAATAGAAACATTTTGCCCAGAGGGTAGGAAGCACACAGATATGTGATTCATGACTGGAATGTTGATGCCCTAGACATGTTTGTCTTTCTCCCTGCAGGATATTATTTATTGCTTATTATCACTGGGCTGGACATCACTCTGTTAGCTACCTTAATGTTATCTGCCCTTTTATTAAAATTAACCATTTTGCCATCTCTCCCATCCTGTGCTACTTCTTATTTCTTTTTTATTTATTCATCTCATCTTACTACACTTTTATTTACTCTTCTATATCTTTCACCTATTCCTCGAAATGGACCTAGTACCTACTATGCGCAATATCTTTTGCTGGGATCTAGGGAGGATAAAAAAGATAAAAAACAGGCCCGTGCCCTAGAAAACTGTACCCTAAATTCGCTCAAAGGTATGGATGATTCATTGGCTTTAGAGGTGGTGGGGACCTACGAGATCATCTATTCTAGCGTCCTTATTGCTCCATTGACCCTTCCATCACCTCATCCTACTAGCTTAGAACTCCTCCACCATGTCTGCTATGTGATGAAGTTCTTCAGGCTGGCACATGATGAGTTATCCTCCCATTTTTAATTGTTCTGAAAGGCCCATCATAGGGTGGCTTCCAAGCTCATTACCAGGCACAAATTACCTACTTCTGAGAAGGCAGAAAACAGTAGATAAGCATAAGAAATAGATAAACTCCAGTTCTCACTAACACTGAACAACTTTTTTGTAATAGATATTTATTGCAGCTTTTGTCTTCTTTGAATGTGTGTCTCTTGGTTTTTGTTTTTTCTGAAAATGCAAGGATTCTGCTTTTATATAAACCTATATATACATATATATGTATGTGTGTATATATGTACATATGTATATGTATGTATGTGTATATATAATGCATGTAGGTGTATGTATGTATATGTGTGTATAATATATGTGTATATGCATAAATATACATACATATGTGTGTATATATACATATATATATAATATGAAACCATAGGATTTAGAGTGGGAACCTGGAAATCAAATAGTCTAATATCCTTATTTTACATGTCAGGTTTCTTTGGAGTTTCCATCGGGAGTTCCTTTTGAGACGATTTATGTGGCAAAAAACCTTAGTCTTAGTATTTGGGGTAGGGGGAAAGAACTTAAACATAAACATACACAGTACTTTTAGGGAAGGTGATATAAGTAATAGGTTCTATTCTCTCAGTGCTTTTGTCTCTATTTCTCTGTCTCTGTCTATTTCTTTGTCTTTCTATCTCAGTTTCTATGTCTCTATGCACCTGTCTGTTGGTCCCTCTCTGTTTCTATCTATCTCCCTGTCTCTCTGTTCTCCTCTGTCTCTGTCTCTCTCTCTGTTCATGTCTCTATCTCTCCATCTGTCAGTCTTTCTCAAGGTCTCTCTCCACTTCCCATTGATTTATATGTAAAAAGAGAAGTTCTCAAGTTTTAAGGAAATTATGTTATTATCATTAGTTAAGAGTTATTGAATAGCAAACATTGATTGAGTCACACTGGCAGACCACAGGGTTCCCTCAAAGCCTTTTCACTTGCTCAGATCTGTTAGAGCTTGCACTCCACCAGAATAATCTTAGCAAAACCAGAGCTGCCTTTATGCTAAAAGAAAGCTCTTATTATTTTGTGGATACCACAGAATATCAAAATAACCAAAGGAAAGCCTCTAGCACATTGAGTAGATCTGCTCTTTGAAGGATTTATGGAAGGAAATGATCAATCAACACACAAACTAAGAAGGAGGAGGAGGGATATGCCCAGGTGGCAAGAGTGCCCACGCCCATGAAATCCTGTAGCCACTGCAGAATGGGTATGTCATGAGAGTAAGTGCTTACACTCTACTCATTCATATAAAGGGAGACTTGGGCATGACTACATGAGGCAATTTGGATATGGAAAAGTGACAGTAAGAAAGACATTGTCCACCAGGAATAGAAATATCCGACTTCCCTGTCTTACTTGTCCACTAATCTCCTCTTCAGAGACAGAGATTTTTGCTTGCCTAGTAACAAAGAGATCTATTCAAATAAGTCAAATTCCTTCAACAGGTACCAAACTCTTTACTGAGAGCTCGGTCTTAAAATACCAATGCTGCCAGGACGGAGACCACACTGACTTCAGTCATCTAAGTTTATTAAGTACCTACTATGCTCAATATCTTTTGCTGGGATCTAGGGAAGATAAAAAAGATATATACAGGCCCTTGCCCCAGAAAAGTGTACCCTAAATTCACTCAAAGATATGGATGATTCATTGGCTTTAGAGATGGTGGGGACCTATGAGATCATCTATTCTAGCGTCCTTATTTTCCAAAGGAGGAAATTGAAGTCTGGGAAGTTCAGGGGGCTTGCCTAAAGTCAGAGACAGAAACCAACGAAGTCTGGTTTCAAACCCAGTTCTTCTGTCTTCTAAATGCAGTGTTCTTCCCTCTAGTCCACACTTGATTATTCATGTCTTGACTCACTCCTCAGATCAAGGGGACAGCTTGGAAAAGAGTGAGGAACAAGCTAAAATTTGGGTAGGATAAGAGGACTCATATTTAGCTGGTTCACAATTTTGCGTGGAGCCATCCCTATTCTGATTTTTATTTTACCCAGAAACCTTCTTACAACTTTGCAAACAATGAATGTATAACCATAGAGAGAAATGGAAGCAAGAGTCCAAAGTACACACTTCATGTGATAAATATAAAGTGAGCATTGCTACCTGTGACAGCTACAGAGTCTGCCCATTCCAGTGGTCCCCAGCGAGGCTTAAGGACCACTATATCTCCTCTTTTTTTCTTTCTCCTTTTCAAACTAAATGGCATCATTTTTACTGGAGATTTCATAATGATGCATCTGGTTGGTGCAGCAGATAGAGTGCTGTCCATGAAGTCAAGAAAGTCTGAGATCAGAATCCTACCTGGCACTTTCTAGCTGTGTAACCTTCGGCAAGTCACATGTCTCAGCCTCAGTTTCCCCACTTATAAAACAGGGATAATAATAGCACCTGCCTCATATGGTTGTTTTGAGAATCAAATGAGATAAGGAATATAAAATGCAAACATTCAACTGCAACATAAATGCTATTATTATTGCTAATGTTCATTTCTGCACAGAGCCTGGTGGAGGACTAACTTTTCACTACATGGTATAAACTTTAGGGGTAAAGAGGGAGGGTAGAGGTGAAAAAACTTGAGAGTAGAATTATATTTCCATATTAAGCACACATGTCCCTGCATAGAAAGGAACAGTGTAATAAAGAGCTGGCTAGTCTTATCTAACTATAGTGAAGACCTCTGCCCAGCCCCAGTTAAGTCAAAATTAGAACAGAAAGGTTGCTTTACTTTTTTTAAAGAAGACACTTTAATTGAAATTGTAATTTTTATTTGTAGAAGGCTCAGAGCCCTAATAAATGCTTATTGAACTGAATTAGATAAGATTCATTTGTAATTGGCAGAAAAGTTGGGCCTGAAAAAAAATGTGGTAGTCTATTTTTAAAAAATATTCTCTTGAATGA
The DNA here is from genome assembly GCF_028372415.1 of Notamacropus eugenii. NCBI lineage: Eukaryota > Metazoa > Chordata > Mammalia > Diprotodontia > Macropodidae > Notamacropus > Notamacropus eugenii. The sequence continues at coordinate 434,376,823 of NC_092872.1, read as the reverse complement.
TTTAAAGGTGCCCCCTTCAATCTTGTTTATATCATAAATTTCCTTAGTAAGCCCTGTCTTCACAGGCAGCACACTCTTGAGCTCTGTCTGTTAGTGGATTCTGAGTTAATGAGGTCTTACAAGAACATTTCCTGCCTATGTGTTCCCCAGGTAAATGAAAATGGAACATTAAGGCTAGGACACACTAAACAGGCTGTTTTTCTGTGTCTAAAACCCTATTGCGATCTAGTAAGAGATCTTTCTGGTCTTTCTATGGCAAAAATGTCCCCTTTCTTCCCTCAGTTTGCTTAATGGTATCAGCTCAGCCCTCATCTCAAAGGCAATATGGAGCAAGTGGTCTAAGCTGGGCACAATTCTTGTAAATTTGTTTGAAACCCAGACACTTAAAAAATTCTCAGGAAAAGGGAGAGCATGAAATAGAAACATTGTGGAAGACTGTAAAGGAAAGGAAAGAAAGGGATTCAAAATTCTTGTGGCTTCAAAATATTGAAGACAGTATAATAGACTGAATTCCTGGCAAAATAGGATCCCATGTTTGAACTAAGAAAAAGACCTTTGTCAAAACATGGAAAGTCCAGAACTTTTGCTGTTTCAGATCAGCAATACTTGAACTTTTAAAGGATTTATTCATCATTTCTTGATCAGTACTCCCAAAGCTGCTAAGAGTCAAAATGGTTATGAGAACTAGACTTGTAATTAGAAAAACCTGAGTTCAAGTCCAGCTTCAGCCACTTACTAATTGTGTAGGTGTGGGTAAATCACTTAATCTCTTTCATCTGGTTTCCTTATCACTAAAAGGGAATTAATAATAACATCTGCCTCATAGAGATGTGGAGAGGATCAAATGAGATAACCTATAGAAGGCAATGCAAACTTTAAAGTGTGATATAAATGCTAACCGTTAAATCCAGCTTCAAACACCTTCTAGCTACATGATCCTGGGCAAGTCGCTTCACCTCTTCTTACCTCTGTACAATATTATCTCCTTCCCAGGGTGGTTGTGAGGATCAGATTTAATACTAGTTGTAAAGCATTTAGCTCAGTGTCTGGTACATACTAAGCACTATATAGATATTAGTTATTATTATTATCCTTGCAGTAATATAGATTAAAACCCTCCTATACCATATCAGAGATCTCTACAAAGCACTATGGCCTCAAAAAAATCCCTGATAAGTTAAGTGGCCAAGCTTCTGGGAATCAGCCTTTCTCAAGACTGGTCCTTGAAGAATAGACATGCCTCTATGAGCCAGGAAGTTAAGGCCTTCTAGCTTGAGAGGACTTTGGCCAAGCTTGAACTCCTTTGGCACTGGCTTTGAAAACCCAGGATCACTTGCATACAAGTGAGACTCTGTGTCTTTAGAGGAGCTATGCCTAGAAAATGTTCTAAATTTTCAACACTCGTTTAAGGATATGATGAACATTAACAAAATAAGCATTCAAATTTTCATGTTCCCAGTCTGAAATCTGCAGTTTCACCTAATTTTTTGTTTTTCTTTCTACCTTCTAACCAGGGCAAACCATAGGGAAACAAAAACATCACACACATAGGCAGAAAAGTTAGGTTAGGAAATGATCAATCAGTTCACTCATGCAGAAGAAATGGTTTCCTATGGAAAAGTACCCACAGTAACCTGCTTTCTGATTTCTCTACTTTAGGATGCCTTTGTTAACCGTTTAACTGCCTGACTTTCTGTCCTTCTTCAGAGGAGGCACCAGAGTTTGGAAACCTTGCTGTGACAGATGTTAGCTGGGATGCCCTCAAACTCAACTGGACGGCAGCAAATGGGTCTTATGACAACTTTGTCATTCAGGTGCAGGAGGCTAACAAGTTGGAAGAGGTTCAGAATCTCACAGTGTCTGGCAGCCTGAGAGCTGTGAATATTACAGGCCTCCAAGCTGCCACCCCCTATAGAATCACTATCTATGGGGTGATTCAGGCCTACAGAACAAGTCCCCTTACTGCTGAAACCTCTACAGGTACTTTTTTACTTATCAATCCTACCTAGTTCTTCCCATTTTTGACAGGTGTTAAAGTCTGACAACTTCAGTCTGACAAACTATCTAAACTTCTATCTAAGAACTCAGGTTGATCAGATGAGATCAACATTGAAAATGTGACTTCTTCACCAAGCACCCATCCCAAATAGATATGAGAACAATTACCACTCAATAATTTACTGTCTTTTTTGTAGAGAGAGTTATGGTATTAAATTTACACCTGTGATCTCAATGAGGAGTAGTTCCCTCTAGCTAGGAAACCAACTGCTCATTTCAATCCTTACCCAACTTGTTACACTGCTTAACTCTTTTTAGGAAGGCATGACATGAAAGTTTATCACCAAAGGCAAACAAAATAATTGCAACGAATTGTGTTTCCCTGAATGTAATGGTAAAGATCTCCTTGAATGGATCAGATCATGTTCATTCTTAGTTTGCAATTTGCATACTAAGCTAACTATCTGTTTTTCTTCAGAAGAAACTCCCAGGCTGGCAGAGCTAACTGTGACAGAGGTTAGCTGGGATTCTCTCAGACTCAACTGGACCACCACTGATGGGGCCTATGAGAACTTTGTCATTCAGGTGCAAGAGGCTAACCAGAATCTTACCATCCCAGGAGGACTGAGATCCGTGCATGTGACTGGGCTCACACCTGCCACCCTTTATAGAGTCACCATCCATGGGGTGATTCGGGGCTTTAGCACACACCCTCTTTCTATTCAAGCTACCACAGGTATCCAGGACTCATTCACTAATCCACTTAACATTCTTTCCTTTTATTCTTAAAGGACAACCCCTGACTTGGGATTGTGTGGACCTCAAGTATTCCCTGAACTGGGCTACACATCTTTGAGTTATGCCCAACATTGAGTAACCTTCAGTGAATTATCTCTGCTTTTTCTCCCCTTTCTAATGTTCCCTTCTTTGGAGAATTTAGGGTAGAATCATAATTACCAGTAACATTATGCAATTACATATATTCCTCCTCCTCTTTAAAAATGGGGCAGCTCTCTCCTCCAAGGCATGATTCAAGATCAGTCTCGAAGGGGAGGGGCTCAGACTACACAAAGAGTTTAAGACAATTTCTAATTTCAGGAAAAAGCCTTAAGGGGGTTCTAAGAGCAGGGAGGTGAGACCAAAGCAACAAAAACACCAAAGTTTGCACTATTTATCTATCCAGAATGGGAGTTGTAAGCAAATCATAAGTCTTTCAATTCCATTTGTTGGTAAGAAAGCAGAATCTTTTAATGCCAACATTGACAGAGTACTTAAATCTTGCTGACGATTGTATGTTGAGAATCAGCACAAAAAAAGCAGACTCATTTAGCTTTAGAAAAACCAGCGTCACATCTCACTTGAATCCTTGGGCTTGTGTGGATTTGCCATTTCATTAACTCAATAATTCTCTGTCCTTCTTCAGAAGAGGTTCCAGAGCTGGGGAACCTCACAGTGGCTAAAGTTAGCTGGGATTCCCTCAAACTCAACTGGACTGCAGCTGATGGGGCCTATGAGACCTTTGTCATTAAGGTGCAGGAGGCTAACAATTTGGAAGAAGCCCAGAATCTCACACTATCTGGCAAACTTCGGTCTGCTGATGTTCGTGGCCTCCAGGCTGAAACCCCTTACACTATTACCTTGTATGGTGTGAGCAGGAACTACACCACTAAACCCCTTTCTGCTGAAGCCACCACAGGTACCAAAGAGTGTCCTGTTCTCAGAGTTGCCTATTCCAATGATATAGTCACAAATCAGTCTATGACTAGGACGGATGAGGGAGACATTCAAAGTTTGAGGGTTTTCCTCAGGTTCCACTTTGAAACAAGACCATAGTCAAACTTTGGGGGAGAACTTTCTCTTCTCCATAATCATCAGATAATCAGGATCTCTACCTGCTTTCTTTCCATCTCATGGCTTTTTCTTGTATTGGTGTTTTTTTTTGTTTCCTACCATCACCTTTGGGAAACCTATTCATCTTTCCAAAGAGAATCCAAAGCTCTCTCCCAAAGAAAACTCTGATTGGTCAGTGAACTGAAAGAGTCACATTCTATTGCACTAAAACTATTTTAATTTTTCTGGGAGAGAAATCTCAGTTTTCCCCTGCAAATGTAAGTCTTATCTATTACCTAATGTCAACTGCTTATTTGGAATCACAGGACCAGCTTTAAACGAGAAGTTGAGATCAAATGGATCCTGTGAACTTTTAAAATGCACACAATCATTAGTTTATTGTTTTCTGGTTTAAATTTCATGTGGCATTTACTCCCCAGTATTTCATAACAGTAGATACAATTTAACATTTAAATACTGACATTCTTACTTTCATGTTCATAATATCGTGTCCCTTTAAGAGTACTTCAAAGACAGAAACATGGACTATTCTCCATGCAGGAAAAAATGGCCCCTAGTAGACTATGCCCTAGTCCCTTTTAATGACTTTTCAATGACTTAACTAACGAATTCTCTGTCCTTATTTAGAGGAGGCACCTAAGCTCAGAAGCTTAACAGTTTCAGAAATTACCTGGGATGCCTTCACACTCAATTGGATGGCAGCAAATGGGCCCTACCAGAACTTTGTCATTTGGGTGCAAGAAGCTAATCACCCTGAAGAAATGCACAATCTCACAGTGGTTAGCATACTGAACTCCCTGGAAGTGACTGGGCTCAAGCCAGCCACCCCTTACAAAATCACCATCACTGGTGTGATGGAAGGCTATCACACTGAGCCCCTTTCTGCTGAAGCCTCCACAGGTACTTCCTTTTAAATTCCTGAGATTTAGGGTAATACCTCCTTAATGAGGTAGATTTGTCTCCCTTTCAAGAAAGGAATAAACCTGAAATGATTTAGAGGTTGCCTTTGGTGCCAGAACAAAGCGTTCTCTAGATGATATGCATTTGCAAGTATTAAGTCTCTCTGGAGAATCTAGGTGGCAGGCTTGTAGTTAGGAAGACCAAGTTCAAATCCAGCCTCAGACACTCGTTAGCTTTGTGACCCTGGACAAGTCATTTAACTTCTGGTCACCTCAGCTTCCTAATCTAGAAAATGGGGATAATAATAGTACCTATGTCCCCAGGGTTGTGGTGAGGATCAGACAAGATGATAATTGTAAAGTGCTTCAGCCCAGTGCCTGGCACATAGTAAGTAGTATCTAAATGTTAGCTATTGTTATAATTATCATTTCTAAATAAGCAGGAGAAGCCAAGTCAAGTTGCCTTAAGTTGCTAAGGAATGTCTTGACATAGGTTTCCTTAGCAAAATCCTGAACTCCATCTGCAGGCGTGTGAAGGAAGGGCTTATGGCAATCAATAAGCATTGGATCAAGGCCACCTCTGCCCAGTTGTCCCTTCCACTTCAAGCTGAAGGGAAGAAAAAGGCATATGAGACAAATCCTAATTTTTTGTGAAGTTTTGTACAATTTGGTTTGACAAACTAAGTTTTTGTAAATTAATTGATGCCAATGTCAGAAACTAGACGTGCTCTCTCAAGTAAAGGACTAGATGTTATGATACCATACCATATCACTGAAAAGTCTCACATAAGAATGCATGTTAGAATGACTCACTGTTCTGCCTTTTCCCAATCTGGGTTACTGTACATCTAATTTCAGATCCCTATAGGAACATGTACTATAAGTTAGAGAGGTACCAGATTTAAATATACCAACAAAATAAATTAACTGAAAGCTGGACCTCCATCTGTCAGACTGTGGGACTTTTCATGAAGCATGGAACCTATACCATTTGAGGACAGGTTGAAGGAACTGAGGATGTTTAACGTAGAGAAGGCTTGGAGGAGAACTAATCATTTAAGACTTTAAGCATTAATAAAAAGAACCAAAAATAGCATGGAGACAGCTTTTGGCTTGATATATTTAAAAAAAAAAAAAAAGCATCCCAACCATCAGAGCTCCCTAACAATGGAATGAAGTTGCCTCAGGAAATAGTAGGTTCTCCATTGATTGAAGTCTTCAAGCAGCAGACAGATGACCATTGAGGGGATCTGGTTGTGAAGTGCATTCCTATTTCGGTATGGGTCTGATTCAATAACCTCTGAAATCCCTTCAGGTTCAGAGATTCTGTGGTTCTATAATATGTATGTGACTGACTAAATGATTCTCTGTCCTTCTTCAGAGGAGCTCCCTACACTGGGAGAGTTAACTGTGACAAATGTTAGCTGGGATGCCCTCAGACTCAACTGGACCACAGCAGAGGAAGCCTATGACAGCTTTGTCATTCAGGTGCAGGAGGCTAACAAGTTGGAAGAGGTTCAGAATTTCACAGTGTCTGGCAGCCTGAGAGCTGTGAATATCACAGGCCTCCAAGCTGCCACCCCCTATAGAATTACCATCTATGGGGTGATTCAGACCTACAGAACAAGCTCCCTTTCTGCTGAAGCTTCCACAGGTATCTTTTTTCTCAATAAACTATTCTACTTCTTCAGAGATCTGACTTCCTTTTAGTCAGGAATGGTCAAGCAAACCCTGTCTCCCCTTCCAGTTGTATATATAAACTCAATCATTTCTCCCCTTTGGCTAAAGATCTGGCAAGCTTTAAGATTTGAGCGGAGTATGGCGCATTGCATGTATCCTGAGGCAGTTGTAATTGCAAAGAGGCTGAAATAAAGGAGGCATGATGCTTTTTGATCCCTCTGACACCCCATTTGAGCTCAAAATCAAGGGCAAATATGGTTGAAACCAACTTAGGTAGATGGCCTCTCATCATGGAAGCATCTCAGAGTACAGACTAGTCAACAAATCTGCATCCCCTTCCTAGAGATCAAGAATTTTTACCATGCTATGATTGGCAAGTTCTGGTGAGGCACAGATCATTTAACTTTAGAGAAACTTCTGCAAGTCAAAAATGTCATTTTAATATCTCAGCACCCTTCAGGGATATGGGCACCATGATCCTCAAATTTAAGAAATGTTTCTTTAATAAATTCCAAGTTTAATAGAGAACTGAATAACCCCAAGGGCATATCTTCTATACTGAGCCATCCCTAGCAACTAACAGTTACTGGAATATCAAACTGGAAAATAGTTAGAATACAATTATGACTCAAGTCTGTACCAGAGTGAAATGTCTTTAATTAACATAATGCTTCTATCAGCATTAGCAAGACAGCCTGTACAAGTTCATGAGTATCAGACCATCGATAGTTCTATATGCCAGTTAGTTTCTCTCTCTGGAAGGGTACTAGGCCTCAGGGGTTTTAGTCACCAGTGCCCACACCCTGAGAATACTTAGTAACTCACTCTGGGCCTGGTCAGGCGACCCAGGGCTCCCTGGGTGACTGGATCAAATGAAATACTGATTTCTGTTCTGCCTCACTCCTCATCCTTTATATCCCAGTGGAGTGATTTGAAACTCATTTGAAACTCATTTGTGTGATTTTATTACCTGTTTACTTTTATCATAATGCTTACTGCAACTAGTCTCTGAAAGCAAACCTATATACCCACCATTGCCTGATTAACTCAGTTGAAAACCTAGTCAGGTTCTCTGGCCTGTACCATTTGACTTCCACCTACCCTGGGAAACCATGGTATGCTGACAACATCTGGAGGAGGAGCAACGCCAGTTTACTCAGATAATTACAGCTTGGTGAATGTTGTCTCAGATCCACAAAGGTGCCATTCCCAGATACACTACCTATCTCAAAAGGCTGCTATCAGGGAAATACTATGTATGCCAAATAGATGTAGAGTAGGCTTTAAATCCTACTTACAATTCATTTCTTTCCTGAAGTCCATAAAGTAATAGGTCACAACAGAGAAACACAGGGCTGCTTCAGATCTGTTCATTCTAGAGACCCTCTAATTTTGTTTTTGTTTCCTTTCTCAATAAATTTCAAAGTTTCCACTCCTAATGAGATGTAACAATAGAGGAAAAAGACTATAGCACACCTGATGTGTGCCTCACCAGAACTACCGAGAATTTTTCTATGAGCCTTACCCCACTGCTTTATCACTGAGGACACATTCCCCTGTGATAAGATTCTCCTTTTTCGACGCAGAAGAAGCTTGGTAGAAACATTATTAAGAGAGAGGTTTACCCCATTGGCTGAAAGGAATGATCTAGATTGGGCTTAAACTAACTTGGTTTGCAACTGGATACTTTTTTAGTAACACTTAGGAAAGATAAGAAGAAAAGCTATTTGAAAGCCACATGGGAAGAATAAAGGGGCTGAATTTTATCTCCTGGCTGAGAGAAGTTTGAACTGTTTGATTTATATGACTAATGGAAACAGGAGAACATACACTGACAAGATGATCGATTCCCTTTGATCCATAACCATCTGAAGATAGTATCTTTAAGAGGGTAAAGGTGTCAGAATCCCTAAAATGGTTTCTTTTTCAAAGCAAAGAAAGCCTTGGAATGAGGCCTGTGGCAAGACAATCTCTATGTCTTGATTGAAGCTTAGTGGTTTGGTTTCAAGGTATATCTTTGGAAAGATAGCTGAAATCCATCACCTAATGGAGAAACTGAAAAAAAAATGTGGGGTTTGAGAATCTACTCCTCTTACTCACGATTCTCAGTGTGATCTCCACTTCCCAGAAGTCCATGTGGCAAGACCTAATATCGCATAAAGCATGGAATGCTGCTGTACCAACTTTCCTGTACCCTGCTTTTTTCCTCCTTCAACTTTCTCATTGTTCTCAGAGATAACATTTTTCCCCCTGAATTATAAACTTTTCAGACCCTTAATTTCACCCACAACTATTTTTTGCAAGCTCGCTATAAGGATCCAAATGACGCTAAGATGAAATGGCTCTAATTGAAAATCATTTCCCCCTTTTTCCTTCCCTCTTTAGCAAAGAAACAAGAAATTGGGGACTTAAAGGTTTCCAGTGTTATTCCTGATAGCTTTGACCACTTCTGGACAGCAAACAGATGGGGCTTTTGAGATATTTACCACTGAAATTGTTGCTTATAATAGGTTGTTGGATCCTCTGGAATACAATATCTCTGGCACTTTAAGGATTGCTCATTATCTCAGGGCTTTTCTCCAATGTTGACTTTATTGTCTACCTTTCTGGGACAGCACCTGGTGTCCATATTCAAGTTATAAGTGTGGCATCTACAACACCATATGCACCTACCTCTCCTAACAATTCTCTCTTCCCATTTTGATTTACAGGATTTTATATTTATGTGACTGGATTCAGCCACCCTCTGTCTACCTCATTGTACCCCTCCACTCAATAGAGAATAAGTGGTTAAGTTTTAATCACTGATTAGGTTCAGATGAATCAGGACTGGGATGCCAACCTCACATAGACTATTACATTTTTTTTCTCCTACAGTAGTAAAGTGAAGTTCTGCAGAATCTCCCTCCCAGACAAAACCACATGATGAGACACTGGAAAATATACAGCCTCAAACTTACCATGGTCTGGGTATTAATGTTTCAGTGTGGTGGGCATAAAGTAGAATTTTCCCAAAGAACAGAGAAGGGTGCTAGCTAATGTTTTAGTCTTTGAATGAAACTAAAGCTCTCATCTACAACATGGAGGTATGTGGTATGGTGGAAAGATTGCTGGACTTGAAGCCACAAGACTTGGGTTCAAATCTTAATTCTAATACCACGTGAATAGCTACATGACTTTTGGCAAAAATGACCTTTGAATTTCCGTGAGAATCATTTTCCTTAATTGTAAAACATGGATGTTAACATTTGTACTCAAGTCATTTCTATTGCCTTCAAGTCCCAGTGCTTTTTAACTCCAAAGTCCTTACAACAGCTCAAGAGATTTAAGCAAGTCTTTGTACACTGGCATTTTGCTACCAGAAATTCAAAGGCATATAACATTCGTTACCGAATAGATTAGCCCAAGAGTTCTTGGGATAACCCCTTCCCACCAGCATTCTTGAACACAGTGAGAAAGAATGGAAAGCAACCGGGTTATGTGGGTGCTCCTCTACTCCAAATAAATGGCTAATGGCATTTTATTCTGAAAGAAAAATACTCTCCAAAAACTCATAAAAACACAAGAATTATCTATTATGCATATCTGTTGTTCAACATCCTAAAATTTTTCAACAGACGTGATTTTCTCCTGAGGGGGAAAATGCCCAAGGTTTTATGGATTTAGTCTTTGTGTTTAGAACGTGCATCTCATGGTGGTGCTTTAATTCACATATTTTTCTATTTTTTTCTCCCCTCTCTATAGTAGCTGAACCTCTTCTTAGCCATCTCACTGTCTCAGACATTACCTCGGGCAGTGTATCCCTCTCGTGGAAAGCTCAGGAGGCAGCCTTTGATAACTTTGTTTTAGAAGTTAGGAATTCTGACCTCCCTCTGGACTCTGTGGTCTACACAGTGCCTGGGGCCTTGAGAAGCTCTGTAATCACCGACCTTAGCGCTTCCACTAATTACACTGTCCAACTTCATGGGCTGATTGGCGGGCAGAGTGGTCAGACCCTGATGGCCCAGGCAACCACAGGTATTTCACTTTACTGGATTCTCTCATTTTTCTTCACTCTCTGTTGACCTTCTCTTGGATATAGTTCCAAAAACATATCCATCACTTGCCCTATTCTGCTTCTGAAAAATAAGAGAGAAAAGAAGACAAAGGTCTGTCAGATTTGGTCACCCAAAGGGTCCTTTGAAAGCAGATAAGCTAAGATCCTAAGAAAAGGCTTTAAATGCCCCAGGAATTAAGGAAATCCACTGGCAACCTCTGTTTCCTAACTATGTACACACATCTGGTGAGGCTCTTTGCATTTGGAAGCAATTAACCTGACTTGCCCCAGTTGAATTTCTCAAACATCCTTGCATCTGACTTTGAATATTCTTCATAATCCTTCCAATATGATCCACCTTCTTCTGCCTGTGGTCTTTATAATCATGGTAATGTGTTGTGAATCTCATACACAAAGGAGATGCGTGCATGTCATTCTGATTCTCAGCTGGGATAATGTCATTTCTCTACTTGGTCCACAGACTGGGATTTCATGTGGCATGCTAAGAAAACATACACAACAAAACCACCAACTGCATGGACTGAGCCAGTTAGGCTAATGCTGTGACCAAGACTTCTCTTTGCCTGGCCTTTGTATATTTAACTATCCAATAGGGTGTCTGTTTTGACTAGAATGTCTGCTCCTTTTCTAGCAAGCACGACTTTGTTTCCATCAGTAACTTTCTTAAGGGCTCAGATCCTTTCTTATACCAGTCTTCGTCTCCAAGAATGTAGTGGTGCATGTAGCATCCTCCCATACCCAATCCATCCTATCAAGTCAGTCTTTCCTGGATGTAAACAGCATGCAGAGGAATGTGTTTGGGGGATTTGAGTGTATGGGAGTGTACAGTGGATTTGAGCGTATGGGAGTGTACAGTGGATGGAAGATGAGTCCTCCCTTGCATGGATACTGACTTCCTTTTCCCCTTCTCTAAATCTTTACATTTTGAGCACTTTCCAACTCTTCTACCAATATGAGCACATACAAGACATCTTGGGGGCAGAGATGCAAGAGTGGTCCTACATTTTGAAAATGTTGGCACTGTCAGCCTCTATTTGGCAACATGAGGAGAGCTGCAACATGAATTCTTAATTGGGGCAGCCTAGGGAAATGCAAAGAAAGAGAAAACAGACCCACGATTTTAAGTTTCTTATTTTGGGTGTGATATGGTACTAATTCCTCCATGCTGTTTCTAGAAATGATGACACTATTGAGTTCTGAAAATGAAGGAACTTTTTGGAACCTCATGTAATTGTTTGTGGCTGTTTCAGGTATTTAAATTGTATTTTTTGATGGCCAGAGATTCTATTTTCCCAAAAGATGATTCCCTGACTGGGTTACAGATTTATGCTATTAAATAGTCCTTTAAAACTTGATAACTTTGTGCTGGAATAGGGAAAATAGAGTCCTCACTTACTCCACTGCCTAAAATTAAATTAGTCTTCTTGCCAATCACTTGGAAGAATAATTCCATCATAATAACCTTAAGCTTTCTTTCCTCCCCTGTGCCCTGACCGACACCACCTCCTCTATCACCTCAATCATCTAGTGCCATTTTATTCATTGCTTTTCTCCAGAGCACAGTCTAAATGGAATTCATTCAGTGTTGGCATTTTCCAGACCATTATATAAACGAACATCCAAGAGGCGAGGGCCTGCATAGTCCCAAATGGGAAATAACTCAGCAACTCCCCAATGATATAATAGAATATTCAGAAAGCCTGCGTGCTATGTGCTGATGAAGGAAGGAAAAACTAGCAACAGGGAAATGAATCATCCATAGATCCAGTTGTTCCAAGGAATCAGACAGCTCTGTAGTGGTGAGTTTCGGGCTTACATTTAAATGCCATTTTTGTCCATAGCTATACAAAGGCATTACAGATAACATTCAGATCTTAAAATTATTGTTTTCCTACTACCCTTGATGGATGTAGTTTAATAGAAAAACATTGAATCTGTAATCAGAGCAATCTTGGCTCTGATACTAACTACCTGGTGACCTTAGACAAGTCATTTCCCTTTTCTGGACCTTGTTTTCCTCCTCAGTAAAATGAGGAGGTTGAACTGTGTGACCTTTAAGGCTCCTTCTAGGTCTAAAACTATAACAGTTTTTTTTCCTTTTAATCAAGGTTCTCCTAATATTAGTTTATGCAGTCTTTCTTTTTGAAATCTTGTTTTGCTTATAACATTAATTATTCAACAAATAATGATGAAATACTTTAAAGAAAATGAAATTTTTTTATTGCTGAAAATGGAAAAGAATACGTATCCCATGGACATGGCTTTCAGCTTATCAAAAACAAAAGACTTGAAAGGCATAAACTAACAGAGCCCTTATTTTATGACCACAGCTCTGTGATTTCTTCAGTCAAGGTGTTCCCTCCACCAATGCACATCATCTTAATGGAGAGATTTTAAAGAGTGTAGTGACCAAAAACTACATTATCCTGTTACCAACCTGATGATAAGCATTTTCTAATTCAGGCAGGCTAGTACTTGTGTGAAAGATATACAATCTGTAGCTGGGCCCTAGGTAAAGTTTTTGAAGCTTAGTAGGAGCCGCCAAACCTTGTAGTCTGCTGGCCTAACCTTGATCACATCCATGCTGCTTCTGTAAGGCATCAGAGTAGCCACCTTTATGGAGGAATATTATGCAACATAAAAGTATAGTATAAAAGTATAAAAGAATATTATGCAATAGGAACAGCTCAATGGCACAATTGATAGAGTGTTAGGCTTGAACTTAGGAAAGCTCACCTTCCTGAGTTCAAATCTGGCCTCAGACATTTACTAACTATGTGACCCTGGGCAAGACAGTTAACCCTATTTGCCTCCATTTCCTCATCTATAAAACCAATCCCGTATCTTTGCCAAGATAACCCCAAATGGGGTCATGAAGAGTAGGATACAACTGAAACAACTGAACAACAAAAACAACAATGATGCAATATATAAATATCTCTAAATATAAAGTATATCTGTATATGTTTGTTACTGTGTAGATAATATATGTACAGATACTAAGATATTTCTGTATTGTTACATATGTATTTTTATGCATATACATATTAGCTAATCCATTTTCATCATGTTTGATGAACTAGAATATGTTTTTTTTCTACACAGATAGGCAAATTATATCATAGGCACCAATGTAAAAACCTATTACCAGTTGGAAATCATGGTAGTCTTCAGCATTTCATAAAGAACACACTTCTGCTTTGTAGGTATAAACACAACTGGGAGATGACTTCTAGAGTGACACAGACTGGGAAAGTAATTATGTCTTTTAATGCGACAATGCTTACCATTCCTTTAGCCCACCCCCAAAGTAACACTCTTTTTTCTGCCTTTGCTCATTTTCCTTCAGAACCAGAGCTACAAGTGGGTCCACTAATTCTTACCACTGTTACGCCCGACAGTTTCAACATGTCATGGACCACAAGTGCTAGGCTCTTTGCAAAGTTTGTCATCAGTGTTAGCGATCCTAACTCTCTGTATGAACCCCAGCAGCACACAGTCTCAGCAGGCATGCAGGATGCTCACATCACAAACTTGGTAGATAATACTGGCTATGACATTAGCATTAGGGGAATGACATGGGCTGGCAACCAGACCGAGTCACTCACTGCCTTTGTGATGACAGGAACAAGTTTCAAAGTCTTTAATATCACAGAATTTCCATCTGTAATTCTGGCTTGTAAAAAATGTAGTGCCATTATGTTCATTCTAGGCAGAAATTCAGTATGGTTCATTGTACATTCAATACTAGAACCTACTTAGGCTTGTTTAGCCTGATTGTATCCTTCTTGGTGATTAAGGAATAAATTTCTGTCTTCAAAGTCAATTGTGGGAGAAAATATCTCTTGGGGCATTCTGTCAGGACACTAAATTTCCCCAGTTTGACTTATGGATGGCTTATATCATTCTGGCAACAGAATGGTACAATCAATATAAATACATTTAAATATTTATGAAAAATAAGTAATAGTGAACCCTAAGAGTGGAAAGGACTTCAATTCATAACTCTGCCTAGTGTGAGTTCAAGCTAAATTATTCCAAAGAGATAATGGTTTTCCCTTTTCTTAACAACAGGAAAACTATCTTACTCTAAAATAGATACCTGGAAGAGAACATTTAGTATCAGGATTAGGGAATAGATGACTCAACCTGGACCTTATTAACGTGTATTCACTCCCTAGGAATTACTTCTCTGATTTTTTTTTTAATGGGAGATGGGCTAGTTCATCATTCTGGGGATGAAATGACATCCAATTTCTAGAGTAGACATACCTAGGGAGCACTAGAAATCTCACATATATTAATATGGGGTAGAGAGGCAGGGAAATGGGGGGTGGGATTCACACATACTTAACCAAATTCCCTCTCAGTGCCTGTTTTAAATTATGCATCTGTGGAAGCTCCATTAAGTTTTTTAATGTCTGAGGAAATTTTAGGTTCATTATTTAAATTTAAAGGGCCTCCCAGGCATAGTTCTACACAATGGAACAATTCAGTAATGATTTTCCCACCATTGAAAAGAACACTTTTTCTAAAAGGATAATCTTAAAAAAACAAAACCAAAAAGAAACCTTTCATCTTTTTTAGCTATTTATCTGATATGAATATTCGTTATTCAGATAATCCTTTGAAATCAGAAAATGGTAATTCCTTAGGAAAACAACATATGCTATAAGATGAGTAATGAACAAAACTCCTGGGGTTGGGGGTAGGGTGGAGGGTTATTATTCATGAACAAAGATCCTGTCAAAAAGACCTTCCCTTTACATGTTGCTTCATGCAAACCTCCAAGGGAGAATGAAGAACAAAAAAAAAATATAGGGAAAGCCCTCAGTTTGTACATCCAAGACCAAGTTACCCGATTGTCCACTCTGAGTGTTAAATATAAAGGCACTCAAGACCTTAAAGAAATACCCTTAAAATGGACAGGCAGAGAAAAATCACCATCAAGACACCAATGAAAAATAGTACTAAGTGATGGTAGAGGGGTAAAGATGACCTCCAACGCAGGCAACATTCCGTTCATGAAGGGGAAGAAGATGACTTCTGTTTGCCAGGAAAAGTTTTGTTTACAAAGAGCATGGGTTTCATCTTAGTGTTTTCAGAAACGTTACTTAAAAAAAAATCTTTTATGCAAAATATTTCAAAATAAACAGCCAGTGTTTCAAAATAAATAATCAGTGTTTCAAAATAAACACAGAAAATCCAATTCCAGGAAAAAAGGGTGAATGGGTGTGGGGATACATCTCTTCACAAAGTGAAAGCATATATTTAATTCTCTTTCTTTAAGTCATAGCCTTTAGGACTAAGCCTTGAGCATTAAGAGGTATTTCTTTGAGTGTTTTTACTCAACTGTGCATGCAGAGTGCTCCAAATTGAGCATGACCATGGATGTCCTAGGGCAGCAGTTCCAAGATGCTTTTAGGGTATTCATGAAGTCAAAACTAATTTCATAATAATGCTAAAATGATATTTACATAATCCACATGAACAGAAGTTCTTTGAGGTACTCAATATTTTTTAGAATGTAAAGGGATTCGGAGACCCAAAAGATGGAGAACAACTGCCTTAGTGATCACTTTGGCCTGCCCTTCCCCATGCGCACTCACCAGCCACCAACACTAAAAACTACCTGTCTTCACTTTTTTCTAACTGAAAGGGTGAGGGCAGGAAAATGGAGTTCACAGTGGAGTAAGTCAGTTTATGTGTCAGGGTTTTTTAAATGGTTCATAGCAGTGAGTTTCAGTAGTAAATGTTTTGTATTCAGTGGTAAATTGATTGTATTCAGTACTAAACATATTGAAAACTATTTTTGTACCCACTTCCTGGGACCACAGGCTTAAACCTCATGAATGACAGAAAGTATGCTTATTCATAATAAAAGTCAACATTTTACTCTCAGAAGTTTGGCTGAGTGTACCTGAGAGCCAGGGTCACTTATTGACCACTCATCACCTTTGCATTGGTACATGTCAAGATTTCTGATATTTCTAATTACAGATAAGATGCTGACAGAACTCCTAGGAAATAGATATGAATTTTTTTCGGGGGGGAGTTCAGTCTTATGAGTGATCAAGAACAATCACCACTGTTGTTCAGCCAATTTTCTTTAAGTGCAGCTGAAGCAGGGTTCCTTCTGAAGAGTGGTAGCAATATTTTAGCAGACTCTTGGCTCCCTGACAAAAGCAAAATGCCACCACAATCTGAGGGAATGACAATGTTATTAAAAAGATTGTTATTGTAAAGCACTGTATACCAGCTGCTCTATCTGCAACAGGCTTAGTTCTTCTCTGCATCTAAGTTTGATACTTCAAGAGACCCAGTAGTTCTTCCTAAGGTCTCATCTGTAGCCAAACCTCAAATATCCAGAGCAGTGTTCAACTGAGAGACCATGTGGATAAAAAGCAAGCTTCATGGTCAGTAGGAGCTGGGTTCAGGTCTTACCTCTGACATATGCTAATCCTGTGACTCTGAATAAGGAAATAAGTCATTTAACTTTTCAGTGTTGCCCCCAGACAACTTGAAGACTAAAAGTAAAGCTACTTTGGTAGAGGAAGTTTCTTGATTGGGAGTTCCCTATACCAATGGAAACATAGATCTAGAACCACTCTCAATATTCCTTAAACCACTCCCCACCCCAAATAAAATGAAAACCACTTCAATTAACCAAAAGATTTTGCTAACTATATTTTTAGAATGAATAATAAAGTCCTCTCCCCAAAATAGTCCCAAAATTCTTTAGGGAAAAAAAACACTTCCATTGGAAATCATGGAATCATGACAGATACAGATGTAGCCCAGGCAGGCAGCATGGTACAGTAGGAAAATCATGCTGAATTTAGAGTCAAAAAACCTGGATTCATATATCTAAACTCTGTTACTTATATAGCCTTTGTGATGGTGGGCCAGTCACTTCCCTTCTGGGACCATAGTTTCCTCATTTCCAAAAGAAGACAGTTGGAGAAGATGATTCTTTCTTGCTTCAAATTCTGTGATCATATACCTTCTAATTCTATCATCTTGGAGGATGAGAATTAATGTTCAGGATAACATCAAGGTCCAGAGACATAGTCCATTCTTAAAGATTCAGCTGTGTTTCCCTGGACTATACTTACCAAGGACGGCAAGCTGACTCAAACATTTTAGAAATTTGTTTTCAATAATCATCAGATTTTAGAGCAAGAAAAGGGTTTGATTTGTTGTTGTTGTCATTGACTTGGTTAAACTAAAAATACGTAACTCAAAATATCTCATTCTTGAAACTCTTCTTGAGTATACTGCAGAGGTTCTACGCCATGTCATTTTCTTGTTCTCTCAAAGTGAGAGTATTCCCAAGTATCTTAGACATTTCATGAATGACCCTTCAGCTAGTTTCCAAAGTGGAATCTCTAAGTTGTCAACGTGGGAGAGAAAAGATAGTAGACTAACTTTTGTGAAAGGGAGTCTTTCTCTTAAAATTATATCATTCATCATGCAATATATACTAAGTATATACATATATGTATATACTACATGCTAAGTATATGCTACATGCAACTGTACAACATACAAATCTGGCTATTACTAACTGATTTGCCCTCAAAAGGTGGACATCCATAACTGCATCAATACTATTTTATTCAGAATGTGAAGGGGAGGAAAATACAATTTGAGATGGGAAAGGAAAAAAGAAAATGCCCATAGAAACCAGACTTATTTTGGTCAACTGAATTCAAAATCAAAATTCTGGTGGGGGGAAGGAGATGGACTTAATCTCTCAAATTTTTCCTAAGCTACTCTGTCAATACTTGACATCTAGTGACATTTAAAGATTTGCCATGTATTGTCCTTTGTGAAGATTTAAGGCTGTTTTGGTGGAGTCTGTGGCACTAATCTGTACTGTTTTCAACCCTCCCTTCTTTCAGAGACCCTGCCCCTACTGGAAAACTTAACCATTTCCGACATTAATCCCCATGGGTTCACAGTTTCCTGGATGGCATTGGAGAATGCCTTTGACAGCTTTCTAGTAATCGTGGTGGATTCTGGCAAGCTGCTGGACCCCCAGGAGTTCACACTTTCAGGAGCCCAGAGGAAACTGGAGCTTAAAGGCCTCATAACTGGCATCGGCTATGAGGTTATGCTTTTCGGCTTGGCCCAAGGGCACCAAACAAAGCCCTTGAGTGCTGTGGTTTTTACAGGTATTTCCATTCAAGTGAACCATTCTCTTCCTCTGTTCAGTCTTCTCTTCCATCCCCATGTTTTCACTTGGGAGACATTTCATGCAGTCATATGCCAAATTACCATGGCTTCTATATTCCTGTCCTCATCACAGCTGTACATTTCATAGATGGGACCAGTTCATTCATACATCCTTTGCATTCTCCCTTGTCTTCTGTCCTATCTTACATTCCTGACGTGAGAAGGTCGAAATGTCACCATGTTGCTTTCAAAATGTCTTAGAGGTTCTCAGCTGAGTGTCTATTCCACATTCTACTTATCCATCATCATCTTTCCTGGTCCCCAGATGAATTTCAGCCTTCTCAAAAGAAATATATCTGAGTGATATATTTCTGAAAACCTGTCAATAACATCTGCCATCTATAAAGTCTTAACTCATGGAACATTGTCAAGTGTTATAGTCACTGGACACTGAAATGCAAAATTCTTTGGGAGAAGCTGACACGCTGGAGATATTCCTAAACACAGACTAAATCCATAATTTTGTGATGATTCAAAGGTCTTGCCTGAGAAATATGGCATTAATCATTATCACAGTTCAAATTTGCTTTTCCAGGGAGGAAATCTGTCACTTTTAGGGCAAAGTCAAGGTGGGCCCTTTGGTCCTATGGATGTAGGTTCAAAGATACAGTGCCTTACTACTACCAGGGAAAAATTCAGCACTCCCTCTCAAAGGACTGTCTGTCTTGATTCGGTCTCTAGAACAAAGTAGAAAGATAAAGAACTTCTAAATATTACTTTGTTCTAGCAGAAAAAAATAATAAGGAAAATGATCATGGGCAGCACTATGCAACTCATTATGGGTTTATTTGTATTTTACCAGAAAGGTTTTACAAAGGATAGACATAGAGCCATTGGAAGATAAAGAACAAACAAATTATTTGCTTTTAACTTGTTTAATATCGCATGAATGACAGCAACGGTAACGGTGTGTGTCCAGATGTAACTTAGTGTCATCAATTTTAGAAAAAGTTCATGCATGCATACAAGCATTTGTACTAACTCTAGCTCTGTTGGAACTTTTTTTTTTTTTCTGTCTGAGCGCATTTATTTTTTGGTAACTAAGAGATTTTTCACTCCTCTGACCTGGTGCATCACTGCATATTGACATCCTCACTGAACAGAAGAGCACAGTTGGTCATTAAAATGACTTTTTCTCTCCTACCTCTTCCACTCTTTTCCCCCTCTAGAAGCAGAACCAGAAGTTGACAACCTTCTGGTTTCAGATGCCACCCCAGATGGTTTCCGTCTCTCTTGGACGGCAGATGAAGGGGTCTTCGACAGTTTTGTTCTTAAAATCAGGGATACTAAAAAGCAAGCTGATCCACTGGAAGTAATCGTACCAGCCCAGGAACGTACCAGGGATATAACAGGTCTCAAAGAGGGAACTGTATACGATATTGAACTCTATGGATTAATCAGTGGACGGCGATCCCAGCCAATCAATGCCATTGCAACCACAGGTATTGACCAATACATAGAGAAGACAGATGGTGCTTATCTTGCGCTTAATTATTGCAAAGAGTGTCACTCATTCAAATTTTTTAAGTAATGATTTTCACTTGGAGGTGGTGGGAGAGTGATGGAGACGGGACTATTTCCTTTACTGTGCATTTAAGTCACATCATGCTGGGTTAATAGAAAAACTGTATGTGGATTCCATAGATTATATTTGTGAAGTTGTATAAATGAATTGGGGAAGGGGGTGAGGAGAAGGGAATAAGCATTTTTATGGCTCCTATTGTGTACCAGATACAATCTCATTTGCTCCTCACAGCAACCCTGCAAGGTAAGTACTATCATTATCCTCCTTAAACAATTGAAGAGACTGAAGTAAAACTCTAGTGGTTAGGTGATTTTCTCAGTGTCAAGCAGTAAGTATATGAAACCACATTTGAACTCCAGGCCCAGTGCTCTCTTCCCCTGTGCCACCAAACTGTCTCTATGGAGAAAAATATTGTTAGAGAATTAGTATATTAAAGTGAAAAGAGTATCGAACTCAGGAGAAACTGGGTTCAAATCTTGCAGCCTATACTTAAGAGTTATGCATTTAAGCCCACTTACTTTCTCTAAGGCACAATGTCTTCTTCTGCAAAATGAGGATAATAGTAGTATTTCTTCACCGGGTAGTTGGAAGGATCAAATGAGATAATGCTTATAAAGTCCTTTGTTAACTTTAAAGCTCTCTACAAATATTAACATTATTACCATCATGGAAAGATATGAGAAGTTAGAGGGAATAATAAGAAATTGAAGGTATCTCTAAAAACAGGGCATCTAGGTGGCACAGTGGATAGAGCCCTAGGCTTGGAATGATGTACACTCATCTTCCTATTCAAATCTGGTCTCTTACTAGATTGCTAGTTATGTAACCCTGGGCAAGTCACTTAACCCTGTCTGCCTCAGTTTCCTCATCTATAAAATGAGCTAGAGAAGGAAATGACAGACCATTCTAATATATTTGCCAAAAAAAATAATAAATAGGGTCACTGAATCAGACACAATGGAAAAATGAAACAAATTTCCAAAAATAGCATTTCAGCAATGTTGCTGCATAAGATCTAGCCCCTGTTTGGTCATATCTATAGTGGATGTAAGACAAGCAAAATAATATATCTGCCCTTATCACCAGAATAGGATCCCGTATTCTGCTGGGAATTTCTAGAAATCTTCCAAGAGTTCACTAAGTGTCCTATCTGGTGACCATTTCACTACAGAAAAGTTATGTCTTTTTGAGTGACCATATGCTTGTAAGAATTGATGACATGCAGAGCCTCTGAATACTTTGGTGAAGACTCAAAAAAAAATGCAGTGTGGAAGAGGGGAAAGGATGCTGGATTTGGAGTCAGATAACATGAATTCAAATCCTGGCTCTTACACTTACTGGATGGGTCATTGAAGGCATTTCCCTCAATCTCATGTGAGCTTCATTTCCCTCATCTGTAAAATGGGCATATCACTAATACTTACATGATGTGATCAAGTGTGGATTGGGCTTCACAAAGAAAAATTCATGTTTGGATCATGCACTAAGGTTATTCTGATCATGTTTAGAGAATCATGAAAGACATTAAAATGCTCCCTGAGCTCCAAGACTGAGCCCTCCAGAGCCTTTTGGAGGAGTTCCATTTCCAGTTCTTATTCCCCATCACTACTCCCATCCTTTATAAAAAAAAAAAAGGTGCCAGATCAAAATGGGAAGACCACGATTTTGACCCCAGTTTATAAGCAGGACATTTTCAAGTTTATTTTTGATTGCTATTCTTGTCTCAATTGTTTGTTTTCAAGAGAGAGGTCTCACACTTCTAAAGAAAGAATAAGAATGAGATTTAAAAAAAAAGAAAGGAAGGCAGAATCGATTTGATTTGTCTCTCTGAGACCACAAATGTGCATAGGTTTCATAGCCAGAGTATGTGTGTGTGCGTGTATTGGCAAGAAGAGGGAGTGAGGTAATGTCAGAAACAGTGTAAGGGATAATTTCCACTTTTCCTGTTCCTCATCTTTATTATTATTCTTTCTTGTTTTGTTCCACTTCATCTGTCTGTCTGTCTCTTTTTCCCTTTTTCCATAGGCCATTTTAAAAAGCAGATTTTCACAAGACATCTTAACTAAGCTCTTTCCATCCTTGGAGCTCACCCTTCCTTTGTGCCTTTGAGGGATAACTTCCCTTTTCATCCTCCCTTTGGTCCATTCTATTTCCCCATAACAGAATTTTCTTTCCTTGGAACAGGAGGTCTTCAGATCTTTTGTCTTTTTCAGGGTCCAGGAAGCAGATCTAGAACACACATTACTGAGGAGACCAAAATAGAAACTTGGTGAAGCTCCCACTTTTGGGAAGTGAGCTCCCAGCTCTTTCCTGGTAGCCCCTGAGGTCACTCAAAGGTTCCAAATGGAGCAGTTGTCAAAATATGTTTGCCTCATACCTGGTGTTTCTTTCTACTCAGTAAAATATAGGTAGCAGGCATCAGAAGTCATATTTCTCATTCTAAAAATTCTGTCTCCCCAACTCCCTGATATTTCCAACCAATTCAAAAAACTTCTCTATAAATGCCAAGTTGCCTCTTAAGAGATGCTGCAGTCATCTTCCAGTAACTCACAGTGAAGGCAGTGCTTACACATAGACAGATAATATAATGTTATAAAAAGAAAAATGAGCAAGGAGTCAGAAAACCTGGGTTGTAGCCCCAACCATGTCACCAACTAATGTGTGTCCTTGGAACACGCAGTAGCTTTCCTTCTCTGGGTCTACCTTTTGTCGTGTATCAAATAAAGGGACTGGGTTAGATTCATCTACTCATTCATTCAACCAACATTTCTGAAGTGTCTACTATGTACAAAAAAACCACACATAAAGTGTAAGTGTGTAGACGTATCAGCTTTAAATAAGATGCAGACTCTCCCCAGTTGGAGTTTGTAATCTAGTAGGAAGATAAGATTTAAAAGTGCAGATAAGTATACTTCATAATAGGCAGCAAAATGGCTCAGTGGATAGGGTGGTAGGACTGGAGTTAGAAAGACATGAGTTCAAATCCAGCCTCAGACACTTACTAGCTGTGTGACCCTGGGCAACTCACTTAACCTGCTTGCCTAAATGCACCAGGGAAGGAAGTAACAAACCACTACAGTATCTTTGTCAAGATACTCATGGAAAGCACTGGCAAGCCCTTGTCCTCCAGGTCTCAAAGAGTTGAACATGACTGAAATTCATTAGAAATGCATTAGAAATTCACCCACTTAGACTAGATCTAGCTCTGTTAGACTAACTAGGGGTGGGGAACCTGCAGCCTTGAGGGCACATGTGGCCTTCTAGGTCCTCAGGTCTTTTGACTAAGTTCAAGTTTTACAGAACAAATCCTTTTATTATGGGGATTTGTTCTGTGAAGTTTGGATTCAGTCAAAGGGCTGCACTTGAGGACCTAGAGGACCACATGTGGCCTGAAGGCCCACCCCTGGAAAACAATCTCTAAGATTCCTTCAGGCTCAGAGCCTATGATTCTAGAGAATCACTAATGTGGTTTTGTTGGAAGGCTACTAGGAAATCTCCCCACCTAAAAATGTTCTGTGGGTTCATAGGCTTTAGAGCTAGAAAGGACCTAATAAATTACATAGTCTAGTCTCCTCATTTTACAGAGAAGGAAAAGAAGACCCAGATATGGAAATGACTTGCCCAAGGATACATGGCTGTCAGTGGTAGAGTCTGACACTCTGGTTCTCTTCCCTGT
Source organism: Notamacropus eugenii (assembly GCF_028372415.1). Lineage (NCBI taxonomy): Eukaryota > Metazoa > Chordata > Mammalia > Diprotodontia > Macropodidae > Notamacropus > Notamacropus eugenii. Next base: position 434,352,899 of record NC_092872.1, on the reverse strand, counting down.
GAAAATCTGAGCGCTTCAGTATTCATCCTGATAAAGTCAGTCTTGCAAGGGGAACTATACTCATGGTTATAACATAGTTATAAAGGGTATCACCAACTCCATCACCTCCACCAGCATCTACTAAATTAATCCCATTGGGTTCTGCTGACTTTTAGGGAATAAATGTTCTGAAACATACCCTTGGACAAGTCTCTTCCTATCTCTAGGCTGTCGCCTTATGTATAAAATGAGTGGTTAGAATGTATTTTGTTTAAGATTCTTTTCAGCTTTCAAATCTTATAAACTCATTAGTACTAGATGGGTACAGAAGTGGAATTATGAAGTTAGGAAAACTTATGTTTGTCCTCACTCCATTACACACTCCTCTCTCTAAGATCCCTCCTTTCTCTCTCCTAGATCAAGTTCTGAGTGTGTTCATATTATCTCCCGGGTGACCAGATCTTCTCATTGTACACAGACACATGTAACACACACATACACACACACAAATTCTGAGACTTTCTCCTTTCCTTGGATATATAGCATATTGATAGAATTCATTCTTCCTGAATGAAAAGCAGACATCAAGTGGTAATTAAGGAATCACATTTTTAATAAAATTCTAATTCTATTTTCAGATGAAAGAATTTTACATCTGCAGGACTCAGAATGAACAGAAATCTCTATGGTTCACTTTCTTAGGATGAAAGGCTAATAATGCCTGCTGTCATAGGAAGAATGATCGACTGCAATGCAAAGTTTCAGAACTTTTTTTTTCATTTGCTGTTGTGCTATCTCTTTTTCAGCTATGGGATCACCAAAAGAAATCTCCTTCTCTGACATCACTGAAAACTCTGCCACTGTTAGCTGGACAGCACCCACTTCACAAGTGGAGAACTTCAGGATTACATATGTCCCCATTGCAGGAGGTGAGAGAGTCTGGGGCAAAGAGGAAAGAATTGAGACACCCTGGAAATTTGGGGTGAATCAGGAAAAGGAACCTGATGCATTCTGGATCTCTCATTTTGCTGAAGGGAAGAAAGTTCCTCCTGTTTTTCTCCTTTTTGAGACTAACTCTGAGAAAGCTAACATAAAATAGCCTTGGTAAACTCTATAGTCTTAGAATGTCAGTGTGGAAGAATGAACGAATGAATGAATGAATGAATGAATGAATGAATGAATGAATGAATGAAAAGAACTTATTGAAGTTTACTATGTGCCAAACACTATGCTAAGTACTAGGGATACAAGTAGAAAAAGCAACACAATCCCTGCTTTCAAGGAGTTTATACACTAACTGGGGGAGAAAACAAATCTAAGTCCAGCTACAGGGCAAATAGCAAGGTCCAGGAGTCCTTAGGATACATCAGCAGATTAGATGGCAATGTATAGTGTTGCGTCTAGAGGAAGGAAAAGTATGGCTGCTAGTAAGCCCCAGAAGACCTTGGACAAATGCCAGGATTTGTTAGTCCTCCACTTTATCATAGTTGGTGATTCCCAACTCATTCAAGTGGTGTAAGCAGGAATGCCCCTCTTCCCAGCAGGCTCCCTAGTATGGATTCTTGGCAGTCCTGGGTCAGGGAAAAGATTAAGGAAAGGCAAAGGGGGATGGGTGCTTTAAAAGTCATTTACTCTAACCCTCTCCTCAGTGCATGAACTCTTTTAACAACCTTCCTCTCGAATGTATCTCACAGGTTGAAGATATTGTAGGCTTCCATTTATGACACCCAGATCTCAGTGGTTTAAAACTAGTAAGACAAAGGCTTTGATATTAATTGTGGGAACCATATCCCTAAAGGCCCCTAATCTGAGGAAACTGTGTGTCTATTAATGGGTAGATTGCTCTAGGTCATCCCTAAATGTAGACAAGTGCTAACTCCCTAGATGTACTCTTTCCTCATCAGTCCTTTAAGAGTCAGAGTCTTTTCAACTCACAGGACCACAATAGAAGAGTCATTTTCCTTTTCTTAAAAAGTAAACCTATAGGGCCCTATGACCCCAAAGCCTTTGTCCCAGGCAAAAGCAGTTGGAGACCTTATTATGAACTCTCGTCCACCCACCACTATGAAAATGAAGTAATCCATTCATTTATACAAAAAAAGCACGTAGAAATGAGAGGACTCAAAATTCTCAGTGTTGTTGACCAGAAGAAAGAACATGCCAAATACAATCACTCTCTCCTCCTATACAGTGTCTACAGAGTCCCAACTCCTGAGTAAACAATAGCTAATATTAGCTCACCGATATTTAGCACTTTAAGGTCTACAAAGTGCTTTGCATATGTTATCTCAGCTGATTTAAGTTGGTGATGGGACCTTCTCAGGCAGAAACCAGTATGTTCATAATACCCAGGCCAACATGTTTGGTGGATAGAATATCTAACACAGACAGTTTGGAAGACATTCTGAGAAGAAAAAATAAACTGTACCACATGCCAATCTGCTCCTGAAAGAAGACTTGCCATTTTAAGTTTGTTGTAACTTTATAGTTTTTTCTCTCCAACCTAAGATTATTTTGGCATATGTACCAATGGAAAAAACATTTTAAGAAAATAAAGCTTCTTCACTGTAAAGCTGGGAGCCAATGATGGTTTTAAGGAAGTAATTTCTTTTTGAAAAATGTACAGTTGTATTTCAAAGGCTGGTGTGTGTGTATGTGTGTGCATGTATGGATATGTGTGTGTGTGTACACATGCATGTGTGTGTGTAGACAGCTACCTAAAAGAGGGGGCAGAGATTCCAGCCTCCCCCATGGCTCATCTGATGCCAGTTTCTTTTGCTGTGTTCCAGGAACACCTTCAGTGGTGACAGTGGATGGAAGCAAGACTCAGACTGGGCTGGTGAGACTGATGCCTGGAGTAGAATACCTTGTCAGTATCATCTCAATCAAGGGCTTTGAGGAAAGTGAGCCTGTGACAGGAACTCTCACAACAGGTACCATTTCATCAAGCAAAATGTCCTTTCCCATGGCTTTATCCTCGTCTTTCTGACAGCATCTTCTCTCATATCACAGCAACAGAGGATATTTGTAATCCAGTACATCTTTTGTTCCCTGACTCTTGACTGCTCCCTTAAATTTTAAAAAGTGACATTTACTAAGCACCTACTGTATGTAACATACTGTGCCAGGTGCTCAAGATTTCCCTGCAACATTAATATTCCATAAAAAGATAAGCTCACTATAAGGGAGCTAAAATGTAAGGTGGTGCCATAACTGGCACAGGAGAATCTTGATGGCAGCTAGAAGGAATTGGGAAGAAAGCATACCTTTATAAAGTGCCTACTATGTGCCAGGCCCTGTTCTGAGCACTTTATAAATTATATTTCACATGGTCCTCAAAACAACCCTGGGAGGTAGATGCAATTTATCCCCATTTTACATTTGAGCAAACTGAGACAGACAGAGAGCTAAGTGATTTGCCCAAGATCATATAGCTACTAAGTATTTGAGGGTTTATTTGAACTCTGGTCTTCCTAACTTCAGGCCCACCTAGTTGCTTTCAGGAATAGTGGATAGAGTGTTGTATTTGGAGTCAGGGAAAAATGAACTTCAGACACTTAGTGGCTATATCACCCTGGGTAAGTCACTTAGCCTCTAATGACCTTTCATGTCCCCCTCTCTCTGATCTTTTTCTCTTCCTCTGTTGTCTCTCCCCCCCTCCATTCAATCATAAGTTCTTTGAGGGCAGGGACTGTCTTTTTTATTTGTATTCATAACCCCAGCACTGAGCACAGTGAGCGGCTCATAGTAGGCACTTACATGTTTATTGACTACTATTGACAATTTCCTCATGTTTGAAATGGGGATAACAATAGCACCTGCTTCACAGAATGGTTATGTGGATCAAAAGTTATGATCCATGTAGCAAGTACTTTGTGAACTTTAAAGTGTAATGTAAATGCTACTATTAGAATGTGAGAATTTGGAATATTAGGACTGAAAGGAACCTTAGGACAGAGAATACCAGAGCCAGAAAGAGCAACAGATATCATATTAAGTCCAGTCTTTCCTCTGAAAAAGAAGGAAATAAACAGCTCTCTGTGACACAGTCCCCTCTTTCTCTTCAGCCCTGGATGGCCCCTCAGGTTTGGTGGCAGCTAATATCACTGACTCAGATGCCTTGGCCATGTGGCAGCCAGCCATCGCTACTGTGGACAGCTATGTCATCTCCTACAGTGGAGACAACGGTAATGTCAGAGTTTCTCTCCCTTCTTTCCATGGCACTTAAAACAGAGTTCTCTCATCCCACCAGAAATTTCATCTTTTCACTGTCATATTTAGGAAAGAACAAAAGTTCAATAGGTTAGTAATTTTGCCTTAGAGGACATTACTCCCGAGTCTACATTTGTTTCTTCAGAACCCTGGCTGAGGCCATCAAAGATTACTCCTCTGCTTGTTGTTAAGCAAAGCAGGAGAATATTGTGGTTTCATCAAGTGAATTCAGTAGGAACATTCCATCCAGGTGAAAAAATGAAAAGGAAATCTCTAGCATCTCTCTAATTGTCCAAGTTTTCCAGTTACTCGTCTAGCCTACATGGAGCCCATATCACTTTATCAACATGAAGGAGCCCCTTGGAAGAAGGTAGCTTTCTGGTCATCACTCCCCTCCAGAAGAGGGAGTGGAAGACCCAGAAGCTTGGCCCATAGGCCCAAGCTGATCTGGGGAGGCCAAAAAACATCACTATTCCACACAGAGTCCCCAGAACAAGTCAGCAACAGCAAGCTTTGAATTTGTTTTTAAATTCTTCTTCCTCTTTGCAACTACTAAAAAGAATAATCTGTGCAGGCCAGAGAAAGGGAGATTTTTTTCTGAATCCCTAGAGTGTTTTCTTATAATCCCAGAAATCCAAACCAAAAAAGTAAATGTTTATTCTTAGAAATCCAACCAAGAAATCATGATGGACCTCATGAAAATCAGGAGGGCAGGAATAAAGAAATATCTCTAACACTGATATCATTGTGGTTTGGTTTTCATGGGATTGTGTCTTGGGCAGAGAAGATAAAGTGAGATGATTAATTGCATCTCCTTAAGTAGATATTTTTGATCCTTCCACTTATTGTGTTGATTTAAGAGTTTTGAACTATTGGAAAGGGTTAGCAATTGAGGAGGGTGAGGGAAATAGTCCATGGAAGAAGACAGGAAATAGTGCAGATGAAGTGGAACTAAAGACTAGGAAGTCTACTTGCAAAGTTATTATACTGCCTTCCATTTTTTTTTTAAGTTAGCCTGGTTAAAGAACTACTTAGGTTTGTAACATGTGGAAAGCATCTTCTGTCCCCAACTTCACCTTCTGATTTCATGCCCAGAAAAATCCAATTTCATTATGATAAATCCTTTGTATCAGGCTTGAGAGAAATATAGGAATCTGAGTCCCTTCAGAAATCAAATTAGATTTCCCCAGAGGGTCACTAAAGGTTTTCATCTTCGAAGGAACTGAGTTTTCTGCTTTCCAATATGGTTAATGTCTCAAACTTCACTTTAACTGTCCCTATTCATGTCTTTGATGTTTAGTGCCAGAAGTGACTCAAACAGTATCTGGGAACACGGTGGAATATGCTTTGAATGACCTTGTGCCTGCAACAGAGTATACGCTAAGGATCTTTGCAGAGAAGGGGCCCCAGAAAAGTTCCATAATCACCACTCATTTCACAACAGGTACTAATTAATGTTAGCAGCCTTGCCTGAAACCAATCCTTCTTTGTGTCCAATGTTAAACTGCACACACCAGCATCAACAGAAACCATTAATGCTTATTCTTTAAAGACATCAAAAATAAACAAACTATGAGCCTATTCAGCATTTAACCGAAATAAACTTGTTCTCTCAATGGGAAAAGTTTTTAAGTGGAAAGCCCTTTAGGTAAAGATCAGTCCACTTTGACCCTAAAGCCAGCATTTTAAAGACTTGGCTTATACACGAGAAACCATTTGAAGGGATCTTTGCAAGTTAAGTTTTGCCAGATGCCCATTATAATTTTATACATCACAATCTTTTCATGAACTTTAATGAAATGGTGACTGTGTTTCTGCCAAATCTTATTCCCCAGAGGTAAGTGCCAACACCGATTTCTACCTGCCCTTTTCCCCAAAGACTCACAGTATATTAGGGCTGAAGAAAGGGACCTTATGGATCCCTAAGACCAAACCTCCATTTTACAGATGAGGAAAAGGAAGATCCAGATGCTGTTAGCATCTATGGTCACACAAGTAGCAAATAGGGAGGCTCTTGAAAAAATTCAAGGAGATCATAATTTTTGCCTCCATCAACATCCTAAGATCTCCACCTTCCAAGATCAATTATTCCAAAGTTTCAAGGGCTTTCAGAAGAGAATAGATCCCCTGGTTGTTATATGAATTTATGGAACTAGGATAATTTTCATGCTGGATCTACCACAAACTCCCTGTATGACTTTGGACAAGTCCTTTCCTTTTTTGGACTTCACATTTAACATTTGCAAAATCAAGGGATTTACATAAGATGTACGCTAAGATCCCTTCCAGTTCTGATGATTCAAGATTTTCTAATTCTATACATTTCTGGAAGAGGGGATTTAAATTAGGAAATCACGTGAGTGCCCTGTAAATTCTTCTTTTTAATGTTGGATATCAAAGTCACAAAGATGAGTCTTATGCCACCAGTCCCTCTGATTACATAGATTCCACATCATTTATTTCTCCATATTAAGCTCTTACCTTTGTAAAATTAAGGACAGAGACAGGGGGAGAGGAGATCAGATGATTTCCAAGATCATTTCTAGCTCTAACGTCCTAATATTTTATAGCCTACAGACAAAGCCTAAATCTATGATCAAGTTTTCTACAACCACCAACAGAAAGTTTATTCTACATAACTACTTCTAGTTACAATCAATTTATTTTTTTCCCTGGACTTAAGACAGCCTTTACATTGCCCATCCCAGAAATTGAATAATTCACGAATAATTCAAGAGTCCATGTACATGTACAGAAACATAAACTACTCAGATAGCCCATTCAATTTACCTATGAAGACATTTTTGAAAACTCCCCTAAGCAAATATTCCCCATTCACCTTAGATCTGTACCAGCTGATCAAGCCACAGCCTCATCATGGGTGATTGGCAAGACTCAGATGTCCTGGGTCTTCCTAATCTACCCAGCATTGGTATCTTGCCATATTCCCTGACATTGGCTCTCTTCAGGAGCCATCACGGACAATTGTTACATTTGTCATAGGATATATGAGTATTGAAAGGGATATTCAAGATCATTTGTTCAATTCCATCATCTTCCAAGGGGGACAAACTGAAGCCGACAGAGAGAAAGAGCTTGAGCAAAGCCATACAATGACTTAGTAAAGGAGTAAGATTGACAATCGAGGTCTTTAGGTTCCCAGTCCAAGAATGTTCTAATGCACCATTCTGCCTCCTCTGTTATTAAATACCTTGTCTTTTCTAGACCTAGATTCTCCAAGAGATTTGGTGGCAACTGAGGTTCAATCAGAAACAGCGCTGTTAAAATGGAAGCCTCCTCGTGCACCTATTACCGGTTATCTCCTCATCTACGAATCAGTGGATGGAACCATCAAGGTACCTGAACAACTTGTCACTGACATTATTTAGCACTGAGATTGTCTCAGATGTAAAAGAGAAATAAACAAGTAACTAATACAGTAGAGTATTGTACTTGCAGTCAGAAAGATGAGTTTCAAGTCTGTCTCAGATACTTCCTAGATGTGTAGCCCTAGGCAAATTACTGAAACTCTCTCATCCTCACTTTCTTCACCTATAAAATGTGGAGGATAAGAATAAGAATACCTATGCCATAGAGTTGTCGTAAGGATCAAATGTTATTATATGCAAAACATTTTGCAAGCTTTAAAACTCTACAAAGTATTTTTTGTTACTGTTATTATATAACAGTAAGTCATCCTTCTATAGAGAAGTAAAAAAAAAATACTTTCCTCATCTCAAGGCAGCTAGATGGTACAGTGAATAGTGCTAGGCCTGGAGTCAGGAAAAACCAGGTTTGAATCTGGCCCAAAACACTTACTAGTTTGGCCAAGTCTCTTAGCCTCTGTCTGATTCAGTTTGTTCAACTATAAAAGGGAAATAATAGAACCTACCTCCCAAGGTTGCTGTGAGGATAAAATTAGTTCATATTTTTAAAGTACTTAGCACAATGCTTGGTACATTGTACAGCTATATAAATGCTAGCTACCATCCATACTATCACCATCATTATTACTATTACAGTTCTTTGAAGTAGATGATACAAGTGTATAGTGAGAACTGTTTTTTTCCCAAACTGGGGCTCAGAAAATTTAAGTGACTTGCTAAGAACCACATGGCAGACAGAGGTGCATAGGGTGCTGGGCCTAAAGTAAGGAAGACTCATTTTTGTGAGTTCAAATATGACCTCAGATATTTGCTAGCTGGGTAACCCTAAGAAAATCACTTAACCCTGTTTGCCTCAGTCTTGTAAATGATCTGGAGAAGGAAATGGCAAATCCCTCTAATATATTTGCCAAGAAAATCCTAAATAGGCTCATGAAGAGTCGGACATGATGGATAAATGACTGGTTTAAGGGCCACACAAGCTAACAAGTGTTTTAAGTAGGTCTCAGACTCAAGTCCCTTGACTCAGTCTAGTGTTTTCACCATTCTACTCAACTCCAGATCCTGTAGGCCCTCCCTGAATCTGGTGGTCCTTGGATACTTTATGTGTTTTGGTTTTTTTTGAGGAGAGAAATATTTCTTCTTCTGCCACATTACAGAAACATGTACTTACATTTTTAAGATGTTAAAAAAAGTTTCACTGACATTAAAATATACCAAGTATAGAAAAATGTAGCTAATTATCTTTAGGGTAAAAAAAAATCATAATTTTACTTAAAACTTCATAACTAGCGAAGGTGTGATGCAATTAGGTAAGTCTCCACATAATTTAGGGAAGTGGCAATATCCTCTTCCTTGGCTTACAGTGATCAGTCAGTGGATCTGGGGATGCATATGTGCATAGTGGCCCATCAGTGCACAACCCATCCATCTATACCTTTGTATCCTGTGTAATTCTTGTCAGTCTTTTTGTGGTCACACCGGAGAATTTGCCCAATGCTCTGATAGTCTTCCTCTGGTTCAAGCTGTCCAGCTGTTATCTCTGGTGCTAAATGACTGAGCCACTTTCTTTTCCAATCAAACATGTCTTTGATGATGCCTTTTCTTGCAGAAAGGTCACCACTGGTTATATGCTGCTTATGCCCATCATTGCCATTGTCTTTTGTTTTCCCTGTGTAGTCTTCTTCCCCAGGTATATGCAGCTAAAGTCTAAGAAAATCAGTATTCTAAGCTATACAATATCATACATCTTGAGATGGCTTTCAAGGTCTTTATAAAATAAAGTCATGTAAAAAGGATAATGATATTCATTCAGTCAGTCATTTATTCACTTGGTCATTATCCTAATACCAACCTGCCTCTAAATTGCTTAGAAAAGTTTTTTTTCTAAAATAGCTATGGGCAACTGATAAGTAACTATCTGGTTACAATGTAATGAATACAGTAAGATACAACAGCATATACCTTCATAAACCTTCAAGGTAACAGACATGAAGGACTCAGAAAGTTCATGGATATTAAATGAATAGTCAGAGACATTTTCTATCCATTCCTAACCTGTCCCAACAGGACCCAATGTTATAAATGCTGTTCAAAAAATAATATATGAGGGAGAACTACAGTGTTGGTATCATTTGTATTTTGGTTGAAAAGGACAATGAATATGATATTTAAAAAGACTGAAAAGGGGGATTCCATGATGCATGATAACTGTAATGTATATTTCACACAACATTTTTATATTATAGTTGTCTATCTGTGTTTTTCTTATCACTCTACTAAACTAAGATGCATGATAGCATCTTCTCTATTTTTTTAACTTCCTAACACCCAGCACAGATTTGGTGCTTAGTGAATGGCAGATAAATAACTGAATGAATGAATAACATAGGGTGAACTCGCAGAGGGGTTCACAGTATTAAGAAGAAAATCCTTTGAGACTTCGGTTTTTCATTTTGTGGGGGGAGAAGAGGAAAGAGATAAAACTTCATCAAGTTGATAATTTACTTCTTGAAGGTGTCTCTAGAGCTATACTAAGTTATTCATTAGCACTTAAGCAATAGACATTCACTCACTGGAATTTCTTAGACATGGCCAATTATCACAGCAAAGAACATTAAAATAGTCCAAATGAGGTGGTCTACAGACTCATTCTCTTTCTGGTATATTATTACCAGCATCATTTCTGAAGTATCTAGCCAGTTTCAGAAATCCATTCACTCGCTACAAGTGTTTATCTATATAGCCATCTGTTCCAAAACAATCTCTTGAGAGAATGCTCATAGCATTAGTGAGAAGTAAGCTGTATTTGAGTTGGGATTTCACCTCTGAAATGTTTGCCTTATCATATCTTTGCAAATTTATAGATAGACAGATAGAAAGAGATAGACTTAAATAGTAGATTTCACATAGTTGGTTCTTAACAAATGTGTGTTGAATGGTTGGGTTGATTTAATACAAAAACTGATTTATTAATACGAAAAATATCACTTTATATCTGCACAGTCCTTTCCATTTTTCAAACCATCTCACATATATTAACTCACTTCATCTTTTAAAAATTTCCTTCTGTGGTAGAAATGTAATATACAGCTAGAAATGATATACAGCTAGTTGCCAAATCTTTTGACTCTAAATCTAATGCTCTTTCCACTACGCCCCACAGCTTGGGACCCCAACCAAATTTTTGTGAAGCTTGCTTTTTTTCTAGATATGATTTCCCCATGTATTTTGAAGTTTCTTCCCCTTCCAAAGACATTCTCCGTATGGGGGCTGATTAGACAGTAGTTGACTCATTGCTTACAACACAAACCATATAAAGCCTAATGGTTTTGATGGTTTAACTAGTGATTGTGGAATTCTGTACAGTATTTCTTGTGTTTTTGAAAAGAGGAATGGGATACACTTAATTTAAAACCTGGATGCCAAATTTAAATTCTGGATCATACATCTAGAAATGGAAGGTAACTCAGATGCCATATTACCTAATAATTTTATTTTATAAGTTAGGAAAGTGACATCCAGAGTAAGTGATTTTTCCAAGGTTACCAAAACAAGTAACAGTATCAGAGGTAGAACCTGAACCCAGGTCCTCTGACTCTACAGTCAGTTAATTCTCTTCCTACATTCAATTCTATATGTGTCAGGATTAAGAGAGGGGAAAAAAGGATATCTTGAAAACTGAAACTGATGAACTCAGAAGAACTCAGGAAGATAGTCCACAAAGCCATGTTTGAATTACATGGGCAGCTAAAGTGTTGCCAGAAAGAGCAGTCATCTGTGCCAAAGAGCCACCTAACTCCTGGTTATGCCTTCACATTTAGAAAGAAGACATCCTTTAACACTGAATCCATGGCCACCTACAATTCAAGCCCATATCACCACTTCCTCATTAGACCTTATCTAGACTACTACCATAGCTTCCTAACAGGTCCCATTATCTCCATCCACTGCTCTTTTCATTCCAGTCTACCCACACTTCCAGAGGAATCTCCCTGTAGGACTACTAAATGGTATTTTAATCATTCACTTAGTTCTGTGTCTTTTACTAAACTGTAAGATCCATTCAAACTCCCCCATTCTACCCTTCCAATCTTATCTCCTACTGCTATCCTAAATGCGATCTATGTGCCAATCTACCTGCCAAGCAATGTAATTTACTCAATTACATTTCCTGACAAGAAGGCTATCTTTGATTTTCAAACCCTACCCATCCTTCAATTCAGTTAAGTGTATTATTACATACTCACTAGACTCAGAGATATGAAAATAAACAAAGTAAAAATGAAAATAGTGCCTGCCCTCAAGAGGCTTAAAGTCTACTATGGTACAACATAGAAACAGACTAGAGTGAGGAGAGAGCAGACTGCAGGTATGATGGAGCAGGAAGTACAAAGACATGCAAATGGGACATAGAATGTCAAGGTCAAGAAAAAATAAATAGCATCCTAGTAGGGCTACGTTGAAGATTATATTATGAAGGGGAACAATATGACATGAATCTAGAATTACAGCTTAGGGCTAGCTGGTAGAGGACTGTAAAGTTTGTATTTCATCTCAGAAACAGAAAGGAGTCACTAGAGATATTTCAGCAAAGGGTGGCATTAGGAGATTGTGTGAAAGATGAAACAGAGAAGAGAGATACTAACAATAAGATGATCAATTAGGAATCTATTGCAATAGTGCAGGCAAGAAGTGATGAGGGCCTAAAGGATGGTATCAATTGTATGAATGGGGAAAAAGGGACCAATGCAAGAAGCTGTTGTGGCAACTGTCTGAATGCATAGTTTGCTGATCTGTGTTGATAGATGGAATTTCCTCACCAGAGATTCCTCGCACAAATGAGATTTTAGGCTGATGACTTGGCTCAGCTCTGCCTTACTTAAATCCAATTCACATGCAAGTCAAGACATTACCCTTGTGATATCATTGAGTCTCTTTGAGAATGAAGAATTAAAACAACAGATTCTGCCAAATACACACACACACACACACACACACACACACACATATTTATGTACACATATCCCTATGTATTCATGTATATGTCCACATATGTTTTCAAGGGAAAACCAAAAAATTATCGATTCAAGAACTTAAAACTGAAAACAAAGAGATAGAAAATTCTATCAATAATAAAATAAAAAATTTTCTAAGAACCTAAGCTAATAGTCAGTTCTATTCATTAGGGAACTCTGCTTTGCGAAACAAAAAAGAAAGAATGCAGAAGTCTAATGTTGTTTACTGTCTTCCTAGGAAGTCATCTTGGGACCTGACACAGACACCTACAGCCTCACAGAGCTGAGCCCATCCACGCACTATACAGCCAAAGTCCAGGCCTTGAAGGGAGCCCTGAGGAGTAAACTCAGTCAGACCATTTTCACAACAAGTAAGAAGTGTAACTGCAAATGGAAAGAAGGGTGTACATGATGGGGTTAACTCTGCTAGCGTTCCCCTGCTAGAGCATAAATAGCTTTCTATCAATTAGTTATTCAGAAATAGAATAGGCTGCCTCATAAAGTAGAGGGATTAGACCTGTTCTGCCTAAGCCCAGGGGGCATAACTGTGAGCAACGAGCTGCAAGAAGGCAGAACTTGGCTCCATGTAAGGAAAAACCTCCTAATAGGCAGAGCTCTCCAAAAGCAAAATGTGTGTGCTACCCTTAGAAGCAACAGGTTTCTCCGCCCTTGGGGTCTTTAAATGGAACTGTGTGCCCAGTTAGTGGGGATATTGTAAAAACCAAAAATTGTAATTGGTTAGGAATGTGTCAGACTGGATCATGTCTGGTGTCCTTTCCCATATTGAGATTCAGTGAATTAATGATGTTTTAGCAGGGATTTCATCAGTGGGCAGAAAGTTGAACTTGTTGACTTCTAAAGTATGTTCCAACAGAATTCTGCAATTCTCTGATAAGCAAGATTTAAGTTTGATTAAACTCATTCCTGTTCTTCCACCTTCTTACTTCACCTACATACGTTCACTCTATAAGCTTTTTTTTCTGTGTTCTTAACTCATAGCTGGACTCCTCTACCCATATCCCAAGGACTGTTCACAAACAATGCTGAATGGTGAGACAGCCTCTGGCCTGTACACTATCTATCTGAATGGCAATAAGACCCAGGCACTAAATGTCTTCTGTGACATGACCTCTGATGGAGGTGGATGGATTGTGAGTATAAATGAAGTAGATCCTATGTCTTACCTTCATTTTTCTCGATGTAGTATCATCATGGCAATACTAAGTTATCAATGTAGATGTATCCAGGAGTCAATCATCCTCTCTTATTTGTAAAATCCCAAGATCACTATCCAACTGCCAAAGGAATTTTATTCCTAAATAATATCCTGGGAAAAGAAATTATCCAATCAGTCAGAAAGTACTTATTAAGCACCTATTAGATGTCAAGCGCTGTTCTAAGCACTAGAGATACAAAGAAAAAATGAAACAGTTCCTGCCTTCAAGGAACTTACATTCATTCAACTGAGAGAGACAGGAAGTACACCTATAACTATATGCCAAATAAATACAAGGTAATTTTGAAGGAACAGACTCAATCACCTGAAGGGGAATAGGCTTTGAGGACAGGAGATTGAGAAAGGGACACCATAAATAGAAGCCTAGAGGGATAGTGCAGCTCCAGCTAACAATGACTATTCACAGGAGTTGAAGTTCAAGGAAAAGTCATCAGTGAACCAGTAAGATGGAAGGAAGGAAATCCTGAACCCCCTTTTTCCTAGATGTAGGCACAATCCATTTTGAAAGTTCTTGAAGTCTTTCTTATCCTCATATCAGGTGGCTGGTGGTCTCCACATTTCCATACAGTCTCTCTAAGTTTCCCTTATGACACTGGAATATCTTAGACTTTGGGGAGGCTGAACTGATTATTTGCAGAAAGAAATTTCATTTTAGCTAGAAGGAGGCAGTTGAAATATTAATAAACCAGCTTATCCTTCTCAGAAGGTTTAAAATACACACACACACACACACACACACACACACGACTACTTCCCTGAGAATTGTACAAGATAAAAAATAGCAACAAATATGCAAATAATTCCTATAAAATCACATCCCTAAATGTTTACAATTAGACAATTAGGGAGAACAACTACTGAATTCTTGTGCAAATTTTTTCTCAGTGGCTCCATGAAGTGGGGGAGGAAGAATCTGAGATAAAAAAGAGGGACGGGATCAGTTCATTTCTTTAGCTCAGTGATGGTGAGTCAAGACAAACAAACATGACCTTTGGGTAGGGACCTTTGTTAATCAGAGTCAATAGTTGCAGTTATATGAGAAGAGGAGGTACACTAATGTATGTGCCTTGTAGCCTACACCTGAAACGGGTTGATGGAAGTGATGGCTCATCATCATTAGGAAGAGAGCAGTTGACTTTCTTTTTGCTATGGCTTCAATCACATCCTTTGTTGCAACTTCAGGCTCAGTGAAAATGATGATAAGGTAGCACAGTTCCTGGCACATAATAGGTGCTGCATAAATGCCTGACTGACTCTCTGCTAACGGGCTGACTTTGTATTGTGGTTTATACTTTCTACAAGGCTCTCACGTGTGTTTTCTAATTTGAGTCTCACAATATCCCTGTCTATAAAGTAGACCTGGAATTATCATTCCTAATCTACAGATAAGAAAACTAGGCTCTTTGGAGAACAGCATGGAGCAGAGAAAAGAAGAGAGCGTTTGGAATTCTCAGTTCTTCCCCTAATAGTTGTGACCAAGGGCAAAACATAATCCTTTAGAGCCTTCATTTCTTTTTTTTTCCATAAAAGAGGAGTAATATTTATACTATATGTACTATATATCTCATGGAATTGTTAAAGAAAGATCTTTATAAATATTAAGACACAATAATGTAATTGTGAGCTATTTCCTTCAATTGCATTAACATTCAAAGAGATTCTTATTGCCTTTATAGGTATTTTTGAGACGTAGTAATGGACGTCAAGATTTCTACCAGAATTGGAGGACCTATGCTACTGGATTTGGGAAACTCAGAGATGAATTTTGGCTTGGTAATCCTTCCCTGAACATTGTATGATTAATGTCTGAGAAAGACAACTATCATCAAGAAACTTCCTACTATCTCCCTTCTACCTCCTTTTCTTTTTTTTAAATTTGTGATATGGAGACAGAATTTTACTAAAAAGAAGGAATACCACCACTAGTGAATATCCGAAGACAAAATATTCCTTTAAAAACAAATTCATTTATAAGCCCCAGAGCATTAAAGGTGCCATTTAAAAAGGGTTATTTTGTTCTTTTCTCTTAAAAATGAATTCATCCTTAAATTCTTTCATTTAAGCATGTACTGAATGTCTACTATGTGCAGAGACCAATGCCTGAAGTTTCTGAGAGTATTAGATAAATTCTTGTCCCACTGCAAGGTAAAGCAAATTACAGGAAGAAGGATGGTCCCCCAGTTTCCTATCCATTCATTTATGCTTTATTATCCAACAGGGCTGGATAACATTCATAAAATCACTGACCAGGGGCAGTATGAATTAAGGGTGGACCTCCAGGATCATGGTGAGACAGCTTATGCCATCTATGATAAATTCAGCGTTGGAGATGCCAAGTCTCGCTATAAGCTGAAGGTGGATGGATACAGTGGAACAGCAGGTAGAGTCCAAGAGGGTTTTAACATGCAAATAAGGGAAATGTATAGGATGGCTCTTAGGGCAGATCTCTTCATCTTTTCAAACCAGAAAGGCTAAGGTTGGTATTTAAGAAGATGCGACATACTATGATGGCACAGGCTGGTGCGGGTCTTTAAGACTCAGAATTAATTATAAATGAGGACATACATTTGAACCCAATGAACTTAGGAAAAAATTCCTTCCCTGGAAGTTTTGATTGAAATATCTTATACCACTTAATGCCAGGGGAAGTTTTCTGAGGTTTGAAGTAGCCTTCACTCTGTTTCGAGATCAACTCTGAATCAAAGCACAATGGAGAATATGTGTCACTGGTCACAATGAGTATTACAAGGGTTGATGCTGGTACATGGTACCATGCAAGCCATCTCCCATTAGAAAAAAACAACTCAAGGCAAATGCATGCTCCCACTGAAGCTGATCCAGTTAAATCATTTTTGCATCTTGGAAAGAATCTGACAGGCTGATGAAATGCCCTGATTTCGTACTACTGGAATGTTGTAACCTCCAAAAGGAAAGCCATATTTTTATTCAGGGGATACCTATGCAAAAAACCAAAAGGAGCAAATTCAAGGGTGAGTGTAGTTGGATAGAAAGAAATGATGGGATTGCAACTCACAGCAAGGTCACATGGTCATAAAGATAACTAAAGACAAATTAGGAGCCCTTTTGGTCCTAAAATCGCATCAATACCCTTAGTTTTGCTACCTGACATTCTTTTTGTAAATGGGAAAATTTTCAGGCTTAAGCTATGCTAAAATGGCACTCAGAAATACCTAGCAGATGTAATGTTCAGAACAGACAGAAACATTGTCTCCACCTAGCAGCGCTTTGTCTTTGTCTGTTCAGTTCTGCAGTTATGAGAAAATGCATGGCATTGTTTCCATTCATAAAGCTAAGCCTCATAAGGCTGCTTTTTCCAGAACTATTACAGACTTCTTTTTTAAAGCACACAACAGACACAAGTAGACCCTTATTCCATCAGTATCTGCCTGTCATTCACACGCTTTCCATGGCATCAGCTATTAAGAATGTCTATGAATCCCTGTTACAACTTGCTCAATCATTTCAGTGGAGAGTGTCTCACATCTTGAAATCATTGAGTAAGCAAGCATTTTATATGGAACCAAGAATAGAAGCTTAAGTGTCTGTAGAAATCAATAAATTTAACTAGAAAATAATAAATTAAACCAAAGAGACCCCCAAGTAGCTAATTGAACACACATGTAGATGAGACTGCTGCCACAGAAATGAACTTCTAACAAAGAGCCAATGGAAAATATGATGCTTAAAAATAATAGTCATTAAATATATCAGGGAAGAGTATAGATAGACAGCTCCCTGCAAACCTCTCCTTTCCACCACAGTCCTCCCCCAGGACTTTATCAGAGCATGATGAGGACCCTGAGTTCCCCAAGACTATACAGAACAAGAGACTGCATGTTCTGCCAAGTACCGCCAAGAAGAAGCCTGATTACAAAATTGTCTGTTGCCAGAGGACAAACCTAGCTCATTTAGGAGAGGCTCATCATCAGATTAACCACATAGGGATAAATTCTCAGCAACAGCAACTCAGAACAAATGTTCTGCATTGGTGGAGGGAGGAGCCACAAGGACAAAACCACCAGCTGAAGTATTAAATTAATTCAATTCAACAAACATTTATTAAGCATCTACTACGTGAGGCACTGTCGATAAGCATACAGTAGTAAAATGAATAAATGTACTTGATATGCAGGCAGATATATAGAGGAGCTCTACTTACAGGTTCAGGAAGAACTCCCTACATTGGCCAGTCAACTGGCCAATGGTCTGTGACTTAGTCCATAGACTTGGTGGCACAAAGAATTACTTATCCAAGGTCACAAAGATAACAAGTCTTAAAGGTGGCCTTTTAACCCTAGATCTTCCTGACTCCGAGCCAAGATACTAGCCACTCAACCACATTGTTCTATATAGTCATGATGACAATAACAAAGCATTAACACTAATAATAATAATATCATTACTATCAAGAATAATCGCTGATACTTATATGGCATTTTAAGGCTTACAAAGTTTTTAATATACAGTATCGCATTTGATTTACCACATAGAAAATAAGAGGAAAGAATATATGTGTATTTGAAACATATCTGTGCATTCAATCCAATGGTATGATGAATGTTTTAAAATCTAGAAGGATTTACTTAAACATTAGGAATATCAATATATGCATATGTGACAATATTCATAATTACACCAAGGAAAGACAGACGAGATCACACAAGATGAAGAGACATGGATGAGCTACATGCTACATCATAGGACAGAATATCCACCTCAATAAAGACAAAGATCCACTCAATTCTTCAAACCTGGAGTATTTTGCATAGAGTGGCTTGATCAATATCTGTATAGCTTAAATACTGGGAATAAAGAAACTGACTACCTAAGGAAAAATATAATCTTCCAAGAAAAACTATCTTCTCTTTCACTGCCTAGGATATTCCTAATGAAAGAAAGATTGAAATAACTACAATAATGCAGTCTCCAAGCTCAAAGCTACCTTTCATGATCTCAACCTTAAATGTCGAATAGCTGCCTGCTTCTCTAATTAGTCATTCCTAGGTTTGTCATTCACCATCAAAATTAGAAAGGCATACTCTCAGGCTTTTCACTTTCTCTCTTTTTTTGACCCAAATAGGTGACTCCATGGCCTACCACAACGGAAGGTCCTTCTCTACGTATGACAAGGATACAGATTCAGCAATCACAAATTGTGCTCTGTCCTACAAGGGAGCTTTCTGGTACAAAAATTGCCACCGAGTCAACCTTATGGGCCGGTATGGTGACAACAATCACAGTCAGGTGAGTTTTTCTGGGAGGCCATGAAACTTAGGGAGATAGATGTGCCTGACACACTCCTACATTAGGAGATGCTGACTAAGTAAGTGCTAAATTGGAATAGAAAGAATATTAAACTTGAAATCATAAGACCAAGGTTTGACTTCTGGCTTTACCACTTACTAGCTTTATGTGTCTGGAAGTCCCTTCACGATTCTTGGATTTATTTTTCTCAAATGTAAATATGGAGATAAAAAATTTAGAAACAATAAGTATTTACTAAGTGCCAGGCATTGGACTAAGTGCTGGAGATACAAAGAATGGCAAAAATCATCCTCTTCTCTTAAGGAACTCACAGTCTAATATGAGAGACAACATGAAAACAGCTATGTACAAACAAGATAGATGATAAATTGGAGATAATCAATAGGGGGAAGACATGATAATCAAGGGGGTTTGAAAAATGCTTCATACAGGTGAGATTTTAGCTAGGACTTGAAGATTTTAGCTGGGACAGTCAGAAGTCACAGATAAGGAAGGAAAGCACACCAGGCATGGGGTCCTGTGAAAAATTCAGAGAGTATCTTCTTTGAGGAAGCATATAAAAAAGGAGCTTCAGAATATCAGGGTTGCAGTGATTTTGCTTGCCAGATCAGAAGAGTACTTATAAAATCAGCTATCCACATCCCTTCATTTTGTGGATAGTAAAATTGAGGCCCAAAAGACACACACATCAGTGTTGGCATGACCAGGATTCTAGAATCTAGGTCTTGCAAGTACCTGGCTAGTGCTCATTCTGCTTCACCACACCGAGATTAGGTATCATCATACCACATCCAAGAGAATGCCATAACCTTATCTTGTCTTCTAGCATCAGTGAAGTAACAGAAGAGCTTGATATTTTTTTTTTAAATGCTCCATGATATTATGTTCAAAGTGACCTTGG
This sequence comes from Notamacropus eugenii, assembly GCF_028372415.1. NCBI lineage: Eukaryota > Metazoa > Chordata > Mammalia > Diprotodontia > Macropodidae > Notamacropus > Notamacropus eugenii. The sequence continues at coordinate 434,332,883 of NC_092872.1, read as the reverse complement.
AACATAAAACTGAGAAAATCTCAGAACAGGGAATATCAGAGCTTAGAAGGTCTGAGCTTGAAAATAAAACAGTTTAGAGATATCTTAGAGCTGTAACAGACTGTGTGTGTGTGTTTGTCTGTCCTTTGTTGCCAAAGAAGACCATGCCATCAGAGAAATAATGACATGACTTGCACTTGACTTTGTTTTGAGTGAGGGAGGTCTGTACAGGTCACCAGCCTCACTTCTCCTCCAGAGTCATCTGAATCCATGACCAACAGACTTTAGAATAATACATAATGTTAGATTTGGAAGAAATCTTAGAGTACAGAATGTGAGAACTAAAAGGGACAAAGAAAATAATCTTGTCAACTTTAGACACGAGAAAACTAAGGCCTGGGGAGATCAAGTGACTTGTCTAAGATCACACAGCTAGTTATTGGCAAAGCCATAACTTTGAATCTAGGTGTCTACAAAATAATGTAATGAAAAGACCTCTGGAGGTGGGATAGCTGGATATTATCTTCAGGATGCTACTCTGCTTGGTCACTAATTAGCTACATAACCTTTGGTAATTTATTTCCCTTCTCTGGGCCTCAATTTCTGAGAGAACCCAACAGGAATAATACAAGGGTTAGGTGATAGGAACATATATTTTTAAAGGCCTGGAGGCCCAGAGTTTTCTCAATAACTTCTTGTTATTGGCCACTAAGTAGTAAAGCTTTAGGCAGCGGATGAGACAGAACTTTTGAATTTAGACAGCTTGAGGTGAGATTTATTGTATGGAAGAACTATATTAAATGGCCCACTGCGAGATATCCTGGCAGGACTGGGCTGTGTATGATGTGAACACTACTATTTTTAGTTCTACTAACCCCTCACATACATATTTTATGCAAGGAAATACTTAGTATGATCTACCTTACTCTATTCAATCCATGATACCCAGTGTTAGGAAAAAAGCAGTGGGCTTAGATTCAGAAGGCCAGGCTTCAAATTTCAACTGTGTGATTTGCTCCCCATATTACCTTGGAACAGGTACATCCCCTCTCTGGGCCACAATTTCCACATCTATAAAGTGAAGGGTTGGATTTGATGTTCTCTAAGGTCTCTTCCATCTCTAAATCAAATAATGGATCCTATGGTAATGAGGTGGTTGTGTGCCCAGTGGAAATCAACTTGGATCATTTTCTCTTCCCTAGGGCGTGAACTGGTTCCATTGGAAGGGCCATGAGCACTCAATCCAGTTTGCTGAAATGAAGCTAAGACCTAGCAACTTCCGGAACCTAGAAGGCAGAAGAAAAAGGGCATAAATACTTCATGGACATCAGAGGGAAGAGCAGTAAAGGGATGGGGAGGGAAGCCCAGAGAAACAGAGGATCTTACCAAAGCATCAAAACCACTGGCCCCAAACACTGCTGGGGCCACAGTGTTGATGACAGCATGAGCAAAAGTGCCGATCTCACATGCTCTTCGGTAAAGTCCTTCACACCAAAGACAATGATCTCAAAAGGGTTTTCTTTTCGGTTTTCTTTGGGGGTTTTTTGTTTGTTTGTTTATTTGTTTCTGCAAAACTCTTCCAGTGACAATTTCATGGGATCTTTCTCTTGGGTGGCTCTGGGGAAGCACAGGGAGCAGGTTGTACATTGGTAGTTTGTTTTAGAACCAACCATATTTTACACAAAACTGTACAATTAATTATCATTATTATTATTAGCTATAATTAAATGTGTGTCATTGGAAGGCTTTTTTTTTACATTTCAGACAACAGAGACCAGAAAAGCAATACCATTTCGACTGTAAGGATGCAATTAATATGATTAATATTATAATAATAATGATAATGATGATGAGGATGATAATAAATAATAATAAACTAAGTGTTTTTAAAGAGATCCATGCTTTCTAAAACACAGCAGGACAGTGTCTGATTGTATTTTTTTTTAATAAAAGCACAATTACTTTTAAATGTACTTGTCAGACTTTCTTCCTACTTTGAATCTGTGTTCTACCAAATTCAGCATCTTTGAGAAAAGGGAAGAATGGGTCTCACTTTGAAGACCTAATTGTAACAGGGCCTGGACTCAGAAAGAACCATCAAGTTTCATCGTCTGTAAAATGAGGAGGTTGGACTCAGTGACCTCTAAGGTTCTGTCCACTTCTGATATCCTACTGGAGTCTCATTTGTAATGTGAGTCATCCACTAGGTGAGTCATTAATAGCCAAGGTTGACAGGAGCTTTGAAGAAAGAAGTGTGCTGTGAGCTCCTGGTCTGAAGTAGCTGAAATGTACATTTAATGGGTCACTTTTTCAGTGTAATTGGCTGTCTTCCCTGTCAAACAGTGAAAAATTACTTACAAAAGCAAGGAATACAGAACAGGGAAGATTTATCTTAGGGTTCATTTTTTTTTCCATCTGAGAGCAAAGAACCTCTACCCAATTTCTGTGAACTCTGTTCTTAAAGCAAAGAAAACAAAAAGATTGTTTTTCTTAAAAGAGGGTCTCTCTCCTTCTATGTTTCTCTTTCTCCAAAGTGAACTTTTTTGCCTCTGCTTCCTGAGAAATGACTAAGGGAAAAGAACATGAATGAAGATAAATAGCTATGAGATGGTTATAAACATTAACATCATCATGACAGACTGTGCAAATGGAAGAAAGTCTGGACAGAGGAGCCAAAAGGAAAAGGTTTTAGTTTTTGTTCTGGAATTTCATTTTCTTCACCTGAAAAATGGGTATAATAATCTCTGTCCTTCTAACCCTGGTGAGGTCGTTGTGAGAATAAAATTAGATATCTATGAAAGGATTTAACTAATTCATTCACTCCATAGACATTCACTGAACACTTATCATGCCTGGTATCGTAGGGTGGGAGGAATGTGAGGATAAAGGCATGGCCTCTGCCCTCTAGGGGTATACAGTGCAGTATGAGGAAATGAGGCATATGGACAAGCTACTATAATACAAGACAAGATCTTAAGAGATATGTAAACATGGAGTTCTAAACACCTAGAATGAGTCTAACAAAGTCCTTATACTAAAATCATCCGCTTTAATATAACAAAAATGATATATGTATATATAGTTATAGTGATATAGTTCCTACTATACACCAGGCACTATGGCAACCACTTTACAAATGTTATCTCATTTGATACTCACAACAACCCCAAGAGGTAGTTGCTGTTATCTCCATGTTACAAGTAAGGAAACTGAGGCACACAAAAGTTAAAACCAAGGTCACACAGCTAATAAATGTCTAAGATTTGATTTGAACTCAGGTCTTCCTGTCCAACACTTTATCCACTACACTCCCTAGCTTCCTCAAAGGAAAGAACCCAAGGGTTCTTTCTCTCAAAGCCCTTGGGCTCTTACCATAAATTCAAATAATCTTGAATATGTGTTTTATCTTTCAATGGCAAATTAGAAATCATATATGAGTAAGAGAGAGGAGAGGGCACCAAAAAGTAGGCAAACTATGAGCAAAATCAATGTATCAAGTAAAAATGGCCTTAGGAAGAGACGGAAAATTTAGAACACAAATTCAGATGAATATTTCACCTGAGTCATTAAGAAAAAGTTCATTTATATTCATCATTATCTGGTCCAGAAGGTAGGAAAAGAAGTATACAACATATTTTGGAAAGACTTTTTTCTCCAAATGAGTAACATAAACCAAGTTTTGGTACTTAAATTTCATTTATCTAAAAAATATGAAACAGTCTGAACAATACTAGACATTACTAGATATTTTTTCTCATATGGTAGCTACCCAAATGATTACATCACCATGGTGCCTGCTCTCTAAGCGTTCATAATATAGGAGTAACGAAACCAACACAGATATACACATTCTTCTCTCTCTCTCTCTCTCTCTCTCTCTCTCTCTCTCTCTTTAGACAATGAAAAAGTTTAGGATAACTGCGATTTACAACTAGGTGACAGAGAAAAGAGACCTCAGAGATAATCTAACATGGAAACAATAGTTAGACATTGACTGACAAAGCCAGGGTCCAAAGGATCTGAATCCTATAATGATGAGCCCCCTGAAGATGCAACTTGAGATATATGTAAAGCTCCATCATGGAGCTCAAAGAAAAAAACTTCACAAATATAAGTTGGAAGAGGTGTGACTAGACAGACAATTCATTTTTAAAAAAAAAAATTTAGTAGGGTTTAGTAGACTACATGTTCAACAGACTTTAAGCGTGTGACATTCCAGGGCAATTAGCAGGGAGGAGGAATCCTAATGTAATCCCAGAATGCATGGAAGAAGAAGAGTGTTCAGAATAAAGAATGTGAGAACACTTCTGTATTCTGTCTTAATCAGATGCTGCTGAAATCAATTCTGGGTAGCCCTTTTTTTAGAGGGAGAGACACTGACATCCAGGATAGTAAGGTGTTGCAAAACCATGGCATAAGAAGATGGATGGGAGGAACTGGGAAGTGTTCAACCTGGGGAGGAAGGATCTTAGGGACATGATTCCATTTTATTTTTCAGGTTTGAAGGATAGTCATGAAGAAAAGGGATTAGGTTTATTCTTCTTGGCCTCTCAAGGCAGGACTAAAATCAGAAGGTAACTATTTCAGATATGGTGAATTCTAACCAAATACAAAGAAAGATGTTCTAACAATTAGAGTTATCCAAATGTGGAATAGGCTGTTTCATGAGAAAATGCCTTGAATTTCCCCTTAATGGAAATCTAGCAAATATCGAATTACTATTTGTCGGTGATGATGCAGGTTGACATAGATGAGTTCTTAGGTCCATTCCAATTTCATGCTTCTCTTATTTTATCAATGAGGAGCCTGAAGCCCAGAGAACTTATGTGACTTACCTAGGTCACATTAAGTATTAAGCTGCTAAGGTATTGAGAAGTAGTTCCAGAATTGAAGCCTAGATCCTCTGACTCAATACAATTCTGCCCACTATGCCATCAAACAGCAACCTTGCAGACAAGGTAAGAGCTAAGTGGCTGAATGAAGTGGTCAGTAGAGCAAACATGGGAAAAGTCTTTATTCAAGCCAAATGACATTGTTATTAATTGTTATCATTGCTCTTCCGACGAGTCCAGGAGGGCTTCATGGAGGTGATTCCAAGAACTTCCCAACAGAAGGAAAGGGGATCAATCAAAGTTTTGGAAATAACCTTAAAGATCCTTTAGTCCAAACTTCTGTTTCTATAAATGAGGAAACTGAGACCCAGAGAAAGGAAGCGACTTAATGACTATCACAAAACTCATTAGTGTTGCACTGTTTGGCTAGGTGGGACTAGAAAGTGAAAAGAATAGTTTTTATCATAAACTGTAATTTTTAAGGAGGCTAACAAAACAGGAAGATAAGAAATGGAGGGCAGTAAACAGATGAGTTTAAGAGAAAGGAAAGGAGTCCATCAGAGCTGCTCTGAATCTACTTAGCTCAATACAAGGAGTCTTTCCCCCTGAACCTTTCCCTGGTCCTGAGTTTTATACCAAGGGCTAAGCCTCCCTCAGAGGGCTGGACTAAGGCCCTTTCCAACTCTAAATCTATGATTCAATGAACAACCTTTCATAACAGTTTTCCCCTCAGTCGTTCAACTTTCAATTGAGTCCCATTTGTCCCGAGCATCATTAGACATCACTTCATCCACATATCACATTGTAACCAACTGTCCGTGGACAATTAAGGGAAGATGTCATAGACTCCCAGAATGTTAGATCTGGAAGAGACCTTAGAGGACATTTACTCTTTCTCTCCATCCCTCCCACACCTGTGTCTGTCTCTCTGCATTACTATCTCTCTCTATTTCTCTCTCTGTCTGTCTCTGTCTCTCTGTCTGCCTATCTCTATCTGTGTCTCTTTGTCTCTGTGCCTCTGTCTCTCTCTGTCCCTGTGTGCCTCTTTTCTGTGCCTGTCTCTGTCTCTCTCTGTCTCTCTCCCCTCTCAATTTTATAAAGGAAAACAAAAACAGTTTCAGAGAGATAAAGTGCCATGTCCAAGGTCATAGAAGGGATCTATTGGAAGAGTCAAGATTGGAACCCAGATCTCTCCATTTCCAGTCAAGGACATTTTTTTTTCTCTATAGAGCACTGCAATCAAAATGTTCCAACCCCAGGCCAAAGATTGACTTAGGTCTTATAAGTTCAGATGGATTCCTTCACCAAACATCGACATAAATTTCAGGAAATTAGAGTTAAGATTAATATAGTAGCAAGAGCACTAAATCTGGGGTCTAGGGACCTGGGTTCTAATACCAACTCTGTTATTTATTAACTGCATAATCTCTTACACACAGCACTTTGATGTTCATAAAGCATCACTTAACTTCTCTGAGTCTTAGTTACCTTCCCTGTAAAATTGTAGGGAGAAAGTAGAGTAGAAGACCAGGGAAGTCTTTTACAACTCAAAGCTTTTTGAGTGTATGTTCTGACTGTCAATCCTGGCTCTTCCAGTTACTATCTGGATGACTCTGAACATATCATTTCCTGTCTCTTAGCCTTGGTTTCCTATTCCATAAAATGAAAGGGTTTAACATAAGATCCCTTCTAACAGTAAAATCCAATGCCCTTGTTTAAAGATCCTCATCTCCTCTCCTGTTTTTGCTAAGGCTATAAGGTCAAAGAGGCATGTGTCTGTCACGAGTGATCTGAGACAGACACTCCTGGGATTTAAGAAAGGTCACCAGTCTAGCAGCAGTACCTTATCATTCTCATAAACACACAGCAACAGGGACAATTGCTGAATTGGACTTCACTTTAAAAGGGAAAAAAAATCAATCCCCAAGTAAATTCTCTTGGGAATCACCAGTAAATTGCATTTTTAAATGAAATACCGTTAGTTGATTGGTCCCCAAAATGTGCCCTGAATTTCATCCAAATGGAATGTGATGGAACAGAAGCCCAGATCAGAAGAATTCATTGCTTTGGCTTGGTTAGATACTGCCTAGTTTATCTGGCTGTAATAATTTCTGTCATTATAGGGACACAGTTTGCTGTTCCAGACTGCAGGAAATATTGCTTGCATTTCAGTCATAGCAACGATCCCATTGCTGCATAAACCAAAATAAATCAAGGCTTTGGCAGGGAGCCCCATGACTTCTGACACCAACATAGACAGTGAGTTCAGAATCTCCTGGCTGGGTTTTCCACCACTATCAACTTCAGCTTGACCCTAGCTTACTGAGGTTCTCTGGAGCCCACACAGGAATTCATACCCACACTCGTGCTTATAGAGAGGAGAATAAACTCCTGAATGTTGGGGAAAGACCAAAGAATCCCCAAGGGCAAAAACACAGAAGCAAGATATCTTAAATTAAGAGAATTTTATGACTGAATGTAACCCTTAAAGATCTACTCCCATCAATGTACAGAGGAGGACATGGAACTCAATTTATAGAAACAAAGGTTGGTTTTGATTATTTCCTTTCCTTTCAAGGGGACTGGTGAGGAGGAGGACATAAGAAATAGTGGGAAGAACACTGACCTTGTAAGCAAAGGGCCTGGTTTCAATCTTCCGTCTGCTACTTGCTCCTTTTATGACCTTAGGCAATTCACTTTCTCTTCCTGGGCCTCAGTTTTCAAATCTGTAAAACTAAAGGGTTGGATGAGATCCTAATATGAAGAACCATAGATAACAGAGATGGAAGAGACCTCAGTCTAGTCAGACATCCTGGATCTTTAAAGTCCTTTCTACTTCTAATTTTGTGATCTTTTATCTAGATGATCTTCAAATATCCTTTGTAACTCTCAAAATCCTATCCTAGTGTGTTTTTCACTTTTTACCTGTTGTTATTTTTTTAATCAGGTAGTTCAAAACTTCCAATGTTCTATCTGTCTTAAAAACAGCAAAGAAACAGAGAGAGAAAGAGAAAAAGAGAGAGAGAGAGAGAGACAGAGACAGACAGACAGACAGACAGACAGACAGACAGAGACAGAGAGAGAAAGAGAGAGGGGAAGAGAGAGAGAGGGGGGGGGAGAGAGAGAGAGAGATAATAGTTCACTTCAAAAGCATTCAGACTCCATAGTTTTTCTCTGGATGTGGATAACATTTTCCATCATGAATTTTTTGGACTTGGTGAGACAGACATCTTAACTATAGAGAAGCATTTGAGTAACTAATAGCTGTTTCAACCTGTCTTCTTTTGTTGATTTAAAATTTACTTTTAAAGTTGTCCGTTAAAAACTATTTTTTTACCAAACTTCTCATTACGAGAAGTGCTATTTGATACAGTTTTCCCTCCAAAATATTCCTTCCCTAAATACCCAGTCTTTCTGAGGAGCCACCAGGAGCAGACTCTGTGAAAAGCCTTTCTTGACAATGCTACTTTCTATTTTCCTGCTCCTGGATTAACACCGAGACATCTGCACACCTATGGAAGGGAAGCCTGATTCCCTGCTGCACTCCAACCCTCAGGCCATACCACCATTCCTAGTGGTTCTAGGTCAGGACCTCCCAGTCTCACTGCCACTTGACAGATGGACAAGGTTGCTCCCACTACTTACATGAGCAGAGTTGTCATCAATTAGCAATGTTCAGGCCTTGCCTTCTGCCTGACTACTATGCTTCCAAACTCTCAGGCATTCCCAGGGGACTTAACAATGCACCTAAGAAATCCTTAGCCTTAACAGTCACCCTTCAGCCTTAGAACCACTAGACCCTCCCATTCACCCTATAACCGAACTCTTCTTTGTGTGTTGTTTTCAGCATAGAAAGTGAAATCCTTGAAAGCAGGATTTTCTGTTTGTATCCCCAACACACCACAGTGTTTGGCACATGGTTGGTGCTTAATAAATTTTTTTCATTCATTCATATTCTGACTAGAAATGAAACCCCACATATAAGAAAGTAGGGATAAAATGGAAGGATGATTTCCAAGTTCTCCTTGGAGAGGAAAATTAAATTGATGAAAGTTGGCTTGATCAAAAATTTTAAAGAAGCAAAAATGAAGTTGATCTCAAAGTAAAACTTTGGGTCTTCAACCTTAGTCAAAATTTAGTGAATCTCTATGTGTACATGCTAGAGAGGAAAAATCTACCAGATGCAATTTACAACTGTTTGTTCTAAGGAACTACAGTAGATAAGAAAGTCATAAACAGGAACCAAAATTTGTTTGTTCCGAAAATGTATCAACAAGAAGTTAAAATTATTTGTTTAGAGATTTTCAACTGTTAACATCTAACATGCAAGGGTTCTTGAAATATATCCTATGTCCTGTCTTAGAAAAACTGTAAAAAAAATAACTCTATGAGTTTGTTTCCTTGATTAAATCAACCTCAAGTCACTTAATTGCATCTAAAAATAAAGGGGGTGAGGGGAGGCAGCTAGGTGACAAAGTGGATCAACTGCCCTGGACTCAGGAGGAACTGAGTTCAAATGTAGCCTCAGATACTTTCTAGCTGTGTGACCCTGGGCAAGTAATTATTGAGAGAGAGAGAGAGAGAGAGAGAGAGAGAGAGAGAGAGAGAGAGAGAGAGAGAGAGAGAGAGAGAGAGAGAGAGAGAGAGAAACCAACCTCCCAGTCACTCAAGCTCACCAACTAGGCGTCAGCCTTGCCTCCTCACTCCTATAGCCACCATAGCCAATCTTTTGTCAAGGCCTAACAATTTTACCTTAGTAATATCTCACAAACACTCCCTTCTCTCCAACAACACTGCCACTGCTCAACTGTAATATTCCAATAGCTTACTGGTTGGTCCCCCTCCCGTAAGCCTCTCCCCACTCAGCGTTCATACATAACCCCCCCCACACACACACTACACATACTCAATCAATTCTATAGGTTCCCTATTGCCTCCAAGACAAAATATAAAATCCTCTGTTTGGCATTTAAAGCCTTTCACAATCTGCTCCCCAACACCACCCTTCCAGTCTTTTTATACCTCCCCACCATACACACACACACACACACACACACACACACACACACACACACACACACACACACACACACACACACACACATATTTTGCAATCTGTCTCCACCTCCTGGCTTCCTTTAAATCTCATCTAAAACCTCATATTCTTCACAAAGCCTTTCCTGGACCCTCCTCAATGCTACTAGCTTCCCTTAGAGATTACCTCCAATTTATGCTGTATATATTTTATACATAAAGAGATGTTTTCATGTTGTCTCCCCCATTAAAATGGGGCAGGGCTCATGTCACTGTGTTTCTTTGTGCCCCTTGTACTTAGGCCAGTGTCTGTCATAAAGCAAATGCTTCATAAATGTTGACTTGATTTTAAAGTTTTTCAAGAGACCTTCACACACACACACACACACACACACACACACACACACACACACACACTCCAGATCACTGTACTGCTTATTTTGTGTATATTCTGTATTTGCTGAGCTGTCAACGTACCCTGAGGAAGTATATGTGCTCCTTGAAAGCAAGGAAGGACTGTCTCATGTTTATATTTATTTCTCTGATGCCTAGTACTGTGCTTAGCACATAGCAAGTCATTTAGGACTGATTAATTGATTGACTGGGCAAGTTATTATTTGAGCAATTGGTAGGAGTTGTATAATGATGTGGCTTTAGCATTATAATAGGTGGGAGAAAAGGCAAATGTAACTTCAGGACCTTAATGTCTTGTGAGAGTATTGAGGAAGTATAATTTAAAAAAAAAAAAACAGAGAATCTGTATTGTTCTAAATGTTTGAGAAAGGAAAAGAGAAGAAAGACTAGAAGTTATATAAACTAGTACATGTGTTTGTCCTTCGTTGCCGAAGAAGACCATGCCATCAGAGAAATAATAATGTGACTTGCACTTGACTTTGAGTGAGGGAGGGCTGTGCAGATCACCAGCCTCACTTCTCCAGAGCCATCTGAATCCAGTGACCAGATATTCATCAGGATGACTGGAGATGACCCAGGAGGAGGTAATTGGGGTTAAGTGACTTGCCCAAGGTCACACAGCTAGTGAGTGTCAAGTGTCTAGAACTTATTAAATGCTTTTTAAAAATAGTAGTTGCATGAAATGATAATACATGATTTCAAAGAGAATCTTCTTTTTGTGTTCTGCTATTTATATAGAAATCCTCTTTTGCATGTTCATTTAAGTTTAGAATAAAAAAATAAAGTCTGAGACTTGTTAGACCTTGCTACTTCAGAGACTCTAAGAACCAGTTTAGGATTAGCAACCAGTTTACATATTCCCCAAATTTGTATTAAAAAAAAAATACAAGCAACCAGCAGAGGGCTCATTCTCCACCTTTTCTTCTCTATTCCGGGAGAAACTTACAGTACAGTCTTGAAAAGTGGTCCAGGGAATGAAATATCCTGTGAGATCTCACTGTATAAGAACTCATTCCGATGTCAAAAGGTCAATTTCACCATTTCCGTGCTGAATTATTTACGAAAAAGGAAACAACATTAGCTAGCAGTGGGGTAGGATAAAAGAATAGTTGCCCTTGAGTCCGAGAACCTGGGTTCAGATATTCCCTCTGATACTCACTTTCTGAGTCATCTTGGGCAAATCACTTAACATCCCTTGAGCTTGCTTTCCTTACTTGTAAAATAGGGGAATTTAAGGTTCCTTCCAGTTAAAAATACAGAAATCAATGAATCATAAGTGTCATAGGATTACAAGTTTTTAGAGACCTTTAAGATCATCTAGTCCAACCACCCCTTTGACTAACTCATGTGGTTACTGAGGCTCCAAGAGGTTAAATATGCTGCCCAAAGTTACATAGGTAGTTAGTTTCCTGACAACTTCAAAATGCTTGTCCAAGTATAGATGTCTAGAATAAACATCTTTCCTTTTCTCTTTGAAAACAGCATTGCTCTTTCTAGCACCACATGATTGCCTAGAGAGCTAAGCACAGGAAGTCAAGGGCAAGAAGCAGTGAGAAATTTATCCCTTTTAGGTGGATTCTTCCTCACAATAGCCTGTGAAACAAGTAATGCAAAAACTATTGTTTTTACTTTATGGATGAGGAAGCTATAAGGCTAAGAGAGGGAAATACACTTTTCCAAGGCCACATAGCTAGAACCAGCCCTGTGACTGAAACTCATGGATTCTAGACTCCAGATCCCAAACCATCATAACCACAAAGCCTTGCTTTCAACACCTTATAAACTAAATTTCCCCTAATGAAGGCTTAAGCCTTGAATATCACCCTTCCCAGGTGAGATGCACTGGCATTTCGATCATTCATGGTATCTCCTGTGAAAGGTATCCCAGTAGATCAATGTGTAATTATTTGTGATCAACTTCAAATTGTAACCAGATAGACAACTTTCTTCCTAATTCACATTGAGCAAGGCTGGCAGAAGGCTTACTCCTCTGACTTTTACTTTATATCATTTAATTTCATTACAAATATTAGGTTATTTAGTTGTGTGAATTTAAACAATTCACTTTATTTCTCTATGACTCGTCGTCTCTTATCTATAAAATGAAGAGAAAGGATTGAATGACCTCTAATATCCTTTTCAACTGTTAACCATCTGTTGTCTTATAGGTGTAATACAATGAATGGCCAGCAGATGGTAGGTTGCTTCCACCAATGGTGGTACCTATTCTCTCGTTTTTCCAGTGACTTGGTATTCTGTACAGCAAGAAAGCAAATGAAAAGGTGAAGGGAACTGGGCATATCCACGTGTTAAGACCTGGTAGAAAGTGCTTGCTATATTCCTGTCTAAAATTTAGAATGTTAGCCCTAAAACTGATACTGGAGAAAGGCATTAGCTAGTGGATGTTGGCCATTTCTTTCATCAACTTTCTGTATTAACATTCCTACTCTTGAAAATAGAAAGGACAGATTAATTGCCCAAGTTTCCTCAACTTTAAAATTTGGACATTCAGTTAGATGACCTTTAAAATCATTTTCCTGTCTAATAGTCTATGTTCTAAGACTCCTTCCATGTTCTGACATTCCATGCTCTAACATCAAAGCAGTGGGACCAAACTCAAATCAAAACAGATCCCTTGGTTTCAGAAAAACATGGGAAGTTTTCTATGAACTGATGCAAAGTGAAATAAACAGAATCAGGAGCACATTGTACACACTAACAGCAACATTGTAAGGATGATCAACTGGGAAAACCTTAGAGAATCTGATCATGACAATAATCCAAGACAATTTCAAAAGACTCATGATAAAAAATGCTACCTTTATCCAGAGAGAAATGATAATCTCTAAGTGCAGATTGAAGCGTACTTTTAAACTTTATTTTTATTTAACTATTATTATTTAACTTCATTTTTCTTGTTTGTGTGTGTTTGTGTGTTTTCTTTTGCAGCATAGCTGATATGGAAATATGTTTTGCATTACGTCACATGTATAATAAATAACAGACTACTTGCCTTGGTAGGAAGGGGGTGGGAAGGAGGGAGAGAACTTGGAACTCAACATTTAAAAAATTAATACTCAAAAAGTTTTAAATTGTAATTGGGAAATATTTCACAAAATAAATTAAAAATATATTTTGAAAAGAAAGAAATAGATCCTTATGGGCTATGTATTGATTTAGACAATCACATTAACACGTTATTATCTTTGTTCTATTGTATTTTTATTTTGTTAAACATTTCCCAATTGCATTTTAGTCTGATTTGGGCTGTACTCTGGAGTTTTGTAACCCAAGTTTGATACCTCTGTTCTAAGGTACTTTCAATTCTGTTGAAGCTTACTTCATCACTTTAGAATTTAGAATTTAGAATTTCTATGATTCTATGATTCCATATTTCTACTGCAGCTTTCTGAAACATTTTAATCTGAGCTACCAGACAGCATTTCTTAGGCTATAAAATGCACCAAGGAGGAAAAGAACAGAAGACAAGAACCCCTACTTCCTGTCACTGGGAAGGGAAAACCCAGAGATGCCTTCAAGGCTACATTATGAAAGTCCAAATAGTGGAGAAGGGAAATAACAATCTTTCCAATTATATACTATACTCTGCTTGGGTTCTTACAGACAGCAAGGCTTGTCATCATGAAACATTTTCTCCTGAGCTACCAGACTGTATTTCTAAAACAGAAAGAGGAAAGGAAGGTTCATAGGACAAACAACTAACACACCAGGAGGTACAAACTACAGCCTAAATCTTCAGGAAGAGGAGGAAATAGTGTTGTTCCCAAGGGAAATGAATCAGAGTTGCTTTATGCATTTCTAGCATTTTTTCAGTAGAAACTCTTGGATGAGTGCTAGGCTTGGCATAAGTGGAAAGACAAAGTTGTGAATTTCTAGAACCCTAGAAACGTTGGATCTGAATTGTCCCCCTGAAGCAGACCTCTTACAAAACATCTGTAGTCACTACAGAGAAGCTTCTGCCAGAAAATTAGAATGGTTTGGCTGGGTCTGGGTAATTGACACAGGGCCAAATTTCACTTTCAGATAAGAATTTCAGAATGTCATCCGGGAAATCACAAGAGACTTGCTCAAAAGATCCATTTCTTTATCTTGCCTAGGTCTTTGTATTGAAAATGAGATGCTGCCTTTTTCTTTTCCTGTACATACTGAGACATCTTCACTCATCACTAATGTACTTAACCCTTTCTTTGTACCTAGTGGAATTAACAAGAAAAAATTCATAGCATCTGACTATGTCTTGTAGACAAAATAGTGTCTTTATTCTCACTGACTTGCACCCCACAGAGTAAGGATGGCTACATCTTCCCCTTCAGCATTCACCATGGGATACCCCTGAGAGATTGTGGAGTAATTCTTCTAATTCCCTAGGCTCAAGTGCCAATTCCAATGTGTACATCCCCCAATACCAAAGACCAGTGACCAGTGACATAGCTTTATTTAACTAATTAACAAAAATTAGCATTTGCAAACAGATATTTACTGGAAAAGATATAGCAAGAATTGAAGTAAAGTTCATTTCCTGAACTAGGGTCATGATCTCCCCTATCTTCCTTATTGCAGGAGGACAGTAGAATTAACCTTAAAGCAATTTCAACACAGCAAAGAAAAGCAGGAAGGAAGGGAGGCAAAAAGAGAGAGAGAGTGGGAGGGAAGTAGGGAGGGAGAGCACTGTGCTAGGTGATGGAATACAAAGGCAAATGAAATAATTCTTGGTCTCAAGGAGTTTGTATTCTACATTCATATTTGGCCTTTTACATTTATAGCAGGTTGTTCTGTATTTTCCACAATGTTTCTATGTCTCTTGAAAGTACTGTACACCCCAACAATACCATTGCCAAGTGTATACCCTCAAAGATGTCAAACACAGAGGAAAAGGACTCATCTGTACAAAAATATTTCTAATAACATTTATTGTGGTAATAAAGAACCAGAAACAAAGTGGTTGTCCATCAATTGGGGAATTATTGAAAAAACTATAGTTATAATTCATGAAATGTTATTACTCTATAGGAAATTTACTCATGGGGAGGCGAGGGGAGGCAGTATGAAAGTAAGTAGCCGGAAGTAAGAATAATGTAAGAAAAGAAAAAAAAAGAAGAAACAACGATAAAATATTAAATACATGTATATGTACATACACATATATAAAGAAACAAAATGAAATTCAAGAGAAGCTAAAAGAGTAATTTTGTTACTGTTTTGTTAAGATAAACTTAAAAAATAGCAATAGCTAGGTAATCTAGTGGTTAGAGCTCTGGACATAGAGTAAGGAACACCTGGATATAAATCCAACCACAGACATTTAGCTGTATGACCCTGGGCAAGTCATTTAACTCCTGTTTACCTCCTCAGTTATAAAATATAGATAATATAGAATCTATCTTCCAGGACTGTTGTGAGGATCTAATGAGATAATAATTGTAAATCTCTTAACACAGTGCCTGTCACGTAGTAGGAACTTATTAATGTTTGCTATTATTGTTGTTGTTACTATGTAATTTTTATGCAACGTACAGGTTTATAGCTTCATATACATTTTTGTTCTTTATATATCCAAAAGTTTGTGGATGCTTAAATTCATAATAAAAATTTAAAAGAACCCTTGACCATGTCCCTAGTACAAGAATTGACAAAGCTCTTTTCTACTCAGGTTCAGTTCCAGAAAAATTTGTCTCTCCAAATGAATTGGCATGAAAATTCCATAGTCTTTCTGTCTTGATTCCCAGAAGTAGAATGCAAAATTCATTGATTATCTACAATTAAAATTTGGTACTTGATTTCCTCATTTGGAAAGTAAGGGAGTTATACTAAACGATCCTTGGTGTCCCCTCCAATTCTATAGCCTATGATGCTATAATCTTATCTTAAGCACCTTGAAAACATTTCTTGTTCTCTCTCACCTGCCACTACCACTGTTGCTAGCATCCTTTCTCCTGAGTTAGAACACATTTAACTATTTGCGCTTATTTTATTTATAATTATTTGCATGGGCAGCTAGGTTGTGCAGAGAATAGAGCACTGGTCTTGGAGTCAGAAAGACTTGAGTTCAAACCTGGCCACAGATGCTTACAAGCTGTGTGACCCTGGGCAAGTACCCTGTTTGCCTCAGTTTCCTCATCTGTAAAATGACCTAGCGAAGGAAATGAAAAACTGATCCTGTATCAGTGCCAAGATAACCCCACATGGGGTCACAGAAAGCTGGATACAACTGAAAAAACAATGACAAAAAGTATTTGTTAATGCTTATGTATGTACTTTTTGTTTCCCCCTTCCCCATTAGAATGTAAGCCCCTTGTCAGCAGTTACTATTTCCTTCTTTGCTCTGATAGTCCTAGACTTAGCACAGTGCTTGGCACATGGTAGGCACCTAACAAACTCTTACTAATTATCTGATTAATTGGTAGTATCTATCCTCTCTGCTTTCTTTAAAGTCTCATTTCTAACCATCTTATTTTGTTATGTTACAATTCCAAGCTGTTGCAAATCCCTTTGGAAGAAGGTGGAGTACATATTAATAAAATATGACGTTCTAGTACCCAAATAGACAGGGATTAACTTTTCTGAGGAAGTTAATGTTACTTCTCTACCTAAATTTTCCCTTCTTCAAACAAAAAAATTAAGAGATCACTTTAAGGCCCCGTTGTCTTTATACCATTAGATCAGAAACCATGCCTTGGAGAATTTAATGCATTTAAATCTGGAACTCAAACCCTATAGCCCCATTGTACTGATTGTTAAGTATCTCAGGTAGCCCATTCTAAATGACCCAGCTATAGCTGTTATGTAATGAACATCTTCTCACCAAACACCCTGCCCCTACCTACCTTCTGCACACACACACACACACACACACCCATCCATACCCCTTTCCAGTTTGAGCACCATCATCTAATCAAGGCAGCATTGCTAGTGCAAAGGGCATATTATTTCACTCCTCACGGCTTCCCTAAATATCCCAGGAATTTTCCAAACCAAATCCACCTCCCTAGTCACCACTCTCCTATGTATGTTAACTTTCCTTCTTACTAGGATAATAAAAAAATAGATTTAGATCTAGAATGAACCTTAGAGATCAATGAATCCAGTCTCCATATTTTAAATGCAGATCAGATCTGCAGATCAGAATAAGAGACTTGCCTAGAATCATATAGCTGGTAGAGCCTGTGGCCAGATTTGAACTTGGCTCTCCCTGACTCCAAATCCAGTACTTCGTCCTGTATGCCACGTTTCCTTAGTATGTAAGCACTATACTTGGTACATAGTAAGGCCTTAACAAATGCTTTTTCATTCATTTGGGATAATATGGCCCCAAACAAAATGACCCATTAGATACCTAAGTAGCACAAAATCATGAAAATAAATGTAAAAGCTGTTAATGAGCTGTTATCATTGGGAAATTGCACAGCCCTAAAGGCTTATCATTGCGATAGGAATAATGACAAGCAGTGAAGTAATTTTTCCTTCTATCTTCAACAACACCTGCAGTCCATCTGATTACAAGAACAATCAAAGTTGATAAGTATGAGATTTTGCTTCTGAACAAGAAGAACAAATAGTTAGCGTGCAAGAGTTCTCTGCTATGATTTCCCTACACAGGCACCAGCTATCTCACTTAGGTGGAATTTTATCACATTCCCACTGGGTGGAGACACCTTAAGAAAATATTCTTTCTCCAATTAGCAGTACAATGAGGCCATTTCAATGCAATCAAAATTAATTTAACTCCTACAATATTTTAAAGCACTGTACTAGGGATGCAGGAAAAGAGGTCAAACATCAACAATCTGTCTATAATGTAACAGGGTCTATGAAGTTGCCTGAGGCATATAGAGGTTCAATGACTTGACCAGGGTCACATGGCTCATGTCAGAGATGAAATTTTAAATGAGATTTTCCTGACCCTAAGCCTAGCATCCTCTTCACTGGGCCAGATTGCTAGGCATACACAAACAAAATTTCTTTTTTATTTAAGGTACATAAACTTTTACTCAAAATGTGGTAGATTCTTGCATTAATATTTCTATAAGAACTTTCATAAAAATTCTACTATAAGAATTGTAAAACTATTTTTAAAATGTATAAATACAAAATAAATTATAACAAACTTTCTTTAGTAAATTGTTATAAATTACAAATAATTTTATAAACAAGTCTTTTCAACTTGCATTATGTTTTAAAGCAATAACTTTATATCATACAAATAAAGACATTTTCAAGTATGAAAAGTGCATTATTGCCATAATACTTCTTTGCAAGTTCAAAAATCTCGTTTTATAAGAAAACTGCAAATTTTAAAAAAGAAGAAAATAAGCAGTGCTATCTATTCAAGAAAGTCATCATTTTCTTAAAATGTTGCTTAGCAAGTTGTAGAGAAAGGCATTAGGAAGCAACATGTAATTGAAAAGAAGCTACTTGTGTTTTTTGCATTTTACATTATTAATGTATTTTCCCCTTCACACACAGTAATTCAAATACTATGTAATGTTGGTCTGAGGCACCACCATCCATTCTGAACAGCAGCAACTTGCATATTTCCAAATTCCTCTTCTTCATGTGGTACATTTCAAGCTGCCTGGGATTTCATCCACACAGGAACATCACAGAATGTAAATGTCTTCCACCAATGCACGTCTGCAACTTGTCTACAGCTGAAAGGGTGACTATAATACCAGACTAAATGAATAATGATCTTTCCAGTTGCAGTGGTGACATCATCTGTATTGTTAATTTTGCTAGATAAATGGCTTCATATTCCTGAAGCTGATGGACAAATCCAGCATAGGATTAATATAGAACCTTCTTTCTTGAACATATGTAAATGCTCCCTGTATTTAACTCCAAATGTTTCCATAATGTATGTAACAACTAAGGGAGCACTTCTGGAAATTCCTGCATTTCCATGGACAAGAACTTTTCCTCCTGTTTGTAAACTTCCATCAATAAATTCTTTAATCATTGAGGAAAAATGTATTATATTTTCAACTGGATTATCTGCAATTTCCAGTACCAAATACCTAAAATAGTTGTTGAAAGTTTGGTTTAATAAAGTTTGCTTCAATGTTTTGTCTTATACATTTTATATGGGTTATTCAATGTTTCTGTGGTATAAGTAGCTTGCTTTTCATAGCTGAAGAATATGGGCCCCAAAACAATCTAGGTAAGATTTCCTGCATCTCTCACCTCCTGAGATGGGTCCAATCCTTGACATCTTCTTTGGACTGTGGTAGGATGGGAAACTCTAACTTCCCCTCCTCCATTGCCCCAACAAGTTAGTTGGTGTGTTCTAGGTGTCCAACTGACTGTCCAGGCCATAACCCTAGATGGTCAAGGAGTGGGGGTTGGGGGGAGAAAGGGGATGCAGACTGGCTACTGACAAAGACCAGTAGTTCCTGACAACTCTGGTGGCAGCTGAGCATTGGGTGGCTTGTGCTCTGCTGCCATGCTGTTCCTTAGAAACAAAATTTTTTAAAGACCTTAGTTAATTACATGTTTACTGACAAATTAAAGAAAGAAATGGTTGGTATTAGTAACTGGGGATATTATTAATGTTTCACAGATGAGGAGGCAGGAGAACTAAGCCTAGAGAGTAGATGAGGATTTTCAATGTAGAGATAAGGAGAGCATGTACTCCAGATTGGGAGGATTATTTGAAGGTACTTCTGAACGCTCTCATTTTCCAAATGAGAAGTCTAGTGACACACTCAAAAATCACACAAGTACAAGGCAGAGTATGAACTGGACAAAAAATGGGAATGGAAATAGGGAAATCAATTTGGGGGCAAATATAGTAGTCCAGGAGAAAGGTAACAAAAACTTGAACAATGATTATGGCCATGAGAGTGTATAGAAGGGAACAGATGTGAGAAACATTATAAAGGCATAATTGTCAGAGTAAAGGATGATACCAAAGTGATGAACCTGACTGACTAGAAGCATAGTGTTATCTTCAATAGAAATGGGAGATGTGAGAGGTAGAGAGATGTGAGAATGGGGAGATAAATGAGTCCTATTTTGAACATGTAAAGTTTGAAAAACCAATAGAACATCCAAGAAAATAGCCAAGAATTACAGAATTGGATGGAACTTCAGAGGCCAGCTACTCCAACATATATCTGGATAAGAACTCTGGATAAGTTGTCACCCTCTGCTTGAAGAACTCTAATGAGAGGGAAATCACGATCTCCTGAAGCAGCCCATTCCATTTATAGATACCTTTTACTTAAAAATATTTTTCTTTACATCAGACCTAAATCAAATCCCTAACTTGCCCTTAGCTCTGTTCTCTGGGGCCAAGCAATACAAACCTAACACCTCTTTTACATAAATAGCCCTTCAAAGATTTGATGATGGCATTCAAGTCCTTCCTAAGCCTTCTGTTTAACAAGGAAGATGTTCAGCTCGAAATAGTGATGTGGGACTCAAGTTCAGGAGAGATATGGGAATCATTTGTATAGAGATAATCAAATCCACGTGAGCAGATGAAGCCATCAAAGGAAAAAATCTATAGAAAGGAGAAAGTCCAGGAGAAAGTTTTGAGGGACAATGCCTTGAAGAACGAAGTCCCTGGACTTAGGGGGCAGAAGATAGATATTAATCAAGAAAAAGAAACATATAAGGAATAATCAAATAAATAAATGGAAAACTGGGGGAAAACAGTTTTATGGGAGCCATAGGAGGAAAGAATATCCAGGAGGAAAGGGGGGGTCAACATTGTTAAAAGTTACGAGTCCAATAGGTTGAAGGATGAGAAAAAATCATTGGAATTAATAGTCGAGGTATCACTGACAGCTCTTGGGAGAGCAGTTAGAGAGCAGTGAACTGAGAAACCAGAGTTCAAGAAGATGAGGAATTTGATGAAGAATAGATAGCATAGATGACTCTTTCTGGGAGTTTGCATGAAAGTAAGGAAGGAAAAGGAACGAAGTTTAAGTGGATGGCTGGGAAAGATCTGTTAAGGAAAGGGGATACAAGAGTATATTAGCAGTTAGCAGGGAAAAAACCAGTGAATAAAGACTGAAAATGAAAGAACTGGGGAAAGATTAATTTCACAAACTCCTAATGAAGAAAAGAGGGGATAATATTGTAGGGTTAGTCTTGGCAGGGAGAAGGGCCACCTATTCCTCAGAGAGTGGGATAAAAAAGAAAAGAATATGTGAAGATTCAGAAGGTTTTCAGTGGGGAGTAAGGGATATGAGGGGGTTCATGATACAATATCTCTTTTTTCAGTAATATAGAAGATGAACTCATGTACTTGGAGGTAGGAATCTGGAATTGTTGGTGGTGGCTTAGGAAGAGAAGAGAAGGTTTGGAACATCTGCTGGGTGGGGGTAGGAGGGAGCATATAACATCAGTTGAGGAGAATGAAAGCATTGACGCTGAGCAATAACAATCTTATTAACGTTAGAGAACACGAATTTATATTGGATCCAGTCAGCACAGTTATATGACTTTTTTAACTCCTCAAGGTCACATGATAAAGATTTGTTATTGTTTGTTCCGACTACATTCTGGCCCCAGAAAGATAGAAGATCAAACTACCTCCATATCTCAGTTGGTTTTATCTTGTGAGACTGGATCTGAACATTCTGGAAGTATCTGCTCTCCATTAAATGTTCCTTCAAAACAATGGAGACAAATAGAAAGAAGAGAGTGAACATGTGCCAATTATTCCATTTCTTTCTTTTTTATTTATTTTATTTTGAATTTATGAAATAACACAAGCATTTCTATAACAGAGTAGAATTTTAAAAATGATTGCACATGAACCTGCAAATTTACTATTCTTTTTAAATATATAATAAAATTATCATGTAATTTTCTTGTTTTCCATTTTTTTCCTTCCCTCCTTTCCACTCTAGAGATGGCTACCATTAGACACAAATATATGTGTATAAGTATATATGTATATATATGCATGTATGTGTGTGTAAAAATCATTCTGTACATACTTCTAGTTATCAGTTCTTTCACTGGATGAGATAGCATCTTCCTTCATAGGTCCTTTGCAGTTATTGCATCTCTGTTTTCAATTTACATCTAGTTCATGCACTAAACAGAGCCATACAAGCAAGGCCTCAACACTTTGGATTATAACAGAGGAGTACAAACAGGTTAGTAGAGGGCATTCTTATTAGTTGTCTATATGGTTTGTATATTTTTCTCTTATTCCAAAAGATAAAGGTCATTTATGACCTTTCTCTACTTCATTTCTAGATTCTTCCTTGCTTTCCCACCCTGAAATCAAATCCTAGACTCTAGAGATCATCAGTCTCTTTTCCTGTGATATGTCCACAAGTTCAATTCAATAATTTTTATTGAACTCTTGCCATGTGCCAAATACAACAGAAAATATAAAGAAAAAGTCATGGTCTTCAAGGTCATGGGTTTCCCTTCTAGAAACTAGATAAGACTTGTTCACTCCAATAAAATTGAGCACTTCACATGACAGTAAGAGAGGTCCACATCTAGAATCTCAGAGAAGAGACCACAAAACAAATCTCCCTCTCTTAGCAGAGAGGTCAGAACGTAGGGGGCAGAATGCTACATACATTTTCACAATGTCAGATTCAAACACTACTTTCCTCTTACCTTTTTGTGCTTAATTATTTTTCATTATTGATTGGGGAGAGATCTATAAAAAAATGACTGTACCTACTACATTAGCCAAGAGGAAGCAAAACTCCTGTTTGCAGCTATGTTACCTTCATCTTTGGAGAAATCTTGGACTCCTTACTATCTCTCATCCTCTTTAGCCAATCTGTTGCCAAGGTTTGTCAGTTTCATCTTTGGAACATCTCTTGAATAAGCCCCCTTCTCTCCTCTGACACTGCCACCACTCTAGTGCAGGCCCTCATCAAATCACCCCTGGATTGTTTCCATAATGTACTGGTGGGTCTACCTGTCTCAAGTCTCTCCCCATTCCCAGTTCATCCTCCATTCAATCACCAAGTGATTTTTCCTAAATCTCAGGTCTGATCATATCAAACCCCATGACAACCCCACCCCCACCCCCAGTAAACTCCAGTGACTTACTAGCACCTCCAGGATCGAATACAAGATGTATTTGGCATTCCAAGTCCTTCATAACCTAGTCTTACATTTCCAGTCTTCTTACATCTTACTCACCATCATATACTTTTTGATCCAGTGATACTAGTCTCCTGGCTGTTCCATGAAAAAGATCTCCCAGCTCGGGATATCTTCTCTAGCTGTGCCCCACCCCCCTCAGCCTGGAATTCTCTCCTTCCTCCATACAACTGACTTTCCTAGCTCCCTTTAAGTCCCAACTAAAATTCTATCTTATTACTGGAAGCCTTCCCCAGCCTCTCTTAACTCTAGTGTCTTCCCTCTGTTAATAATTTCCTATTTATCCTGTATATACCTTGGTCTATATATATTTGCTTGCATATTATCTCCCCTACTATATTATAAGCTCCTTGAGGATAGTGACAGTTTGCCTCTTTTTTTATCCCCAGTGCCTAGAACAGTGCTTGGCACATAGTAGGTGCTCAGTAAATGTTTATTGAATGATTGATTGATGACAAATGGTATAACTTATTCAGATGGCAATACCATAGAAAAAGCTGGACCAGAATATCCCCCCTACACTATTTCTGTATTTAGGACCTAAAACATTCCCAAAGGACTCTTGATGCATAATGCCATCTGTATTCAGAGAAAGAACTATAGTCAGAATGCAGAATGAAGCAGGATATTTTCTCTTGTGTTATGCTTTGGTTTGATTTGGTTTTTCTCATGGTTTCTCCCATTAGTTTTAATTCTCCTATGGAACATGACTAATGTAAAAATGTATTTAATAAAAATGCATGTGTAGCACCCATATAAGATTGCATGCCATCTCAGGGAGGGAGGACAGAAGGATCGGGAGAAAATTTAAAACTTATAGAAGTGATTGTTGAAAACTGAGAACAAATTAGCTTAATTTAAAAAAAGAAAAGAAAAAAAGAATCTCTCCTCTAAAATGAGATAAGTACCGAAGAGCCATTATTAATAACACATTTATATATTATATTAACACATCTATATATTATATATATATATATTAAACCCTTCAAAGTTTACACAGTGCTTTACAAATTCATTTTATCCTAACAACCCTGAGAGGTAGGTGCTATTATAATTACATTTTACAGATGATAAAACTAAGACTTAAAGAAACTAAGTGATGTGCCCAGGGTCATATCCAGGGAGTAAACACTTGGGGTAGGATTAGTATTCAAGTCTTCCTAGATATTATAGTGGTCCAGTTGGTTGTAAGTTGGGCGCTATAACCAGTAATCTTTTCTACCTCTCAATCTGAGTTTCCTTTCCATTTTGCCATGGTTCCCCAAAGAAAGAGTAAATGATATCCTGAGGATAGGGACAGTAGAGAAAAGGAATTTGCCATGAGGGCAGGGACTGCTGAAATTTTTTGGTTGTTTTTGTATTCTCAACACGACATAATGCCTAGAATAATGTTGTTTTGCTCATTATTTGGACCACACCTTCAGTTTCATCACTTTAGGGTATCCATATGAGGAACTTCTTCAACCAATGCATACTGGTACCTTCTCTGTAATTTATAGTCTTATAAAGCAAATGGAACTTTAGTAAAAATTGATCATGTATTTTGGCGTGGAGATATTGCAAACAAATATTAAAACACAGAACAATAAAGACATGCTTTACAGACCACTACACAGCAAAAATAGTAATCAGTTCAGGAAGCACAAACAAAAGACACAAACCCAAATGGAAACTCTTAACAACAAAATACTCAATAATGAATGGATCAAAGAACAAGTTATAGAGACGAATAACAATTATGTGATAGAAAATAATAATGATGGATCATAATGTCTGGGATGCAGCTGAAGTAATTCTCAGGGGATGAAAATTATCCCTGCAAAAAATATACATCAACAAAAAAGTGAAAGAAAGGATTAGTGAACTGAATGTTCACTTAAAAAAAATTAAAAACCAACAAAGACATAAATAAGGACAAAAGAGGGAATATTAAAAATTAGAGGAGAAATCAGTACATTGAAAAGAAAAATTATAAAATAATAAATGTCGTCTTAGAGGAGCTTGGGGAACTCAAGGATACAATCAGTAGGTATGGGACTCAGAACTTGAGGCCAGAAGTATTCCTGACTCCTAGGCTGACTGTCTAAATACTCTGCCATGCTTCTGCCCTTCATCTGGCATGTAGTAGATTTTCATAAATGCTGAATCAAATTGAAAAATATTAGAGTGTCCTTTCCTCTTCCTTCAGGGCGCATCAGGTGCCACTTTCTCCTCCATACATGAAGGAACCTTTCTTACTCCAAGCAAATTGAATTTAATATACATTTAGCATAGACCAATTTGCTATGAGGAAGTAATCCTAATCCCTGACTTGTTTATGACCTGTAACCCTAGGATTAGTGGTACTAACAATTATACATGCCCAGCAAAATTGCTCTTGCTGGTTCCTGATTTCAGCTGTTCAGAGGCTCATTGGATCATACATTTAGACTTTGAAGGGTCCTTAGGGTTCTCCTAACTCAATTTCCTTTATAAAGAGAAAAATGAGCCCAGGGAAGGGAAATAGTTTGCCCAAGTTCACATAGGTAGCAAGGAGCCAAGGTAAGGTTTAAACCCAGGACTTCTGACTCTATAACCAATATTCTTTCCACTGATCCAATGGGTATTTGCCATTTAGCCACTCTCATTCAGGGCCTAAAGGAGCAGAGCTTCCAAATTTGGAATGTCAAAATTCTTGGTGCACTTGAAGGAGAAAAAAAGTCAAATTTTGTCTGCGTACATCACTCTAATACTTTGCTCTGAGGTGAAAGCCAGCTTTATTTCTGTTGCTCTCTTCCAGGATTTGGGCTTGGGTAGGCTAGAGGAAGGCGTAGGGGTAACTAATCAAAGCTGACTCTCCAAACATAGAGCAAAGTTTCCTTGAAGGGGTGGGGGTTGCTGAAGCTAAGATGCTACAGGCAGACTTCAAAGCAATTAGCAAGATAGAAACTGTCCCTACAAGCAAAGCTCACTCTTTCCAGCCAACTGGGTCAATGTGTTCATTCATAAGGCTAGTCAGGAAGATGGAGGCAGATCTCCATTGTTGATGCTCAAAAAAAAAGAATGCCTCTTGGATATACTCATCAAGTTAGCTTTTTTCCCCCATAGACTCATCAGGTAGTTAGCAGGATAGAGTCTTATCCCACTGAGAAAATTCAAAATGTTTTTTAGATTCTAGTGGGCACTGGTCCAGGGCCCTTTGGATGAAGAAAACAGTCAAACCTTCATGGTCTTCTCTCTATATACTGAGCCTTCTCCCCTCTATCTAGACTGCCTTGGAACAAAGTTCATGCTATATTTGGACTTGAAGAAAGTAGGTGTGTTTTGCCTTTAGGAAGAGTGAATGAGAAGGGAAGTGGTAGCCCTTAGCCTTTGTCTTCAAATATTTGAAGGACTGCCACGCAGGAAAGGGATTTATTTTACTGGGTCCCAAAGGACAATACTTGGATCAACAAAATGGAAGTTATAGTGAGATAGAATTCAACTGAATGCACTATTAAAACTTTAAACTGAACTAAGACTTTTGGACTGAGATATCAATAAGCAGATGAGGCCAGTGATGAAATGGGTTATTGAGTGAAGTGGATTGTTTTTTTCATCACTGGGAAGTGAGGATGGAAAGAGAAGGGCCTGGATAACTAAACTTCAGGAACATGCAGTTTAGTGGTGCAGTGGTTAGAGTCCTGGGTCTAGAGTTAGGAAGACTTGAGTTCAGATCTGGCCTCAGACACTTTAGTAGCTGTGTGACCCTGAGTAAGTCACTGAAGTTCCTTCTACCTCAGTTTCCTCATCTGTAAAATGGGGATTAAAAACAGTGATGAGATTATTTCACAGGGTTGTTGTAAGAATCAAATGAAATAACATTTGTAAATAACATTTGTAACACAGTGCCTTGCACATAGTAGGCACCATATATCTCCCCACTTTTAGGGGAGATTGCTACTTCAGATAGCAGTTGGACTGTATGAATTTTATAAGATCCCTTCAAAATTCTAAAATCTATAATAAGAAAATAGATAGGAAGGCAAGTAGCTTTCTGATTAGACATGGGGAGGGAAAAAATAGAGCTGTGTCCACTTTGAGGATTTCTACAAGTGGGGACAGAGGGGGATGATTATGAGAGTAACAGTTTCTATAACTATAAGAATCATCCCTCTGTTCTTACCACCTCAAGTACAACAGGCTTCCCTTTTTTTAAGGATTGTCATCAATGATCCTCTACAGGAATCATTTTCTGGGTGCTTCCTTTGTGTAAGGATGCATAAGATTTTGTACCTGCCCTCAAGAAGTTTATAGTCTACTTGTGAAGAAAGATATGAATTAAATATGTATCAAATTTAATTTAATATGTATTCAAAGGCAACTAACAATATCAAACATCCTATGAACAAAAAGAGGTACTTAAGTGCTATTAGGGTTCAGAGTAGAAAGTAGTCACTGTGGGAGTGAAAAATCAGAAAGGGCTTAATGGAAAAGGTGGTATTTGGTCTGGACTTTGGGTGGCAGTTCTTACACAAGTAGAGTGAACATTGCAGGATGAGGAAATAAAGGCAGCTAGGTAATGCACACAGGTTTTGGAGAGAACAGTGAGTGGAGTGGGATAATGATTGGTCTAGTACAAAGGATTGCAGAGGGAATGAAAGAGAAGAAGTTGAGACAGCTAATGTTCAGAGAACTGAGGATTTTGAATGCAAAGTTACACCTTTGTTAAGGCAAGGGGAGTGGGAGGATGGGGTAGAATCAAAACTGAAGTCCTTGTCCAATGATAGTTCCCACTAGCCTGCCACCCCTAAAGTATTAGAAAGCATTAGAGATTTTCTTAGTTGTTTCTACCCATACAAAACCAATTAAGAGTCCTAGAAAGCTTTGAATAGAAAGGCAGGAGAGGACAAAGGGGAAAATGTGCTTTTTTTTAATCAGTTTTTTTTGTACCTTGACCTGGGTAGGGGGTGGTGGTGGTGGCAGAGGAAATAAACCACTCTGAGGTGTCACTTTCGTATTATTCTACACCGTTCCTTCTGTTCATTGCTACTTCTCAATCCAAAATGGTGGGCTAGGGAAATATGTTCAGTTTTAGGTTCATGTGGTCGATGTGGATGTGGTTATGGGGAAGGCAGATGGTCTCTCTCTCCTCAGTGTCTCATAACAGTTTCTCAGAACCTTTTTTTATAACATATTAAATTTTGCTCTATACTATCTCCACATTCCTAGACTACAAACTCCTTGAGGTAGGAGTCACATCTTAGACATATTTTTTCTTCTTTATAACACATAGCATAGAGACTTTTACAAAATTATCATTTCATAAATATTTACTAAATTGAATTATATTGAATTGAACTACATTGAACTGCACTTGGTCCTATTTTGGGGCTTGTGGTCAGGTTTGGTCACGTGGAAGCTAGAAGCTAAAGAAACTTAGACTTACTTTTTCTAGCCCACTTTAAAACTTGCTCTTTGTAGCCTTAGTGACCCAATTTGATAGTCATACTGAATCCAATAAGAATCTCTTGTATATGTCCCATTTACTCCAATTTGACTTTAAGCTCCAGGAGGACAGGGAATGTAACTTCATCTTTGTGTTCCCTGCCCCCAGTGCCTAACCCAACATGTAGCACACACTAAGTTCTGAATAAACGTTTGCTGAGTGATGCCATCTTCCCTATAAGCAGAGTCAAACAAGAATTAGGCACTAGAATATTTTCACCTCTTGGAGACAACAGGGGGATGGGGAATTCCCTTGGAAGCCCAGAATGAACAAGGACAGAATCATGGGCTTTTTCTGAACAAATATTTTGAGGGAAACCAAAGTGATGATGATAGAATAGCAAGCAGGGACTGTCCCCTGTCACGAACATAAAGAGGTTGAAACACAGGGATTAGTACAAATGAATCATATTGAAGTCTCTCCCTGGGATATTTTGCTAACTGTAACCGTCCCCAAAAATGTTAAAGGTAAGAGAAAAAGCTGACAAGTGCTTCTGTTAAGGAGAGGAGCAAGGATGACTGATAAAGCTTCTGTGTCTGATAGTGCGGTGGGGGTGGATGTGGGAGAAAAGATAGTGGAGACGTGGAGGTGTACCTCTCCATCCAGCAGTCATGTGGCTCCACTTTATAAGATCAATTGCAATCTGACTGGGATGCCCATAAGAGGTGCCAGATAAATAGTGCCCTTCATTCTAATCTCTCACTTATCAAACGTGTAGGTTGAAGTCTTTGTTTCACTGTGATTACTCTCCTTTTAGAACTACTCATGAAGAGGAGGCATTACTGGGTGGGGAAGGTAGGGAACAAAACTTATAAAAAGGATGTACAGGAGTCTTGAGTGGGGGTGAGGAACTAATGTGGGAAGCAAAGAGTATGCAGACCATGCACAGCAAAATACCTTCCCCATTTAGCTGCCAGAGGATCTAACATTTCTGTCATTCCTTTGAGTCCTTATGCAAGACTCCTAACACAACAAATACAGTGGGAAAAGCCCTGGAATGGAAATTAAGAGGGAGCATGGTACATTGGGAATAGTACTAGATTTCTCATAAGACAGACTGGTTTTGAAAACCAACTCTGCTACTGTGTGAACTTTCTGGATCTCAGTTCTCTCACTTGTAAAAGGAAGGGTTTGGATGAAATGATCTCAAAAGTTTCTCCTAGCTTTCAATTTTATCATCCTTTAGCCAGGTTCTAGACCCTGATCTGTCATTAACTGCTTGGAGAAGTGACTTCACTTCTCAGTCTCAGTTTCTCATCTGTAACATGAGGAAGTTGGACTAGATGACCCCTAATTCCCTTCCAGGTCTAAATACATAACCTTGGGATCTTTCGTAAACATATACACTTCATTCTGACACACATCTTCTTTCCCCTCCTACATATTGGTGACACAATGTGGTGCCCTTCTCTTGCATAACATCATGCTTAGTATAGCAAGATGAAATCATTGGCCTCGTAAGGAAGTCAGACATTCCACCTTCCATGGAGCTGATGTTAGCAATGTCTGGGGAAGAGGTTCAAGATATGAGTCATGTTGACTATGGATTCAATACAGAGTGCTTTAGATTGGTGTTATATGTGATCATATACATGTGAGACATACAAAATGGAAGAGGTGTTAAAAGATAATAGCCATGAAATGAAAGACAGTATGACAGAATGCCATTATCTTCAGGAGGTAAATTTATGAATTTTTTGATGGAAGATAAATTACTAGACCATAACCCTTCTGGCTCCACCTGTCTGGGAAGGAGAACATTGGATGGATCTGGGGAGAAAGATCTTCAGGAGCACTTGAGATCTTTGGAAATGAGAAAACTTTTTGACAAGGTCTTATCCTCTTTGGAGTCCCCAATGGAAGGCCTCCTTTCTCACTTCGTGAGATCTATGAGATCATCTCTCTCAGCTTTCATCTCTTTCCTAATATTCCCTGTGTCATAGTAAGAGTTATGATGGTATGGGAACTGGATAGCGTTCCATAAGACAGAAATGAAAAGATAATTCTAGATATCAGGACTTGTAGATTCACAGAAGGACTTAATGACTTTTAATACAACTCATTCATTCTAAAGATCATAAGGTCACTGGAGTGAGAAGTTGTTATAGCATCATGAAATTATGGAAATTTGGAAGGAGGGAGGGAAAGAAGGAGAGAGAGTAAGAAGGAAGAACATGTTTAACACCTGCTATGTGCCAGACACTGTGCTAAGTGTTTTAATAAATAAATTCTTTCATTTGATCCTCACAATAATCCTGGAAGGTTTGGTTGTTTTGGGTAAGTTGTTTTTCAGTCATTTCCAACTCTTTGTGACCCCATTTGGGGTTTCCTTGGCAAAAACACTGACTGGAGTGGTTCGCCATTTCCTTCTCTGATTCATTTTACAGAAGAGGAAACTAAGGCAAGCAGGGTTAAGTGTCTGAGGCCAAATTTGAGCTCAGGAACAGGGGCCTTCCTGACTCCAGACCTAGCTCTCTATCCATTGCACCACCTACCTGCTTAGATACTATTATGATCTCCATTTTACAGTTAAGGAAATTGAAACAGTCAGCAGTTAAGTGGTTTATCCAAGGTCACATTGCTAAGAAGTGTTTGAGGCTGGTTTGGAACTCATGCCTTCTTAATTCTGAGCCTAAAACTATCTGCCATGCAGCCCAGCTTCTTCTATTCAGCTTAGAAATGCATCTTGTTCATCCTCCTCATTTTATAGATAAGGCCCATAAAAGGTAAGTGACTTGCCTAAAGTCACACAGCTAGTAAATAGAAGGGCTAAGATTAAGACCCAAGTCCTCTGACTGCAACTCAGCACTCTATTTACTGTAATGTCCTGAAGAATAGATAACCTAAAAGAAGCAGCAAGAGTTGGGCAAGAGGGTAGGTCAGGCAATACCTCAAGGGCAAGGACTCTGTTATGTCATTATTCTCTATCCTCCATAGCACTGATCTCAGGGAATGGTACAGAGTAACTCTTTTTGGTTAAGTAATCAGGGCAGATTCTGACTCGTTGTGTAGTGATGGTGGGGTGGGGTGTGGTAGACAGGATTTATCAGTGTGGTGGTTCACATGGCTATGAAATTCTGCTAAATTATTTTCATGATTGGGCTTTCCATCTCCTTCCACTGCTAAAGAAACATTTATCCTAAGAGTGAGTCAGTCAATCAATAACAGAGGCAGGTAAATTATACAGTAGATAGAGCACTAGGCTTGGAGTCAGGAAGACTGGAGTTTAAATTTGGTCTCATACACTTACAAGTGGTATGACTCCAGGGAAGTCACTTAACCCTCATCTGCTTCAGTTTCCTTATCTGTAAAATATGGATCAAAATAAAATTCACAGAGTTATCATGAGATCAAGTGAAATAAAATCTGTATAATCCCTTAGCACAGCACCTGGCACATAGTAGGCATTTAATAAATGCTCATTCCCTTCCCCTCTTAATAATGATATATTAAGGGTCTTTTATTAATGTATTAAGTATTTACTATGAGCCAGGTACTGTGCTAAGTACCAGGCATACAAAGACAAGCAAATGAAAGCCCTCATTCTCAGAGAGCTCACAGTCTAGTGCTAGAGACGCCTTGAAAGCAACTTTGTACAAACAAGATATGTACAGGAAAAATTGAAAATAATCAACAGAGGGAAGGTGAGACTAACTAATTTTTTGTACATTTTCTCTTGTCCTTTACCCCTGCATCAATAACACCAGGTTTAGGATTTTTTTTTGATGATCACAAAAACAGAATTTCAGACCTAGAAGGGACTTAGTCCAAGTGTCCCACTTTACAGATGAGATAACTGAGACCCAGAGAAAGTGATTTGCCCCAAATCAGTTAAGTAATAAGTAACACAATTGGGATTCAACACTTCCCAGCTGGATTCTCTCTCCTTTCTAATCCATCCCTCACACAACTGCCAGACTTCTATTAAGAGATGGCTCTTGGTTTGGGATCATTGTATGATCCATTCTAAATTCCAATACGTCCCACACACACATATTTATACACATACACACACAGACAAGATAGGTTGTCTCAAAAGTTTTAATGCAATTTTAAACTTTAATAGCTTGAATGGCATATGTGTGTTCATGTGTGTGTGTGTGAGTGTGCATGTGTGTGTGTGTGTATAGGTAACCTAGGTTCCTCAGAGTTTCCCTGACAGACTGACTTGTTGTACCACTCTGTCTGCAGTCCTAGCCCTTGGTTTACTATGGCTTGAACTGCCAGTCTATATGGTTGCCTCTGGCACCTGAAACTGGGAAGGGCAAACAACATGGAACAAAAACCAGTACCTTCAGGTCCATTTCTCTGAGTCAGTGGGTAAAAGAGAAGGAGCAGGGGAAGAAGATTCTTTGCTCTTTCTGGTTCAGTTCATGGCATCCACATTGGACACAGCATCCATACTGGTTGAAGCAGATAGGGACCACCAAAGGGCACAGACAAAAAGATGGCAGGAAAGAAAATGAATGGCTCACTGTCACCAATTTAAAGATGCAGGCAGTTAATTGAAGGAAGCTACATCTACCCACAAAGTAGAGGATGCAATGTTAGGCAAAACTAGGCATGCCCAGAGAAGCCAGGGTAATGCAATATAATTACACTCATGCACACACGCATATATACATATATATATGTATATGTATATATGTGTGTATGTATGTATATGTATCATGTATGTGTATTATAACAATTCCCAAAGACACTCAATCAAGAACACCAGAATCCAAAATATCATATGGGTCTGAAAATTCTCAAAGAAAATAGATGAAGAAATATAATAGGATGTTCCCCTACAGTTGTTCTTTGTCCCATAAAGGCAAGTGGTAGAGACAAGCACAGATAAATCCTGTCTGGACTATGAGAGAGTAATAGAAAGGAACTTGGTGACTTCCTACTTAATAATATCTGAATGAATGCCTGAAAAAAGGACCATCACCTCAACATACCTTTCAAGAGCTCATCTAACCTTTGCCTGGAGACCCTGAGAGAGAAGGGAGGAGAAGAGAGAAGATGGAGAGAGAGAGGGGTAGGAGAGAGAGGGGGGGGGGGTAGGGGAAAGAGAGAGAGAGAGAGAGAGAGAGAGAGAATCCACCACACATCAAGGCAGCCCATTCCAATTCTGGATAAATCTTATAATTAAGAAGTATTTCTTTACCTTAAGGTTAGGTTTACCTGTTTTCAACTTCCACCTTCTGAGACAAAACAACTTTTGCGACAAACTACCCATGTGACTTTGGCACTGTGCCTCAGTTTCTTGATCGATACAGTAAAGAGTGGGGCTGAGCTAGATAATTTCTCCAGCCCCTCCAACTCTAAATCCCATGTTCCCCATTAGTGTTCTGATTTTGGCCATAAGACCATGAGCATGGGAACTAGGCGGTACATTGTCCTGAACCTCTGGGCAGAAGAGAGGGATAGAAGGAAAGAGAACATCCTCTCTTTAAAGAGCTCTACTGGGAGGTTTGAGAAAGGCTAAAACAATGTTTCTAGACTATCTATAGATTTCAACTGTCCTTCACACCCCTCTCTTCCCCCCACCTTTCTACATATAAATTTGCTAGCCTTCTCAACACAAACCACCACTGTCCTGTTTGGGGGAATCAGTGATAAGGAAGGGAAAAGGTAAAATATCCAGGGCTGCCTGTGTACCTTATGTCTTTTTCACCACATCAAAGGCGTCTGGCTGTGGTGCCAGGGTTGTTACTGAAACTTCTGAGGAGGCCACAAGCCTCCTCAGAAGGGGACTCATAAGGCTCTTTGCTACCCTTGCCTGTCCCCTTTGTGATCTGGTACTTTCCTCTAGAGCACACATCATTCTGTTTCCTGTGGGCTTACCGTAAATTCAAAGTTTATATGCACCTAAAAGGAAAGTCAGGAGAGAGCGAGAGCAAGCGAGAGTGAGAGAGAGCAAGAGACCAAGAGAACAAGAGAGAGCAAGGGAGAGAGAGCAAATTAAGAAACATTTAGAGCTGTAATGGATCCTGAAGGTTACCTAGTCCAACCCCCTCATTTTATAGAGGAAAAAACTGAGAAATGGAAAGGTGAAGTAATTTGCCTAAAGTCACACAGGTAAATAGGTAGCATATGTGGGGTCATAATTCAAGTTTCTGATTTCAAATCCAGGGATTTTTCCACTACAAAATATTTAAATTTTTTCTGAATAATACAGAGGAAAGCTCCCCCTCTTTT
The DNA here is from genome assembly GCF_028372415.1 of Notamacropus eugenii. NCBI lineage: Eukaryota > Metazoa > Chordata > Mammalia > Diprotodontia > Macropodidae > Notamacropus > Notamacropus eugenii. The sequence continues at coordinate 434,297,861 of NC_092872.1, read as the reverse complement.
GCTGTTTTTTTTTTTTTTTTGTTTTGCCTAAGAATGAATATTGGATTTGGGCCTATTCAAAACTAGACAGGTATATTTGCAAGCTGACAACATAGTGCTGAGTTTCAGCACTGAAGTTCCAGCTGAGTTGGAAAAGTCATTACTAGATTCTGGGAATGTTCAGCTTGTGTCCTCTGGATCAATGAGGGAGAGGGAAGGAGGGAGAGAGAGAGAAAGAGAGAGAGAAGAGGGGAGAGAAGAGGAGGAGGAGAAAGGGGAAGAAGAAGAAGATGGGGAAGAAGAAGATGAAGAAGAAGAAAAAGAAGAAGAAGAGAAGGAGGAGGAGAAGAAAGAGAAGAAGGAGAAGAAGAAGGAGCAAGAGGAGAGGGAGGAGAAGGAGAATGAGGAGAAGAAGAGGAGGAGAAGGAAAAGAAAGAGAGGAAGAAGGAAAAGAAGGAGGAGGAGAAGAAGAAAAAAGGAGAAGAAGGAGGAAGAAGAGAGAAGAAGAGGGAAAAAGAGAAGGATATAGAATAAGAAAATAGGAGAAAGGAGGGAACTGTAAGAGTCTGAGTGTAACATATGTCTAACCTCCCTTAAAAGTCATCTCTTTCCCTTCTTCTTATGCTAGAAATAAGAATCAAAGTGATTTTTTTTCAAAAAGACCTAATGCAGGCAAGAAAATTCAGACAACCTTAGAATCACAGAATCACAGTGCTGCATGGCACTAAAAGGGACCTTAAGGATCCCTTTTACTGATAAGGAGACTAAGCCCCAGAGATAAGAGGCTTGCCCCAGCTCACAAGTGTCCCAGAGCCAGAACAACAACTGAACCTCTGAATTCTCAATTAAATGCTATCTTCTCCTACTTGACACTTGCCAAATATATCCATTTCTTCCTCCTCTTTCCTGCCTCTAACTCAGCGCTGTTCTCTGCTTCTGCAGCATGTTTCCTATCTCTCCATTTTCGAAAGGATAAGGGGGGAAAGGCAGCCAGATCAGGAGGTATCAACAGGGCCAGAGCTAAGGGCAGACTGGGTAGGCAGCCTTTGGATCTGTAAAGGAAACAAGAGTCCTTTCCCATTTCTTTCTTCTTTTAAAATAAATTCACATATTTTCAAGGCCAGGAAATGTGGATACTTATATTTTTTATAATCAGTTGAGTCAAAGGAATTATAGAAAAACCCTAAAAGCTCAGTGCTGTCTAACCCAGGAGTTTCACATTTCTAATTAGCTGGAAGTGGGGTGAAGGAGGAGGGTAGTGATCAACGAGGCAATTTTCAAACCCTGGTTAGAGCACATAAAAACCAGCTTTGCATGTACAAATCTTCAGTCCTCTCCCCCAAACTGATCTTTGGTAAGCTCAGAATTCATGCCAGGATATTAGATTTTGTGAGATTGATTCATCAATCTAGTGTACACATATTTATCATACACTTATTATTCTAAAGCACATTTAAAGACCCCAGCTTTCTGAAGATGCAAATCAAGATGAAAAGTAATTAATTGTCTTGACTCCGTGAACCCTGGCCACATAAATAAAAAATTATCCATGTAGTGGTTTACAAGGACATGTTGAAATTATGTAAGATGTTCCACTCTTCCTGATTTCTTAAGATCATTTCGTTCTTTTTGAAGCTGTCAACTTTTTACGCCCTCTTCATCCTTTCCCACCCCCACCATTCATCCATTTATACACAATCATAATTGTGTTGGTACTCCACGGCCCTCCTTACATCTTCTTCAGAATACAGAGAAGGAAGGGTGAAATGGGTGTGTGTGTGTGTGTGTGTGTGTGTGTGTGTGTGTGTGTGTGTGTGTGTGTGTGTGTAGAGACAGACAGAGACAGAGAGACAGAAACAGAGACAAAGACAGAGAGATAGAGAGGGAAAAAGAGAAAGACCAAGCTGTTTCATTTGATCTATGTCTTCTGATACCTCAACACTCCTGTCCACCCTACTCCCAAAAGAATAGGCACCCTACTTCAGCTCTTATTCAATTATATGGAAATAGCATTTCTCAAAAAGTTACTAAGTGCCAGACACTGTGCTTGCTCTCAATGATCTCACATTCTACTGCAGTGAGGGGAGATAAAAGGTATAAAAAAATACACAGAGTATAAATAACAAGTGATGCCAAGTGAAGAGTAAAAGCACTAATATAGAGGTGCTTTTGTGTTGTTGACCCCATTAGGGATTTTCTTGACAAAGACTCTGGAGTGGTTTCCCACTTCCTTTGCTAGCTCATTTTACGGATGAGAGAAATCAAGTGACTTGCCCAAGGTCACACAGCCAGTAAGCATCTGATGCCAGATTCGAACTTACAAAGATGAACCTTCCTGATTCCGAGTCCCATGCTCTATCCACTGCACCACCCAGCTGCCAACACAATAAGTAGGACAGATCTTGGTATAATCAAAATGGTAGAGCTAAAAAAGAACCTTAGAGATCATCTTGTCCAACATTTCCATTTTACAAACAGGAAATCAGAGATCCAGAAAGATGAAGTATGTGATAAAACTAGGAAAAGTAATAGTAATTCTTCTTTACCTCAGACTCTATTGATTACAGATTGAATTCCTCACAACCACTTGGTGTAATAGGTAGTATGAGATTTATCTTCATTCTGCTGATAAGGAAACTGAGACTCAGAGAAGTAGAATACTCCCTTTTTCCCTCTATCTCTCCATCTCTCTGTCCATGTCTCTGTCTCTCTTTCCTTCTCTCTGTCTCTCTGTCTGTCTCTTACAAACACACACACACACACACACACACACACACACACACACATCCCTATTTGCCCTTTTCTTTGACTTTTTTCACTGTACCATGAAGATGTAAGGACAGGAGCAGAGTACCAATACAATTATGGTTGCGTTATTGTGGTTGTGTGCAAATGGATGAAAGATGGAGGGAGGGGGATAATCTGGACCTAGGAAGTAGTAAAGACAGGACTTCAGAGTGTGCTTCTGCCTCCATGACGGAGGCTTCTGCCACTACACTGTGACACAGTATCCCTCACCTTTAAACAGAGCCTGAATAACCACTCATTGGTAAACATGGCTAGCCCAGCTAACCTCTGAAGTCTTTTCTAGCTCTGAGATTGGAGTCCTGTGATTCTCTTGAGCTCCCTTCTCTAAAAATCCCAAATTTCTTTCCCTACTGGCCTCAAGGTTTTCTTCTAGTCTCTGCTGCCTCCCCAGTCCTAATTACTCTCTTTCCTTTCCCTCCACCCTGGAAAATTTTATTGTTGGTTTACATTCCTGAATTTAAAGGTTAATGATCTAAAGCTGAGAGCTGCCAGGGACATTCCTCTTCCTGGACTTGCTCCAAATTCTGTACCACGGAGCTGGTAAATAAGTTCACCCGCATAACTGTGGGACTGTCAGAGTCAGCCTGTGGCCAAAACAATCATCCCCTTACGCAGATAGATCACCCAGGCAAATCTCTGGGGATCTATGAGGCAAGGTTTCCTGTACTAGTGATTCTCACATATTCACAACACAACTTCCAGATGTATCCATATGGGTGACAATCTGGAAATGAGGAATGAGGAAATGAGAAGGGAGAAGAATCAGTCTCTGCTCTGACTCTAGGACAAGATAAATAGATAATCAAAAGAATGAAAATTCAATTAAAAATTATTAAGCATTTATTATTTACAGAATGAATCACAGTATAGCTTAATAGAGAGAGCACTAGTCATGGAATCAGAGAGACCTGGGTTCAAGGCCTGGTTCTGACATATACTAGCTGTGAGACTGTGAAAAAGTCACTAATTCTCTTGGTGCTCCTAAACAACTCTAAAACTATGTTACAGAGTTCCCTTTCTTAAGTAGAATATATCAAAGGGTTCCCCACAAGGAATAAATCACAATTCCAAATACACACATACGTATATGTATGTATACACACAATACGTATATACACATAATATATATGTAATATATGCAATACATATGTGCATATTGTTCACATACTATATATACATTTTATATGCAGGTACGTGTATGCATGTGTACGTATATATAGATACATATATACGCACTCATCCGTACACATATATACCTACATATACACATATTTCCCCAAGGCTGTGCTGGTGCTGAGGATAAGAAGATAAAGTTATATACTCCTTGGCCTCAAGTTGCTTACTTTCTACTGGAGTTAAGATAATCTATACAAAGAAAAGACAACAGGGAGAGGGAAGAGGTAAGGAGAAATTCAGGAAGTGTTCTTCAAAAGTTGAGGAGAGAGGAAAATGCTGTAAGAGACAACAGTTCAAAGAGTTCTTGGCTTGAAGTCAGAAGGTGTAAATTCAAATCCCAGCTATGCCCCTTTCTGGACAATCAAATAAACACTTAAGGGCCTACTAGGTGTCAGGCACTGTGCTAAGCTTTGGGGAAATAAAAAGAGACTAAAGACAATTCCTGGTTTCAAGGAGCTTACAATTGAATAAGGGAAACAACATGAAAAGCAACAGGATGGATAAAAAAAAATTAAAAAAAGGAAGACTCTAGGATGAAGAGTCAAGGGAAAGGCTTTCACTAAAAGATGGGACTTTAGTTGAGACTTAAAGGAAGCCAGGAATGTCAGTAGGTGGAGCTGAAGAGGAAAAGCATTGCAGGCATAGACAGTCAGAGAAAATGCATGGAGCCAGAAAAGGGACTATCCAGGAGGCCAGGGTCATTGGATCAAAGAATAAATGTTGGGGAGTAAGGTATAAGAAGCATACAAAGGTGGAGGAGGCTAAGTTATAAAGGGTAGAGTCATTTCCCTTCTCTGATTCTCAGTGGCTTATCTGTATGATGAAGAGTTTCATTCCATCACCTCATAGGTCCCTTCCAACTTCAACATTCTATGTTACCATGACTCAAGCTAAGTTCAAGGATGTATGGCCACAGGGTTGCCTGTCTGCAAGTATAGAAGTGTTTGTCTTGCACTCCTTGACTGGACGTTTTCACCAAATCACAGATTCAGAGATAAAAGAAGTTTCAATGTCTGGTTCAACCCTTCCATTTTACAGATAACGTCTAGAGCTCAGAGAGATTAGGAAGCACAGGCAAGGTCACAGAAAAAGCAAGGAGCATGACCAAAATTAAAATCCAGGTTCCCCAACTCCAATTCCAATATTCCTTCCCCACTACAGCCCCATTGCCCAAAATAGATCCTATTTCTATCTCAACTCAATATAGTTACTGATAACGAATTTATCAAAGAAAAATCTATGATAAAGAACCCAGTCTACAACCCCTTCAGGCAAAGATATTGACTTTGAGAATTCACAATCTCTCCCTCAAACCACAATTCAATGCTTCTTAATTATTGGAAGCATCGAAAAGATTATGTCCTAGTGCAAGGGCTTAGTTGGTGTTATCTCTGAAGCTGTCATGTAAGGTTGGCATTGGCAGCAAGCACCTAGGACTTATTGTTGTTCAGTCCTTTTAGTCATATCTGATCCCATTTGGGTTTCTTTTTTTTAGCAGAGATACTTTAATGGTTTGCCATTTCTTTCTCCAGCTTCTTTTATAGGTGAGGAACTGAGGTAAACAGGGTTAAGTGACTTTCTCAGGGACACACAGCTAATAAGTCTGAGGCTGGATTTGCACTCAGGTCCTCCTGACTCCAGGGCCAGTGCTCTATCCAGCTTGCCCTTCCTCATCACTAGGAAACACTGGAATTAAATGTGGAAATTAAGTCAAGAGTTCCCAATCCTAGAATACTTCAGGAACCATTCCACCAGATAAGGGAACCACACCAACATTCTAATGCATGATATGTTTGTGCAGACAATCCATGCCAACTCTGGTAGTTGACTTTGCCTTCTTTTTCTTTTCCCTTTCATTGGATAAGACTTGGGATAACCATGAGTAGCAAGGGCTTGAGAAACCCAGGGTATCCTCAATTACAAATTCCAGAAATGTGATTTTTTTAATTCTGGTTTTTAAATCAGTAGACTCAAATAACTGGTTTACAAAGAATCATAGACTATCAGAAGCAAAGAATGTTAGACCTGGAAGAGGTTCTAGAATTTGGAACATAAGCTATATTAGAACATAGGACATATAGAATGGAAGAGTTAAAGAGACCTTAGAACATAAAATATTTGAGAATAGAATATTAAAACAATAAGGGATCACAGAATAGAGGACAATAGAATAATGGGACCTTAGTACTTTCCCACTGTCCTTGTCTATCTTCATTAATACATAGAACAGTAAGATTGAACTCAACCCTAGAAATGATTTGATTTAATATCCTCATTTTTTCAGAGGAAATTGAATTGTAGGCAAGGGAAATGACTGACCTACGGTTACCCAGTTAATTATTGTACTAGTGGAGTCCAGACTAGAACCAAGCCCAGTGATGTTTTCATTACACCACATTGAATCCAGATATAAAAGAGTAGTAGTATTGATAGCTAGGGGCAATTACAAAGGGTCCTATGCAGGAAGTGGCTTTTTAGCCAGGTTTTCAAAGAAGCTGGGGATTCTAAGACATGAAGTAAGAGTGCACTCTAGGTATGGGGAACAGTACAAATCCAGTTTGACAGAAAAGTGAATAGGGGAAGGAATAAGCATTTATATAGCACCTACTCTGTGTCAGGGACTATGTTCAGCACTTTAAAAATATCATCTCGATCTAAAATTGTAGATTATGTGAAGGAAATATGTCTAAAAAGGTAAATTGGAGCCAGGGACTTTAAGTATCGAATAGAATAGTATGCAGTGGATCCTAAATGTAATAGGGAGCCATTAAATTTTATTGAACATGAGAGTGACATAGTGCTTTGGGAACTGTGTGAAGAATGGATTGGAGAGAGGAAAGAAAAGTGGCAAGGAGATCAAATAGGAAGGTACTATAATTGCCCCAGTAAGAGATGATGAGGGCCTGGACTAGGATGGTGGCATGTTAGAGGAAAGAAAAGAGGAAATGAAAGAGGTGTTGTAGAATTGTAGAATCAACAAGTATTGGCAATGTGGAGTAAGCAAGAGTAAGGAGTTGAAGAGATGCCTCTGAGGTTTTGAATTTAGGTCACCAAAAGGCTGATGGTACCCTCAACAGAAAGAGAAGCGGGGAAAAGATAATGAATTCTGCTTTGGACCTATTGAGTTTGCAATGCCTATGGGATATTCAGTTTGAAGTGTCCAAGAGGTACCACCAAGAGGTGGTGTGGGACTGAAACAAAAAAAGAGGTTAGTGCCTGCAGAAGTCATCTGTGAAGAGAAAATGATTAAACTCCTGGGAGCTCATGAGCTGACCAAGAAAAAGCAAAGAGAAGAGGGCCCAGGTCAGAACCTTGGCATTCAAGCACAGTTATGGGACTTCATATGGAAAAGGACCCAGCAAAGGAGACTGAGAAGGAGCAGTCATACCAATCAGAGCAGATCCAAGAAAGAGCAGCAGCTTGAAAACCCAGAGAGGAGAGAGTATCAAGGAAAGGGTAGTCAATGGTGCTAAATCCTAGTAGAGGGGTCATAAAGAAGGAAGACTAAAGAACGGCCATCATATTTCAGGATTAAGTGATCACTGGCAATTTTGTAGAGAGCTGTTTTAGTCAAGTTTCATTGAATCCCTATTCCAAAAGGCTCACCACATTGGTGCCAGGCTTAAGGAGGACACCTGATGGATTTTAGCCTTACTATAGCTAAGAAGTCCTTTGTTCAAGTATTTTACCAGCATCAGCCTTACCTAGTAGTAGGAATCATTTGCACATACTACCACCTGTAGCCACCAGTGCTTTTCTCACTACACTTTGCTATCAGTTTGCTTTCCCTGGGCACATAATAACACTTAATAATAATAATAGCTAATGTGTTAGGCACTATGCGAAGCACTTTATAATTATTGATCTCCACAACAATCTGAGAAGTGTTATTATTATTCCCATTTACAGATGAGGAAATTGAGGCTAAGATGGGTAAGTGATTGTCTACAGTCACACAGCTAGTAAGTGACTGAGGCTAGAGGCTAGATTTGAACTCCTGGCTCCAGAACCAGTGATCTGCACCACCTAGTGTTATATACCAGCTAATGGCAGAAGAAGGCTGACTGAAAGCATGTTGGAGGTCTGGGCAGAGGCAGTTAATTTGTGCTTTCTATTTACCCATAAATTATTTAGAAAATATATAATCTATAGACATATAATTCAAGACAGACAACATTGAAAATTAGAGCAAACCAATTTACTTTGGGCTTGGGGGGAAGATTATTTTGACTATAAATGACCATTAATCAGGTTTGATTTTATTTTTCCTCTAATGGCTGAATCTATATTTTGCCTCTATAATGAACTAATTCATTATTTCTGCACACAACAAACAGCAAATCTGACTGTCTTCTCTCAGATGGAATCTAACAAATCTGGGAACACTATGAACATTGAACAAGGGAGAGTTGATAATTATAGTGAATTCACTTGATATTTATTAAGAAAAATCAGTGTACTAAGCCCTGGGGGACTTATAAAATTTAAATAAAACACACTTCTTGCTTTCCAGAAGTTGATAGTCTCTTAGAAGAAGACCCAAAGTTGATCAAAGTGCACAATAGTACATGATAAGTTCAATAGAGAAATGAAAAGTAGAACGTGATAATAAGTACAAGAAAAAAATTCATTATGCATCAGGTGACTCTTGTGGGGTTTCATGAGGTTTAAAGAACTTGTAGTAATTCAAAAGTTAAGGACAGATATGGAGAAAGGACATTTTAGGCAGAAGGAATAGTGCAAACAAATGTATAGAATCAAGAAGGAAAACACGAGATTTATTTGGGAAAACTGTTAGCCACTCTGACTAGAGAATAAAATCCATGGATAGATGCAATTTGAGATAAGTCTGGAAACTACTCTCCCCATGACTTCACTTTTAATTGTTAAATCCAATGGTCTTTTTCACAGTTCTTATTCTTCATGACCAATTTTCTGAGGCTTTTGAAGGTTCTGATAAACATATCCTCTTGTAACACATTCTCTTGTCCTCTGACCTTTCTGTTCTCTCCTGGCTCTCCTTTTTCCTGTCTGACAATCCTTTTGTCTTCTTTTCTACCTGCTAACTGTGAGTTCCCCCCCCCCCCAAATACTTCTTAAGCCATCCTCTCTTTAGAGCCTCTCTCTCAAGTGATCTAACTTACTTCCAGAGCTACATCAAGTCATCACCTAGTCATAATAGTCCCTGGAAAGTTTCACAGAGGGGAGGGAAGATAAAAGGGCAAAGGTGGTGGTAACAACAGTGATATAGAGGACAGTTCAACTATAAGGAAAGTTGTGCTAGGAAAAGGGACAACTAGATGGGAAGGTAAGACAAAGAGAAGAACCACAGTGACAAGATCCAAGTGGTAGTGTTGGTTTGGAGAGTAACTGTGCCACATCTTGCCAATGACTGTGAGCCAAGCAGCAGGCATGGTATCCACTGAGACATTTAAATTCACATCTTCTTATCCCCACTCCTCCCCATCCCCAAACCCCTGCCTTGGAAGATGTGTGTTCTTGCCATAAGTCAGTGCCAGAAGGTAAAGCCTTGCTCATTCCACTCGATGACTCACAGTTCTGTCAGTTTCCATAGGCTTAATTATCATCTCTATGAAGATGTGTGTGTGCATACACATTTATTTACACAGATGTAGAGAGAGAGACAGAGATAGAAAGTACCATTCCCTAAATGTCCTTTAGGTAGCTCAAATTCCAGCTGCTCAAACAACTTATCTGTATCCCACCCCCCCCAAAAAATCTGTTACTCCTCTAACTTTCTTATTTCTGTTAAGGACATCAATATCCACTAGTGTGCTGGTAAATGTAATTTTTTTTTAAAAGATGTATATACTTTTAAGTTTAATTAGCACTATTAATATCTTCCCCATCACTTTTTAAAGTCCAAACAATCAACAAAATAATAAATCAAGCCCTTTATTGTATCATTTGCCAATTTCTGAGGCATAAATAGGGCAGTTAGGTGGTACAATGGATACAAGGCTGGACCTGGAGTCAGAAAGGCTCATCTTCCTAAGTTCAAATTCTGCCTTAGACACTTATTAGCTCTGTGACTGTGGACAAGTCACCTAATTGTGTTTGCCTCAGTTTCCTCATTTGTGAAATGAGCTGGAGAACAAAATGACAAACCACTCTAGCATCTTTGCAAAGAAAACCCCAAATTAGCTCACAAAGAGTTGGACATGACTGAAACAACTGGCCAAGGATTGCAAGGGGGTAGAAATGCTCACCCTGGAAATTTAGTGATCAGGTCTCAGGATCCAATATGAACTGGCTCCAGCACTGCCCTGCTACTATTTATCATATCTTCAACTACCATGCCACCTTGCCCCCAGTAGATAAATAGCTTCCAAGTCCTTTCTACTTCCATAAAATGCTTCAGCCCTATCTCTTTCTATCCACTCTCATAAGCCACTACACTAAGTGAGGTCCTGAATATCTGTTCTCTGGGATATAGCAATAGTTTCCTAATTGGTCTCTCTTTATCCAGAATCTCATGTCTTCAATCCATCTTCTATATGGCTACCAAATGAATCTTCTTCAGTCACAGGTATGATCACATTCTGTTCTAGAACCATCAGTGATTCCCTAACACTTTTGGTGTAAAGTTCAAGTTCCATGGCATGGCATGGCATTTGGAGCCTTACACAGTCTGGTTTCAGTTTATCTTCCCAGACATTTCATATTACTCCCATCACATACTCTACATTCCAACCACACTGGTCTGCCTACTATTCCTAAAAGTCAGTGGTTCATTTCCTGAGTCTGTGCCTTCAAATACCTTTCTGAAATGTTCTTTCTTCCTCACCCAATAGCTTTTAGAATCTTCCCTCAAAGCTCAACTCGGATGTTACATTCTAAAGGAACCCTTCCTGACTCTCCATAATTCGTCAGATCAGAGATTTTAAATTTAGAGCTGAAAGACACTTTAGAGACCATCAAATCCAGTAACCTCATTTGACTTGGTGTTCTCTCCCCTTTCTCAAAGTATCTTGCATTTACTTGTCTATGTAAATGTTGGCCCTCCACGGTAAAATATGTCTTTTGAATTTCCAGAACCTAGGACAGTTCCTTGCACATAATAGGTTTTAATAACTTAAATTAGCTTAAATTAAATTGATAAGGATGAAAGGTAGTCTGGTGCTAATTTACAAAGTCTTGACTGTTAGGCAGAAGAGTCTGAACTTTATATAGAAATATATTTCAGAAATAAGATGTTGAGGACTTCATATAATAGAAACCATTTGTTCATAGCAATGAGGGAATGAAGTCATGAAGAATTCATGGGTAAGTTATATCTATGAAATAATTAAAATTCATATTAGTATCACATATCTATTTCACAAGTAGATTAGGCAGAGACATTAATTCAGTGATATGAGTCACTTTTACTTTACTAATGGGATGCCCAAAGAAGTCAGCAACATTCCAAGATAGGATATAATCTATTTCCTTATATTTACACAACCTATGAAAATGTATTCCAAAGGACACAACTCATCAGACGCATTGGTATCTCTTGTATCAATAAGATATCAAAATGAATAACATACCATTGAAATCTTAGAATAATTAAATGATAATAATTACAATGATAATCACCATCCTCCTTTACATAAACTATCTTGCTTAGGATAGTTCCTTAAAGCATAGGGAATTAGAGAACACCAGTGCCCACAGAAGTCTTAGAATGTTAGAACATGGAATGGAAAATGTTAGAACTGGGGCTGATTTTGAATATAAATTGCTAGTATATAAAACCTAGAATATTAGAGCTGGAAGAAGCCTTAAGGAATAAAATTTTAGAATTAAAAGGGACCTTAGGGCATTGAATATTGGTGTTGGAAGGAATTTAGGAATGAAGAATATTACAAATTAAGACACAAGGCTAATGTGGGTTAAGTGACTTGCCCAGAGTCACACAGCTAGTAAATGTCAACTATCTGAGGTCAGATTTAAACTTAGGTCCTCTTGACTCCAGGATCAGTGCTCTATTCACTACAAGGTTAAAGTTGAAAGAGATTTAATCCAGTCCCTTAATTTTAGCCGGGAGAATCTGAGTTCAAAGGAGAGAAAATAAGTTGCTGAAGGTTTTGTTTCTGGTTAATATTTGGTCTTCTAACTTGTGGGCCATATTGAATCCTAGAAAGAAAAAGTAGCGTTAGTTGCCTCTGTGTTAAGTGCCTGCATAGTCTCTCCACCTTCTCATCAGTGTCAAAAAATTCTATAAAGGAAATTAAAACAGAAAATATATCACCCTTTGTCATATTGTATCAGTAAGCACCCCAACATACACAGGAGGACCTGCTATCACATATTCTTTGATCTGCTTTTCTAAAAGGAAAGGCAGCTTTTGAGGAGTTAACAATCTCCTTTAATCAAACACATATATCATTCACTTAATTCAGGAAATCAACAGACAGCACTTCCAAACTGTCTGACATAAACAATATCTCTCTCTATATATATATGTATATATATATATATGTATATACATATATATACATATATATATATGTATATATATATCATAAATCAACAGACAGGTCCAGCTGTCTGACCATAGTTGCCAGAGAGGGAAGCACAAACATCTGGGTTTTCAAAAACCAGGGGGTTCCTTAGTGGTTTCCCAGAGTCTATCTGACACACAAAGCTTCTTCCAAAAACTAAGCCCCAAAGTAAAACTTCACCCTGAGAGTATTTAGACCTTTTTTAGAGCCAGAGGGCAGCCTAACCCTTGAGAACCTCATTAACAAAAGGTGTGGGTCTTCTGACAGATCTTTCCTCATCAAACTCCCTTTAATGGGCATGTTCATTAATGGGTGGGGAAGATCTTTAATCACATTAACAATACAAATACATATACTGTTTCTAGTTGAAGAAACTCTTATTTCTATACTTTACTTCTAGTAAAGACTCTTGGGTGACATAGGCAAGATTCAATCAGAGGCACTTGATTATACTACAACAAAAACAGCAAAAGATCCTACTTTGCTTACCCTTACAATCCACCCTTCCAGGATCCTTGGCCTTACAATCTAAATGGTCATGGATTCTGGAACAAATAGAGGCATTATACTTCTTGATTATACTAAAACAAAAACAGAAAAAGATCCTACTTTGCATGCCCTCACACATACCTGAAAAGATCCAGCCTGGTATTCCTGTCCACTCACTGAAGGAGGAAGAGGACATACAGAACAATAAATTCCTGGAAGGCAATTCTAAGAGCCTGAATGTTCCATCCTACACACACAGGTTTGACTCTCTGTCCCTTATTTTTGGTTTCTTATCTTAAGTGGGCCACTCATTAATTCACTAATTTAGCAAACATTATTCAGTTACTATGTGAAATACCCTTTACTAGATGGATATTTGAGACTCAAAGAGGCACAAATTGACATAATTAAAGAGATAAGAAACAGAAATACAAATAATCATAAGACAAATATAATATAGTTAGTGAACAGAGAAGGTATAAATAAGTTTCTATGATAGACTATGATCATATGGTTTGGAGATGGAAAGGAAGTTATCTAATTACATCTTATTTTATAGAAAGGAAAACTGAAGCCTAAAAGGACTTCTCCTAAGTCACATAGGTAGTAATAACAGAGTCAGGATTAGAAACCAAGTCTAGAGGAAAGATTACTTTTGATAGCTGGACCCAATAGGGAGGAGAGTAAGAGAAGGCTTCATGGAGGAGGTAGAACCAAACCTGTCCTTGAAGAGAGGATTTCACCAGAAGTAGACTGGGAGCTGGGGTAATGGGGAGGTCCTTCCCAGCATGCAATCCTTGCAAGTAGAACTAGAGAAGCAGGACAGAATCAGACAACAGCAAGTCATCCAATTTGGCTGGAACAATTAAAAGAACTCTATTTGCCTGAATTTTCCACACCAACAGAGGGTGGTCATGCATGTTAACTCTTCCTTTTCCTGGCTCTTTCACAGATGGCAAGGGACTGAGGGGAAACCCAAGAATCTCCAATAATATACTGTGACAGCTTCATATCCTTCAAAACATAGAACACTAAAGAGCTTTCCTGGACCCTTAATTTCAAGAAAGAAATAATAATTTAAAGTGATTTTCCTGAACTACATACCTACTACCATCTGTGCTCAGTTCTGCTCTTCTCAGCCTACAAGTGTTTTAAACCATGTCAAAGAGTAAAAGAAAAGACAAGATCATAGCAGGTGGCTGATACCTGTAAGGAAAAACACCCTTTGAATATTTTTTGTCATTCCCTGTCTCATTATTGCAGTCTCCTTTCTACCAATGCATGGGAGGAAATCTGAAAAAGACAATCTAAAATATAGATAATGCATCTTTTAAGAAATGTGGTTAAGAAACAAGCTATATGAAGATGAGAGCAAAGAAGCTATAAACCATTTATTCCATAGTGTTATCACTCAAGATATATCGTAGCTTGGGCCTCAGCATGATCATGGAAAGACAGAGATTCTCTGACACTGATGCAAGATACCATCGAGGCTTAAAAGCCTACCATGGAAATGACAGCTCTGTATGGCATAGAATCAAAGAGAGTTAGCACTAGAAAACATCTCCTCCCACCCTCTTATGCTATAGGTTGCAGCACATAAGCATGATGGCTAAAATGATAGACCTCGAGTCAGGAAACCCTTAGAGTCCAATCTCCCCTCATTTACTAGCTTTGTAACAATGGGCAAGCCATCTAATATCTCTGAGCCTCCATTTTCTCATCTGTAAAACTGGAATGATGATGATGATGATGATGATGATGTCAATGATGACTAACATTTACATAGTGCATACCTCACAGGCAGCTAGGTGGTACAATGGATAGAATGTCAGGCCTGGAGTCATCTTCCTGAGTTCAAATCTGGCTTCAGACACCTACTAGCTGGATGATCCTGGCAATTCATTTAACTCTATTTGCCTCAGTTTATTCATCTGTAAAATGAGCTGGAGAAGGTAATGGTATCTTCAGTTTCTTTGCCAAGAAAACCCCTACTGGTTCATGACTGAGCCAAAACAACAACAATCTACCTCAGTGAATTGTGGTAAAGCTCAA
Organism: Notamacropus eugenii; assembly: GCF_028372415.1. NCBI lineage: Eukaryota > Metazoa > Chordata > Mammalia > Diprotodontia > Macropodidae > Notamacropus > Notamacropus eugenii. Next base: position 434,282,844 of record NC_092872.1, on the reverse strand, counting down.
ATAAGATTATATCAAGTGCTGTTGTATAAATATCTGTTGTTGATTGCATTAGGGAAACTGAAGCTCAAAGAGAGAGAAGGATTTTGCCAAGCAAGGTAGTGGCAGAAGCAGGATAAGGACCACCGCAGAGGAAAGCCTTTCCTGATCCCACTGGCTTCTGGTGTCCTCCCTCCCTAAATATCCTGAATTAATTTATATTCATTCTCATTCTGTTTATTTTGATACTCTTGCTATTTCCTCCATTAAAATATAAACTCTTTGAGAACAGGGATTATTTGTGTTCATTGAACTAGCACAGTTCCTGGAACATAGTAAGCACTCAATAAACGATTTTTGAATAATTGAATCACAAAATATTCAAGTAAGAAGGGGGCCAGGATATCATCTAATCTGGCTTTTTCAATTCACATATGAGCAGCTCGGGGCCTAGAAAGGGTAAGTGACTGAACCAATGTCCCACAGCTCTAAGTAGCAGTCAGGATTCCAATGCAGATCTTCTGACCTCAAGATCATCATTCTTTCCAACACAGTAGGGATTTTTAAGGGAATAAAAGTTTATCAAAGCATCCTATTTGAAAATTATTCTGAGTTTAATCATGATAATAGTTTATATTTACACACTGACACAAGATCTAAAAAAAAAAAAACAAATGTCTTCTGTACTATCTGATTTGAATCCTCACAACTACTCTGTAGTACATATATCATGTCCAACATTTCACAGATAAGGCTTAGGGGGTTGTGTGATTTGCACAAGTGATTCGCAGGGATAGTAAGTGGTAAAGCCAAGTTTCAAAATCAAGTTTTCTGATTCCAAGTCCAGTGTCCTTCTCACTGCCCTGACATTACCATATGATCTATGATGTGCGTGATCCTCCCTGTGATACATGTCTTAGTTTCATGTTGTTGCGTTTATCCATTGTTGCCGAAGAAGATCATACCATCAGAGAAATGATGACATGACTTGTACTTGACTTTGTTTTGAGTGAGGGAGGGCTGTGCAGGTCACTAGCCTCACTTCTCCTTCAGAGCCATCTGGATCCAGTGACCAAATATTCATCAGGATGACTGGAGATGACCCAGGACACACTCTAATTTCATGTGCTTATTCTTCAAATACATTGCCTGTTTTCCTGTCTTGGATTGCTCTTAAGAAGAGGGCTTTCTGAACAGCACTCAGTCTAGTATAATACACAAGTATAATGCTAAAGAAAGGCCTTTTGATAATAACTGCATTTGTCTTCCCAAGCATTCTGTCCCTAGATGGTAGAGTTTAAAGTTAATTTCATCAAAGGACACCAAAGATCGGAGAAAGGAAAACACTGGTCCTCAGTCAATTAAAGAGAGATGACTTTCCCCCTACAGAAAAAAAAAATCTCCCAAATTGGGCTATTTTGGTTTTCCCTTCCAGAGCAAAGTCTCAGAAAGATTAATAAAAACTGTTGAGGGAAAAAATTCTGTGAATAGTATTGTATCTATCTAGTTTTAATAAATGTTTTAGTCGTTGCTGATGGAAAGACCTCCCCCAAATTTAGATATGGTTGGTGTGGAGAAAGCCTTAGAAAAATGAAATAAGACCTTGTTCCTGTTACCTCTAAGAATTTTGGGATGAGACAGTAAAGTAGTTTTAGCATCTCAAAGGAGTTTGCCAACACAGCTAGCAAATTCTCCAGCACTTCCAAGCACTCAAAGCACATTTCTAAAATCTTAGCCATTCATTTGGGCATATGTAAATGCCACCAAATTTCACGGAAAACATAAAATAAACTTTGAATTATGATCTTATAACTTTGAAACTAAAAGCAGAAAAACTTCTTCCTAATTTAAAAAGGATCAGTTTTTAAAGTCGATGACATTTCAAGAGTAGTAATAATGGTGATGCCTGCTCAGATAGCCATTGGCCTAGACTAGGAACTCTTTGAGGACAGGGACTGTTTCTTGCTTTTCTTTGAATCCCAGCACTTAGCACATAGTGGCACCTAATAAATGACAGTTGATTTGACTTGGTGATGCTCACTGCTCAAGAAAGCAGCAGGATATAACTGAAGCCATGAAGTTCCCACTAAGCGTATTCACCTCAAAACTACTGAGCTTTCCCTTTACTCTCCTTCCCCTCCTCTGTCACCACATCCCTCCTGTCTCTGGTTCTATGTATATTTGTCTCACTTTCTTCCTCCCCTTTCCTTTTCACTCTGACTCTTATCTAGTCCTTTTAGACAAGAAGTAGCTTGCCAGAATGAAGAGATAAGAAGCAAGATCAGTCCTCAAATCCCACACCTGATATGTGCTGACTGTATACACACAGCCTGGGCAAGTCACTAAAAGGGCCAACCTTCATTAATAGGAATTTCCTCACCTGGAATTTCCCTATTATAATGAAATCACAGGTCCAGTTATCATCCCTATCCCTAAATATAGGTTATTGATTGCTATATTCATTTTTTAGAGTTCAATATTTCCCTCTATTATCCATTCCTCTTCTCTGATGCTATTTCCCCATCTACAAATAAGTGGAGTTGGTCCAGATGATCTCTATCTTTCCTTTCATTCTGACATTTTATGTTCCAAGGTCTCTTTCAGCTCTTACAATCTATATTCTCTGTTCTAAGGTTTCTTCCAGGTCTGGTATTATCTAGAGTGTCCCAAAAAGTCTTTGGGGTGTTTTAAACTACTAAATTCATAAAGCTATTAAGGTCTTAGTGTGGTTTTAAGCTGTTAAATCTACTAAGGCTTAAAACCACACTAAGACTTTTGGGACACTCTATATGTTCTAAGGTTCCTTCCAGCACTAAGATAGACAGACAGATAGATAGATAGATAGATAGATAGATAGATAGATAGATAGATAGATAGATAGATAGATGATAGATAGATAGACAGATAGATGTATATATGTACATATAAGCATATATGTATATATGTATATATGTGTGTGCATATATTTATAGCCAGGGAATAGGATATTTTACAATTTAGAACAAACCATAAATCTTCCCATCTTTTAATCTCTCTCCCTTACAAGAAAAAAAATCATAATCAATTAAGTTAGTTTTTACTTGTGTGAGGACTTCAATAAATTTTTTTGCCCCCTGTAAGCCTGTGATCCTTAATAGGTAAAACATACATTTTTTTCGAAGCATATGCACATTATCCAGCAGTGATCATGAACCTTCCATCTATTGGTAGGAGAGAAAAGAACATTTCCCTAACTTTACAATGCAAACTTGTGGAATGGGGATCACTGAAACAAAGTAAGTAAGTACTGGTGTCACCAAACCACAATTTGGTAACCACTGATGTATACAAGCTGCAAGCTGACACTTCCTATGATTCAGCTCTGCCACTCGCTACTTACGAAATTCAACCACATTTCAGAAAAGGAAATAGTAATCAAGCTGATAATAGTTTCTGTTTAAAATCAGAAGAAGAAGAAGAAAACCTAAAAGGTGAAAACCAGTGGCATGACATAGATTTTTATCTGGGTTTTTGTTGTCACAGAAATGTTGAGTGTGAAATTTTGAAATTCCAAATTCCAAAAACATAATTTGCTTTGCTGGGTCTGGAGGTCTTTGATTTCCATACACCACCTACACTCTCTCACTCCCTCTACTCTCACATCATCGGCTTCTTCCACCTCCTTCTTGGCCTCTTCCTCCCCCTCAGTGCTAGGGAGACATGACCTAGCACACTGACTCCAGGGAAAAAAAGCCCCAGATTTTAAAGGACCAGACAATTCTGTCAGAAAACCTCCTGAACCAGCCTTGTTCTTTTGAAACTTTATTTGAAACCCCTTCACTCTTCTGCTCCTGGCAGCACAGAGCTAAGCCCAACCCAGAGCTGAAAAGGAAACGAGGCAGGATGTTACCCCAGAGAATGGCTGGCCTTCCGAGAATTGCTGCTTGGCCACAGTTTTCTCCTGTGTGTACCACTGTTGAGGACAGCATGGAAAGTGAAGTAAAGAATGTTCCCCCAAGGACTCTTTGGGAAACTAGCTCAGAATGAAAACAGGAGGATTCTCAGTGGCGTCTCTGTTCCAGCAAAGAAAACATTTGTCAGGGTCACACCATCTCACAACTGAATCTTTATAAACATTGCATGCCATTTTAAAGTCACCCAGGATCCCAAGGATGACAACTCTTAAGTTGTTCTTAGACCTTAAAGAGAATTAGAGGGATGGTCTCTACTCTAACACCCTGTGTTCAGGCAGGTAGAATATTTTCATCCCCATTTTACAGATGAAGCAACTGAGACTCTTGAGAAGCAAAGAAATGTATGCTAAGTCACACAGCTAACAAGTAGTGGAAAGAAACTAGTAATTATAGTCATTATGCCACAGTGGAAAGAGTACTATACTTGTGGGTCATAAAATCCAACTTTAAATCCAGGTTTTGGTATGGCTATTTGTGTGACCTTGAAAAAGACCAAGTGATCCCTTTGACTTCGGTTTCCTCCTTTGTAAAATGAAGGGATGAAAGAGTTGAAGTAACAAGGCATAGATGAACTGCATCCTAATATTTTGAAAGAACTAGAAGATAGGATTTTTGAACCTTTGCCAGGGACCTTTGAAAGATCATGTTAAAAGAAGCAAGCTCTCCATGATGGAGATAAACTGTTTTATATAAAATCCTTTCCTGTTCTATAGCATATGTGGAAATGTTCACTTTAATGTTTGAGCAATTCAGAATTTTTGAGAGAGAGAGAGAATTATAAGAGGGTCAACAGAGAGAAAGAAGAGAGAACAGAGGAAGGAAGCTTCCCAAAGGGAAGAGAATCCTAATTTTCAATAAATAAAAGAAATTAGAGACTAAAAACTACACACTGGTGAGTCTGACTTTGATTTCTAACAAAATTCTATTTAAAACATTATTAAAATGGTTGTTAGTCCCAAAAAAGGAATCAACCAACCACACCTAAGATCTAACCAGGCTTCATCAAGAACAAGTGATGCTAGTCAAACCTCATTTCCTTTTTTTGACAATGTTATTATGTTAATAGATCAAGGGAATGCCATAAATGTCATTTAGATAGACTTTAGCAAAGGATTTCACAAATTTTCTTATTTTATTCTTATAGCAAATATGCAGAAATGGGGGGATATAGGATAGTATCATTAGATGGAATAAGAATTGGTCAAGTAAATAGACCCAAAGAACAGTCCTTCATGATTCAATAACTTGGAACAAGGTCTCTACTGAAGAACCCCAGGAATCCAAGCTTAGCCTTGAACAGGTTTACATTTTTCTCTATGACTTGGATAAAAGGTGGCATGGTTATCAAATTTATACATGATGCACAGTGGGAAAGGTCAGTTGCATGATAGAGATCCAAAAAGATCCTGAGAACCAAAAATAATATAACATAATGAGAGAATCATAACATAATTAAATTTCTGTAAATGCCTCTATCTAAGATGTAATCTAGGACAGCTTGGTGGTGGAGTAGATAGAGCATTGGGCCTGAAGTCAGGAAGACTCATCTTCATGAGTTCAGATGTAGCCTGAGACACTTATTAGCTATATGACCATTGACAAGTCACTTAACTCTGTTTGCCTTGGTTTCTTCATTGGTAAAATGAACTGGGGAAGGTGATAGCAATCAGCTCCAGTATCTTTGCCAAAAAAAACCCAAATGGGGGTCACAAATAGTCAGACAGAGGTGAAACAAGTGAACAACAAGATGAAATTTAATAGGAATAAAAAAGACAAGCATTCAGGTTCAAGTATAATTTATACTTGTTTATAAGTATATTTTTATAAGTATATAAGTATAATTTATAAGTACCAAATGGAGGAGAAAAGGTTAAATAGTGGTGCATCTGAAAAAGATCTGATGGGTTAGTAGATTTCAGGTTCTATATAAGTTACACAAATCTCTGAGTTAGAAAGGACCTCACAGGCCACCTAGTCCAACCTGGACCTGGATTAGATCCCCTTCTACCATCCAAATGACAAATGGTCACTGAGCCTTTGCTTGAAGACCTTCAGTGAAGGATAATTCACTCCCTCCTAAGGCAGAGCCTGCTAACCTTTCTTGTTGTCATTCAGTCTTTTCAGTCATGTCTAACTCTTCAGATACTGGAGTAGTTTGTCATTTTCTTCTCTAGGTCATTTTACAGATGAAGAAACTGAGGCAAATAGGGCTAAATGACTTGCCCAGAGTCACATAGCTAGTAAGTGTCTGAATCAGGATTTGAAGTCTTTCTGACTGAAAGCCTTGTGTGCTATCTTCTGTGTCTCCTGGCTACTCTATCCCACCCTTAGATAGATCCAGTGCTCCTTCACTTAAGAGCAAGAAGGAACAAATGCAAAGGGATAAGGAAAAAGATGTATCATTTTCATGGCCATATGTGGGCCTAAATGGGGAGAGAGAAAGCTGGCAGCAAGTGGGCACTGCCACCACTGGTACCACTTCTGTCCCAACCAGAGCCTGACATCTTTATCTTTTTGCCTTGACAGAAAAGGGGAGGAGAAAAAGGGAGAAGAGACAGACAGACAGAGGTAGAAAGAAAAGGAGGGAGACAGAGACAGAGAGAAGAGAAAGACAGAGATAGGCAGATGGTCAGGAAGAGGGGGGGAATGGGCAAAGGGGGTAAGGAAGAGGAAGGGGAGGTGGATGGGAAGGAAATGAATAATTGCTTCCATGGGAGTCTAACATAAACTCAGTTCCACTTCAGCAGTTGGTTGAAAAGGTCCTTCCCTTCATCCCACAGTAAGTGAACAGAAAACATTAACAGTGTGCTTGCACATGCTCCAAAGGCCATGTGGGGGATGGATAAAATGGAACACTCTAAGCATGTTCAAAAGGACAGGACTCTCATTGGGTGGCAGGAAGCCAAAATCGAGCTCCCAGTGGTTTCCACTCTTTATTATTAGTTCTGTCTTCCAGGGACAAGGAAAACAAGGCTAATCCTTCTTCCATATGGCAGCCCTTCAAATATTTGAAGCAACTAAGCCTATCATTCCTTTGTCTTCTCTTTTCCAAGCTTTCTAGTTCTTTCCATATGAAAGAATATAGCATGATCTGGAGGCCTTCCCCCACCCTGGCTGCTCATTACTTTGCATCCAGTGCTTCTCTGCTGCATTACCAGCTTCCTTACTAAAGATGTTGCCCATAGCTGAAAACAATATTATAGATGTTGTCCTGCCAGGGCAGAGGACAGTGGCTCTATCATCTCCCTGTTCCTACACTTCTCTTATTGGCAGGAAACATGGCATCGAATGAGATCATGGATGTAAAGTGCTTTGTAAGTCTTGAAGCGCTGTATAAATGTTGCTATTATGGTTGTTGCATTTAATCTTTATCTCATATTGACCTTAAAACCTATTAAAACACTCAGATCTTTTTCAAATAAATCATGCCAGATGTACCCAATCACTTGCCTTCGAAGTTAAATGTTTGAGCCCAAGCATAGGCTTCCATGTTTATTCTTGCCATATTTAATCATACTAGATTTGGCCCAAAATTCTAGCCTTAAGGGGTTCATTTTTTGCCAGAAAATTCTTTATCTTGATTTGTAAAATGTGAGTTCATTTAAATACTTATCTTTTTGGCCAAGAGATCTGACTGTTTCTCAGACTTCTTTGAAGTACATGTCCTTGTAAATTTTTAAAATAGTGTGCTATGATAGCCAAAAAAATTACTAATATGATCCTAGACTGCACTGAGAGGAATTGAGTATAAAAGGATGGTGGCAGAAAGCTCCCTATACTCTGCTCTAACCAAACTAGAGCATTGTGTTCCTTTGGTTGAAGAACTGAGGATGCTCAGCCTAGAGAAGAGAAGATTTAGAAATAACAAAATACTTGTCAAGCTCGTTCACTGTTACTGTCGTCAAGTAAAGCTTGAATGATAACTTTCCAAGGATGTTGAAAAAATATGAGATTCTTGTTCAGCCATGGGTTGGGTTGAGTGATCTCTTAGTTCACTTCCAACATGGAGATTCTTCATGTTATTCTGTGACTAGATAGTCTCTGAGGACTCTTTTAGCTCTATGTTCTATGTTCACATCATCAGTGTAAGGGAAACAGATTACTTTAACTTCAGCTTAATGGTGTTTCTCTTTCGTCACATTCTTTGTAAAGGGGGAACAATGAGATAACAAAAGTTATAAGTATAAGAGAATAGAATGAAGAAGAAAATAATTAAAATCAAGAACTAAATGGGATAAACTCACTCATAAAAAGGAAAACGATAATAGAATGTCTTGGAAAGCAGAGTCCAACAACGTGTTATTGAGCAGAAACACACATACAAATTAAAAATTCACTTGATTAAAATGAAGAACCAGAGCACAATTTATTGTGCTTCAGCTGAACTCAAAGAAGTAAGGATAGCAATTCTTATCTAATATAAGACATGATTAAACACTGACATAATTTAAAAAGATAAGCAAGAAAATCACTTTATGCTTGAAGGCACTTTAGATAAATAAAATTAATAATTTATAAATGTGACAAATGCCATTACATTTATATATTTTGATGAAAAGTTAATCTTGCTATGGAGGAAAATAGTCAACAAAACTATAATGCTAAGGATCACATTGCAACCCGCGTTGATGCAGACAAATCTAACAAAAGAATAATAAATAAATGAGAAAGAAGTTAAGAAGATGAACAAAATTTAGAAAAGCTAGATATGATAGGCTTGTAGTGATTTCTGAAAATTTCTTACTACAGCATGGTGTTTTTACAAAACTCACAATTTATCAGGGCATAAACACCTCCTAAACAAATGCAGACAAGGGGAAGTATTAAATAAATCTCTTACTGACCAAGATACAATAAAAATTATAGCTAATAAAGGGATATAAAAAAAAAAGATTCAAATCATATGAGAATTAATTTAACCCTAATGAATTGGTGGGTTAAAGAAAAAAATCACAAAAATAATAGATAATTTCACCAAAGAAGATGGCAATTCAAAATGCAAAAACTTTTGGGATACAACTAAAATAGTTTTTTTGAGTTCTTAATCTTTTTGGTGTGTGTTATGGACATCTTTGATAGGCCAGTACAGCCTGTGGACTCCTTTTCAGAATAATGATTTAAAATGTGTAAATTTAAATCTGTAACATTAAAAAAGAAGGCAATTATCCTGAAGCAAAATCATCAAAATATTTTTTTAAATAAATTCTTGGACTCCAAGTTAAGGAGCCTTGTTTTATAGGAAAAATTATATAACTAAATATTTTCAGCAGCAGAATATATAAATGAATTTGGAACTATAATTTAAAAAGGCAATACATTTTATTTTTTATTTTTTTTTTATTAATTTTTTTATTTTTTTAATGTTTAACAATCACTGCCATACAATTGCGATTTTATCCCTCCCCACCCACCCCCCACTACCTCCCTCCCTCCCCACGACTGCATACAATTCTGTATAGATTCTACATATACTTTCCTATTGAGTATATTTTCACTATAGTCATGCTATGTAGTCAGACTAAGATAAATGAAAGGATCCGTATAACAAATCAGAACATGATACACAAACAGATACACATACACAAACATGATCTGCTACATTATGTGAGTGACTTTCATATTTCTCTCTCTGAGTGTGGAAGGCATTTTGCCTTGAAGTCCACCATTGGGATTTTTTTTTTTTTTTCAGAAGTTCTTGTGTTATTACAAAAATCTAAGTCTACCAGAAAAAACTCTCACACACTGTGGTTGTTGCTGTGCATAAAGTTCTCCTGGTTCTGCTCCTTTCACTCAGCATCAGGTCATATAAGTCCTTCCAGGCCTCTCTGAAGTCTTCTTGTTCATCATTTCTTATGGCACAATAGTACTCCATTACATTCATATACCATAATTTATTCAGCCATTCCCCAATTGATGGACATCCCCTTGACTTCCAGTTTTTGGCAACTACATAGAGTGCTGCTATAAATATTTTTGTACATGTGGGACCCTTTCCCATTTTTATGATCTCTTGGGGATATAGTCCTAGTAGCGATATTGCTGGGTCAAAGGGTATGCACATTTTTGTAGCCCTTTGGGCATAGTTCCAAATTGCTCTCCAGAATGGTTGGATGCGCTCACAGCTCCACCAACAATGAATTAGTGTTCCAACTCTCCCACATCCTCTCCAGCATTTATCATTTTCTTGTTCTGTCATGTTTGCCAATCTTATAGGTGTGATGTGGTACCTCAGAGTTGTTTTGATTTGCATCTCTCTAACCAATAGTGATTTAGAGCATTTTTTCATATGATTATAGATAGCTTTAATTTCTTCCTCTGAAAATTGCCTGTTCATATCCTTTGACCATTTATCAATTGGGGAATGACTTGTATGATTATACATTTGGGTCAGTTCTCTATATATTCTAGAAATGAGGCCTTTATCCCCGAGCTTAGCTGTAAAAATTTTTTCCCAATTTACTACATCCCTCCGGATTTTGGTTGCATTGGGTTTGGTTGTGCAAAAACTTCTCAGTTTAATGTACTCAAAGTTATCCATTTTGCATTTCATAATGCATTCTATCTCTCCTTTAGTAAAGAATTCTTCCCTTCTCCATAGATCTGATAAATACACTATTCCTTGCTTCTCCAGTTTGTTCATGGTATCAATCTTTATACCTAAATCATGTACCCATTTGGACTTTATTCTTGTGTACGGTGTCAGGTATGGGTCTATGCCTAATTTCCGCCACACTGTTATCCAGTTTTCCCAGAAATTTTTGTCAAACAATGGGTTCTTATCCCAGAAGCTGGGGTCCTTGGGTTTATCAAACAGAAGGTTGCTATATTCCTTGCCTACTGCATCTTGAGTGCCAAGTCTATTCCACTTGTCTACCTCTCTGTTTCTTAGCCAATACCAAGTGGTTTTGATAATTGCTGCTTTATAGTACAGTTTAAGGTCTGGTAGCGCTAGGCCACCTTCCCAAGCATTTCTTTTCATTAGTCCCTTTGATATTCTGGACCTTTTGTTTTTCCAAATGAATTTTGATATTATTTTATCCAGCTCTAGAAAGTAATTGTCTGATAGTTTAATTGGTATGGCACTAAATAAGTATATTAATTTGGGTAGAATTGTCATTTTTATTATATTAGCACGGCCTACCCATGAGCAACTAATGTTTTTCCACTTACTTAAATCTGACTTTATTTGTGCAAAAAGTGTCTTGTAATTGTGTTCATATAGTCCCTGGGTTTGTTTTGGCAGGTAGACTCCTAAGTATTTTATACTGTCTACCCTAACTTTAAATGGGATTTCTCTTTCTATCTCTTGCTGTTGAACTTTGTTGCTAATATATAGGAATGCAGAGGATTTGTGTGGGTTTATTTTGTACCCTGCAACTTTGCCAAAGTTGTTTATTAATTCAAGTAATTTTTTACTTGAATCTCTGGGATTCTCTAGGTAAATCATCATATCATCTGCAAAGAGTGATAACTTAGTTTCTTCTTTGGCTATTCTAATTCCTTGAATATCTTTATCTTGTCTAATTGCTACAGCTAACATTTCTAGTACCATATTGAATAATAGTGGTGATAATGGACAACCTTGTTTCACCCCTGATCTTATTGGGAATGCATCTAGCTTATCCCCATTGCATATAATGCTTGCTGAAGGTTTTAGATAGATACTGCTTATTATTTTATGGAAAGTTCCCTTTATTCCTATGTTCTCCAATGTTTTTAGTAGGAATGGATGTTGTATTTTGTCAAAAGCTTTTTCTGCATCTATTGAGATAATCATGTGGTTTTTGTTAGCTTTGTTGTTGATGTGGTCGATAATGCTAATAGTTTTCCTAATATTGAACCAGCCCTGTAGTCCTGGTATGAATCCTACCTGATCATAATGTATTAATCTCGTGATAAGATGCTGTATTCGTTTTGCTAAAATCTTATTTAAAATTTTTGCATCTATATTCATTAGGGAAATTGGTCTATAATTTTCTTTCTCTGTTTTGTCTCTTCCTGGTTTGGGTATCAAAACCATATTTGTATCATAGAAAGAATTTGGGAGGACTCCTTCTTCCCCAATTTTCAAGAATAGTGTATGTAGTATTGGAATTAACTGTTCTTTAAATGTTTGATAGAATTCATTTGTGAATCCATCTGGCCCTGGAGATTTTTTCCTAGGGAGTTCATTGATGGCTTGTTCAATTTCTTTTTCTGAGATGGGGTTGTTTAAGTATTCAACTTCCTCTTCTGTTAATCTGGGCAATTTGTATTTTTTAAAATATTCATCCATCTCGTTTAGATTGTCGAATTTGTGGGCATAAAGTTGGGCAAAGTAGTTTCTAATTATTGTCTTAATTTCCTCCTCACTGGAGGTGAGTTCACCCCTTTCATTTTTAATGTTAGTAATTTGGTTTTCTTCTTTCTTTTTTTTGATCAGATTAACCAAAGGTTTATCAATTTTATTAGTTTTTTCATAAAACCAACTATTGGTTTTATTTATTAATTCAATAGTTTTCTTAATTTCAATTTTATTAATCTCTCCTTTGGTTTTCAGTATTTCTAATTTGGTATTTACTTGGGGATTTTCAATTTGTTCTTTTTCTAGCTTTTTCAACTGCAAGCCTAAGTCATTGATCTCCTCTTTCTCTATTTTATTTATGTAAGCATTCAGAGATATAAAACTTCCCCTAATAACTGCTTTTGCAGTGTCCCATAAGTTTTGGTACGTTGTCTCACTATTGTCATTCTCTTGAATGAAGTTGTTGATTGTTTCTATGATTTCTTCTTTAACCCAATCCTTCTTTAGAATTAGATTATTTAGTTTCCAATTGATTTTTGGTTTCTCTTTCCATGGCCTTTTGTTACATGTAATTTTTATTGCATTATGATCTGAAAAGGATGCATTGATTATCTCTACCTTTCTGCACTGGATTGTGAGATTTTTATGTCCTAGTACATGGTCAATTTTTGTAAATGTTCCATGTACCGCTGAGAAAAAGGTATATTCCTTTCTATTCCCATTTAATTTTCTCCAAAGATCTATCATATCTACCTTATCCAGAGTTTTATTTACCTCCTTAACCTCTTTCTTGTTTATTTTAAGGTTGGATTTATCGAGTTCAGAGAGGGGGAGGTTGAGGTCCCCCACTAGTATAGTTTTGCTATCAATTTCTTCCTTCAACTCCCCCAACCTCTCCTCTAAGAATCTGGATGCTATACCACTTGGAGCATACATGTTTAGTAATGATATTGCTTCATTGTCTATGGTGCCTTTTAGTAGGATATAGTTTCCATCCTTATCCCTTTTGATTAGATCTATTTCTGCTTTTGCTTTGTCTGAGATTAGGATTGCTACTCCTGCCTTTCTTACATGAGCTGAAGCACAATATATTCTGCTCCATCCTTTGACCTTTATCCTATGTGTATCCCCCCGTTTCAAATGTGTTTCTTGTAAGCAGCATATTGTTGGATTATGGCTTTTAATCCATTCTGCTATCCGTCTCCGTTTTATGGGAGAGTTCATCCCATTCACATTCACAGTTATGATTACAATCTGTGTATTTCCCTCCACCCTCTTTCCCACCATTTGTGCTTTTAACTCTCCCGTCTCCCTTCCCCTCCTCAATAGTATTCACTTTTCTCCCCCTCCTCCTGCAGCCTTCCCCTCCTTCTTTTAGCCCCCCTCCCTTTTAGTCCCCTTTACTCTTATTGCTTCTTTCCTCCCTTTTAGCCACCCTCCCCTTTCTTCCCCCTTCCCCTCCTACTACCTATAGAGCTAGTTAGGCTTATCTACTTAAGATTATTGTTCCCTCCTTTGAACAAATCAGATGAGAGTACCTCTCAAACAATGCTCATCTCCCTCCCCTCCTTCCCTCTACTATGGTTTTGTACTTCTTCCTGTGATATAATTTGCCATTTTCTGCTTCCCCCTTTCCACACCTCCTATTACATTCCCTTCTCATACTTAAATCATATTTTTGACATGACATCATTTACTTTATGCCCGTTCCCTCTACATACATCCCTTTTATCATAATAGCTGCACAGTTCTCAAGATTAACAGGTATCATCTTCCCTTACAGGGAGGTAAACAGATTGCCCTAATTGAGTTGCAAGTTTTTGTTTTTGTTTTTTCCCCTCTGTTTACCTTTTTATGATTCTCTGGAGACCTGCATTTGAAGATCAAATTGTCTATTGAGTTCTGGTGTTTTGGTCAGAAAGCTCTGGAAATCCCTTATTTCGTTGAATGACTTTCTCCTTGCCTGAAATGTTATGCTGAACTTTGCTGGGTAGTTGATCCTCGGTTGGAGTCCCAACTCCTTTGCCTTACGGAATATTGGGTTCCAATTCTTTCGATCTTTTAATGTAGAAGCTGCAAGGTCCTGTGTGATCCTGACTGTGTGACCTTGATATTTAAATTGTTTCTTTCTGGCTGCTTGTAGTATTTTCTCCTTCACTTGATAGCTCTGGAATTTGGCAACTATATTTCTTGGGGTTTTGAGTTTGGGATCCCTTTCCGGTGGGGAACGGTGGATTCTTTCGATGACTATTTTGCCCTCTGAGTCTAGTACTTCTGGGCAGTTTTCCTTGATGATTTCCTGGAAGATATTGTCCAGACTCTTTTCTTCATCATGGGTTTCTGGCAGGCCAATAATTCTTAGATTTTCTCTCCTGGATCTATTTTCCAGGTCAGTTGTTTTTCCAATTAAATATTTTAGATTTTCTTCTATCTTTTCATTCTTTAGATTTTGTTTGACTGATTCTTGTTGCCTCATTGAGTCATTAGTTTCTACTTGCCCAATTCTAATCTTGATCGTATTGTTTTCTTCAGTTAGCTTTCGCATCTCCTTTTCCATCTGGCCAATTTTTCCCTTTAAGGAGCTATTTTCTCCATTTAATTTTTGTACTTCTTTTTCCAATCGACCAATTTTCCCAGTTAGGTTTTGGGTTTCCTTTTCTGTTTGATTAACTCTTCCTTTTAGGGAATTATTCTCTCCAGTTAATTTTTGAACTTCCTTTTCCATTTCTTCAATTTTCTTTTTCAGATTGATGTTCTCATCAGTGAATTCTTTTTTTATGGTTTTAAAATCATTAGCCAGTTTTTCTTTTATATCCTTCTTCAGACGTTCCAGGTAATCTAGTTGTGCTTGCGAGAAATTCATAGTCCCATCTGAGGTTTCAGATGGAAGTACAGTCTCAGCTCTGACCTCTTTGGTGTTTGTGTTTTGGTCCTTATCCCCATAGAAAGATTCTATGGTTTTTTCACTTTTCGTCTGCTTTTTCCGATTCATGATGTTGGCTGAGTGTTGTAGCTTTTGGTTCTTTCAGTCAGAAGATACAGATCTTTTAAGTTGAGTTGATGTTTGTCTAGGCTAAAAGCAGGCTTTTTTTTTTTGTTGTTGTTGTTTCCCAGATCAACCCTGGGTTTAGCTTGATAGGTGTGTGGGAGGTGTGGTCTGGTCTCAGGATATCTCCTCAGCTGGCCTGAGGCAAAGGCAAGGTCCAGGGGATGGTGATCCCAGCTTCCCTATTGTCTTCCCTTTTCCCCTGGAGGGCTGGGGCACGCCTAGAGGCTAATGCGTGTTCCCGCCCCTCCTGGGGCTCGTCTCCTGGGCTGCGGCTTGCTTGGGTCTCAGTGCGAATTTTTCTCTGCCCTGGGTCGTCTGTCCCTCCAGATAGCCTCCACCACGGTAGGAAGAATACCCCTTTGCCACCTCTCCAGCCTCTGGTGTTATGAGACCACCCGCCCCCTTCTGCTGCTCCCACTGATCCAGGATCAATCTGGGGAAGAATTTTATGGTTCCCTCACGGTCATCGGGGGGGGAGGGGAGAGCACTTACTGATCACTCCGGCATCCCAGCTCCTGGATGTTCAAGTAGTGACCCACTGAAGTCCCGTCTTTAGGCTGAAGATTTCAAAGGCTGTTGCTCTGATATCGTTGGGTCGGCCTGGCTTATCTCCTGCTCCGCTGGTCTCGCCCGCCACTCTCGGGCCCCTCGGGTTGCCTCCGCCCTGCCGCGCCGACCGCTCTGCGCTGTGCGCCGGGGTCTTACCCCCGCGGAACAGATCCCTCCTGTGGACCTTCCAGTCCAGCCTGGGCTCCGAATCTGTCAAAGTCCATCTCCCACTGGATTCTACACCTCCAAAGTCTGGTCAGACTCTCCCCCCAGATATATCCAGAGGAGTTTTTCCAGGAGCTTAGATGAGTCGTTGCTTTCACTCCGCCATCTTGGCTCCGCCCCCAATACATTTTAAAAATAGCAAATAATATTAAAATAGAAATCCTAAGAATCAAATAAAAGATTTTTAAAAGCAAAAAACAAATGAATAAGTAAATGAGGAATTGTTTCAAATAATAAAATAAACCATTAACTAACCTGATTAAAAAAGAAAAAGAATAAAATCAAATTACCAATAACAAAAATGAAAATAATACACAAAATAAAGGAAATTATCAGAAACTATTTTGTATAAGCATATATTTAAATTTATAAGAAATAAAATGGATTTTTATAAAAATATGAAATTCCCAGATTAACAGAAGAAGAAATAGAGAATTTTAGTAACCCAACCTCAGGAAAAGAAAGTGACTAAGTCATAAATGAACTTCTAAAGAAAAAAAGGATGGATTACGAGTAACTTCTATGAAACTTTCGAAAATGACTAACTCTAATATCAACTAAGTTGTTTCCAGGAATAAAGAAAAAATCTTGCCAAAATCTTTCTTTTATGATATGCATTTGGCCTTGATACCTAAACTAGAAAGAGACATAGAAAAAATACTATAAATCAATATTCCTAATGAATATTTATCTAAAATATTGAATGAAATATTAACAAAGAGACTACAATAACATATTTAAAAATTATGAAATGTGATGAGGCTAGCTTCATGCCAGGAATGCAAGGTAGGTTCAATATTAGGAAAACCATAAACATCATACACCACATTAATAACCAAAATAATTAAAAATAACACAATCTTGCTAACATATGCTGAAAATCCTTTTGAAAAGTTTGTTTTTAAGAGTTTAAGTAAGAAAATAAATTGATCAGTCCTTTATAAGAAAAATAATGTCCATCTAAAATGAAGGGCTAAGTTTTTTTGTAATGCAAAAACTCTAGAAGAATGCATCTAATGACATCTGGGAAAAAACAAAAACATCTGTTATTACCACTATTATTTTAAACAGTTAAATAAATGCTAACTATAGGAATAACAAGAAAAAGAATTTGAAAGAGTAAGTAAAGGCAAAGAGGAAACAATTTCATAGATAGGATAGTCTATTTAAAGGACCCTAGAGATTGAATTAAAATTAATCTGAACAATTAATAATTTCTACAAAGTAGAAGATTATATAATAAGCCTACAAGTTAATCAGATTCCCTAGGTAGACAAGAAAAAAAGAAATCTAGCATGAAAATATAGAAAGAGAAATTCCATTTGAAATAACTATAGAATAGACAAAATATTTGTAAGGCTGCCTACCAGCCTTACTTGAAATTACTTGAATTACTTGACTATGACTATAAAATACTTCATAGAAATGAAGATAGTTTACAATAATTGGAAAGACATTAATGCATCATGGTTGAGTTGTGTCAAGATCAATTAAAATGAAAATTCCTCCCCCCACAATTGACTTATTTATTCAGTGCCATACTAAACTACCAAAATTTACATTACAAAGCTAGAAAAAAAATAATGAAATTTTTCTGGAAGAACAACAGATGAAAAATCTCTAAAAATTTGGGAAGAAAGGCTTACGAGTAACAAATTTTAAATTGTCTTATTAAGCAATAATCATGAAAACTATTTGGTACTGGTTTAAAAAATATATAGAAGTGGAAAAGATTAATTATATAATGTACAGAAACAACTGAACATAGGATCATTGTCCTTCTGGGGCAAAGACTCACGGTTTGTTGATGACTGGAAAACAATCTGTACAAAGTAGATTCGGGCCAATAATTTACATCATATGATACAAAAAGCTTCAAATGAATACATGACCTAGATTAAAAAAGTCACAATATAATGAAATTAGACAAAAAGGAGTGTTCAGGAAGGACTAGCACCTCTGATATGAGGGCTTATGAATTTCTTTTCAGGGCTGTTCATACACCTTTGGTGTCACCCAACTCTTGCCTGTGGCTCCAAGAAACTGTAGCATGTTCTGTGGTCACACCCCAGTAAAACCATCTTGGTAGATTGGCTAAACCAGGCTGAGGGTGACTGACAGGCCTCAAACCCACAGTGAGCTGAGTGATGTCTACCCCAAGCATGTGAAGACTTTGTCTGGTGGAATGAGTAGATAAGAACAATTTGTTCCAATGGCCATGAGGGTAAGGCTGTGGAGTGCTTAGAGCTTGGTCAGACATCGAAGAACCAAGGTCATCCATTGTATCCTAGTACATCAGCAGTCATCCTGACACTCTCTTGCAGCTGGACTTCAATGACTCTGGAAGAGAGAGACTAACAGCTTTGCACAATTCTATCTTCCTTAACTCCAACTCAGGCACAAGTCAAGGCATCACCCATAATCCACTATTTTACCCCAATATCATGATATTATTGGTCCTCTTTGAAAACGAAGGATGAACAATAATAGAGAAGGGGAAAGTTCTTGACCACCTAAGAGACAGAATTAGAACCACAGAAAGTGAAATGCACAAATCTAATTACACAAATTTAACATACTTTTGCACAAACAAAAACAATGGAGCTAAAATTTAAAAAAACTAATACATAGATATATCTATCTATGTAGTATAGGCTATGGGTGGACAGATATACTAATACACTGTTCATGGAGCTCTGAATTTGTTCAACTATTCTAGAAGGCAATTTGGAACTATACCTCAAAAGTGACAACACTAAACTGCATATTCATGAGACCTAGATATTATAGTACTAGGAGTATCACCTAAAGAGATCAAGGGAAAAGGAAAGGGAGCAATATGTATATATGTTTACATGTATGTATGCATATATATGTATATACATACATATGTGTGTATGTATATATTTATCTATAGCAGTTCTTTTTGCTGTAACAATGAAGTAGAAACTGAGAGGGGGTGGGTTTCCATCAAATGAGGAATGGTTAAACAAATCATGCTTTATGAAAATAATATACTGATTTTGTG
This sequence comes from Notamacropus eugenii, assembly GCF_028372415.1. NCBI lineage: Eukaryota > Metazoa > Chordata > Mammalia > Diprotodontia > Macropodidae > Notamacropus > Notamacropus eugenii. The sequence goes on along the minus strand of NC_092872.1, from coordinate 434,263,780 downwards.
CCATAAGGATCATAGGTGTTAGGATTACAGATTTAGAGCTATGAAGAACATTAGAGATCATCAAAGCTAGCCTGCTCTTATTTTACAGATAAGAAAACTGAAGCCAAGGAAAGTTATATCCCTTGTCCAAAGTCATTACATAGCTAGTAAATGTTTGAGACAGGATTAGAATCCAGGTCTTCCTAATTCAAAGTTTAGGATTCTATCCACTACACCAGGCTTCCTCTCAAGAAATTATGTGAGGCACAGATTCAGAGAAGCATTGTGTTATATGGGATTGGCCAAAGAGCATGTCTCTTTTTAGCATGCATAAAGTACTTATCTGATGAAATCCCTACATAGACTAGAGTAGGTATAGACATTCTGTAACTGGTTTTAATTTGCAAACAACATAGTAAAGAGGTGTCTCCTTGATTGACTATATAGCTGAAATTGGGTGGGGAGGGGAAGAAGGGAGTAGAAGCATTCATAGGCAATAAAGTACAAGAGAACCACTTCCTTCTCTTGATCTGACTTATTTTCCTGACTGCTGGCATTTGGGTGAGAGAAAAGAGAAAATGATATAAGGAGAACCCTTTGGTCTTCCCAATACAACTCTTCAGTAGCTGAGACAGGAAGTCAACTCAGAGTATAGTATTTGGTCCTGAACTGATGGGATGTTATCTAAAAATGTTAGGGATGTTATCTAAAAATATTATCTAGAAACCAAGTTAACTTTGAACCCACTCTTTTCACAGACCAAGGTAATATAAAGGAGAATATGTCCTCTACATTACACATTGGTATTGGGGAAAATTATAATGCTTCTCTTTTTTCTGTATCTTCAAAATAGATATCTCTTTGTAAAAGTTAATCTATATTAATTGGCTACATTGGACTAAGTTGCTATGTGCTGGTGATTAACAGTGGGGGATGCATTAGAATGGGGGCTTAAGTCAATAGAGTTACAGAAAGATACCCCACCTCAAAGATATCCCTTAGGACCATGAGAGGGAAATGCAACTGGCCTGGTTTCAGAAGAGGCTAGAGTTTATTACTATGCTTGTATGGAATGAAGAATGTTAACTTGAAAAAGTCAAGTTAACAAAAAAGGATAGTTTATGCAATAATCACAACATTGAAAAGAAAAACAACTTTCACAGATGTAAACCTCTAATCAATGCAGTAACGACGTATGATTCCAAAAAACCAAAGAAACATGCTTCCCACCTACTGACAAAGAAATGACAAACTAGAGGCTACGGAATATGGTCAATATGATGAATATATAGACTTGTTTAGCTTGACAATGTCAACTTGTTATAAGAGAGGTCTTTTTATTTGGAAGGAGGTAGAGTTAGGGGTAGAGTGAGACTAGTAATAGTAATCCCCACCCTCCAAAAAAAAAAGAATCAATGAAGCATTTGTTAAAATGCTCAAAAGACGGTAGAATGGGAGTTCAGAAAATAACATAGACAAGTTAAACAGCTCTGGAATTAAACACTTTAAAAAGATTGTATTATGATATTCCGGGTATCCTATATAATTCATATTTTCTATTATTTGTATATGAAAATGTTCCTGTTTGTTGATCTTTGGTAAAGACACAAAAAAATTTAAAAATAATCAAATGTGTTCATTAATACCAATGATATGATTAAGGAATTTAAGTAAAACACCTGGTGAGCAATATTTCATTCTTGATACTTGGAAGATACTTTATCTCAACAATTACTTTAACTGAATAGTCAAGCAACTTTCTCTCCCATTGATAATTTACCTGCTACCTTATATTCCTGGTTCTCAGGAAGCCATGTGATCCTTCATATTCTAGCATTGAAAAGATGAGGGTCTACAGCCTTCTATTCTTTTCCCTTTACCTTTTTTCCTTTAGAGTTCTGTACAAGTCCCAAAATGATCTCATGTTGGGCTCCAGTCCTACATTTCCAATTGGTTAAGGACATCTCTACTTGATTGACAATACCAGTTCAATGTGTTGGTAAGCTTTGGTCATTATTAGGGTTTCTTGGCTTACTGACATCTGAAAAATTATGCTAATAGCTGAATAAGATGCTAATAGCAGAATAGCTAGATATGTTATTCTTCAGCAGTACCTATATTTTCTCAGAAGATCCTAAAAGACCAGAAAAAATAAGGCTCTAATTGTGAAATTCAAAAATTCACAATAGTCAGGAGAAGTATGATTTTATACAGAGCAATCTTTCTGGTAACCCACCAATTAATCAATCAATACACATTTATTAAGTGTCTACTATGTGGTAGGCACTGTGCTAGGTGCTGTTAATACAAAGACAAAAATTAAGCTCACCCTGCCCTCAAGAAACTTATAGTCTTACTTTTCCAGTTTTCCTCTGATTAATACTATTACTACTAATAATACCAATGCTATCTTGCATGTACACAGTTCTACTGTTTCTACCCAAGCTCCTGTTACAGCAAATCTCCTCCCCATTCCTGTTCTCAAACTCTCTTCTCCATTCACTATAACCTAGATTCAGTCGCCATCCTTCACTTGAAGTCTTTCATTTCTCCAGTGAGGTTTCCTTACGTACAAATCTAAAGAACTATTCTTTGCTTCACTTTTTTTCCCCTCTCCAAACTGACACGGAATTATAGAATGTTAGAGATAGATTAGATCTTGGCACACAGAATGTTAGAGCTTAGAACACAGAAGAGACTAGAAGACACCAGAATATAGAAAGCCAGAACATATTAACATAGAATATTAGATATCATTTAATCCAGCCTTTTCAATTTACTGATGAAGAAACCAAGGTTCATAGAAACAAAAATTACTTGCCCAAACACTTCATCAACGGTTTCCAAACTATGGAAGCAAAAAGTCCAAGGCCTTCAGCAAATATAGGAAAAAAAAGTATTTAAGAACAGTGAGTTATCCTCAGAACCAATACCAGAACTTGGACCAAACTGGTCTGTGCTTCATCGTGGTCAGGTCATAGAGTCTATGCTACAGGTCAGAGGTCAGGGAAGGAAGTAGATATGTTGGAAATAGGTGTAAAAATAATTGAGACTTTGTTCTAATGCTTCCTTGCATCTGATCTGGTCAGACACTGGAGTCATTGTCAGTTTTTAATACAACATCCCTCACAACTGAAAAGATCATAGGTTATATGGTAAAACTTGTGTTGCTAATTTTCTTTTAAAATATAAAATATTTTAGCTTTTTGTCAAAAGTGGTAACATCTTGATACAAATAAACCTTTTTGCAGTTGAAAAATTTAGCTTATAAGCATTCAAACTGAAGTGAAAGAAATACCAGGTCATTTGTTAATCACACTCTATTAAGAATATATGTATTTTTGTAAAGAAAAAGTACTTGTAGATATTTAATCAGTCCAAAAACCATTGGTTTTTTTTTTTTTGCAAAAATAAAATACTCCTTAGAGAATAGAGTCCCTTAAATTTTTTTAATTTTTTTTTTTGTGCTCAAATGTATTTTCTATTGATTTATGGAATGTGCTACATAAAGCTGTGCATAGTTGTTATAGTTGAGGTTAAAAGCATTTTTTATCTGAACTTAGATAAGTATATTTGACTATGTCACAAACAGTATCTTTGTTATTAAAATTTTAATTGCCTAATGAAAAATATTAAACTTCATTCCATAGAAAGGCTGATGCAAATATTATTGAAATTTATAAAATCACGAAAGGTCTACAAAGGATGAACGTGGAATAATTTACCAAACTCCACAATTCTAGCACTAGGGGATAGGTCCCTTCAAAGTCTGATGAAGTAAATAAAAGGAAGATTGACAACCCTACAAGGAGCAGAATTAAGGAATTCATTATCTTAGGAGGTGAGAGAGACTGGAAATAACTGAAATGTATCCGTCATCATGTTTGTCCTTTGTTGCTGAAGAAGACGAAGGCATCAGAGAAATGATGACATGACTTGCACTTGACTTTGTTTTGAGTGAGGGAGGGCTGTGCAGGTCACCAGCCTCACTCTAACTGCAATGTACACATAAAGATCAAAAAAGCGTATGCAGTAATATATAAAGTGATAAAAGAATTTGGTCCAAATAAGTTATAAGCAAATTTATCATTGAAAGCTCTATAATGAATGATTATGGTTAGCATAGTATATCTGGGTACCATTCCTAACTTCTGAGGTGATGTCATAGAGACAGCCATCCTTAGATGTCCCTGTTAGAGATGGAAACCTTGACTAGTTGGACCATGTTGCTAACCCCAGGTGATGCTCCTCAAAGTCTTTTGTCAAGTTCCAGAACTGATATTTTGAGAACCCATTTAAATATTGTTGATATTAGTAAACATTTCCTCCTCTCAGCAAGTTTCATTAAATGAAGAGGCAGGGTGCATTAGTAATAACAGATCTGACTGTTTTCAGCACAGCTAAAAGAAAATGTATATGTGATTTAGACAACAAAAATGCCTATGACACGAAGTTGACTCACAGTCCTGCTGGTTTTGAGGTAAGGAAATGAAAACTCTGTCTATAGAGCTTTAAGGGATTTTTTTTACTTGTATAACAAAATATGCTTGGATCTTAACCTGGAAGCCATGAATTACAACATTATTTTTCAGTATTAATAATCAGTACTTTAAAGAATGCCTCAAAACGGAAGGCAGATAACCACATTGGCTTTTTCAGGAAAAAACTAGCAAATTAGAAATGCATGTTCACTGAACAGTCTGGGTTCTTCATCTGATCCATCATCATGAGAGGAAACATGGTATGCAGATACTATTGTGGCATCATGGAAACAGTACTGGGTTAGGAATGAAGGGATTAGAATTTTTGCTGAGTTACTTTGGCAAGTCATTTCCCTTTCTGGGTCTGTTTTCTCCTTTGTGAAAAGAGGCATTTGGACTACATAGGTTATAATTCTAAATCCTTTAAAGGGAAAGATCATCAGAGTTTTCCAAATCAGTTTGACTATCTTACAGGGAAATAAGCTTTTATTTGGGAGTTGGAAATTACTTCTCTCCATGGAGTACTGGCATCTTCTTAAGAGGACAGAGACAATTTCTGGTTAGGTCTCAGAGACTGAGGCTACTCCAAGAGTAAAAAGTTGTTAGATTTACCTTTTTGTGTTCCTTTAGACTTAGGAGATGGGTTTTAGTGGTTGGGCAACTCCCACAGTGATTTGGTTAGCTCACATTGTTGCAAGGAAAGACTTGTCAGAAGAGCTATTCCTTTTAGGTGGAATATGTGTGTGTGTGTGTGTGTGTGTGTGTGTGTGTGTGTGTGTGTGTGTGTGTGTGTGTGAAATAAGTGTTTTCTTCCTTTTTTTTCCTTTCTTTCCCCTTTTTCTCTGTTCCAATGTCAGACCAAGGGGCAGCAGAGTGAGCCTGGGTTGGTGATAGAAGAAAAATTGTTCATGAGCACATTCTCCAAGCTCAACCCATCCCTTACCCCCAGCTCTTTACGGCTTCCTCAACCTAGAACCACAGGAAATAAGTGCTTGTCACAGCCTCTGAGAATAGGTCAGAGTCCAGAGGTCTCAGAGTTTTATTTTGTTGAACCAAAAGTTAGGAGTAGCTGGGGCAGTGGTGGGGTTCTAAGGACTCTTTTACAGTCAGATAGCAAAGGCAGATGGATCTGTTTGCTCATATGACCTGAGAGGAAAGTTCATAATGTTCCTGATTCCCATCCTCCAGTGACAAGGAAAGATAGCTGATCTTGATTTCCCAGATCCCCTTTTCAGAAATTCTCCTTCTCTTTTAGAAGGCTAGGTTCCAGGATCATATCTGAGAGATCTCTGAGCCTCAGATAATTTCTTAGATCTATATATAAAGTTTTAAATAGGTTGCCATCTGTAGGTAGGTGATAAAATCACAGATCTTAGACATATGTTGTAGATATATACTGAGGTTGCTCTTAGATGTAACATTCTATGTTCTAAGTTCTCTCCTAGGACTAGTATATTATATTAACTCAAAGGAAAACCAGCATTAGGTCTAGGTAAATGTAATGCCAATGCAATACCCATAACAGCCCTATGGATATATATGCGTATTTCCAGGGTAAATTCGCAAAATATAAACTTCCTCAAAGACAAAGCCAAAATACTTATTCAGATACCAGAAAGTCAATTCCACCATGGTAACAGCAAAGTTTGTACACATTATCAATTGAGGGAAGACCTCTATCCACAAGCCTTCTTATCCCTTAGGTCTCCCCACAAACAAGCTCCCTTAGGCAAAATTCCTCCCTCTCTCACTCATACTAGATGCTCTGTCTCAGCTCTGCCCTTCCTGATCTATCTACCTCTTTGGCAAGCTCCTCCTACCATCAGCTCCATGTGACTTTAGCTGGCCCAAAGCTCAAAGCAGGTCACATGGGTCTATTAAGGGACAGGGAAGATCTTCAAATTCTGTTACCATTAAAGTATACCCGAATGTAAGAAATGTGGTAGATGGGGTAGAATAAAGAACAATTTTGAACTTTACTTTTCATAAATGCTATGAAACAGGAATCTCCATGGCATGCTATGAATAATAACACTGGACAATAACCAAAAAATGTTTTTCCTTCTCATGTCCATAAAATAGGTGAAACAAGGTCTGATTTCAGATATGGCTTCAGATTTTTTTGGTCTAGTTTCTCTTGTTTTCATGAGAACTATGGTTTGCACATTTAAAATTATTTTTACTAAACAACACTGTGCTAATTTAACTCAGCTAAAATGTAGCTACTGAGACTTTCCTGCTGTTTTTCATCTATGAGATATCCAAATCCCCAACAGCTGTCAAACATCAAGCATGTATTCCAATTGCCCTAGTAGGGGTTGTTGGTTTTTTTTTTCCCATTGTAAAGATGTCTTGATGTGAACGTTCTCTGAACAACTTACTAATACAACCCAGTTTTCTGGGAAGAAGTCCAAATATGAATCCAAAATCCAAGAAATGAATCTTAAATGACATGTCATCCTATAACTTTATGGGCTTGGAAAAGATCATTGACACTTTCTTGGTAATGTTCTACCTTGTAGTTTCCACAAAAGAGATCTCTATTACTTAAAAAAAATATTGCCATGTAGCTCCTTCTATGTTGAATCATAAAATCATAGATTTAGACCTGGAAGAGACCTTCATTCAACTATTTTTCAAATATTCATCTTTCATTATTTCTTTTATTGAGGAACCCACAAATATCATCTCTCTAATTCTCAGAAATTTCTTTTTCAAATAAAAACCTTCACCATTTCAAATACATTACCCTGAACAAAATTTTAATTAAATCCTGTATCATGCTCAAATATAATTGGAACTGTTTTTTTCCCAAAAAACTAACCAGTGGCTATCAATTTATTGTGCTTTTCTTTTCTGGAATCAAATCTTTCCGGAAAGGTCAATATCTCTCTTCCTCTCCCTCCTTCCTACCTCCTTTCCCTCTTCTTTATCTCCTTTTTATATTCTCTTCCTCTCCCCTCCCTTTCTCACAAATAAAGAAGTATTTATTTGGTAAATACAAGTTGTTAGCCTTGTAAATGAATAAGCATTTTCAGATATGTCAAAACTGCTTTTTATACTTAATGTTCCCTAAGAGAAATTTTTCAATATATTTTGGTAGTAATTCATAGGATATTCCATTCACTTAGTCTGTAAGCCAAAAGTTTAACTGAATGTTTTGATAAGATCATTAGCAAGGTCACTTAGGTGTGTGAGAGTTATTGAATAAGGATCTGAGTACAGGAAGTTTACCTCAAAGAGGGGATCACCAGTTGGTGGTCTCCTACCCTGTTATGATGTCTCATGTTTACAACCTCAGTCCTATCTCATCCAAATTTGAAGTTTCTGGTGGTTTCCCTTTAGCTAGGTCCTCAGTATGTGAAATAGGTCTTACAGGATATGGTAGAATTGTACATTGTATAGCATTCTTAGACTTGGACTCAATCCCTGACATCTTCCTTAAGTAGAAATAACTATCTGTTGAAAAAGGTTTTTTTTTTTGTGTTCTCTTTGAATCATAAGAACTGTGAGTATGTGATGAGATCTATGAAGCCAACAAGTTAGTAATCTAATATAAATGAGGGACCCATGTCTCTTTTACAAACAAAGAATAGATATGCTTTCTTACCTGGCGGAATAGTTCTATCTCTAAAATGTTAAAATGAAAATGTCAAGCATATAAAAGCTATTTGGATGATTATCACTCTTGTGAGACTTAGAATTTAATTAAAGTGCACCAATATCTACAAAATGAAATCAACTAATTAATCCATAAGCTTTTATTAAGCACTTGCCATTTTTTAGGAACTGTGCTAAACATTGGGGGTACAAAAAGAGCCTCAGGCCACAAGGAGTCTACATTCCAATGAGGGAGACAGCATGTACATTTATAGGTAGCTCTACCAGGTAACTTCAGAGAGGAAGCTACCTGTTAACAGAAGTACCAGAAAGGGCTTCCTCTAGAAACTGACAGTTGACCTGAGTCTTAAAGGAAACCAAGGATTTTAAGTGGTGGAGACAGAGAGAGACAGTAAAAATGCATGGAAAGAGGAGACAGAGTATCTTGTATCAAAAGAAGCAAGTTGTTGTTATTTGTCCTTCATTTTCAAAGAGGACCAATTATGACATGGTCCTCTTGAATCCTCTTGAGTCCATATGAACTAACATGTCTTAACTTGTTCATGAATTAGATTTAAGGGAAGCAGCCCAGAATTGTCAGCCTCACTCTCTCTTCCAGAGTCATTGTCAAATTTTGTTAAAAACAAACATTGTCAAAATAAAGGTCAGGAGGACTGGTGATAGCATCTTCAATATCTGACCAACCTCTAATCGAAGAATTCTACAGAGCTTGCTTCAGCCACTTTCATGGCTTCCTCTACCAGAGGAAGTCTTCATATGTTTGGAGTAGACACACCCTAACTCACCAACAAGTTTGAAGCCTGTTGGTTACCCTCAACCTGGTTTAGATCATCTGCAGAAAGTTTTCCCAAGGTATGGCCACTGGAAATGCTACAGCTTCTTGGAGCCACTGGTGAGAGGTGAGTGACAGGTGCAAGTAGGCAAGTATGGGTGAACTACAGAGTAAATGGAGGGAAGTAATATATAAAAAGAATAGAAAAATAGCAAGAACTCAGTGCCAAGTAAACAAATTTATAGTTGATCCTAGAGATAATAGGGAACCAATTAGGTTTACTTAAGGATAGGGGGAGAAAAAGAGAGAGACTTTCATTTTAGGGAAATCACTGTGTATGCAATGGATTGAAACAGAAACTTGAGGCAGGGAAACCTATGAAAAGACTTTCGCAATAATCTAGCCAAAAGGCATTAAGATCCTAAACTAGGATTTTGGCTGTGTGAATGGAGAGAAAGGGATATAAAAGAAGTGGAGAAAGGAATAGAATTTGGCGATTGATTGAATATGGGAATGAGAATAAGAGTTGAGGCTGGATAACTGGAAAGGATGGTGATTCCCTACCAGACCCTCAACTCCATGAGAGCAATGATATCTGAATTTTGTCTGTCTCCAACCCCTCTTTACCCAGTACCCTGTCTAGCACTAAACCCTGTACACTATTGGTAATGTCAATTGAATTCAATGATCTCTGAGAGATCTCACAAAGTACGTTTCTTTTTTCAAAACATTTTCTTTTGTACCTATGAAATTAATCATCAAAAACACAGATTGCATATGAACCATTGCATTTCTGTTACTTACTTTTTAAAGAACAGTATACTGCATATTCAATCTGGCAAAAATTAGGTTTAGAACAAACAGCTAATGCCATATACCACAATAAGCTCCAAATTGATACATGATTTTGATATAAAAGGTTATACCACAAATTATATTAAATAAAAGGAAATATCTTTGACACTATAAATTAGGGAACTGTGTTGTTATGGTTGTTGCTGGTGGTGGTGGTGGTGGTGGTGTTGTGTTCACTTGGGAAGAGAATGAAAATGACATCCCTATGTTAGGGTCAAGGAGCTCAAAGGTGTTACTTGTAGTAAATGCTTGCTTGTAGTAAGTCACAAACAGTCCATATGAACTAGGGAATAGTTCTTGAGCAAATAAGGGATAGAATTCAGGAGATAATAATAGATAATAAAAGTTACACAAAATTGAAAAAAATTGAACAAAATCAATGCAGTGAGAATTAAAAGGGAAACAGATAATGAGGACTTTTTTGCAGCAAATTTCTCTGGTAAATGTTTGATATTCCAAGTTAGATAGAAAACTAATAAAAATATATAAGAACAATATAGATAAATAGTGAAAGGTTATGAACAGGTAGTCATCAAAAGAAGAAATGAAAGCTATCAACAACTATATAAAAAAGATTCACAGCACCTAAAAATTAGAAAAATGCAAATTAATACAACTCTGAGATTGTACCTCATAGTACTCAAACTGGCAAAGATGATTAGGGAAAAAAGGAAAAGGGAGGGCTTTTATTTGCAGGAGGGGAAGTTTTAAGAGGCTAGAGATAATGATGTCCCTACCCTCTTTCCCCAAAAAAAAGGAAAATAAAAAAGGAACATTGATGAAACATGTAAAAACATACACACAGAAAAGAGGAAAAGAAAGTTCATCAGGAGACATAGACAAGTAAAGCCATATTAGAATTATATGCTAAATTTAATATATATATATATACATATATATATATATATGTATGTATATATACTTTTAAAGAAACAAACTATCCACAACAGATTCATGGTTTCAGACACAACCCTTCTTTTCTATTCCTCGTTGCATATTTGAATATTGATGGTTGCTGTTCAGTTTCATAATAAAAAAATGAAATCTAAAAGAAATGTATATTAAATGCTACACGCTATAATAAATTTGTCCAGTTTGTATGTCTCCTGAAATTCTTGTTTCCTCTTGTATATTTTTTATGTCATATTAATGTTCTTTTCTTTCTTTTTCATTCTGAGATGTGCTTATCTCTCCCTATTTTTCATGTGCATTGGTGTGTCATATATTTACTTCCATAAGAAATAATGAATTCCAGGTTGATTTTTTAAAAATAATACTGATTTAAGAATAAGAATTATTTTAGAATATGAATAGCAAAATCAACAACAACAAAAAACCCCAAGGGATTTTATTTCACAGAATCGAAGAGAGGTGGAAATTGACTAATTTCCTTCTATGTCTCTTATAGCTCTCCTTGAGCCTAACCTTTTCCACATATGATTGTGAGATTTAATAATATAAAAATCATGACAACAATAGTATTTATAGAGCACTTTAAAACATTATCTCATATGATCCATCAAAACAAACCTGATGCTATTATTATCCCCATTTTATAGGATACAGGAATCTGAGGCTTAATGACTTGCCCTGGGTGACACATCTAGTAAAAGTCTGTGCAAGATTTGAACTCAGGTCTTTTTGACTCCAAGTCCAGTATTCTATCCTCTGCTCCTTAGTTACTCCTTGGCTTACATTTCCAACTGTAAAGGACCTTAACAGTCACTTAGAACAGCTCCTCCATTTTACAAATGATGAAACTGAATCCTAAGGGGATTAAGTGATTTGTCCAAGATCACACAAATAGCAGATTAAAGAGCTAGAACTGGAAATAAGCCCACCTACTCTAAATTCATGGTTCTTGCCAATATGCCACAGTTGCTTCTATTGTTTCTTAAAGACATGATTGAAAATATAGAGGGAAAGCTTATCGGATCTGTAGACAACATGGCTGAAGAAGATGACTAAAACTTGGGGTGATAGAGTCAGAATCCAAAATTATGTCAATAGACTAGAACTAGTGGTTAAATCCAACAAGATGAAATTCAATAGGGGTCAAACTAAAGTCTAAAATTTAGGTTCAAAATATCAATTATATGATTCCTAGATGGTGGAGATCTGGCTAGACAATAGATCATGGGAAAATACTCTTGAATTTTGGTGAACTGACACTCAATATGAGCCAATAAGATAACACGGAAGTCAAAAAGTCTATGTAATTTTAGGTTGTTGTTCAATACAGGAAAAAAAAGAAAAAAAGTTTCCTTTTTTCTCCCCAACCCCACCCACAACTTGCATCCAGAAGGGTATGTTGTTAGACTCCACCCCACATGCACAATTCCTATTGCTTTTTCCCTGAAAAATGCCATGATACTGTGATCAGTTTCCAAACAATCAATATTTTTCAAAAGAAAAAGAAAAAATTGGAGAAGAGAAGTAACTAGAAAGGAATACATCTTTAGTTTGCATTAGTATTTCATCTACATGAGGACTCCAGTCTGTGAAAGTTTAGGAAGAGATGAGGGTGGGGTGTGAGGAAGAGAGCGGGAGGAGAAAAAGGAGGGAGAGAGAAGAACAGAACAGAATAGAACAGAACAGAAATTGTGCAATATTGGCAAATGAGACTACCTCAGGCATCTTGAGGACCGAGAGAAAAAAGGAAAGTTCTAGTTCCCCAAACACATTCTGGGGCAGGAAGTGATACAATTTGCATTTTGTAATAGACAGGTTTGTCTTTTACTTTTTTTGCCTCTGTTGCCTTGAATATTGAATATCTAGATTTCCGTGTATGATACAGGGTATGGTTGACTACTGCTGACACTGCTGCTATGACTGATGACTTGAAAATGGAGAGCAAAACTGAGAACATCCCCAAAGAGATTCTGATTCTGGAGCAGGAATTGAGATGGAAGCCATAGCCTAACATCCCAAGTGCCAACGCTGCCAATGATTGTGATTTCCATTGGGTTCTTGAACTAGAATGACAGATTTCTTGTATGTCTCTTCTCATGTTACAGAGATCTCTGTATCCAGGGACATGGTGCCAGACATGCTAGGATACTTTAACTATTTCTTTTCTATATACTGAAGGTATAGATGTTTTAGTTATTCCTTTGCTACCCCAAAGATCTGGAAGGGATAACAGGAGGAGGTTTAGAAGATACTTGCAGGCAGAGGGCTCCGTATGGGATGACAACCAATTTACTTTCATTTTTTTACCATGTTCAGTAAACTATGTGATGAGAAAGAGACAGAGAAAGAAAAAGAGGGAGAAGGAGAGGGAGAAAGAAGGAGAGATAAAGGATGAGAGGGAGGAGAAGGAGAAGAAGAGGAGGATAGGAGAATAGATGGAAAAAGGGATACACAGAGAGCCAAGAGAAACTGGCAGAGGGGAAAGAGAGGACAATACTTCCAATGTGAGAAGTCCAACAATTAGAGTGAACTTGCAGGAAGAAGAATTTTATGTGGCAATGTGGAGAAAGTCCTGGAGAGTCAGAAGTGAGGCCTGGACAACTGTCATGTGAAAGAGGGACTAGACTTTTTTTTATGGTTGTTTTGTTTTGTTATTTTCCTGCCCCAGAGGGAAGAACTAGGAAAATCCTCAGTGGAAATTGTAAAGAGGCAGATTTGGCTTCAAAATACAAAAAACTTCACTATTGAAAATCAGGACCTTTTCTTCCCCTTGGGAAGTGATAAGTTCCCTCTTAGAGACAAGATCCTCTAGTTGAGGCTGAATGACACTTGTCAGATGTTGTAGAATTAATTCCTATTCAGGTATTGAATTAGATGCTCCCTGAGGTTCCTCCTAAATCAGAGATTCTATGATTCTAAAGATTATAGGATCATGGACTTACTGCTAAAAGAAAATGTCAAGGTCATCTATTCTAACCATTTTATTTTATAGAGTTAAGTGATTTTTTCCAAGGTCAAAAAGGTAATGAAATGACAAAGTTAGAATTTGAAACCAAGTCCTCTGATTCTAAATCCAGGCCTCAGCATTGTACCATGTTGTCTTTCAGAAAAAGGTACTGAGAGAAAAAACTTTCTGCTAGCTTTAATATTCTAGAATTCTCCAATTTAAGGAAAGAAAGGTGAAGATCACAGAAGGCACATATGCTGTTGAGAGAGAAATAGGTGGATAAGACAATTGACCTTACTTTGCTTTTTCAATCATATAGGAGAATTTTCTGTGATTCATTCTATTTAATTCCATGAGACCTTCTCATGATTAACAACATATATTTTTGAGATGGATAGCAGAAATAAGGAATCACCAGTCCTAGAAAAAAGAAAAACTAACAAGTCCCCTAAATCATAGAATCAAACTAGTTTTCATGTATCAGAGTATTTCCTGAGCAAAAATGAAATAAACAGCAACAAAAATGGATATTTCCTAATAAAAATGGAAGAGTCAACAGGAAAGAGAGTGGTCTAGGGAAAGCAGGACTTGCTTGAGTATCACTTGTCTGATCTGTAGAATGAGAGGAATGGACAAGAACAAAGACTGACCAAAAAACTTTAATATGTTCTAAATTCTTTGGTTTTCAATTCAACATAGTTCAAGAAGCATACATTAAGTGCCTAACATAGGCCAGGCACTCGAAGTTGGTTTTCTACAGAGGTTTCTCTCTTTCCCTCTTCCTCTCCCTCTCCCTGCTTCTCTCTCTCTCTCTCTCTCTCTCTCTCTCTCTCTCTCTCTCTCTCTCTCTCTCTCTCTCTCTCTCTTCTCTTCCCCTCTACCCCCTTCTCTCCTTCCCTCATGATCTCATTCTCATTGGTCTCATAGTCTTCATTTCTTCTCACCTTAGATCGTTTTATTCTATTCCTTCCTTTTGACTTTGTTTCACAGATAACACACAAGAAGCACCAGAGTTTTGATCTCCAGCCTCTATCAGGTTCACTCTTAATCTGGTCAGACAGGCATGCAGCTTCAGAGGGGTTCATAGTCAGCTTTATTCTAATCTTGTCTTCTCAAACAGTTGTGGAAGAACGAGCTGCTACAGCATTCCCTAATCACCCTTTTCACAGGTCCTGGCAAGAAGTTGGGGCAACTACCCCTAACTCTCAATGGGGTCAATTGAGAGAGGCACAGTTCACGCGTTCCCCTAAATCCCCTCAAGCTTCAGTGGGTGCCAGTTGAGGCATACACGGATTCCCCTATGGATTCTCCGTGGTTTCCCCCCACTCACTGACCAGTGCCCTCTTGCTTTTATAGGGCAACAGACAAAGAAGGCATCTTGCCAATATTAAGCTCACAAGTTAACTTTAGCAATATCATTCTGCACCAATATCGCAATATGTCATCCCTTATCTCACAATGCAGCCTTGGTAGGACTGTCTGTCACTATGATTCTGGGAATTATCTAGGATCCTTGAAACTATTCTAGGAGTCATTATCAAACACCTGGAAACTAGACATTCCCATGTCCATGGATTCTGAGAAACTAACTCTAAAAGGATAACAAAATCCTCCTTACATACAGGCATAGTGGGGTGAGGAGAAAAACATGACTTGCTCAAGAAAATTGCAAATTAGTACACATTCTATTAAAAATTAGTAGAAGAATGTGGGAAAATATTTGGAATTTGAAGTCTCTTCAATTTCAAAGTCCTTTATGACCTGCTTCCCCCCTAATCTTTTCTAATCTTACATTTGCACTAGGTGGTGCAGTGGGTAGAGCTCTGGACTTGGAGTCAGGAAGACCTGAGTTCGAATCCAGCCTCAGATACTTACTAGCTGTTTGACCCTGAGCAAGTCACTTAACCTCTGTTTGCCTCAGTATTCTCATCTGTAAAATGGTTATAATAATAGTACCTACTTTGCAGGGTTGTTCTGAGGATCAAATGAGATACTTTTAAAGCGCTTAGCACAGTGCCCAGCACAGAGTAAATGTTGCATAAAGGTTAGCTACTATTATCAATATTATTACTGCTGTTGCTCTACACCCAACGCCACCATGACCTCTGTGATCCAGTGACTCTGATGTTCTTGTTCCTCTCTCAGGACCCTCCATGTTCCACCTTCAGTCATTTTTATTGGCTGTTTCCCATGTCTGGAACTGTCTCCTTCATCTCTGCCTACTGCTTCTCTACCTTTCTTCAAATCCCAACTAAAATGCCATATCTAAAGGAAGCCTTTTCCAATCTGTCTTAATTTTGGTGCCTTCTCTCAGGTAATTATTTCCAATTTATCCTGTATATAGCTTGTTTATAAAAAATTATTCACATGTTGTCACCCCCATTAGACTGTGAACTCCTAGAAAGCAGGAAGTTTTGTTTTGGTTTGGTTTTGGGGGGAAGGTTGTTGTTGTTTTACTTTCTTTGTATACTTACCACAGTGCTTGGTGTATTGTAGGTGTTAATAAATGTATACTGACTGACTTCATAGCAGAGAATATGTCTGATGATAGTTGTAAAATGTGTATCAATGATTATTTAAAGAAATCCAAATATGAATCCAAAGTCTAAGAAATGGTTCTTGAGTGACATGTCATCTTATAACTTTGAAAAGATCATTGACACTTTCTTGGTAATGTTCTGCCTTATAGTTTCCACAAAAGAGTTTTCTATCACTTAAAAAATAATGCCATGTAGCTCCTAAAACTAACAGAAGTCCATAGAGTTATATGTGATTCTCTTTTATGCTCTTTGTAAATTGAAATGTTTGTACCGGTTGATTATCAAGTTCATAAGAAGAACAAAAAAAATGTATAAAGTATTCATTTGCAAAAAGATTATTGTCCTTTACTCGTGTCTACACTTAATTTCTTTTCTTCTTTGGCCACCCAGGCACATGAGCTTCAGACATCCATAATGTGAAGAGATTTTTGACTATGGCCACTATTTCTGTCTCACGGGAAGGGCAATCTGTTGAGCTGGGGATTTTTCCTCCTTTTCCCAGTAAGAATCGGCAATACACAGAAGCAATCAGTACAGCTACAGTTGTGGTTCGTCTGTTTTCCCTTCTTGCCCTCTGACAACTAACAACAAAACATTAAAACATACTTTGATGCAGTAGCCACTGTAGCAATAACAAAATGTGCTCTGTTTCACATCTGAAGGGCTGAAGGGTTTGACTCAAACAACTCCTTACCACCCAAGGCCAAAGATACATTTTTTTTTTTTGCTGAAAAACCAAGAAATGATCCAACCTCCAGTTTCATAGAAATTAGAAAATAACTTCAGCCCATTTAAAAAGAAAAGTTCACTTCCTGATTTTGCTATCACCAGGAAATGTAAAGTTCACCCCAGGAAATTCCTCGCTCAACTCCCAAACCAATGTAATCAGGAAGGCTCATAAATCTTATGGGACATCTGCTCTCCTATTACTTTGAATCAGCATGTGAGAATACTTACCAGGTGCCTGTCAGACACTCCACTCTATCCCTCTTTTGAGCCTCCTCTATTCCCACCCCCACTTCCATTAAATCAAGCATTTTTGATTAAATTGCTTCCTTTACTTCATTTTATGGGCCTAACAGAATAGACTCCCAGACAAAGAGAAAATGAGAGCTGGAATGCACTTTAAAACACCTAAAAATATTAGACTAGAGAATACTGAAGACCTCAAAATGACCAAGAAAAATTGAAGGAAACATAGCATAAAATGTCAGAACATATATACAGCATAGCACGTTAGGGATCTTAAAGAGTCTCATCCTTCCTTCTCATTTTATAGATGAGGATATTTGCCTAGGAGCACACACCAACCAAGTGTCAGGTTAGCAACTAGAACCTGACCCCTACGCAAATTCTCTTTGATCTACAAAGCACCAAATCTCTACTTGAATGGTACCCTTTCTGAGCTCTTCTCCCCAGATTTCATTAGATAGGCCGTGTTCTGAAGACATAACAGCAACACTGACCTCTTTACTTCTCAACTCAAAGTAATGGGCCTATGACAATTCCAAGATTGGTAAAGGCAGAGGATTAGGTGCAAAAACAACAGAAGGAAGAGAGCAAAGGACTCAGAGAAAGTCAAAGGCTTTCATTAACATTAGAAGTAGTCATTTCCTACTAGAGAATATGCTAATTGTGAAGAAAGAAAGAAAATAAATACTTATAAGGTGCCTATTAGGTGCCAGGCATTCAGCTAAGTACCTTACAAATAGCATTTCATTTGATCTACACAACTTTAGGAAGTAGGTGCTCTTACTCCTGCCACTTTACAGTTGTGAAAACTGAGACAGAGATTAAGACACTTGCTTATGGTCACAGAGTTAGTAAGTACCTGAGATTGTATTTGAACTCAGGTCTTCCTAAGTCCAGGCCCACCACTCTATCCACTGTTGCCACCTTGTGAAGGTAAGTCATTCATCAATTAATCATTTTATTCAAAGTACACATTATCTTCCTTTTCTGAATTCCATTTAAACTTATACTCCTATCTAAACTTAATAATTCCACATGCCAAACAAAGTGCTCTCTACAAATAGTAGGTGATGAATAAGTATTTGTGGAATGAATGAAAGAATGAATGAACAAATGAATAAAAGCAGTTCCATAAAGCTAAATTCAATTCAACATTTAGTTTGGCTCTAACTTAACCTCTCATTATTCCATGTGTGTCCTAACACAGTCTCCTAAACTCAGTGTAAAAATGGAAACCAGTATAGTAATGCTCTCTTCTACTACCTAGTATCCCACACTGGGCTGGGCACATGAATAATGCTTCTGGGTTCATCAAATCTAATAAAACTGTATTTACTCTAAGATTTTTAATAGTTCAGACATCTTACTGCTTGAACCTAGCTTTTACCTAACTATCCAAAATTAGCATCTTACATTAATAATAACCATTACATTTGCAAATATTTTATGATTTTCAGAGTCTTTTCACATCCATTATCTCATTTGTTCCTTATGATGACCCTACAAGATAGGAAGGGCAAAGGTCATTATCTCCTATATTGCAGATATATAGGATGCTCAGAGATTATAAGTGATTTACTAGGGTCTATGATGGTTTGTTTGGAGATTTGTAGAATTCTTAACTCATTAATACAAGAGAAAAAAAGAAACCTTCCTAATACCTAGCACCTATAATCCCAACATAGAAATTAGAGTTTATTTTAGTGAGCTCCTACCACTAGTAGAGCCCAACTGGTCCCTTACTATAGGTCTTCCTAAAGGCATATCTAATCACATAATGTCACATATGTTAAGGATCTAAGATATCACCTAGAGGTTCAATGAAGAAAAGTTATATGTCCAAGGTCACATGCATGGGTAGTGGCTGAAGTGGTACAAAAATTCAGAGCTACTAATACCCAGTTCGGGACTTTTGAAACAGCGTAGCATACAAGCAAGTAACTGCGACAGCAAACCAGAGTAAGGGATGACATGATACCTGATTGAAAAAGGAGATGGGCAAATCACATGGTGAGAGTGAAGGTAAAGTGATAGTAACTTAGGTGTTCCCCTGGAATCTTCTTAATGTCAAGAGAAAGTGAAGAAATGCTCCCAGCACATTGAGTGTGGAGGCCTTATGAGAGAATACGATCAAGAGTCATGGAGGAAGACAGGAAGGAAAGGACTTCGATGTACATCACTGGACCCCAGAGCAGGGTCACAGATTCATTTTAGTGGTACAACAAGAAGAGAGCTGCCCTAAGAGGACTTGGTTTGTCATCTGTTTCCACCACAGCCACTAGATCTGAATAGGTCATTAATTCCCTCCCTGACTTCAACTGCTTCATCTGGAAAAAGGGAAAAGATCCTTACCCTGCCTGATAACAGGGAGGTGGAACCAATAAATTTTTGGTGTCCACCCCAGCCCTATGATCTGTAAATCTGTGTTATATGTATCAAGTGTCTCCCAAGTCCCTATACCAGGGAAAGAAAGAATCACTGCTCCTCTACTGAGAGAGAGCTGCCACCCAACCAAGTTGTAGAGCTCCTCAAAGAGATGTGGAAGTAGAATCCAAGCAAGTGATCATTGCACAGTATTGCTTCTCTTTTGCTGATTCAGAAAGGTAGTCTCTCTTTCAGGAGCTGGCAATCAGATTCAAAATCCATGCTGCTCATCCATAGCCTGTAGCCACACTCTATACAGGTTACTGTTCCCAGGTGCATCCTTGGAAAATAGAAAGAAAAGAGGTTAATGCAACAATCAGCACATAAGAAAATTCGGGGAAGATGAATTGGGAGAAGTAGGTAGGGTAGTGTGGGACTACTCATGTCTCCTGTTTTCTTAAAGAGAATACGCACAGGATTACCATTTCTCATAAAAGAGTTTCAAACAGTCAAATATTAATTGAATAACTTTTGTGCGCTAAGCACTGTGGGGCATATAAAAGAAACGACTGGGACTTTCAGGAGCTCACAAGGTAGTTGGGGAGACCAATCAGAACAGAAGGTGCCTTTCCCCCTGGCTCACCTTTCCCCCTACCCCCTGCACAGATTGTGGGAGGGCCTCAAAAGGAAGGAAAAGTTCAGATATGAATTTGTGGAAAATAGGAAACCAGTGAATGTTCTTGAGGAAGGGAGTGGAATGATAAAACTGCTACCCAATCCAATAAGTGGTAAAGAACTAGGGCATCCTGAACATCTCAGTTGCTCTGAAAATTTTTCTGTAAGAACAAAGTTCTGTTTTCCTACGTGCCCTCTAATCACCCCCTTGCAACTATATATTATATGCAAAACCTGTAACAGTAAGTAAAAGATTTTTTTTTCCATTGCTGGCCCCAAGAGGCGGGGTGGGGAGGGTAAAGAAGATCTGCTCTTTTAGCAAAGTCTTTTTATTTCTCAAACACCCACATCTTCCATTTCAACTACCAGAAGTTTTCCATTTTCAACAAAGAGGCTGAGGTAGTGAAGTGTTCTCAGCAATTCTCTAGAGAATATAACCTTCTCCAAAAAACAGCTCCCATACCTACCCCAAAAGAGTTCCCTTGCAGCCTGTCTTCTAACCAACATAACTATGAAAGCAACCAGTGGATGTTCCTACTTCTCCCAATATCTAGAAAAATCCAATGAGGACTTCAAGTGGAAGAGAGGAAGGAACAGATAAGAGAACGGTAGTTCTCTGCTAACTTCTCTATAAAATGGGAATAGCAAATTAACTGCTTCAAGGATGGAGCATGAAGGGTACCTTGATCTGCTGAGATCAATTCCAATTTTATTCTTTTGTGAGCTTCTGATGAATTTAGTTCTTGGAAAAGAGGAAGAGTAGGTTCCTTGGAGTGCCCAGATCCCAAGAGGCTAAGCTAAATCGTTAGCTAACTTCAGAACCATTGCAAGGCAGACATAAGGAGTCACAAATGCCATTTCAAACACTAGCTGTGTGAAAGTCATGGAACCTCTCCCTCTATCTTCCTCATCTCCAAGACAGAGATAAGAGAACCTGCTTTACAGGGTTGTTGTGAAAACCAAATGAAATAATATATGTACTCCTTTTGCAATTCTCAAAAGCACTATATAAATGCTGGTCAATCAGTCAATATGCATACATTAAACTATTATTATAGGGCTGGGGATTATAAAAATAAAAGAAAATAAGACGAGTCCCACAAGGAGCTCCCATTCTAATGGGGGAGATAAATGTAAATAACTAACTATACACAAGATATATACAGGGTAGCTGGAGGTAATCTCTGAAGGGAAGTCATTAGAAGCTAAGAAAATCTGAGAAGGCGATGTGCAGAAGGAAGGACTTGAGCTGAATATTAAGGAAGCCAAGGAAAGTGCCGAGGAGAGAAGAGGGTCAGCTGGATCACAGCGTACAGGGAAAGGAATAAAGTATAAAAAGATTAGAAAGGGGTCAGGTTATGGAGAGCTTGAAATGTCAAATAATTTTATATTTGATCCTTGGTATCATAGGGAACCACTGGAGTTTATTAAGTAAGAGGTCAGACCAAAACTTCAGAAGAAAAAATCATTTTGGGCAGTCAAGAGGAGGATGAATTGGAGTGGAGAGATATTGGAAGCATGGAGATCAATTAGAAGGATAAAGCTATTAACTGCCAAATCTAATAGCCTTTTCTCAGTCTTCATCCTACTTGACTTCCCTATAGCCTTTGATACCCTTTTCCCTTTAATATTCTCTTGTCTCTTGGATCATTTCTCGCTTCTGTTTCTCTTCCTGCCTGTCTGATCACTTCTTCTATCTTTACTGGATCACCATTGAGATTATACCTGCTTACATTGCAGGGGGTGGGAAGGGGGTGTCTCAGAGGACTCTGTCCTGGGGTCTCTTTTCTTCTTCCTTTAGGTTATTTCACTTGATAATCTCATCAGTTCCCATGGATTCAATTTTTATCTCTAAACAAATCATTCTCAAATCTACTTATCTAGCCCTACCCTCTCTTCTGACCTTCAGTCTCATATCTCCAGCTGCCTATTAGACATCTCAAATTGGATGTCCTATGTACATCTTAAACTCAACATGACCAAAACAGAATTCTTTATCTTTTCCCTAAAAATCCTCCCTTCTTCCTAATTTCTCTATTGAGGACACAGTTAACCTGCCAGGCTCACAACCTAGTATTATTCTCAATTTTTCACTCTTTTTTGCCTCCCATATCCAATCATTTGCCATTTATATTTGTTTCTGGCTGTGCAACATCTTTCTTATATAATTATCCCTTCCACACTTGAGGGGTTAGGGGTATGGTGCCCTCGTGACCTAGAAAATCTTCATAAAAATTTTTTACCCTCCTTTGTTCCATAGAAGAAATCTGAAATTTTTTCTTTCTCTGTTATGGGTATTTATGGTACTTCATTGTAAAACTAGAGTTAAGCATTTGGTCATAGACTCTGTGTTGTCTGCTGGCCTTTGTGTGTCATCTGTGGCTTCCACTAAACTCCTGCCAAATTCCCAAATTCCCATTTAATTTCATATGATATGTTGAAATCATGGCAGGGCAAGTAGTGATATGGAAGAGATAATTATATACTTCTCTCCTCTGATATGATTTATTGCCTCGTTGCTCATTTCATCATTCCTGGACTATGGTGATACCCTTCTGACTGATCTTCCTGCCTCCATCTTTCACAGTCCTCCGCTTAGTTATCAAATTGATCTTCCTAACGCTCAAATCTGACCATGTCACCTACCTCTCTTCCAATTCAATAAACTCCAATGACTGGAACTCTCTTTTTCTCTCCACCTCCTAGACTCCCTGACATCCTTCAAATCTCAGGTAAAGTCCTATTTCTGCAAGGTCCTTTTAATTCTTGTTAATTTTGAAGTCTTCCCTCTGGTATTATCTCCAGTTTATCCTGTATATAGTTCATTCGTACATAGTTTTCTGAATGTTGTACTCCCATTAGACTGTGGACACTTTGAAAGTCAGGACTATTTTTTTGCCGTTTTTGTATCAGCAGGGCTTAGCACAGTGACTGGCACATGGTAAATGCTTGTTGACTAGACTTAGCCAGGTTATTATTATTAATGATAATACTTTATTATTGTAGATTTACCCATTGAATAAACATTTATTAAATATCTACTATGTACAGAGCACTGTACTATGTGCTCACTTACTGTTAGTTCTGTATAAGCAGATAGAAAGTTTAGGTACAATGTACTCCCTATCCTGACTTCATAGAATCTACAGCACACAAGGAGATAAGATGCATACACAGACAACTGTCATACAAACAATTAGAGGGAACAGGTCCAAGAGAGGTACAAGGTACCATGTGAGATTTGAGGGGAAGGGTCATGACAGAGGAGGGGATCCAGAATCAGAGTAAACTTCATGAAGAATGTGGCATTTCAGTTATTCTCTTTTTACTTTTTGGTTCAGTCATTTCAGTCATGTCCAACTCTTGGTGACCCCATTTGGGGTTTTCTTGCCAATGATACTGGAGTGGTTTGTCATTTCCTTCTCCAGTTGATTTTACAGATGAGGAAAATGAGGCAAACAAGGTCCCAGGGTCACACAGCTAGTAAATGTTATAAGTCAGATTTAAACTCAGGAAGACAAGTCTTCTGGACTCTAGGTCCAGCACTATATGCATCGCACAATCTAGCTGCCCTAGAGTTAGCCTCTACAAGAGAGAAATGAATTCACCAGGTAAAGGGGAAAAGAAAGGCTATTCCTAACACAGAGAACAATGCAAGCTAAGTCAGAATGAAACATTTGCATGGGAAACAAAGAATCAAGGACACTGAATGACTCAGTCCTGAGAGATTAAGCTAATTTCTTTCTTTCTAAAGAGAAGCAAGGCAGTATACTGGAAAGAGCCCCTTGCCTTACAGTCAGAACCCCTGGCCTCAAGTTCCAGCTCTGGTAGCAGCAGGCTGAGATACCATGCTGTCCTGGAAAGAGGGCTAGGCCTAGAGTCAGGAGGGGCCTGGGTTCAAATCCTGAGTCTAACACTTCCCATTTGTGAAACCTCGGCCATGTCACTTATACAGAGCTTCAGCTTCTTCATCTATAAAATGAGAATAATAACACTTCTAATATTTACTGTCCAGGATTGTTGTGAAGAAAGTGTTTTGCCAAACTTAAAGCACTGTGTAAGTGTGTACTGGTATTCTTATTAGCCATGGCAAAGCCTATGGATGACTCTGAGACTGATTTTTCATCTTTCAAAGAGACATAAGAATGTTTGCTTTCTGGACTTCACAGGGCTATCGTAAAGAAGATTCTCATTCTCTCTCTGTGTCTCTCTCTCCCCTCATGTCTGTATGCATATATACGTACATGTGTACATACATGTATATATTGTATTTATCCCTCTGTGTGTAGATATATGTGTGCATATACATATATATATACATATATTTATGTATATAAGTTTTTAATTTGGAGGCAACTGGGGTTAAGTGAGCTGCCCAGGGTCACACAGCTAGTAAATGTCTGAGGCCAGATTTGAACTCAAGTCCTTCTGACCCCAGGACTAGTGCTCTACGGTACCACCTAGCTATTCCAATATTCTGAATATTTTAAAGTGCTATAGAAATGTGAGAGTCAGAATGGCATCATGGAATGCCTACCTCCATATCAAAAAGTTCCAGATAAAAGTCCAGCCTCTGACACATGACTCTATGATCCTGAGCAAATCAATTAACCTCTCACTGCCTGTAGATGCCTCTGTAAGACTTGAAGTTATAGAGAAAGGGTCTGTCTGAGAAGAGCTCCTTACACCAAGGGAATTACAGCCCCAGTCCAAAATTAAAGTAAAGGGAATGTAAACTATTAGCTAAGCTGGGCTTCAGCCGCTGGGTAGACCCTGGGAAAGCCATGGGATCCGAAGGTATTCTCCAAATAAAATCACTTGGAGTGGAATGGGAAGGGTTCAATAAAGAGACAAGATGCCACATTTGAAACCAACTAGCAGATAAGAATTCTGATTCTAAATGCAATTCTAGAAAAAAAACTCAGAGTCTCAGTTGAACGGTTCAGAGAAAATCCAAAACCAAATGTCCAAATATGCCCTAGATAAACCTGTCTACCTGACCTAAAATTTAATTCCAGAAAAAAATTATTCCATGTATATTTGAATCTTGGCAATGAAGTGTGGGAAAATGCAGTTCCAAAGCTCAAATAATGCTACTTTAATTGCTGCAGTTTATTTTTAAAGTATTTGGATAACTTAGTATAGTGAATATGTCAAATAACCCCTTTTGCCAACATCAGGAAGTAAGGAAGGAATACAAGCAAAAAACTTTTAGAACAGTCTGAGGTGGGCAAAGGTATGTTCTCAGTGAGGCATTCAACAGTCATGTATCAACTCCACGTAAGTATTAGGTGTTCTTAGCCTGAGGTCCATGAATTTAGGTTGTTTTTTTTAAGTGTTTGACAATTGTATTTCAATATAATTGGTTTGCTTTGTAATCCTATGTGATTTGTTTCATGCATTTAAAAAAATATTATTGTGAGAAAGGGTCCATAGTCTTCACCAGAATGCCAAAGAGGGAGGTACAGAACACAAAAAAGGTTAATAGTCCCTCCATTACAGCTGAGGAAATCATTCTTCACCCAGAAGACTATTTGGGATGTTTCCAGATTATCTGGTGAAAGCACATTAATTGTTTAAAACTCAGGACCTGTTTTCCATGAAGGTAAAATAGGTGATTAGAACATATGTGGCCTTCTTTTTCAGTCATGTTACTCCTTTGACATGCCAGTGTAGCCAGCACCAAATGATTTCCATAGACCTTGTTTAGTATAGAAAATGTGACAGTACTGCTGCTTAATCTGGTTGACAGCAGACTCAATAACGTCAGATACATTGTTCAGGTGATTTTTTCTGTCAACCAGTTTATTGGTCAATAGTATCTGTTGAGACAATGTTCTCCAATAGCATATTTAACCTAACCCTTGAGATATATTTATTAGAACTTTTTCATAGAACTTCAAAACCAGAATGGATCTTAGATACCTCTTAATCTAATCCCCTCATTTTTATAAGTAGGGAAACTAAGTCCCAGAGAAGGAAAGGGATTGATTCATAGTGAATTGGTGACTGAGCCAGACCTCAGTCCAGTAACCTTCCTATCCTTCCAAAAGTCTCAGAAGGATTTTGTCTATTTATTTCATAGCTTTGAAGCTGAAAAGGACCTTAGAGAATAGTTAGTCAACCCTTCTAGTTTTTTAGCTGAAGATCCCAAGGCTCAGAGAGGTTCAGTGATTTACCCAAGATCACACAGATACCAAAGTAATAGAGGTGGGACTAAAATACAGGTCCTCTCACTCCAGATACAAGACTTTTTCCCACTACTCCAATATGCTTTTAAAGAGAGAGACCCTACAAAAATATGGATAGCTATATGCATACAGATATAGAGTTATAGTCATATACAGAGGGATAGATAACTATATACATAGACATAGATAGATAGATGGATAGATAGATAGATAGAGGGAGAGAGACAGAGAGAGATGCCCATTTTTAATGAGAGATGTCCATTTTTAACCTAACCACAGGTATTAATATTAGTAAAACTAATTCTTTTGAATTATAGGATAACAAAATTTATATCTAAAAGGAACATTAGAGACCATCTAATTCTATCCCATCATTTTACAGGTAAGGAAACTGAGGCCCAGCAAGGGGAAATAACCTTTCCACTGTGAAATCCAGTCTTCCTGACCCCCAAACAGATGTGGGCTTTATGGGTAGGTAACACTTTTAAGTGGAGAGCACCGTGCAGAAATGACTGTCTGGAAGAAGAAAGCATTAGCTGAAGTACTCAGCTGCCACCGCTGGTGACTATAAGTGAAACACAAGTCAGTGCACACAACTTCACACACAAAGGGAGCTGGGGGTGAGCTTGCTTCCCACTTGTCTTCTGACATCAGACCCCTTCAATGTAGCTCACCAGACGACCAGCAACAAAATCCTTGGCAAGAAAATGAATCTCTTTCTCCCATTGCCTGCTGTCTTTCACTTCACGCCCCCAGAGAAGTCTTTCTTCATCCGACAAACAGTGAAGATTTTTTTCCAGGTCACATGATCCAGGATGAAGGGGGAAAATCCTATTTGGAACAGAGATGGCCTGTGAGTCTCAACAGATCAAGGGCGATAAGGTGTGAGGTGGAGGGCGGTGGTATATAAAGAAAGTCCTCTGTACCACGGCAAACGTCCCTCCACCAACTGAATGCTTCTCTTGAGGCAGCCATGAATGTGTCTGAAGGCACAGTCACAAGCCAGCTCAGGGCCACTAGCCGGACTTATTTTTATTTCACCACAGCTGCCCTGGTTCTGTGTCTCATCTTTACTCTGGCAACTATAATGGTCTTAGTAGTTCAGAAGAAGGTAAGTCAATGGCATCCTCTCCCCCTTCTTGTCTTAATTTTTGTTTTGTTTTGTTGTTTTTTGTTCTTCCTGGAGGTATTCTTTGAAAAACCCAATAAATTATTTGAGAGAAACAGTAACAACTCAGAGAGAAAAGAGGAAGCAGATTCTGGCTAAATCATTCGTTTGGCAGGGGCACACTTTTTCGGGTAGTTCCTCAAAAATTTCAGAGAGTTAAGGGAGAGGAGCCCACAGAACAGACAACAAGTTCATGGTGGAAGTGAGGTTGTAAGTCAGCTTTTTAAAAAAGGTCCAGACATAGAGGAATGGAAGGAAGCAATGAGTGCAGTCAACGTGATATCGTAAACATACACTTCTCTTCTATTCCAAAGACTTGACCCTCAAGTGCAAATTAAGACCCATTTAAATGTTTCAAATGTTAAATCCAAAAGTTGATTCCTCTCTAAGGAGGTAAGCCAAGAATTAATTGTCAGGGCAAAATTGCTAATTACTCCCATTTCTTTGTTATGTTAAGGTATTTTTTTCACAATAACTCTATGAGAGAGGCAATGCAGATATTAGGGGTTTTCCTCCAAATTATTGATGGGAACCTGAAAGACTGAGAAATTAGATGCCCACGGTCACATTAGTAGAGAAGACAGGCAATGATGTCCCTGAGAGTTGAAGTGGACGAAAGGCTTTACATGGATGTTTCAATGCTGGACCCTTCTAGAGTGAAAAGGGCTATCTGGAAGGTTTGCTTTGAGGTCCATTCTTGAAAGCTCCCCTGTCATATCTACTACACCCAGGACACCACCCTCCAAAAAAGAGAAAAGTGTTTCTCAGCACCAAAGTAGGTGGAACGTTCCCTCAAGCCTTCCTCAAAATATTCTAATTTTCAATGGTGGTAGTGGAAGGTGTACTATGTACTAGTACCAGTACCATGAACTTTGAGGGCTCCAATGACTTTTCCATGACGACCTTAGTTTTTCTCTACTTAGAACGGAGTCAGAAAAACTATTAAAATATAGTATGTTTGAACCTCGAAATAGTCAGACTGGAAAAGACTTTAAAGATTATCTGGTTCAATCTCCTCATTTTACAAATTGGGAAACCAAAGGTCAGATACTATAAGCAACTTGCCCAATACCAAATCATTTATTCATGTGAAAGCCAGAATTATAACCAGGATCTCCAGACTCCTGTACAGAGTTGTTCTTATTTCATTTCAGTTGAAGGTACTGAGACTCTCACACTTAGCATCTAGGTAAGCATAGACAAATTATTTAATCTCTTGGAGCCCCAGTCTTCTCATTTATAAAATGGGTATTACAGACTCTCAAAATGTGAAAAGACTTTAGGGGTCATCAGTCCCATGTATATTTAGGGAGAAATTTTCTCTAGGGAGAAGAAATATTTGCCTTACCTACCTCACAGGGCTTTGAGGAAAGCGCTTTTTAAACCCTAGGATGCTACATAATTGTGGTCTTCTACTACCACCACAAATACTATTATTATTGTGGAATCATGAAATCCACAAGTATTTAATAAGCTTCTACTATATATCAGAGCACACTGTGCTAGTAAGTGAAATAAAAAGGTAAGAGTTAAACAGTCCTTGTTCTAGAGAAATTTATAATCTAGTAGGAAAAGATAACATATATGTACATAGCTATGTACAAAGAGTGATTTTGGGGGAGGGCACTAACCACTAAAGTGGGAGACAAAAGTTATTAACAACAGAGGAAAAATCAGAAGGAAAAAGTTATGAACTATGAGTCCAAAGCACAATTCTTGTAAAGGAATCTTCCAAACTAAATTTCGTTACTGTTGATAAAACTAAAATCAAAGCAAACTACAGCATGGTCATCATAATGCAATCCAGAGCTCATTATTTTAGAATGCTATTGAGGTGATTCTGAGTTTCATGAAATGTTCTGGTTTTACTGAGTAGCACATGATATACAAGTAGCCAGACATTTCATGGTCCTTCAGGACAAAGGACTGAAAGTTTCTTAAAAATCAGCTGTCTGTGGCCACACCTCATTGTCAGTTTTTGAAAGTCAGGAGCCCAAACTAGATGTGAAAACACATTTCAATAATTGATTTTAATATACCTGGCTTGGTTAAAGGTGATGGCCAATCCCAAATAAAGTTAGACTCCAATCTGTAAGGAAATGACACATTAGTTTTACTTTTAAAGCAGCTTTCTTTGGATTGAGGCTTTCAAAATACTCTAATTATATAGGTTATTGATCACTTGTGGAATAATTAATTAATGTCTATCCTCACATATCAATGGCTATCACAAGAAAATTGAAGTAGTCTTTTTTTCATAGTTTACACGCAACATCATAGGCAGTAATATTTTACTAATGGACCCAGATATTATATCATAATAACAATGTAAATAACCAGGCAGTTGTTGAGAGAGAACTTTTAGCTGGGAATATATTCATCCAAATGGGACAATGCCCTCAAATATCCTAACATGACTTCCGTTCTGAGTCATTGTCACTATGTGTATGTATACACATACATATAAATGCACATGTATATATATGTATACATATATGTATAAAGCTCATCTAATAAAATCAAAGAGGAAGATGGAGATCAATCAGGCAATACAGAGCCAAAAATAATTCCGAAAAATATTCTTGGCATAGGGCTCAAGTTGGTAGGAACCTTAGAGCTGAAAAGACACATTAGAACATACAATGTAAGAATATAGAATGTTGGAAATGGAAGGAACACTAAAATGTAGAACTTTAGAGCTGGAAAGGAGCTTAGAATATAGAATATTAGAGATGGAAGGGACTTTAGAACATGGAATGTTCAGCTGGAAAGCAATCTTAAAGATCCCACTTGGTAATTTTATAGATGGAACTGGGGCTCAGGGGACAAAACAACATTTTGAGGTAGAAGCAGGACTACACCCTAGGTCACCTAATCTAGCATAGTACTCTTTCTATCCTATTATGAATTCTCATTCAATACCATTGTAAACGTTTGTTCTTCTATTTGCTTCAACAGAGAAATGTTTGGGCATTTATTGAGTATGGTTGTCTTATTTCCTAACAAGCAAAGTAGTAGAAATATCCTTAAATCAAACCTTGTGCCCTCTCTTCCATAAGCTGACTTTTCTAGTTGGAAGTATAAATGGATTAGAAAAACTGATTACATGACTGGGGACATTTTTATTTCTTTCCCAGAGAAGTTTCACCTGCTTAGGCTGAAAGACTCTTAGATGGACAATGTGCCAGACTTGAAAGGTTCATTCAAGTGCTTATAGACTAACTGAAAAAAATAAGTCACATACATGCCTAACAATATAGATCATCTATATAGGTAACAATGCCTTCAGTAATGTATGAAGGGAGTCAAATTCACAACATCAATTTCTTGAGGGGTTCAGAGTAGGAAGAAATCTGCAATATGAACTAGAGAGGTCAGGAAAAGCTATATAGAGTAATTAAAACTTGAAATGGTAGTATTTGAATAAACTTTTCCAAAAAATATAGTCATGAATAATTGGGTAATTGGCCAATGGTGTACTCATTAAATAATGTATTAGTGTATGTATTCAGGACAAGGGAGAGAACACCTATAATAAAAGCAATGTATAGAAGAGATTTTCTGAAAATAAACTGGACCTATAGTGAGAAAATCTATTGTATTATATTCTTGCTCTTGGGGAAGAGGCTTAGACAGAAGGAAAACTATCCAGGTGGACATTTTACTTTGACCATAGGGACTGGTGGAAGTGAGCGATATGATCCCTTCAATGAACCTACCACTGAATCTACGTTAAGAGCAGACCTACCCTCTGCTATGTAGATAGTGAATGCAACCCATCCTCAGTCCAAGTTGATGTTCCCATTAAACAATGCAACATTGATGAGGAATGGTCTTCATGAATCAGAACCCAAAAGCTGCTCAACGTGTCCTGAGTTTCTATCAACAGCACTTCTTCTCTTATTCACAGACAGGGGTGGATAGGGGGACATATGATGGGAAAAGACTACTCATTTTCAAAAAGTATGACTATTTGCAAGAGAACAAGAGGGGAGGAGAGTGGGGAAAGAGAGATGAGGGCACAAGAGAGAGACAGAGATAGAGAGACAGAGACAAAGGAGACAAAGACTGAGACCCAAGCAAATAGGGAAAGGATGAGAGAGACAGAGATATTGGCCCAGAGAAAAAGAAAGCTTTAAACAGAAAGTCTGACCTGGAGAAAAAAAAAAATTGACAGAAAGGCAGGTAGTTACAAAAGGCCAGAGCAATCAACCACAAAAGACTGAGGAAGGAAACAATTTCCTGATGAAGGAGACAGGGTAGGGACAGAATATATTGTGAAGTCTAGAGCCCTGATTTCAAATTACAATAATTCTCATTTTTATAGCACTTTAAGGTTTACAAAAGCACTACCTCAGGAAAACGCTATAAGGGAGGCAGTGTACAGTGTGAGCTTTCTCATTCCTGTTTTATAGGTGGGAAAACTGAGACTCAAAGATGTTCAAATGGCTTGCTTAAAGTCACACAGTATTTTCCACTCTTCTTTTCTCCTAACTTGGTGAGTAAGCTGTCTCTTTCCTTCTCTGGGCCTCAGTTTCCTCCTCTGAAAAAGGAAGGGCTAGGCTAGAAGGTCTCTGAGGACACTACTAAAGTTATCACTATGCTTCTCTCTACCATCCAAAAACTTACTCGAATGGAGAGAAAAATGGACAACCGTCAATTACCTGCTGGTAGGGGGAATGCATCCTCTTCCTTGAGTAGTACATTCTAGGGCCATGACTGGAGCAAGGTACATGGTTACTAGGGTGTCCTTAGAGATGTCATGATACACTAAAGAACTTCATTATCTCCTGTAAATGCAATTGGGCTCTTCCTATACTTGCTCTATGGCTTGTCCTTTGAGCCAGAGGAAGAAAAAATTATGAGAGAAAAGCAGACAGAGGAGTATTGATTTTCTTATTTTCATTTGCAATGTTGATTTAA
Source organism: Notamacropus eugenii (assembly GCF_028372415.1). Classification (NCBI taxonomy): domain Eukaryota; kingdom Metazoa; phylum Chordata; class Mammalia; order Diprotodontia; family Macropodidae; genus Notamacropus; species Notamacropus eugenii. The sequence continues at coordinate 434,231,380 of NC_092872.1, read as the reverse complement.
AAAAAAACCAACAACTTTTTTTTCTCTTTGTGTAATCCAGTTTGCACTTTCTCTAATGAAACTAATTCAAGTCATTCTGGCCACAGAGAGCTGAATCCATTCATCAGAGATCCCAAACTGTCTAATAATAGCAATAATTGTTGCCCTGCCCCTGTTGCAGAGCTCTTTCCTTTGTATCACACTTTCACATTTTTCAGGGACACTGACTATACCCCACACAGAAGAAGTGCATCAATCTTTAGAATATGGGTTCCAAACACAAATTGTTCTTTTCAGAAGAGTCTAAAAAGTCGTGTTTATATATCAAAGTACAGCTCTGAACTTGACAGTGCTTCATCTATAAAATGAGGATAATAATTGCACCTACCTTGTATAGTGAGGGTCAGAGATAAATCACTTTGTAAACCTTAAAGGACTATATATGTTATTCCTACATTATTATTCACTAAGGATAGAGAGGAAAGAGGCTGGGCCAGTGGCTGTTGTGAAATCTCCTACAATCAGTGGTTACATTTGATTGTCTAATTCAACTCTCATCAAAAAAGGAAGCATTTGAATCTAATTGCTTCTTTCTGTAATTGGAGATATTGAGCCAAGCTGTTGCAGTATTACCAGTAAGAAGGAACTTTAAAGTCTTTCAAGTGATGAGGGTCATAGAAATAGAGCCAGAACAGACTGTCATCTAGTTCAAATCTCACTTTTTCAATTAAGCAATTAAGACCCAAAGAATCTAAGTGACTTGATTAAAGTCATATAGGCAGCAAGCAGTGGATCCGGGATTTGAACCCAGGTCCTCTGACTCTAAATATTACATCATACTGTAGAGCTATAATTAGCCAGATCTGTAGCTGAGGCAAATTTAGCTTGGAGGGAGGAGGGAGAGGAGCAGGCAGGGGACAGGTCTGCTTCCAGAGTGGCTATCTTGCAGAGGGGACAGCCTCACCAGGAAGGGGTTGGAGTTTAAGGCTCCTTCAGGAGGAGGGCACCACACCTATGGGACCTGAGGAAATGGCAGGAGTAATTATAGTACATGATGCTCCAGTGCTGTCAGTCAAGGGTCAGGGGTTATGGTGGCACTGAAGGAAGAAATTGCTTCCCCTTGCTCTTCCACCAAATGTTGAGACCCTGGAAGAAGCTCTATTTGCCCTCTGGTCATTATAGTGCTGTTGTGCTGCATGAGATTTTAGAATAAGACTCAAAGGGAAGCCACATAGAGATCCCTGATATAATAGGGTGTAAGCATCATCTTGTGCATTCCAAAGGGATGAATGAAATACATTCCTAAGACAAAGGTGACCTATTCAAGTGATGGCTCTGCCTCTAGTAGGCTGTGTGAGTAAGTTATTTCCCTTCCCTGGAGCTTGGTTCTTCATCTGAAAAATGAGGGGGTTAAACTAGACAATTCCAAAGGTTTTGTTTTACTTGATTTTTAGTAGGTCTAATATTCTACATATTAGGTGCTCAGGTCCCTTCCATGTCTAGTCATTCATGATTCTAAGATTCATCAGTGTGATAAAACATGAGTATTGAACACCAAAAATAAAGTCTTAATTCATTCCTTCATTTGTGCTAGAAGCAGCTAAGTGACTCAGTGAATAGACTACTGAGTCTGCAGTCAGGAAGTCCTGAGTTCAAATCCAGCCTCAAATACTGTGTGATTCTGAGCAAAGTCATTTAACCTTTGTCTGCTTCGGTTTCCTCATTTGTAAAATGGGGATAATAAGGTCTCCTATACCACAGGGTTGTTGTGAACATCAAATGAGATAAAAATTGTTTCCTTCATCCTTCCCTGGAAATCTTAACTAAAACACTTCATCTCCTTAAAACTGGGGGAAAACACTTGTACTACCAACCTCACAGGTCTGTTATGAGTAACGTTCTTTTATTAACATTAAAGGACTATATTAGAGTGAGCTGTTACTATCTTCAGGAAGAGAGCAATGACCCCAGGTCCAGTTGATCTTTAACAGAATAAGAGATTGGATAGGATGGCCTTTGACCTTTTAATTTTTATCAATTAGAAGTTTCTTTAGGAAAGAGACTGGACCACATGAATTCTTCAGGTCCCCTCCATTCTCAAGGACTTCAGAACATGACACTGTACCCTAAAAAACATGACACCCCCTAAAATCTCCCAAAAGTGAGGGGATGGGAGGCACTTAAAGAAATTGGCTCAATCACAAATTATGTATGCTTTGAACTATTACACTTAAGGAGTCAACAACCATGATCTTATAAAATTAGCTACCAGTGTGAAATTCTCAGACAGTCTATTTTCTCTTGTCCTAGAGATGGTGGAGAGAAGAATAGTGATAACTTTGGCAGTGTCCTTAGAGAACTTGTAGCCCATCCCTTCATTTTTCAGAGGAGGAAACACGTGCAGAGAAGGGAAGAGATAGCTTAATCACTAGTTTAGGAGAAGAGAAGAGTGAATTTGGGAGTCGAGAGGCCTGGGTCTGAAAATACTGTGTGATCCTGAGCAAACTATTCAAACCTCTTTAAGCCTCAGTTTTCCAACCTATAAAATAGGAATGAGAATACTCACACTGCACACTGCCTATCTCATAGTACATTTAAGTGCCTTAAAATGTGAGCTAGGTGGCACAGTGGATAAGACCTAAGTTCAAATCTGGTCTCATACACTCACTAGCTACATGACCCTGAGCAAATCTCTTAACCTTGTCTTCCTCAGTTTCCTCATCTGTAAAATGAGCTGGAGAAGGAAATGGCAAACATTTCAGTATCTTTGCTAAGAAAATTCCAAATGAGGAATCAGATATGACCAAAACAACTGAATGACAACAATTGTAATTTGAACTCAGGTCTCTGGCCTTGTGATTGTTTCCTTCCCTTCCTTCTTTCCAATATTAAATGAAAGAGAATTCTGTAGAATCAGGTCATGCACCTATACAATGAGTACATGAATGAGGGACTGGGAAGATCTCAAAAACATCCTGACTTTTACTTTATTTCAATGAAAATAACTTGAATCATAAAATGTTAGAGTTGGATCGAACCTTCAAGTACATAATGTTAGAACATAGAACATGGATTTATTAAACTGGAATGGCCTGAGGAGATCATCTAGTCAAGATGCCTTATTTTATAGGTATGGACAGAGATGCTAGCTAGAAGAACTTTATGATCTAGAGCTGGGAAGGATTTGAGGTGTCATCAATTTGACTTAAGTCACACACAAAGTGAATCAGTGACAGAGTCATGAGTCCTGTGATCACTTCTAGGAACTTTCCACAGAACCACATGACTGTGCCTCCAAAAGGCCCTTCCTCATTAAAAAGCAAACAGCCCTGACAGGGATAACAGATTAGCCCCAGATCTGAACACAGTGTCCTGTACATATTAAGTACACAATAGAAAGTTTTGAACTGAATTGAACTTACTTTCTCCATCACTGGCACCTTAGAAATGAATCATTTATGGGAGAACAGACTACCATCTTTGAAAGCAAAGAGCAGGATCCTGAGGGAATAGTAGAACCTGGAGTAGCTAAATAAGAAGTGGACTTTTTAAGTGTCCAGAAGTTATGTAGAATTTAATTCATTGTCTACCCACTCCAATGCAGTAGTAAAAATGAAGTGTCAGCTGCTTATAACATCACTCATTTGTTGCTTCCAATGCCTTCCAAACAGAAATCCATCAGTTGGTTCACAGAATCATAGACTCTCTAAGGGACCTCAAAAACCATTTAGGCAGCATTTTTTCCTCCTGTATTTTATGAATGAAAAGACTAGGGTGCAGAAAGGAAAAGGACACATTAAATCATAGTCTCAGAGTTAGAAGAGGCTCTCCTGCATATCTGCCTTCATGTTCAGGTTATCCAATATCTGCTAGAGGACTCATTTTTTTTAATGAATAAGAATTTTTTTCTCTCCCTCATTTGAAAAAGAAAAGAAAAACAAAATGCTTATAATAAATATGAATAGTCAAGCAAAAGAAATCATCCTCCATTGGTCATGTCGAAAAAAATGTGTCATTCTGTATATTTAGGCCATCACTTGGCTTTCCAAAGGTAGGTAGCATTCTTCACTATCAGTCCTCTGCAATCATGGTTGGCCATTGCAATTGATGAGAATTCTTAAGCTTTTCAAAGCTTTTCATTTTCACAGCGTTAGGACAGGAAGATTGCTACCTTACAAGGCAGCATTACAGGAAATCTTTGATTTTTTAGAAAGAGTATCCTTTTATATAGTGGACCTATAACTTGCTGCACATTAGTATTGAATCGGAGTGGAAGAAGTAAGATCTTTCTTCCATAGGACAGCCCTTCAAATATTTGAAGAAAATGGCTTACTTTAGTCTTTTGTAGTCATTCCTGAACTGCAAGATTTCATCATGGGCAGGGAGTGGTTAATTGGCACAGTCAGGGACAGCAAGAGAGCTATAGTCAAATTCTATGAGGATCCTCTTTTCCCAAATGACTCTCCCTCCCAGGAGATGCCATCTCATCTCTCTTTGCCTCATTTCCTTTCAAGAATGAGGAAAGTTTGATGATCTCAAATTCTAAATACCAAACTTTCCCTTACCAAGCATTATCTTTTCTTGTTTGAGCAACCTGCATTTAATTCAATCACAAGAATGGTTTCATATTTCTAATTAATGGATCTCATACAGGAAGCACTCGAAGGAATTTTCAATTTGATGTATTGAAAGATTCAGGTTTTGGCACATGTGGCTACTTCTCTCCACCAATGAAGACCATGACTTAGTAGAGACAATGACAAAATGGAGCATGGCCAGAAGAAAGTGACTAGGACATTAAGGAAACATTAAAGTCCTTTTCAGATCTAGATCATGCCATGTGGGAACTGGTTGAAGAATGTGGAAATATTTTGTTTGCACGAGGTCATAGATCTAGGGCTGGAAAGTGACCTTAGAGGTCATAGAGCCCAACCTCTTCAATTTTCATGTGAGGAAACTGAGACTGGGGAAGCAAAGTGATTTGCCCAACAACGCTATCCAGGTTATTAAGTATCAAAGGAAAAGAATGCTGTGGCTGTAAGGGTAGAGAATGGGGAATAGTACAGTGATAATTGTCTTTCAATATTTGAAGGGCTATCAGGGCAAAGAGAGGCTCTACTAACTCTGCTTGGTTCCAGATGGCAGAACTAAATACTGAACCAGGACTTAAGCTTTAGAGAGTTTGATTCAGGCTTGAAGCAAGGGGGAAAAATTCCTCCAACCATCCTCCAGTTTGTCAATGTCTTGTTAAGTCACGGTCTGTATTGTTAGTAGTGTACCCACATTCATCAAAAATTGGGTCTTTCAAGACATCAGAGTGAGAATCTGGGTGCTTGTTATTCAAAAGTGGAATGAACTGTGGTGAGTTTCTCCGAATCAGAGGTCTTCTAAAAGAGGCTAGATGCTCCCTTGGGGATTTTAAAGAAGAGATTTCCATTCAGGCAAAGATTAGACTACCTAGCCTCTGAGATTCCTTCCAACTCTGAGTTTTTGTAATTCTGTGAATTTCTTAAGAGTAGATAAGATTAAAAAAGATCTATGATCTAATCTGGCTACTTTGTTAATGATAAGCATCCTTGAACCTAACTGAGCTAATCCTCAGGACAGATGCACAGCTCATTCTTGGACCTATACGCATAGGTGACTGGGGCTTGATTTCACCAAAATTTTAGAGAGAACAAAACTTAAAATAATAATTTTAAAAGATTGTGCCAGTTTTATGTGATTTGTATTTTCATTTTGATAGCACTTACACTAATTCAACTACAAAGGATAAAAAAGAAAACAGCTTATTATCTAGTTAGCAAGAACAAGAAAGTAAAATTGGAAGTTACAAGACGGTCCCCTTACCCTCTACACCCATACACCTCCCCAGGTGAGCTCCCTCTCTATCCAGTTCAGCCCTATCTACCCCAGAAGTCCAAGGTTTAGTGTTTCCAGGATTTCCACAAGGGGTTGATGCTGGAAGTTTCCTCTCATTATTAAGAACTGGACTTTCTCCCAGTAGCTTGGTATTCTAAGGTGTCTGTTATGGGACCAGTGTCTTGTGATTCACCTTTCTAGCTCAACTGAATATCTTAATTATTTCTTGTAATATCTTTACATTATGAATTACAAAATCAATCTGAAGCCATTGCAGGCTCAGGGAATATTTTCTGCTGCCTGGCCCAAGTCCTCAAATTGCTCATGTCAACTCTGCATGCATTCACATTCTTGCCAACATATCAGAGATTTTGTCCGATTAGCTCAGTATCTTTGACCCCACAGTCAGTCACCTCTGAAACAACAAGGCATCAGTGAAAGATGTTAGTGGAAGCTGAGTGAGACAGCCTAACATAAAAGGACTCGATCAGTCTGAAATCTTCTGGTTGTCCAAAAGCAGGAGCACATTCCTATGAAAGGATCCATGTCAGAAGGAGAAAACACATTTGAAATAAGATATAGCACTTTAAAAGAAGCATGTAATATTAAGTTTGAATGCATTCTTCATTCCTGGCTTCTTTTTTTTCTTCAGGAACACATCCCGCAGTCACCTGACAAGTCACCCCTTATAGGAGGTAAGACTTTGAAATTAATAATGAATGTTTCAGTTGTCTGGCTTGTTATAAAACTTTGTCGCTTGACTGTCAGAAGAGAAAAAGTGAAAGTCCTCAACAAACCCACATCCTGGTATAGGATGGTCAGAGGGCTGGCCTTCTATGCTTGGGGTAGAACTTTAGGGGCCAAAGAGTCAATAGACGTTTCTAGTAAAAAGACTGCACCTAGAATCAGAAAATCAATGTTTGATTCCTGATTTTGCCACTTGTGAAAGCTACTTCAGTTCTCTGGGCCTCAGTTTACTCTGCTGTAAAATGAGAGAGGAAGATTAGATCATCATAAGTCTCCTTCCACCTCTGATATTCTGGGCTGTAAGATACTGTCTCCATATACCAGCTATTAAAGCACAAATACTTGTTGTCACTAGCTCCCTTAGAACAGATATTTTTCCAATAGCAAGTTGTTAGTTTTCAAGATCAAGACTCTACGAAAGTGACAGATAGTCAGTTACTAAAGCATTTATTAAGTTCTTAGTATGTTTCAAGTATGGAAGATATAAGGAAAGGCAAGAACATGGTCCTTTCCTGCACTATGCTTGAATTCTAAAGGATTAGAAAATACCTGAATAACTACAAATATACAAGATAGAGACAGAGACCAGCTAAAATTTGGGGGGTGGAGGATAAAATATGGGGACAAGAAGAGTAGGTCTTGGGGGAGTATCATGGTGAGGCATCCTGGAGGGAGGGGTAAAGAACCAGGGGTGGGAGATATAGGAAAATGCCAACATCAAATCTCACCCGCTTCCTTGTTCTGCCAAAGGTATTAAAATTATAGGGCCCACTAGCCAGAGGGTGACTTGAGTAATGTTGCCTGAGTCTAGACACTCTTATAGTAAAGAAGCTATTTCTCTACCAGTCTCCAGACTGGTAGAGCCCCTTGAAGTAGTCAGTGTAAATTTATCATGTCTAATATAGCAATTCTTCCAGAATGTAAATTCAGTAACACAAGGGCAAATCTGCCTCTCCTTTGCAAAAGAAAGATAAAAATAGTAACATGTTATATTAATTTAGTATACTATATCTATCACTTCATTTTATCCTCACAACAAAACTTTGAGATAGGTAGGAAAATACTGTTAACCTCATTTTACAAATTGAAAAACCAAGACTAACAAAAGTTAACATAACTTAATCAAGTACATTCATAATAGTGTTGGAAACTTACACCTAACTCCCTTTATTCCTGGACTAGTACTCGTCACATTATGCCAATTCTGTGTTTGTCAGGTGATTTGAATTCTATTCATTTTTGCCCTATGGTTTTCTATGTTTTTGATGCAGTTGCAGCCAGTTTTTGGCCCAAGAAACCCCACACATAGATAGATGAGTAGGTATCCCACTTTAACATTAAGTCCCAAGGAAGCTTTCTCTGTATACTCACAGAAGAAAAAACCAAAGATTAATCCAGGGTAAAGTAAAAGCACATATTCATCTACTATAGTTTTATCCAAGAAAAGCATGTGCAATGAAGTGTCCTGTTTGCAAAACCTCAGAACAGTGGGGATTTACCACTCAACAGAGCCCACTATGGTGAGCTCATCATTGGGTCTTACTAGGCCTCTTTTCAGAGCTGAAAATCATCATTGGGAATGCCAGGGGACAGATGTAAAACCCTCTAGGGAGCCCTAGACCTTCAGAGTGAAGTAAATTTTCTGCCCACACAATGTTCAGAAACAGCAAATATTGAGCACCTGAATTGAGGTGGGAGTTTTTGTTCATACAAAAAAAAAAGAAAAAAGAAAAAAAAGATGATGAAATGCGATGAACCATCATTACAGGAAAACCACAAAAAGCAGAAGCCAAATATGTAGTGAAAGGATTTCTGTGTCCCAGTAGAATCCTCCACTTTCCCTGTCCCCAGGCAAAGGCATACTAGCTAGTAGAATCAAAGAATACTAAAGGTCAAAGAAACCTTAAATCATTGGTGTTCAACTCAAAAAAGAAATGGGGCCAGTAAATCATACATAAGGATCCCTGAAGGTGGATATAAAAAGAATTAGAAAACCACATATTAACATTATCCATGTTCTATTATATTTTTGTTTATTTTATAATTAAATTAATTAAAATAAAAAGATGTAATTTAATTAAAATAATTACATTTTAATCTGGTTTGGGCTGCTCTTGGGAGTGTCGTGGGCAGCCTCATGTTTGATACCAAAGCCTTAAAGCATAGAATTTTAGACAATAGACTGTTAGACAATAGCTGATAGGTACCTTAGACTATTAAAGCTCAAAATAACCCTAGAGCATGATATCTAAGAGCTGGAAAGAACCTTAGAATATAAATGTTAGAACATAGACTATAGAAATCTGTGGAAAGAGCCTTAAAGCATATAGTGTTAGAGACCAGAGGGACCATAGGATCATATATTTAGAACTGGAAGGGACCTTAGAAGTAATTTAATCCAACCCTCTAATTGAACACATATGTAAATTGAGGATTGTAAAGGTGGATTGCCTTGACCAGCATAGTGCAGCTAATGTGTGTCTGTTCGTCCTTCATTGCCAAAGAAAACCATGCCATCAGAGAAATAATGACATGACTTGCACTTGACTTTATTTTTGAGTGAGGGAGGGCTGTGCAGGTCACCAGCCTCACTTCTCCTCCAGAGCCATCTGAATCCACTGACCAGATATTCATCAGGATGACTGGAGATGACCCAGGATGAGGCAGTTGGGGTTAAATGACTTGCCCAACGTCACACAGCTAGTGAGTGTCAAGTGTCTGAGGTGAGATTTGAATTCAGGTCCTCCTGACTCAGTGCAGTTAATAAGTGTCTGGGGAAGGGTTTGAAGTCAGATCTGCAGGGCTGCCTCTCATAGCATATAGAATCTTAGAAAATGTCCAAAAACACAGAATGTCAGAACCAGAAGGAACCTTAGAGCATCAGTAGTGGAGGGGGATGTGATGTAGTAGAAAGCATGGGATATTGAAAGTAATGAAGGATCTGCGTTGCTCAGTTTCCTCATCTGAACAACAGGATGATAATGCCTATGGCAGCTACCTGATGGAATTATTATGATGAGGGGAATGAGATAATTTGCCTGAAGCACTTTATTAGTATATAAAGGTCTATAATTATCACTGTTGCTGTAGCTCAAAGGAACATATAAAAGTTAAAGTTAGAAATCTTAGAATACAGAATGTTGACCTAGAAGCATGCTTAGAACACTGAATATTAGAGCTAAAAGGGACCTAGAAAAAACAAAATGTTAGGACTAGAAGGGATTCTTAGGGACCTTTGGGACTGAGGGGGATCACTGATTTGAGCTGGAAGGGATTTCAGATTCCAGCTCATCCAACTGGTTCATTTTCCAAAGGAGGAACTGATCCCAATGACTTGTCCAAGCTCACAGAGTCAGAGGCCAGATTCTGAGTCCCTCTGGCCCCAGATTCAATGCCCTTTCCATCATCCCCAGACAGGGGAAATAAGTTGAAGAAATAGTCAATTGCTAAAAAAAAATTAATAATAATAATAAATAAATAAATAAATAAATAAAAAGGGGGTGAGGAGTGGAAATTAAATACAAAGTTTAGAGTTGGAAGGAATGTGAAAGATCTAGGCCAAGGAGACCTTTATTATTGTTCTGAGTTATTTTGGTTATGTCTGACTCTTCGTGAACCCATTTGGGATTTTCTTGGTAAAGATACTGGAGTGCTTTTCCATTTCCTTCTCCAGCTCAGTTTACAGATGAAGGAAACTGGGGCAAACAGGGTTAAGTGACTTGCCCGGGGTCATATGGCTAGTGAATGTCTGATTTCCAATTTGAACTCAGGAAGATGAGTCTTCCAGATTCCAAGCCCAGTACTACATCCACTATGCCACCTACTGGTCCCAGAGGAAGCCTAGGCTTTCTTATTGTTTATTGTATTCACTTGTACCAAAGTCTGTTTTGTTTTATTTTGTTTTTTAACTATTTCAACAAAATCAGCTTCCTTTCTATGTATTTTATTTCATACATTTAAAAACATTAATATGAGAAAGGGTATTTAAACATTCCCGGATTGCAAAAGGAGTCTGTGATACATAAAGAAAGATTAAAAATCTCTGATCTAGAACAACTCCTCATTTTACAGAGGAGAATAAAGTCCAGAGGGGTTAATCAACTTGTCCAGAGTTACACAAGTAGCAAGGAGAGTGTGGATTCCTCTCACTCCAAATTCAGCACTTTTTCTACCACATAACATTTCCTTCTCTAAGTGAGTAGTACTAAAGCACAAAGTCAAGCCCTAAGGCAGCCTGTAAGTCCAAGGCCACATGGTATTTATAGAAAAGATGTTTGGATCCTATCATTCTACCTTCATCTTAAAGACCCCTCAAGTACTCCAAGAAAGGATGGGGTATTCTAACATCTCTGAAGCTGTAGTGCTGTGAAACCTTTAAGGTCATTCTCTCAGTGAATTAAAAATACCACCTATGGGGAAGCTTTAAATAGCACAGGGATAAAGAGGCTTTTAATGGAAAACAGGAGATCCATCTCTCTAGTCATCGCCTTCCAACTTAATAGGGACCAGAAACTGTCCTTTCCCACCACTCTCAGGACAGGACAAATAGAACCTTCCCTGCCAAGGGCAAACATGAGATTATTGTAAAGCAGCACCTTAGACCTTACCAGGCCCTCCCTAATACCTGGAGAGTGTATTATCTATCTTCCAGATCTAGGGCTGATATATCATTACAGAACCCAATTATTCTTGACTTGTGCCTTGGCAGGATCTGGTGGATGGGCCTGAAATCATTTGTTGACAGACTAGAAAGAATGAGCTTTTGAAGGTTAATTAAAGGCTTATATTCCAGACTGCTTTAACTTTCTCTTAAGTATTCAGTCTAATGGCATAGTCACAATGAGGGACAAGAGAGCACTGTTTCTTTCATTAAATCTTTTTTTCTAATAGGAAGGTTTTTTTAAAAAGATTTCCTTGAATCTCCCTGTCTTGGAGTATTAGATTTTCCATAAATAGAGTAGATGGCTAAAGTGTTTCCAGATTTTGCCCTGAGAGAGTCCAACTCCAAGGATCCTCTCAGCTCTACAGAAATGTGAGTAGCAAAGGATGATCCTTCCTAGTGGCATACAATAAATGTTCAACATATGGCTCTCCCAGGAAAAAAAGTGTTATCTATTTAATCACCAAATTTTTAGCCATTTATCCCTTATATTTCTTCCAACCATCTTTGACATCCCATTCTCAGGGTCTCTACCTTAATCCAGGTCCAATTAAAATGTTAGAATTATGTAATAAAAGAAGAGCAAGTTTTGAGGTTTGAGGGCAAGGAGGAGACATGAATGAGAAGATGATTAATTTAACTTTTTTATTTAAAAAAATGCAGATTTTGAAGTTACCCTGGAATATTCAGGTGATAATTGTAGGAACAAAGCTTGAGAGAAAAATGTATATTTGGAAATTATCCTCAGAGATGATCTTTGTGAAATTGTGATGATGACACTCAAAGACCTCCAATGGCTAACAGTTATCTACGGAATGAAGTCCAAATACTTTAATACAGGGGGGAAAATGTATACACAACAGGCTTAAATTTTTAATCTATATTCCTAACATTATCTCCGTAATTTTCTCAAATCTAGACAATAAAAAAATAATAAATCAAACCTTGATCTGTAGCATTTACTAAATTCTGAGGTATAAATGCTCACACTGAAAATTTAGCAATAGGCTCTTGCAAAGCTGGTTTGAGTTGCTCCAACTCTGATCCTTCCTCACTCTGCTCATTGCATTTGCCTATGCTGAATGCCTATGCATTTGCCTAGGCTGAAGATAGAAGTGATGCTGAACCTTGGTTAATGACTGCACAGCATCTTCTACACAATTCAGGTTCCCCCTCCTCCCCAATGGATACCTTCTGCTCCAATATGCCAGGCTTCTCTTTGTGGTCCTCACACAAGGGCCACATCGATCAATAAGTATTTATTAGTGCCTATGACATGGGCATTGTATGGCATGGTGGCTAGAGAGTTGTCTCAAAGCCAAGAGGACCCAGGTTCAAGGCTTACCTCAGACACATACTAGGTCTGTGACCATAGAGAAATCATTTTACCTCTCAGGGTTCCAGGCAATTCCCTAAGATTGTAAGTTGCAGAGAAGGTGTCCAGCTGCATCAATAGAGAATTCCCTCTTTCTTTTCCTCAGAGAGCTCTCTATATATCATTGAAATTATGGGTTCAGTCCTTGTCCACTATGTGTCAAATGCTATACTAGAGTCTGGGATTACAAAGACATCAATGATGCAGTCCCTATCTTTTCATTCTTGGAGGGAGGGAAGGGAAAGAACAGCATGTATACATTAAAAAAAATATGGAAAATAAACATTTATAAAATGCAGGATCTCCCAAAACTCTCAATGTTGAAGCTGTACTGAGACTTTTAGGACACTATATGTGCAAAATGAATATAAGGTAATTAAGATAGAAAGGCACTAATACTCATTTCCCCCTTATCATCTTTGTTCATACTTTCCACACCCACACAAAATGCCCTCATTTCTCTTTACCTCTATTTTAAGGCTCAACTCAAGATGTACCTCTTTGATTAAGTCTTCCTGAATCATTTCAGTCAATTTTGATCTGTACCTTCTTTAAATTCCTCTAACATTCAAAGTCCAAACCAAGTAATTCATCCCTTTTGTTGTTTTGTAATTATGGATTCTCAGAGTTGGTCTTGACCTTTTTCAGAAAGAATAGCCCTGTCTCACATACCTCTAATACATCTCAAATGGTAGCAGTAAGAGGTGGGGAAGAATGGGGAAGGTTCCTCTTAGGAAATATTTTGCAACAGGAAGCTCATTGCCTCTTGAGGCAGTCTGGTCCATATCTAGACAAATCTGATTATTAGGAAATCTTCACACACTGATCCTGAGATCATAAGATATTTGGAAAGAGTCAACCTTCTTTCCTCCCTTCCATGGTCTACTTAACGAGAACATTGGAAGAGATAATCCCTAAGGTCCTTTCCAGTCTTCATTTTCTTCTACTCTAATTTTGTGTGTGTATGTGCACATATTCCAAAAAGGGTGGAAGTCACATTTCCAACTAATATTTCCATCCCTATAATCACATAGCTTCTAGGATGAGCTCTGCACACATTATGTGCTCATAAAGTATCTGTTGACTGAACTCAGTTGTTACCATCTAGATGGAAATGTTGTCTGCCAGGATTTTTCTCATAGGGCTACAGTTTCTTGGAAGCAAGTGTTTCACCCAATAGGGTAGGTGGCACTAGAGCCAGCCAAATAAGTTTCATTTCCCCAGCATTTGACTGAGACCTCTGTCAATGTCTATGCCCTTCAGTAGCAACAAGGTGAAATGGCGGGACTCAGGGACATTTGTCATATTCATCCAATAGGCCCAGTATTCAGGCTAGGCTATGAGGTAGGAGGAGTGAAATTGCATTTGGCTTCTTGGACCTATACCATCTTGGGCACAACACCCAATTGCTCCCAAATCAGTCTGTCTGGGCTGTCAATATACAATGGGCCTGGATCTGGAAACTGAGAGTTAGTAGGGATGTACATGGACTCTCCTTGGTCAAGTCTACAGTTCTGGCTTTCTCTCTATAATCCACTTCATGGCTCTCAGTTTTTGTACATTCAATTTCCAGGGAGTCCATGAGTTCCAGGTAATCAAGCTCACCTTTAACTCTATGTAGGCAAGTATCTCCCCCAAGAAGCTTAAAACATAGGTGGTTGGGGAGTTTGTTTGGTTTTTTTCCCTTAAACTAAGGGAAAAACTATCAGAACAGAAATCTAAAAGAGGTTAAAAATAGATGCTGCCATTTGAGTTCAGGAAGTATGAATCTTTAAAGATCCTTTTCTCCCCATCCTTGAGTTTCTCAGAAACGAGCTGATTTCACTGAATCACACATTTTTAAAAGAATGGGGGAGAGAGAGAGAGAAAGAGAGAGAGAGAGAGAGAGAGAGAGAGAGTTAATATTTAACAAAGACAAGCCCAAACATGCCAGACTTCTGATACATAGTTCTAAACTCTCACCTGTTATAATTGGTACCAACTCAGCCAAAATGGGGTGAAGATGCTTTCATCACATGAGGGAGTAGCTGGGTCTGGGTGTGATATACTGTTTAAGCCAGGATCACACATCTTATCTTCCCATCTAACTCAGCCTGCTGGGTGTGCCTGGGAATAGTCTATGAGGGTTGGTCTCTGGTCCCTAAGGTCCCTTCCAGGTCCTAAAGAGAATGGCCAAGTCACACAATCAGATTGTTAGAGATGGAAGGAATCTTGGAGCTAGCTCATTCAATCAACTCATTCATTAAATCAGAAAGTATTTATTGGGTATCTACTATGAACTACTATGGGCAGGTCAATTCCCTCCTTTGGGTCTTTGCTTTCTTATCTATAAAGTTAAGGGTTTGGACAGCATGACCTTTAAAGTCTTTTGCAGCTCTATGATAATAGGTTCATAGCACTGCCCTAGGTATTATGCAGATTACAAAAAAATGAAAGATATTTTTCACCCCCACGAACAAAAATATTGTGAGTAGAGTGCTGAACCTGAGTTGGAAAGTACTACAAGGAAAATGCTGGCATTTAATCCTGCCTCTGACACTCATTAGAAATGGGACCACAGACAAGCCACTTAACTTCTCTCTGCTTATTTGCTACATGGAGATAATAATATCTGTGGTAGCGACCTCACAGAGTGGCTGTCAGGCCCAAATGTGATCATGGATGTCAAAGCACTTCACAATGATTATCAACAATGATTATTTGCAAGGGAAAATATGGTGATAACAATAATAACTCATATTTGCATCTTATTTCATGGTCTATAGTTTTCCTAACAGAGAAGCTCCAAGTTTGATGATGAATATATTGTTGTCCCCTTTTTACAGATGAGGAAACTAAGACTCAAAGAAATTAAATGGCTTGTCCATAGTCACACAATTAGTAAATGTTGGAGCAGGGATTTGAACCCAGGCCTCCTGACTGCACCTCCAACATTTTTTTCATGAATTCATTTAAAATAATTATATTGTATATTCATTAATAGGGGCAAGTGAGTGGCACATTGAATAGAGAACTGGGCGTGGAGACAGGAAGATTTGAGTTCAAATTAGAACTCAGACATTTACTAGCTGTGTGACCTGGGCAAGTCACTTAATCCTGTTTGTCTCAATTTCCTCACGTATCAAATGAGTTAGAGAAGGAAAAGGGAAACCACTCCAGTATCTTTGCTGAGAAAACCTCTAATGGGATCACAGAGTCAGAGACTACCACCACCACCAACAACAACAATTTATTAAAGTGCCAAATTAATGGTAAGAAAGGAGCATTGCAGTTGGAAATGATGATAGATAGCATCTAGGCCACCTCATTCCCATTTCTTCCATAGATGAAGAAACCAGGGTCCAGAATGGGAAGTACTAACCCCAAAGTCATAGAGCCTGGACTTGAACCAAGGTCTTTTGATTGGTCCCAAATCCAGGCCTCTTTCCATTATATCACACAAAACCATGAAGCTGGAAGAAGCAGAGGAGAATTAGCCTGGGATAGGTATGGGACATAACCCTGCTTAGCTTTAACAAAAAGGATAGTGCTTGGCTGTAGCCTTCCCCAAAATAAGGTTCATGAGGGAGCACTTAATAAAAGTTTGTTGAATTAAACAAAATTCATCAAAAAGGAGAAGGGAATAACTCAAGTGATTTTTGGCTATTAATGCTCCAAGTACAGGATGTTTTTTTTCTGTAGGGCTTCCCCCACCCCAGCAATGCCTTCTTGCAGACAGTACAGGGAACTATTAATTTTGTTGGCTCAAGCAGTTCAGGCCTCTTCTAACTGCTCTGCTACTTACTAAGTCATGTGAGTAGCAATGAAAACACAGTTTGACTTACTCGGTGCTAAATGCATTAATAGGACTTCTAGATGGGTGTGTAAGAATCCTGGTGGGGAAGGGGAATGGGCCAGATATTCTTGAATATTCTTTTCCTCTTTCTTACATGTTAAGCTGATTTTCTTTTGTCCACACCAGAGTGATATTTTTTACAACTTCCACAAAAGCTCCTAAGACTGTCCACTGAATATTGAAGAAAAAGTTTAAACCTTTGATTCTGACATTTAAGACCTCTTCATTCTGATTCCAACCTACCTTTATTCCTCCTCTTCATTGGCCTGTATCCCAGCCTATCTATTCTCATTTGCATAACATCCTCATGGGATCATAGATCCAGAGACAGAAAACAACTCAGAGGCTCATCACCTCTAACCTGGTCTATTGTAATAGCCTCCCAATTGGTCCCCTATTTGCAATCTCTTTTCAACCTATTCTACATATATCTGTGAAAATTCTCTTCCTAAAGTCTGTCTGTTCATGTCAGTCCCCTGCTCAAAAGCAGGTCACTGTCCCCCACTACTGAAATATACTCCCTCTCCTCTTTCCCAATCCCAGTCTCTAGCTATTGAAGTCTTCTCTCTCCTGGAAGGCTTAATTCCAGTTCAACCTGTTCTCTGGCTCAATCTCATCTCAGGAGAAAGGGATAGATCAATCAATAGCTTTTATTACACAGCTACTAAGTGAAGCACTGTGCTAGGAATCTCTGTCTTCTCTTAGCCCTTTTTCTGGGTCTTTCGTTTGTCCTTATCTCACTTACTTTTGATGTACCATGGCTATCTGTGCCTTCTTAGTTCCTCCTCCCTCTTTTAGACCTAGGGAAGCACCCATCTCACATCTCTGTGTATCCCTCAGCATAGTGTATTGAATGAATGAGTGAAAAAGAAACTTTAAACTCATAGAAAATAGAATTTTAGCACTGGAAAGGACCTTAGAGATAACCTCTTCTTTGCAGATGAAGAAACTGGGAACCAGAGTATATTGCATAAAATCACCCAGTAGCAGAGGTGGTACCCAGGTCCACTGACTTCTAATTTAGAGTTCCACCAGTACCACAGAACATAGCTGCTAAGCTTAGTCAATTACATAATGAGTCAGTGTTTATAAACACTAAGCACTTTGGCAGGGCTGCCAGAATAGGTCAGTCACTCAATGGTCACTATTTGACTGACTAATCATTTCTACCAAAATGGTTTAACTGATTTGAATTGAGTACAGACATAACAGGAACCAGGTTTTTAGACACTCAATTAGAGAAACCCAAGTTCTCCTACCATGAAGTGAGCAACTTCAAGGCCTGAGTTCTGGTCTAAAGGTCCAGAGAATCAGCCAGGGTCAAGGCCAGGAGTCTCATATGTAATAGTATCCTCCAATCTCTTCAGCCCACTTGAACTTCTAAGTAACTGCTTGAGCTGATCCATCAGTTTCAGGTCAAAATTATGGGGGTGGTGGGAAAAGAAA
The DNA here is from genome assembly GCF_028372415.1 of Notamacropus eugenii. Taxonomy (NCBI): domain Eukaryota; kingdom Metazoa; phylum Chordata; class Mammalia; order Diprotodontia; family Macropodidae; genus Notamacropus; species Notamacropus eugenii. The sequence goes on along the minus strand of NC_092872.1, from coordinate 434,213,476 downwards.
GGAACAAAAATCTGATGAGCTAAAGGTCACAGACCTTTTTAGAGAGTGTCATCAGATACAGACTCATAGCCATTAAAACACAAATGTCTGAATCAGCAAATATTAGAAATGAAAGGAATCTGAAGCCCAAGGAAGGAATTTCTTCAAGTTTCATTAAATTAGATATAATATTATAATTTTTTAATGGCAAGAGTATATCCCTGGTTCAGATGACTTCATGAATTGTATCAATGTCTATCAAAAAAAAAGGCACATAAATTGTTTTTTGTTGCTGTTGAAAACAAAAAACACAATAGCTATCTAATTCCGTAAACGTATATTAAGCATATGGCATTTTCCAAGACAAGGTGTAAGGCCCTTGAATACAAAGAAAAAAAAATCTTTAACTTCAGAATGTATGTACAGAATGAATGATGTACAGAAATAATAGATACACCTAAATTTTATGAAGACTCAAAGAAGAGTGGAGAAGAGGGGACATATATGAGAGATGTTGTAAAGTGAGAATCAAGAAGACTTGGAAACCAATTGGATATGGGAGGTATGAGAGATGTAGGAGTTTAAGATGACTCTGATAGGGGTACTCTCACCAGAAATAGGGAAATTTGGAAGAGGGATAGGTTTAGGAACAAAGATGAAGGGTTTGGTTTGGGACATATGGAGTTTCAGTTGCTAATGAGACATCCAAGTGAACACATTTGGCAAGTGAGGAGGTATGGGAGTCCAGGGGACAGGTTATGACTGTTAGATATAAATTGGTTGAACTCATGGGAGAAGATGAGATCACCAAGATACAGAGAGAGAGAAGTAGAGGGTCCATGACAGAATCTAGAAGTAAACTCTTTTGAAATGGGATGAGGGAGGAAATGGATGATGATTCAGCAAAAGAGACTGAGAAATAGCTCTGGTACACAAAAGGAGAACAAGAAAAAAGAGCATCATGGAAATCAAAAAAAGGATAGAGTTTCTAAAAAGATAAGACATAACTCTTTTAAAAACTACCATTGAGTAGGATGAAAACTGAGAAAAAGCCAAAAAATGTAACAGTTACAAAACTATTGCTGATATACTTGGCAAGATGGTGGTATTTATTTTAGCATAGCTCCTCTCCCTCCAATCATCTCAAATAAGAAGAAATTTGCCAGATTTATAGCAATTAAAGGGCTGCTAGGTGGTGCAGGGTTTAGAATGCCTGGACTGGAGTCAGGAAGACTCATCTCCCTGAGTTCAAATCTGGCCTCAGATACTTATGAGCTGTGAGACCCTGTGAGACTCTGTTTGCCTTAGTTTCCTCATCTGTCAAATGAGTTGGAGAAAGAAATGGCAAGCCATGCCAGTATCTTTGGTCAAGAATACCCCAAATGGGGTAACGAAGAATTTGACATGACTGAACAGGGACAACAAGAGTAGTTAAAGATTTGTCATCAGTAAGAGGAAACAAAGTACTGCATGGAATGTAGCATCTTCCAAATTAACAGCAAAAACCTGAATTACCTAAAGGTCTCACTCACCTAAACTACTCCCTTCTTCCTCCAATCCTATTCCTGTCCTTTCTAGCAATTAACCCTCAAGCAAGAAGTGAAAATCCATGGTCTTACCCAGTATTGCAACAGAAAGTGATTGGGTAGGATCAGGAAAGATAGAAGGGAGACTGGTATTGCAGAGCTTGGTAGAGGGGAAATGGCTTCTGTATCTGAGGGGAAAGGGTCTAGAAACCTAGTTGTGCCCAATCATCTCCTGATAGAATTTATATATGGCAGGGACCAAACCACATCCCCAAACTTGCCCACTAAAAGGATCTGAGCCACCAAACTTGTTTGGTGCAGGAAAACAGTGGCAGTGGCCACAGCAAAGGAAGGTGGAGGAACCAAAAGCTATTAGGAATTCAATTCAATTCAATTCAACTAGAATTTATTGTACTGTAAAGTTTGTAAAACTAAAAGGGTGAATATAAGTCCAGTCCCACTCCCCACCCCCACAACAGACAAACCAACAGTAAGATATATAAAAATGGAAGGAAAGATGAGTGATAATCTCCCCCAAAAGGTCACAAAACAGTGAATAAATATTGTTTTTAAAAGAAAGTGAGTCTCCCTCTCCCTAAAAAGAAAGAGAGGCAGACAAACAGAAAATTTGGAAGATTCCATAGAGATCATGGAAAAATAGTAAGAAACTCTAGGAGACTGTAAAAGAAAAAAAAGTTTAAAGAATATATTAGGATAGAAATTAGGTCAGAAATTGGAGTTCTCAACTCATCAATCAACAATCATTTATTAAATATTTACTATAAGTGAGGGAAGTAGTAAGAAAAAATAATCCTGCCATCAAGAAGTTCACATTCCAATAAGAACGTGTTCACATCTACTGATTCATACAATATACATACACAGTAGATACAAGATAAGCTTAAAGAGGAAGTCATTGCCCTCTGAAAGAACTGTGAAAAGACTGCTGCAGAAGATGGGACAAGAACTGAGTCCTGATGGAAATTAAGGATTTAAAAAGGCAGAGGCCGGAGGAAGATAAACAAAACACATAACCTGAAGCATACAAAGGAAAATCTCAACAAAGTAATAGCTCTGAAAAACAGCATGACAGATCTAAAATTCAATAACAAGGGAAAGAAAAACTGGTAGAAGAAAATCCAAAGACAATGATTCTGAAAGAACACATAAATGCTATAAAAGCCAAAGCAAGTGAACTTGAAGAGCATGAACAAGAACAAGAATCATAACCTTTATTTGACCCTACCATTCCCAAAAGCCATTGCCTTATTACTCACAGAATTCACAGAAACTCAAAATTGAAAGGGACACTGAAAGCCATCTCATCCAATCCCTACCAGAATAAAACTCTCTGTCTTATATCCAAGAGGGCATCTTGCCTCTGCTTGAAAACATCTGGTGAGGGAAAAGTATACTACCTTCTGAGGCATCCCATTCTTCATCAGAAGAGTTCTAATTGTTAACGTTTTCCTTATATGAAGCCTAAATTTTCCCCTTAGCACTTTCATCCCAATTCTGCCCTCTAGAGCCAAGAATAACAAATCTAATGCCTAATTCCATTCGAGATTTCAAATGCTTCAAGACAGTTATTATATCCCCCCACCCACCCAAATCTCCTTTTTTCAAAGATACAGTATTGCAACCAATCTTCTCATGGCATGAACTCAAAAGTCCTTCACCATACTTGAGTGACTACCCTGCAGATACTTTCTGGCTTATCAATCATTCTTGCTAAACTGTGGTTTCAAAAAGAAATAAGAATGATAAATTTAAAAGCCTGCATGCCATATTCAGGGAATAATTCAAGAAAATTGCCCAGAAATTTTTTTAATTATTTTTCATTTCCTTTAATAATTTTTTTATTTTTTTATTTCCCTAATATTTTTTAAATAGAGATCAAATCACTAATTGATAGAACTGGTAAGTTACTAACAGAGGAAAATTCCAAGTTTAAAATTCCAAGGAATTAGTTATTGATAAGTTTTACATTTTCTGCACTAAATAATAAATTTTACAAGTGACCAGGAAAAGGTCTTAAATTGTGAAGGAAAGTCTATTGTAATAGATCAGCATTACTTCAAATCAACAATAAGAGATACAGAACAACTGAAAAAGTAAAGGATCTCAAGATCCACCCCCAAAGTTACATCTTTCAATGATGACCCTATTTATCAATGAAATGATATGTGAACCTTCAAAAACAAGAGTCATTTGAGTTTTTATCAAAAAATAAAAAAATGAGTATTTAATTTTCAAATACTATGAAGAAAAGAAACACCCTACAGGCAGCAAGTATGATTATCATGAAAAGACTAAGAAGAGAAAACAGTTATCTAATTTTCAAGGTCAAGACAAACCCACTATTTTTTTAATCTAATTGAGGGTTGAAATAAAATATAAAAAGAAATTATTAAGGAATAAAAGAATACAATGAGGCTAAAGATTTAAGGGAATTGAAAGGGTCAGGAGAAAAGAAGAAGAATAATTAATTTAATAATTTTTAAACAATAAACTATGCTCTCCTACAAGTAAATCAACCTTTTCATTGTGGGGTGGTAGGACAGCATAATTGTAAGCTACTCAAATGGGAAAAGGAAAGGCAAAAGATGGGGAGAGGGAGGAGTCTTAAGAATGAAATTTCTTCCATCAGATGTATGTGTAAAAATGAACAATAATTTTTCAGAATCTCAAAATATATGAGAGGTTGTTAGAGAGTTAGGTAAGAATAATGGAGGAGGGATCAGAGGCAGGAAATGAAGACTGATCATACCCTAGAAGAGGAAAGGAAATGGTGTCATTGAAATATGTTTCCATGGTGGGAGGATGTAGAAGAAAGACAAGTGCCTCATAATAGGCTGCATTGGGTTGAATGGACACATTGGGAGTCTTTACAGGACAACTCATTATGAACAAAGGTTGTGTTTCCCAATATGGCAACTCAGGAGAGAAAATATACATGTCTGTCCTCTAGGGATGACAGAGAGAACAAGGTGGGAGTGGAAGAAGATGAACCAGGGGAAGGATGAGTGCTCATAATAAAGGTAGGGGATAGGATCAGACCTCCTGACGCAGAGTACAGACTGACTTCTCCAATATGACATTACCTGTTTCTTGTGAAACCCAAAAAAAGACTCCACAAAAAATAATAAATAGTGAAAGAAAAAACAAAGGGAACAGAAAAAAAGATAATATCTCAAAATGCAGGAATTCAGGAAAGGGGTGGAGAAAGAAATTCAACTTTTGTTTTTTTAGAAGCCCTACCTTTTATGAGGGACATCTCAAGAATAAAAAAGAAACATATAAATATATGCTTGTTGATGAGAGAATAAAATTGAGAATAAGGATAGAAATAAGGAAGAGAACAGAGTAAATGAACATTTCTCAAGAAAGTATGATAAAAAAAATAGTATTATATATGTTAAGAGGTCAATGCAGAAGAATGAGGAGAATTTGGAATGACAATCTTATCTGAAGAGAAAGAAAAGAAATTAGAAAGGAGAGAGAGAAATTAGCAGTTTGAGTAAGTGCTGCTAATAGCTAGAAGATGGGGCTATCCAGATATTGAAGTTTTGGTCATCAGCACTTTAACTGCAAGATGGCATTTATTGAGAAGTACTGAATTAACTAACTCCAATGAGTTTAAGCACAATTCCAAGGATGGCTGATCCTAATTAAATTTTTTTTCTATGTGTTATAGAAATAATTGTCCTCCCTGTTCTGCTAATAGTATACCCTTACCTCTACCCCCACCAACATTCTGTTAATACCATTCTATATTATCTGGGAGCTTTAAATGACTTCAAAAGAAAAGAATGATTTTAAATATCTACTCTTCCACCCAGTAAAAGAGAGAACATGAAGCCCTGCATCTGAGATGGGAGTATTTTTTTCTCTGATAGGAAAGATAAGGCTTCCTTTGTAAAATGCCAGAAAGATGACAATGCCAATTCTGTAACTGGAATTATCATACTGAAAAGTTTAAAAGAAAAGTAGTTACTGATAGATACCACCAAAGATTTCAAATCATCAAAGTTGCACATGAATGAGTATAATTAAATATTCACAGGGTAAAGTTAATAACACATATACTTCAAGTTATCTCCCATAAAATCTTACATCTAAGATATAGCATTTAAACAATAAGACAAAAAGCCATTTCCCAATATATGAGGTCAAAGTAAATAACACAATTTTCAAAAGAAGAAATGTGAACTATAAATGTTATTAAAATGCTCCTATTTGGTAATAGTGATTACTCATTACTACTAGTAAGAGGAATGTAAGTGAAAACAATTCTCTGAATTTTCACCTTCACATGTTAAAGTGACAAAGATTTTAAAAGACAGAAATCATCAACATTATGGTGTTGCTGGAAAATAGGCATACTAATAAATATATTGTTAGTGGAGTTATAATTTGAAGGCATTTCAGTTCTATTTAAGAAAAGTTATTTTTCTGACCCTTTGATCCAATAATCTCAGAATTGGGCACATACCCCAAGCACCTCATAGACAGATCTATCATTTATGTACCAAAATATTAAGAGTATCATTCAGAAGGGTGCTAGTACATATTTAAGACATGGATTTCTGGGGGGAATATATACATATGACACTTTTTTTTGGAAGGCAATCAGAGTTAAGTGATTTGCTCAGGTTCACAGAGCGAGTAAGAGTGTCTGAGGTCAAATTTGAACTCAGATTCTCCTGACTCCAGGGCCAGTGTGCTTTATCTACTGCACCACCTAGCTGCCTTATGATATGCTATTAAATTTAATCTATATTATTGACATCTTCTCCATCGCTTCTTTAAGTCTAGACAACCAACAATAACTCAAGTCTTGATTTTTAGCCAATTTCTGAGTTATAAATGTTCACATTGAAAATTTAACAATTACCTCTCACCAGCTGGCTTCAGCAGCTCACTGGAAACAGTGGGAGCTCATCATTTGGGGAAAATGAAACAACGTATGGTATGTTCATATAATGGAATAATAAAATGCTGTAAGAAACTATGAATATGAGAGAATCAGAGAAATATGTGAAGTCTTATATGAATTACTACAGTCAATAAAATAGAAATGGAGGACAATAAACATAGTGAGTATGATGATATAAATCAAAACATGAATCAAATATTGCTAAACTGCAATTAAGCAGAACATCATAGAGAACAGTTGAGGAAACCTACTCTGTGTAGAGAGCTGTGTAGAAAGCAACAGTAGAAAAACAACTGCTGCATGAGTTGTTTTTCCCTACCCACTTTTCTCTGTTACAAGAGTGGGTTTTATGTGGGAGTGCATATTGAGAAGTGACTCTATAGAAAAAGCAATTTTTAAATACCATTGATAGTCTTTGAGAAAGCAATTTCAGCAGGGGGAGGAGGTCCGAATCCCTTGCGTGATAAGAAAATGGAGGCAACTAGTATAAAGAATAATTTCTAGGAATTTAGTAATAAAAGAAAAAAATGGTATAAGATGAATATTTAAAGTGATTTCAAGGTCAAGGACAGTGGGTGTTTGTCTTTTCTGGGGATGAGGAAGACCTGAGCATGTCTAGGCAGGCAGGAAGAAGCCAACAGGTAGGAAGATTAAAAAAAAGGGGGAGTGGGGAAGGAAGAGGGAGAGAGATGGGGAGAAGAGAGAGGGAAAATAGGGGGGAGAGGGAGAGGATTTAAAAAAGACAGAGGGGAGAGAGGAAGGGAGGGAAAGAGAGAGTGAGAACAGCAACAGTGACTTGGACAAAGAGGGAACTGCCAGAGGAAACATGAGAGAATACCATGAAAAGAGATTGCCTCAGCATAGAAATGGACCGCCTACCTCTTCTTCAGAAACTGGAATATAGAAATGAAAGGACAATTGAATATGTAAAGAGATTTGAGGCGGGGAGAAGGAGATATGAGGGTGAATTCATTCCCTAGCTTCAAGAAGTGTTAAATGATTTATTTATATTTTGTTGGTGATATTAATTTACTTGATCATAATAGCTATCCTTGGCTTCTCCCTTTGAAGAGAAGCCTTCCTTCCCACTGCATTGTAAGTAACTTATCGATACCTTTTCTTTATCTCTCATTTTATATAGCTGTAATTAAGTATTCATTACCATGGATATCACGGGAAAAGAGTTAATGGTCGAAGAGGAGAAAGCCAATCCCCTGACAGTGGAAAATTGTCATTATTCTAAGTCAAGGGCCATGAGGGTTATCAGTAATGTCTGCTGTTCCCAAAAGCAGAGATAAAACTTTCATATTTCTCTGATCTTTGCTTTCAGGAAATTGCTCATTGGACATCTTAAGTATCCTGAGGAAGCCTCTAGGGAATGGGTCATCAGCATATCTACAAGGTCAGTAACTGAGTTCCATTATCCAGTCCTTCAAATCCTCCTTAAAACCTTGAATCTGTTTGTTGTTGTTCAGTGGTTTCACTCCTGTCCAACTCTTTGTGAACCCATTTGGAATTTTCTTGGCAAAGACACTGGAGTGCTTTGCCATTTCCTTCTCCAGCTCCTTTTTCAGATGAGGAAATTGAGGCAAAAGGGAGTTAAGTGACTTGCCCAAGGTCACACAGCTAACAAATGTCTGAGGTCAAATTTGAACCCAGGTCTTCCTGACTCCAGGCCAGCATTCTATCCAGTAAGCCACCTAGCTGTTTGATGAACTTCTAAAGGTGATTTCCCCATTTAGTCAATGAGGAAGGAAGGAAGGAAGGAAGGAAGGAAGGAAGGAAGGAAGGAAGGAAGGAAGGAAGGAAGGAAGGAAGGAAGGAAGGAAGGAAGATGCATTTATTAAGAACTTATTATATGTCAAATCCATTCTAAGTCTGGGGACACAAAAGCAATATATTTCCTGATATCAAGATACTTTCATTCTATTAAGGGGAGGTAACATATACTATAAAAGGAATATAACTAGGGAGTTATGTTTTGGTATGCAGCATCACGGGGACAATAAATAGAGCCTAGGGCAGTAACTTGCACATCCTTTCCAGTAGCAATGGCAATATTAATTTGATTATGGTTCCAGAGCTGGAAAGTGGGGGTTGGGGTTGAGGAGAGTACCTATAGTTATGGTACAGCAGAAGATAAGAATATGGCCAATATATAAAGTGAAGTATGATTGGATCTGGCTAGATATGAGGGAGCAGGAGGACCGGGGAGGAGTTCCAGCTATGAGTCAAAGAATCATCAAATTTTACCAAGCTTATATGACTTTTGACCATTTCCCTCATGGCTACTAAAGTCAGACATTCAATAGAATGACTGGCTCTACACTTTTATTTGTACCAATGAGACATGTTAAATACACTGAAAACTGCTCTGCCTCTCTGATTGACATCTTAATTAACAAGCACAAAATCTTTTTGCATACTACTAGATACCTCTGTCAAGAGACAGGTGTTTGGGGAAAACACTAAAATGTGCTGCTGTTCCAAAGCCTGAGTGGAAGAGAAATCGAACATTAGCCATAAGTCTCTGTCATTAGCCACAGTCATCTTATTTTCCTTTTTTGAATTTGTTTTTTTCCAGTGAATTAAATCTCACCCTTAGCAAATAATTTGCTTCAGAGATCAGAGAGAAAATGGTTTTTACCTTGCATTACAAAACAGAAGCAGTATAACAGCAGCAGTTAAAACTAACTTTAGCATCTCCATTTCAAAAATTAATAATAACTAGCATTGATAGTGCCTACTATGTGTCAGGCACTATGTGAAGCGCTTTTTTTTTTTACAAATATCATTTCATTTGATCCTCACAACGACACTGGGAGGTAGGTGTTATTATCCTCCCATTTTACAATTGAAGAAACTGAGACAAAGAGGTTAAGTGACTTGCTCAAGGTCATAGAGCTAGAAGTCTCTCAGAAGAGATTTGAACTCAGATTTTCCTGCTTATAGGTCCAGTACTCTATTCACTGTACCATATCAATGTCACTTTATTGGTGAAGGCTAGTTTTTACAGGGTCAATCTCAGCAACGCAGAGTTGTAGAATCTCAGAGTTGAAAGAGACTGTAAAGATCATCTAGTCTAGGCTGTGCTTGAAATCTCTCCATGGCAATTAATAATAATATTAAAATAGTTAACTTTGTTATTATGAAATTGAATCATTTATTCATGAACTAGGACAGGTAACTAGGACAAAAATAGAAGTAGTCAATTGAGGGAAAAAAATCTTTGTATCAAATATTTCTGATAAAGATCAGATATCCTAGATATTGTTGTAATTGTTGTTTCATCATTTCAGTCATGTCCAACTCTTGGTGACCCCATTTGGGGTTTTCTTGGCAAAGATACTAGAGTAAGTTATCATTTCCTTTTCCAGCTTATTTTACAGATGAGGAAACTGAAGCAATCAGGGTTAAGTGACTTACTGTATTAGCAAGCACCCTAGCACACCCAGGATGGCCTGCTAGCAAAGATTCTTTGATCTGCTTTATAAAGGCAAGACAACTTCAAAGGGGTTAACAATTCTTCTTTAATTAAACATATATGTCATTCACGAGTTCAAGGGAAAGGTCAACACCCTGAAAATACAGAGAAAATACAAGCAGAGAAATTAGCACAAAGATCAACAGACAGGTTTCCAGCTGACTGACAAAGTAACACAACCAACCACCTACATATACCACCAGATGAGGGAGTACCAAGAACATGTGAGAGTGGGGGAAGGGGAGGTTCTTAACAAAGGGCTATTCAGAGTTCCATCCAGGGAATCAAAAGGTCCTTCTCATAAGCAAAACCCCCAAAATCTCTCAGTATGTATAGTTTTCAACTAATAGGCTCAGAGCCAGAAGGCATCACAACAAATGTAACTCAGCACAGCTGTGAGCTACTGGAGTTCAAAGGAGATTGAGCCTTCAGATGTTCATGATTTAGCCTGAGCCTGGGAAGCTGAACTCCAAAAAGAAAAACTAAATTCCACTTTGCTTGTACTTGTACTTGCCCAAGGTCATATAGCTAATAAGTGTCTGAGGCCAGATTTGAACTAGAGTCAGGTCTTCCTGACTCTGGGCCTGGTGCCCTATCCTGAGCCACCTAGCTAAGAAAATGTATCACCAGAAGTCAATACAAGCTCTCGAAAGAATAGCAAACTGTTAACAACCATATGAAAGAATGTCTCAAAACATTAATAATATCAAATCAAAACAACTCTTAGTTTTGCTTTATATCCAACAAATTAAGATGACTAAAACTAAGAAGAGTCAATGTTAGAGGGGTTATGGATAGACAGACACATTAACACATTCTTAGTAATGCTTCCAATGAATCTAAGCTTTCTGGAAAGTAATTTGCATAAATCACTAAACATGTAGTTGCCCTTTAACTGAGAGACTCCACTTCTAGGAATATGTCAATGATAAAAAGAAATATATATATATGTATATACATATGTACATATGTGTTTATATATAGGTATACACACACACTATATATATGTATATATACACACATGTTGAGAAAGAGAGAGAGAGCTGAAGAGAACTAGAAATCAACAGATACTAATTGATGGGAGAATGGTTAAACAAATCATGATAGGTTGATGTAATGGAATATCATCAGTGTTTTATAGGAAATGGTAAATACAGAAAAGCATGGGAAGGCATGGAATGGTGCATAGTTTGGTAAATAGAATTAAGAAAACATGTATACAATGATTACAGCAATATAAATGGAAATAACAATAAAACATAGAAACTGAATGTTATGAAATTACGATAACCAAGCTTGGCCCCAAAGGAGAAGGAACCTCTCCCACTTCTTTACTGAGGTGGAAGGTCATTGAAAATTGTATACAATGCCAGACATTTTTATTGTTCTATTTTGCTAAAAACTATGTTTTGTTTTGTTTTTCTCTCCTTTATCCTTTATGATAAGAAATAGATTTCTGAGAGTAGAAGGTAGAGATACATTGGGAATAGCAGGTGATGTAAAAAGTAAAAACACCAATACAATTTTATTTAAAGAAAAACAGAAATTCCCTCTACAACATCCATGAAAAGTGTATATCCAACTTGAATACCTCTAGTAAAGGGAAACTTATCTTCTGAAGCCACCCCATTCTACCTTTCCATAGATTTAATTAATAGAAGGGGTTTGCTTATTTTATGTTTTCCCCTATGTTAAGTCTGTGGCACAATGGAAAGTATGCTGTATTTGAAGTCCAAAGACTTGTTGAAATCTCAGCTCTGCTACTTACTACCGATGAAACTTTGAACAAGTTACTACTTTAGATCTCAGTTTCCTCATTTAAAAAATGAAGGCATTGGACTTGAGGGCCTCTAAGCTACCTTTTGGTTCCAAATCTATGATCCAATGAAGTTATGATCCATTAGATGAAACTGTCACTCATTGCTACAAGTTCTTGCTTTGGGGGCATACAGAGTAAACTGTGCATATGACAGTCCTTGGGAGGACAAGTAGGATGATGAAGATCCTCATTTATGAAACATGAGTATCAGTCAAAGGAACTGAGGATGTTCAGTTTGGAGAAGAGAAGACTTGGGGAAAGGGGGAAGAAGGTATGTGAGCTGCTTACAAGTATTTGAGGGACTATCATGTGCAGTTGATATCAGACTTGCTTTGTTGGACCCTAAAAGTTGAAGTAAGGAGCAATGAGTGCAAGATGCAGGTAGGCAAATATAGGCTTGATAATGGGGGGAAGATGCTAACAATTAAAGCTATCCAAATGTGGAATGGGCTGTTTCAGGAGGAAGTGGATTCTCCCCCATAGGGAAGGAAGGTGGGGCTTCAAGCAAAGGCTGGATTACCACTTGATGGGTGTGTTGTAGGGTGGTGGTGGTTATGTATTGGTAGGAACATTTGGCCACTGAGATACTTTCCAACTCTGAGATTTCATGGTTCAGTGAGTCTTTGAAATACCTTATTAATAATTATCATGATAATAATAGTAATAATATTAACTACTAGTGTTTATATGGTGATATAAGACTTATAAAGTGTGTTAATATATTATCTCTTTTAATCTTCACTTCAACCCTTGGAGGTAGGTGCTATTATTATACCCATTTTACAGATAAAGAAACTGAGACAGAGGTTAAATGACCTGTCCAGGGTCCCATAGCAAGTGCCTAAGATAGGATTTAAACTCAGGTGTTTTTGATTCTAATACCAATCTTCTATCCACTGTGCCAGTTAGCTGTATCTGACAGACATCCTGCACCTACTATGTTCTCAAAGACCCCCAATAACTTGATATGTTAATTAGAACACATCAAATCTTCTAGACCATTTCCCAAAAGCACACAACAATCCTGTTCTTTTATGTTTCTCTTTCTAGTTTCAAAGTCAATAAACAGTTCCAAACTGACCTGGGACAATGGCATCCTCAATGGCATTGGATATTATGATGGTAATCTGATCATCCAGTCTCCAGGCTGGTACATCATCTATTGCCAGTTGCAATTTGCTGTGCCGAAGTGTCCAGACAACGCTATTGACCTGAATTTGGAACTTCTCATCAATAATCAAACAAAGAAGCAAACTTTGGTTACTGTGTGTGAATCAAAAACAGGAACAAAGGACATCTACAGGAATCTATCCCAGTTCTTTCTGGAGAACCTAAATGTCAAAGATACTGTGTCCATCAAGGTCAAAGAATTCCAGTATGTGGATGCAAATACCTTTCCTCGTGACAGCGTGTTGGCAGCCTTCAAGTATAGCCATTCTAACTGAGTAACCTCATTTGGTCCTTGGAGACAAACCCTCCACCAATGCCACACATCATTTATAACTTTTCAATGACTAAAGAAGAAAAAAAGAAGCTTTTTCACTGGAGACCTTTATCATTAGATTAAAACCCCAAACAGAGTGAAACATATGCCTCCCCCACTTTCCTTCGTAACTCCTTCTGAAACAAAAAGATGACTCTCGGTGGAACTGTCTTTCAGAAGGGAGACAAAAGAAATTTCAGTCACACAGCAGCACACTCCCCATGCATCCACACTTAAAGTACTAATTCAGTGAAAGACTGATCAAGCAAGAAAGACTGGGGCTACCTCTACCTACAGTCTGATTTGGTGATGATGGCCAGAATATTGAAGTAAATGGCTAGACTGGGCAGGGAATCACAAGGTCTGAAACACAATAGGGAGAATTCCTTTCAGCAGGCTACTCCAATGCTAAAATAGGAGTATGGGGGAAATGTATTTAAAAACAAGAGATGATTCAAAACAAGACTAATTAGATAGGATGATTAGCAAACTATTAACTAAGGCCTATATTTATTCCAACTAAGAGCAACCCGTATCAAGCACATGTAAGTATAAGCCTCCTGCTGCCTCAAAACGTGCAACGCCATGCGTTCAGTGAACATTAAGTGATGACAGTGACTATATTGCATGGCAGTCAGAGGGGCAGCAAACGGCTGCTGTTACAGATGCCTGGAGTCTTTCTCTTTTGAATGGAAGAGAAATAGCTGTATATGGCTTGGACCCTCACCTCCCTTAGTATCTATGCTGATCCCAATTCCTGCAAATGTTTTCCAGGAAAATAATTAGATGAAGGGCTAGGTAACTATGGTGGAAAAGGCAGAGGGGGAACCTTCCTTCTTGACAAGACTAATGGTCCATCATTGTGATCCTCAAGATGATAGAAGAAAAACCTAAATGACTACAATAAATTTCACTGGCTGGGTTAGGGTGAAAGGTTGTGATAAGCAAATGCCTCAGTGTAACAACTCTATTTGTAGCCACCCAAACATCTGGAAAAAAGTATATGTTTGGATAGATAACTTAAGGGGAAGTGGCTTCATGCAGTAGGTGTATTCCTGCCTTGTTGTACACGATTAAAGTTTGGTAAATCAAAATCTCTCTTTCATTGATTTCCATCAGAACTTCAGAGACTCTTGCAACTTTCCTTGGGCTTTTAGTTTCAATGTACAGCAGCTGCTCACTGTTATCTTTTGATCTCTCTCTGCCTCTGTCTCTGTCTCTCTGTCTCTGTCTCTCTCTCTGTCTCTGTCTCTGTCTCTGTCTCTCTCTCTCTCTCTCTCTCTCTCTCTCTCTCTCTCTCTCTCTCTCTCTCTCTCTCTCTCTCTCTCTCCCTCCAATCCAGCTTCTCTGTTAAGCAGTGATCTGTAAATATTTAACTGCAGTCAGGAAAATCATTATTTCATAATCACTATCCTCACTCATCTCATTTTATTATTATTAAACACTTTCACATTCATTTCACTTGATCCTTAAAACAGAAGTGAAAGCCAAGGTCCAGAGAAATAAAATTAATTTAACCAGAGTCACATGGCTGCTAAGTATTAAATTCAGGAAGAAAACTTGGATCACTTGATTCAAACTCCAGGTAATTTCAGGAATGTTGTGACAAAGTTAATTAATCTTTAATAATAGAATTGGTGAATGCCTGTCTGAATAATAAATGTAAAGTATTTATTTGAGGTTTCAAAAAATCAACCTCCAAAGTACAATATGAAGAGGCATGATGGTTTTAGCGTTCTGCTGTATGTTCAGTTTGAGTCAATGGGCAAACCACTCCTATCTCTTTGCCAAGAAAATCTCAAATGGGTTTATGAAGAGTCGGACATGACTGAAACGACTGAAAAACACAAATGTTTCAGGCACTTTGCTATGTGCTATGAATGCAAATACAACTAGAAAGACAGTCCCTGACCCCAAGGAGCTTACTTTCTAATGGAAGAAAACAACATATTAAAGGAGACTGAAAAGGAGATTGGGAGGAGGAAGGTATTCCAGAGTTCAGCCTGGAGATGCTGCTGCCAGAAACCAAAGTGGCCCAGTTACATATCTTTCTTCCCTATGAATAACTTATTAGCAGTCCAACTTCAGCTCAGAAAATTCCAGTGAATCCACTGGGTTTGATATGGGCAGCTACGAATGTAAAAAAAAAAAAAATCAAAGAACTAATGTGAAGGTCATAAAGTCTATCAATCTGGATCTCAGATTTTCCATGTTATGATTTTCCCCCTCCAATTCTGTGCATTTCCCTCTTCTATCCCCATACATACTCCCTTCAGGTACTTCAGATCCATGTAGGAGATAAGTGACAGACAACAACTGAGTCTTCTCTAGTGCCCCATACCTCCCCTAGATAGAGTAACATTTCAACAAGGATCAAAGCTCTCAGCCAAGGTTATAAAACTCTGGCAGTATTAAACTCAATAGGACATTTGGTGGGAGAAAGTGGATACTCCCTGAAATTTCAATGAATATTGTCATCCTGCAAGACCTACTATATCATAAGTACATTGAGGGCATTATTTGTGTCTTATTTGCTTTTGTACCTCCTTCCATACTTAACATAGTGCTTTGTACATAGGCATTTTATAAATGTTTGTTGAATGAAGGTAGAATGATTTTAATCTATACTATCTAAATAAACTTCAGATTAGTTTCAAACAGACCAGAAGAGGACAAGAGAGGAAATCACCTTAAAAATTATGTAGCCCATTCCCCTCATTGTATGGAATAGAAGGCCACAGCCTAGAGAGAGAATAATGACATGCCCATGGTCACAGAGTTTGAGGTCCCAACTTCATATGGTTGATGATGTGCCCAAATCAAACCTGCTACTTAAGTTAATGGTTTATGTTCACTGGTATAGTATTGCCTATTTACAGTAAACTTGTGATAATCTTCAGAACACAAGTATCTTTGCCATCATCTCACTCATTTCACCATTTGTTGGTGTTTGTATTGACTCATGAGCCAAGAGAGGGTAAAAGATGCCGTGCTTCTTAATTAATTTGCTGTAAGATTGAAAGGCAGTGGAACATAGTGATTAAAATGAGATTTAAGGATTCTCTGTGGATCCTACCTGCCTGTGTGATCCTTGTCCCTGACCTACCATCAACATCCACTCCACTTTGACCCTGCTGTTGGGTCATAAGACATACATTCATTTGGAAGGTGGGATCACTATATGAGATGTTTGCAGAGTAGAACCTATTCAGGACTTATAATGTGGCCCTTTTATCTTGGTTAGAAGGATGAAAAGAAGATGGAAACCAGAACTCAGTCAAAGCCAATCCTCCCACCCCCAACACGTACACATGCACCTTTGATATAATCAAATCTATGTCATCATAAGGTAATTATGAGTCACTCCAGGCACTGGCAGGGGTCCACTGTATATAATGGTCATTATGCCAAACATACTGTCCTGAATACAGCTCTTTTCATTCAAGCAAAGTCATAATTGACAATTTTGGTACACAGGGAAAGCCACGTAAAACATAACCTCACATTAGCTTTTAAAGTTCTGCTGGGGAAGAGAAGAAGGGCAGGAAGAATCTGGATACTGCTCTATGGATAGAAGGTAGAGACCCTGAAATACCAGAGGATGGAGCAAGATCAGAATTAGGGGGTTGGGGTGGGGTGTTCCAAAAAAGAACTATCCTGGTAGTTCCTTATTTAACTAGTTATTCTTGCTAATTAGGTGCTGAACTCAGGTGCTGAAGGAATATGAGTCATCAATTTTCTTTAAATTGCAGTGCCCTGGAGTAAAACTCAATTTCTTCTGCCTTAAATTTCTATGACTAAGAAACATAATATTACATCTCCTTCTCCATAGCTCCCTGGATCACAATATTTTCCCTAGATACTATTAGTTCACTACTTTTTAAGGGATCTTTCATAGCCTTTCATTTATTACATTCAGAATGTTCCCATTTCCTGATTAACATATACCAATAGCACATTCTGAACAGCTAAAGCCCAGAGAAGTTTCGAGTTCCTTTTGCATCCTATTTATAAGCATGTCTCCTGGATACGTAAGAAACAGAAAATGAGAACATATTGCTTTTTTTCTTCAAAAGAAAAAAGAAAACTTTTTGTTTTTTTTAAGAAAATTATATTTGCCCTGTCTTGTACATGTGTCTAAAATATCAGAGGCCTGAAAAAACAATCAGCAATCTTTTAGATTTTTCAGATTATTGTCCACATAGATCTGCATTGCTACACCCTCTAAACTTTTTTTAGAACATTGGAGCAGGAATGAATCTTATATCATATACTGGGAGAATAAAGAACATCAAAGTTTGAAGAAACCTTCAAAAAGAACGTGAGAGCTGGAAAGGATTCTAGAAGATAGAATGTGAAAACACAGAGAATGTGAGAAAATGCAATGTTACAACTGGAGAAAACTACAGACCATATAATGTCAGAAGTGGAAGAAACTTCAGAACATAGTAGTTATTAAGTCTGTGGGAAAGACCACAGAATGTGAGAACATGGAATGTGAAAGCTGCAAATGTCCTTAGAAAATAGAATGAGACAAATAGAACATCTGAGCTAAAAAGGATTTGAGACTGCTACATAAGCCAGATTTCAAAGAGCAGAGACAAAGCCATACCCATCTTAATTTAACAACAGAAGAGGTTTTGAAAGATACATAGACCACATGTATATATGCACACACCGGAGAAGGGTGTAAGACATGCTCCCAGATACTATATCACATCTGTAGTCCTTGCTTTGGTCTGATGTGGGGAAGGGAAGCTATACATATGCATAATCATTACTAACAATTCTGGCACTAGAGGAAAGATAGCCAAAGGGAACCCCAGGAAAAGACCTTGGGGTAGCAAGTCAGAGACCCTGGGATATTTCAAGGTCACTGTTATAGAGGATACCATTAAGGAAGCCAGGTCCTGGGAGGCTCCTGCCCAGAGATAGTGCTAGAAGATTTCAAGATACCAAGACATCCAGGGCATATAGGCAGCCTTCACCTTAATGGCCACATGGCAAAGAGTTTCATCCTCTTTGGTCAGCTTCTCTGAAAGAGAGGTAACCTACCTTCCCAAATACTGGCCTGTTCTTCTAAATCTTCCAACATGGAAGAAAGGGATAGGGATAAGGGAAGCTATGATTAGGTTGGTCCCTCATATGTGGTGTGTCCAGTCAGTCAGTAAGCTCAAGTAGCTTGTAAGAAAAGGATACAATGGAATAAGAAGCTTCAAAAATAAGTTCTGGATGGCCTGTAGGTATTAGGGAGCTATGAAATTTCATATTAAATTAGACCAAGGTAGGCTTCAGTCTCAGTAAACCCAAAATACCTTGTAATGCTTCTATTAATAGATCAAATGACACTAAATAGTAAGGTTTGTAAAATTCCTTTGTAGTCAGAGGCTGCTTTCATGGATATTCATCAACCCAGCTGTTGTTTTAGCTGTCTCTATCTATGGTACTTCTCCTCAGTTCTAATTGGCCTGAATTAATGTCTCATTTTACAAATTAGGAACCTGACCAAAAAGAAAAATTATTAGTATACCTGGTTGCATAGTACAGTGGAAAATAACCTAAGTTTGGATGTAGGAGACCTGGGATTAATCCTGGATCTGTCATTAGCTTTGAAACTTTGGGCAAGTCCTTTCTCTACCATGCCTGAGGGAAAAGCATAACATTCAACTGGGGCCAGTTCTGACCATCCAAAATAATTTGGGGTAGATACCTAGGCTGATGAACCAAGGTGAGATATATTGATATTCACCTCTAATGGAAACCACAATCAGAGGGGAGGGAGTCAGAAAGTGAGTGATAAGGAAAATAAAGAACAAAAAAAGACTAAAAGTACCACATGTTTCAGGAAAAAACAACATTTCAAAGACCTTGAATATAAACAGATGAGTCAACAGAAAAAATAATAACAGAAATAAATATGGACTCCATATCTAGTAAACAAGATCAGGCATCTAAGAATAAATACTGCAAAATAAAGGGAAATGGTCCAGTATTTGAGGAGACAGAAGATTCTGTGGAATTTGAGAACAAGGAACTATAAAATGCTATTCCAAAATGGTTTAAAAAAGAAATTAGAATTGAGAGAATTTATTTCCTATACAACAAAAATAATGAGTAGCCTAAGAAAAATTTGAATTTATAATATGCAAATCTCATCAAAGAAACAAAAGACAGAACAGTAGATTGGAAATGCAAATACACAGAAATAAAAGAGAACTTAGAAGAGAAACAAAAACGAATAATATTAAGAGAAAATATACCCACTATCCAAGCAAAACATACTTAATTCAAATCTCAGAGACAATCCAAGATCTCCCTAAAGAATATTATAGGACAAAAAAAAATGTATCTTAATACCATAATGAAAGAAATAATAGAAGAGAACTGCCTATGACTTCTAACCCAGAACGTGCAATTCCAATTGAAAAAATTCACAGATTACCACCAGAAGGAGAAAAAAAAAAAACTCAAGGCTACAAATTCCAAAACATATACTGTTTTACCTTAACAATTCAATTCAGAAACAACAAGATCTTTAAGGCATCACTTTTAAGTATGAAGGAAAGGGCATTCAAAAAATGCAAGTTTATTCCATCCCCACTAGAAAAAGAAGAAGGGACTAGAATAATGTGTTCCAAAAAGCAATGAAGCTCAGGATGAAGCCTGGGGTGACCAATACTGCAAATCTGTGCTTAACCAAACAGTACAGAAGATGGCTATTCAACAATAAAGAAGAATTTGAAACATTTTTTAAAAAGAAAATCAGAATTCAAGGTATTATTTGCCCCTCAAAACCCCCCAAACAACAGAAATACAGGAGGAAAGAATAAATGCAGCACGCAAGGACAGCAACAGCAAAAATGGGACAACAGAAAGATCAGTTAGAGACTTTTTTCTACATGTACATAAAGAGAAGTGGGTGAAGGTAGAAATCTGGTAGAAGTGACAGTGAAGAGACAGGTAGGGGACATTATGTATAGAACTTGATGACTCCCTGCCTAGGGATAAATACTTCTTTTGTGGGAATGAAATAATAACATAAGAGTTTACATAAAGAGGAGAGGGGAACAAGGGAATAAAGAGGAGCGAGTGATGCACCAGGGTCAAATCAAGGGCTAGCAATGAGGGGAAGGTGACCACTGTGCTCTCAGAAAGAGAAAAACTTACAGGGGAGTTGTTGGGAAGGAGGGAGGAAAAATTGAAGAGAAGGTAGGAGGGTTTACTTTGGAGGTGAAAGGAGCTTCCATGGATGAATGCTCCAATGGGTGAAGAGATGATTACTGAAGGAAGATGAGGACCTCACACACTGGATAAGACCTGGGGGCTTTGGTGCTGTTTGAGGAGGGGGAACATTGGAACCCCTAGAAATACCTGGCACTTGGAGTGGGAGGGCATTGACAAAGTGAGAAGATTAAAACAAAACAAAACAAAACAAAACATTTTCTACAAAAAAAAAAAGTCAGCAACAGAGGGTACAGATCAATAGTAGTCTACATAATCAGGGATGTGGTGGGGGAGGGATCCTATTATGGGGCAGTGTCCTCTCTGGAAGTGAGTCACAATGGAAAAGGAAAAACCATGAGGTGAGCCCTACAGGACAGTGGCAGAAAGCACCTAGAGGAGACAGCCTAGAATGGAAAACTTGGAAGCACTGACTATATAAATAGAACCAAGAAAAAAGAGAGAATAAATAATTCTAGAGGTCATTAAACAGGTAATAAGGGTCTAAAGTAAGCAGAATAAGATGGAGCATTAAGAGAATGAGAGAATTTTTTTTGAAAGGGGTACGAAAAAGTGAAATTTAAAAACTAAAGATCAAGACTAGCTGAAGAGGAGCAGAAGGGGGGCCTATAAAATGAGAAGAGAAGACCAGTGGTAAGGTGAAGAGATTCATTGGGAACAAAGCCACCTTTAAAAAAAGATAAAAGGAAAGCAACTGAAGGAGCCTGATACCGTGCCTATAGCAGAAAAAGGAACTTGAAACTTAAAAGCATCTGTGCAGACAAAATTCATGCACTTGGATAAGAAGAGAAGTGGCTGCACAAGAAAAACTCTCCATATCAAATGTCTCTCATAAGGGTTTAGTTTCCTAGATATATTAACAATTAATAAACATATGTAAAACCAATGGCCATTCCCTGATAAATAAGAGGTCAAAGTATATGAATAGTCCTCAAAAGAACTATGAAATACTCAAACCATGTAAAGATGCTCCAGGTTACTACTAATAAAAGAAATGTAAGGTGAAACAACCTTGAGGATTCACTTCACACCCTGAAAATTGGCCAAAAATAAAAATGACCAAAAAATAGTAAATATTTGAGGGGTGTAGGATGATAGACATATTAATACATTGAGGGTGAAGCTGTGAAATGGTACAACCATTTTGGAAAGCATTTTGGAATTATTCCAATAAAGTGATAAAATCGTGCATACCTTTTGAACCAGAGCCTCCATTATTGAGCTTATACTCCAAGGAAGGAATTGATAACAAAAAAGTTCTCATATATTCCAGTATTTTTATAGTAGCACTTTTTGTGATAGCTAAGGATTGAAAACAAAGTAGATGCCCATCAACTGGAGAATAGCTAAATAAATTTTGATACATGACTATAATGGAATATTACTGTGTTGTTGGAATATTTTGTCTCTACGAATTATGGATAAGGGAAGAATTTTTGATCAAACAAGAAATAGAGAGCATTATAGGATAGAAAATGGATAATTTTGATTACATCAAATTTAAAATGTTCTGCACAAACAAAAACAACGCAGCAAAAATTAGAAGGAAAGCAAGAAACTGTGTGGGGAGAATTATAGTAAGTTTCTCTGATAAAGGACTCATTTCTCACATACGTAGAGAAATTAGTCAAATTTATAAGAATACAAGTCATTCCCCAATTGACAAATCATCAAAGGATATAAACTGGCAGTACTCCAGAAGAAGAAATCAAAGCCATCTATAATCATATGAAAAAATGTTTTAAATCACTATCAATTAGAGAAAAGCAAATTAAAACAACTGTAAAGTATGACCTTATACTTAGCATATTGGCTAATATGATAGAAAATAAAAATGGCAAATGATGTAGAGGATGTGGAAAAATTTGGACACTAATGAACTATTAATGGACTTGTTAACTGATCCAACGATTCTGGAGAGCAATCAAACTGTGTATACCCTTTGAACCAGCAATATGATTGCTGGGTCTGTATTCCAAAAATATAAGCATAAAGAGAAAAGGACTTATTTGTGAAGAAATTATTATAGCAGTCCTTTTAGTAGTGGCAAAGATTTGGAAATTGAGGGGCTGTCCATCCGTTGAGGAATGGCTGAACAACTTGTTTTGTGTGATGGAATATGCTTGTGCTATAAAAAATGACAAGCAGGATGCTCTCAGAAAAAATCATCTTGGCCCTGCCCTCTCTTTGGTACAACTATTTTGGAAAGTAATTTGATTTATGCAAATAAAGTGACTAAAATTCCTCTACACTTTGACCTCAAGAGTCCATTACTACACCCATATCCTAAGGAAGTCATTGATGAAAAGTCCTGATATATACCAAAATTTTATGATGGCAAAAAAATGGAAATAGATGACCATCACTGGAGAACTGCTAAACAACTTGAGGTATATAGATATAATGGAATATTACTGTCCAGTATGAAATGACAAGTATCATGAATACAGAGAAGCATGGATTTACCATTTCATTGTAAAGTGAATTAAGCAGAGCCAAGAAAAAGTACATATACACACATATATATATATAAATACATGTTATGTAGTTTGCATGCATGTGTATACATAATAACTATAATAATGTAAATAAAAATAATAATAGTAGAATAATAAAGAGTGAATGATATGAAAGTGAATGCTGCAAAAAATAAGTATGGCTCCAAAGAAGAATTATGAGATGACAACCCTACCCCACACCTCTGCAGAGGTAGGTCATTACATGTGCACATGCACATGCTTTTAGACTGTTTTTGATGCATTCATTCATTTTGCTAATTTTTCTTTCTTTTTTTCAAATTAAAAAAATGTTATATAGCAGAGTTCTCAGGAAAAGGGAGGCAGAAGAATACTGGAACAAATTTTTTAATGTAAATAAAACAAAAGATATTAATAAAATTATATTTTAAACAAGAAATAAAAACTAGTTCCAAACTGGTCTTTTTAAGAAAAAAAATTGCAAATTCCCCCCCCCCCCCATGGTCATGCAGACTTTCTTGCAGGTGGTAGGTACTAAATGATGAATTCAACTGAGTTCAATTTAATTCAGTGGATATGCACCAGTGGAGGGAATTACCACATTGGAAGTTCCTTACATTTACAAAATCCCAGGTGTAGGCCATAAAGAAAGGAAAACACAAAAACAGTCCCTGCCTTCAAGAAACTTACATTTTACTAGGAGCCCAAAGGATGGAGCTGTTTGCTGTTTGTTTATTGTATCCTCTATATAACAGTCTATAAAACAGCCTGATTCAATTTCTCACTAACATTGTGTTGAAACAACTCAGTAGGAAAACCCCAAAATATATTACTATTTATGTTTTTTAAAAGATGAAAGAAAAAGGCAAGACAAGGAATAACTATTCAGCTATTTAGCCCCTGGCTTCCCACGTCCAAAGCATACTTCATTCTGGACATTACTGTGTCATTTCTGAGGAACAAGCTTAAATGAGAGCCAGGCACTGGGGCTATTAACAGATGACCAGTTTCCCAGGCAGTTGTGTGAATATCAAATGGCTTTCATTATGGAAGAGCCTTTAGCTCAGAAGCTTTTCAAATATCTAATTTCAGTCACAAGCTCTGATTTGATCACCCTCATTTCACAGGTTCTTTGCTGAAGCCTCATTAATGCATTGAGCAAAGAATGAGCAGGATATGAAGCAGTAAAATCCTATTCAAAATTCTCTAGTAGACACAATGGGAGAGTTTAGAACTTTGATCAAATGCATCTCATGTCAGCTATCCATCTTTCCTGAGCTGGTTTTTTTTTTTTCCTGCTTTGTATGTATGAACAAATTTCCCAACCAATATGTTATTTCTGCTCACAAAACCAGATTTTGGATGACGAACATGACCTTGGCATATGACTGAAGACAGGCATTTTGGCCCATCTCATTTCTACTTCACAATGGAAAGTCCAACTCAGAATTTCTATTCCCATGACCACATACAAACAACATACTGGGTTTGAAAGTTTAAGGTACAACCACAACACAAAGGAAAATTAATACCGCAAAATTATGAACTACAACAAGACCCCAAAGAGCTCTTTTACAAAGTGGAAGGTTCACAGGCATGAAATATTGCACATATTTTCAGATTTGATTAAACTATCAACTTAGCTAATTATTTTTTCTTTTTCATCTTTTTTTTTATGAAATATTCTTTTTTACATGAGATTGTTCTCTAGGAGGGGGAAAGAGAAATGATATAAGGAAATACAAATAACCTAAAAATGAAAGATAGAAATAAAAAAGCAATTTTCTGAAGTTTAAAACACTAAGAATCAAATTTTTTCTCCATTTATTATTTTTGTCTTTGACATCTGTCCCATCTCACAAGTAAACTAGTTTCACTTGTGTTCAAGCTCAAATTATTAGGGAAAGAATCTTAGAGCTGAGAGAGACCTAAGAGGTCATCTATTCCAACTCCTAACTGATGAGAGAAATTATTATTTTACTATTATATTAATAATCAAAATTATTAAATTGGGATCCAGGCTTTCCTCCTTAATTTCTTCATTAAGGCCCAGTTTTTGATAAAGTTAGTCTCTGAAAGACATGATTCAGGAAATTACTTCTAGCACTCAAGGAACATAGTCTCCGATCTTGGGCAGGACCCTACCCAATTATGAGACCTAATTTCTGTTTAAAATATAAACTGAATCCAGTCTGGGTGAGTTCTTTCTCAGGGGAAAGGAGTCCCTATTCTTGCACCCCTCCATTAGAGTTCTGGATGACCCAGCTCATGAAGGTGAAAAGCAACTGTAGCAGTAAGCACCCTGACATACACAGCAGAGCCTGCTATCACAGGTTTTCAGATCTGCACGTCTAAAAGGAAAGCAACTTTCAAGAGGTCAACAATCACTTTAATCAAGCATATGTATTGTTAACTTAGTTCAGAGGGGAAAGTCCCCACCCTGAACTACAGAGAAAATAGAAAAAATCTAAATCAATAGACAGTGCTTCCAAACTGTCTGACAGTAAGCAATACATACATCATAGTTCAACAGACAGATTGAACTGTCTGACCTTTACATACATACATAGTTACCAGAGAGGAAAGCACCAACATCTGAGTTTTCAAAGCTGGGGGACTGCTTTGCGGTTTCCCAGAGTCTCATCTGGCAGATAAACCTTCCAAAACTAAACCTCAAAGTAAAACCTCATCTCAGAGTCTTTATACACATTTTAGAGCCAGAGGGCATCACAACCCTTGAGAACCAATGTCTCATTTTGGGACACCAAGTTCCAAATTCAGTATTCTGGATGTATTCTGACCAGGGCAAAGTACTGTGTGACCATCACCTGGACACTATAGTATCAGACACTTGGGTTTTGTTAAATGCAGGCTGAGATAACATCAGCTTTCTTGATGGCAACTCCATACTTTACATTCAAATTAAATTTATAGTCTTCTAAAACTACTGGATTTTTTTAGATGAACTATTCTCTTAACTATACCTACTCAATCTTGTACTTGTGAAGTTATTTTTTTTTTTGAGCCCTAGTATAAGACAAAGTATGTTCATCTCTACTATACTTTCATTTTATTAGATTTTATCCAATATTCTAGCTTGTTGAAATCTTTTAGGATCCCACATCATTCAGTGTGTTGACTACTCCTTCCCAATTTCATATTGTTCATAAATTTGATAAGCATACTATTTATGTCAGTACAACAACAACAAAAACGTTAAACAGCACAGAGCTAAGCACAAATTCCTGGGGTACTCTAATTTATTGGAAACCATGTTTCAAACTGACATTGAATTTTTAATAACTTAGTTCTGGCAAGTCAACCAATTATGAAGTCCACCTACCTATCTAATCCACATCACAGCAAAATCTTTAATGTTGTTCTTGTCAAATAGATACTGTGAATGACTTTGCACTGGTCAGAATACATCTGGAGTACTGAATTTGGAACTAGGTGTCCTAATTTAATAAAAATACTGATAACATGGAGAACCTCCAGAGGAGGGTAACCAGAAAGTAGGCAAGGATTTTAGAGTTCATCTAGTCTAAAATCTTCATTTTATTTTTTTAATAATTTTTTTTAAAATTCTGACCTTAATCCAAATAAAATGGGTATTTCCATATATATATATAATACATATGTGTGTACATGTATATATACACACATGTACATAGATATATATACAGTTATATATGTATATGTATGTATATGATTCTTTGTGTGTATGCATATAAATCATGTACTTACATGAAACTGCATCTCTATTATGCACAGATTGCTTTTCTTTTAAATATATAATGAATTCAGCATTTAATAATCAAAGCTGTTCTACCTGTCTGATTCTTTTTTCAAAAAAATATTTATTTATTTTGAGTTTTCAACATTCACTTCCACAAGATTTTGACTTTTAAATTTTCTCCACATCTCTTCCCTCTCCCCACCCCAATCTGCCCTCCCTTCTATCACACCCCTTCCTTTCCATTATCCCCATCTCCTCTATTTTCTTGTAGGGCAAGACAGATTTCTATACCCCATTGCCTGTATATCTTATTTCCCATTGCATGTAAAAATAATTTTTAACATTCGTTTTTAAAAATTTGAGTTCTGACTTCTCTCCCTTCTCCCTCCTCACCCATCCCCACTGAGAAGGCAAGCAATTTGATATGTTATACATGTGTAGTTATGCAAAAGACTTGCATGAAAGTCATGTTGTGAAAAACAACTATATTTCCCCCCATCCTATCTTGCCTTTCATTTATTCTTTTCTCTCTTTTGACCCTATCCTTATTCAAAAATGTTTACTTCTAATTACTCTCTCCTCCCATTTGCCTTCCTTTCTATCATCCCCCCCATACCCCACTTATCTCCTTCTCCTCTTCTTTCCTGTATCATAAGATAGATTGTCATACCAAATTGAGTGTACATGTTATTCCCTCCTTAAGCCAAATGTGATGGAAAATAAGGTTCACTTTTTTTCTCACACATCCCCCCTCTTCCCCTCCATTGAAAAAGCTTTTTCTTGCCTCTTTTATGTGAGAGATGTTACCCCATTTTATTTCTCCCTTTCTCCTTCCAATATATTCCTCTCTCATCCCCTAATTTTATTTTTTTTAGATATCATCCCTTCCTATTCAACTCACCCTGTGCCCTCTGTCTACATGTATATAATACCTCCAACTACCCAAATACTGAGAAAAATCTCAAGAGTTACAAATATTATCTTTCCATGTAAGAATGTAAACAGTTCAACTTTAGTAAGTCTCCTATGATTTCTCTTTCCTGTTTACCTTTTCATGCTTCTTTTGATTGTTGAGTTTGAAAGTCAAATTTTCTATTCAGCTCTGGTCTTCACATCAAGAATGCTTGAAAGTCCTCTGTTTCATTGAATGGCCATTTTTTCCCCTGAAGCATTATACTCAGTTTTGCTGGGTAAGTGGTTCTTGGTTTTAATCCTAGTTCCTTTGACTTCTGGAATATTATATTCTAAGCCCTGCAAACCTTTAATGGAGAAGCTGCTAGATCTTGTGTTATCCTGATTTTGTTTCCACAATGCTTGAATTGTTTCTTTCTGGTTGCTTGTAATATTTTCTCCTTGACCTGGGAGCTCTGGCATTTGATTATAATATTCCTAGGAGTTTTCCTTTTGGGGTCTCTTTCAGGAGGCCAACAATAGATTCCTTCAATATTTATTTTGCCCTCTGATTCTAGAATAAAGGGCAATTTTCCTTGACAATTTCATGAAAGATGATCTTTTTGATCATGGTTCTCAAGTAGTTCCATAATTTTTAAATTGTCTCTCCTAGATCTATTTTCCAGGTCAGTTGTTTTTCCAATGAGATATTTCACATTGTCTGCTATTTTTTCATTCCTTTGGTTTTGTTTTATAGTTTGTTCATTTTTCATAAAGTCATTAGTTTCCATCTGCTCCATTCTAATCCTTAAGAAATTATTTTCTTCAACGAGCTTTTGGACCTCCTTTTCCATCTGGCCAATTCTGCTTTTTAAGGTATTGTTCTCCTCAATGGCTTTTTGGATCTCTTTTTGATATTTGGGTTAGTCTATTTTTTAAAGTGCCATTTTCTTCAGGATTTTGGAGGTCCCCTTTAGCAAGCAGTTCCTTGGTTTTCATGATTTTCTTGCATCATTCTTATTTCTCTTCCCAATTTATACTCTATTTCTCTTACTTGATTTTCAAAATCCTTTTTGAGCTCTTTCATGGCCTGAGACCAATTCATATTTTTCTTGGAGGCTTTGGATGGAAGAGCTTTGACTTCATTTCCTTCTGTTTGCATGTTTTGGTCTTCCTTGCCCCCAAAGGAAGATTTTATAGTCTGAGTCTTTTTTCAGTTTTTGCTCATTTCCCCAGCCATTTACTTGACTTTTAAGTTGTTTGTCAAGGTAATTCTCTGCTTTCAGTGGGAGTGAGGGGGTATACTGTCAGTCACTCAGTCTCCTCATAATCTGTGGGCCTAGAGCTCCAGAAACAATGGCTAAAGCTGCCACTGCCCCTGCTGTTCCTGTGGCTGCCATGGGTTTCTCCACACCCTCTCCCCTCTGCTGCCCTGAGACTGGGGCAGCACCATTCTACTATCTCACACTGGTCCGTCCCACAGGTTTTTTCCACTGACCTTCCAATTTGTCCTCAGCATTTTGGGGTAGTGAAGTCTGCAAACCACCACACGTGCAAGAGACTCAGTCCCCCCCCAAGGCCTGCTCAGGTCCCATCTGTGCCAGTGCAGCCTACAATGGTCTGCACTCTGCTCCCAGTAGGGCTAGAGATTTGCTTCACTCCATCATTCTGTGGGTTCTGCAGCTCTAGAATTTCTTTAGAGTCATTTTTTATAGACTGGACTTGGGGCAGCACTCTAGAAAGTCTGTGCTGTTACTCTGCCATCTTGGCAGATTATCTGTCTGATTCTTTCTGCCCTTCCTTCTGTTCTTTTCTGTCCATTTTTATAAAAATCATTAGATGACTTTTTTTTTTTTGCTACCCTACCATTAACCCCTCTCTCCCTTCTACTCACCCCCACTAGAAGATAAGGAAAAGGCAAAACAACAAAATCCTTGTAACAGATATGCATAATCAAGCAAAACAAATTTCTATTTTGGTCATGTCTAAAACCATGTCTTATTCTGTATCTTGGGACCACCACCCCTCTGTCAAAAGATAGGTAGCATGCTTCATCATCAGTATGTAGAATCATGAATCTTTATTGCATTGATCAAAGTTCTTAGGTCTTTCAAAGTTGTCTTTATGATGTACTATATAAATTATTCTCTTGTTTCTACTCCCTTTATTCTGAATTAAAACTCTCATTTCACTAGGTACTAGATAAGCAAACAGTAGCTGAGGTCCTAAAAAGCTAACTGATTAGCCTGTCACATGAGTCTTCAGTAAACAAGACAGAATTTAGATCTTGGTGCTCTATATGATATATATTCTATATATAATCTATTCCATCTGTTACATATACTTAGTATCATATAAATGGGATATGTTATGTATAATACATATCATGAATTGTATATTCTTTCTATCATATTGTATTTCTTATATGCTGTATTCTATATATTATATATTTGCATACATTTTGAGTATATATCCTATATTAATTATATCATAGTATACTGATTATATAAATATATTCTATATATATGTTTATATATTTTGTATACTGACTATGATATAATGAATATATCATATATTTTGCATGTGATGTAAACAGAATATATCTACAATATATGTCCTATATACTGAATACATAGAATACATCCTTTTTTGAATATATAGAAATCACATATATTGACTCTATAGATATATATAATACATTTGAACATGTTCAATATATACAGAAAAATATAGAGAATGAATCATTTTAAAATTATTACTTATTTATTTTTAACACTTTTTTCTTCAATTTTGAGTTCCAAATTCTCTCTCTTCTTCCCACTCTTCACTCACTCACTGAGAAGGCAATATATATATTAGACATGCAACACTATGCGAAGCATATTAGCCATGTTGCAGAATAAAGGGGGATAAAGAAAAGAATAAAAATAAAGAAAAATTATATTGAAGAGAATGAATCTAAAGAAGTTCAATACAAGATGGGGAAGGAAGGCACTAGCTATTGTGGGAATCAGAGAAGAGTTTCCTGTAGAAGGCAGTGCTTGAGTTATATCTTAGTAGAGAGGGATTCTATGAGATAGAAGAAGTACATTCTTGACACAGGATAAAGCCAGTGCAAAAGTCTAGGGATGGTACAAGAAGCAGGATGAGTATGAGGAACTGAAAAATGGCTAGTTTGACCATCCTATATTCTGGAATACAGGAAAGCAAGTAATGAACAATGAAGCTGGGAAGATAGATTGAAGTCAGGTTGGGAAAGGCCTTAAACCCTAAACAAAAGAGCTTACATTTTATCCTAGAGGCAATAGATTTTATTGACTCAGGTAAGGGTGGGAAATCTGAGACCTCAAGTTCACATGTGACCCTCCAGATCCTCAAGTGCAGTTCTTTTACTGAGTCCAAACTTCACAGACCAAATCCCCTTAATAAAAGGATTTGTTCTATAAAGCTTGGACTCAGTCAAAAGGCTGAACCCAAGGACCTAGAAGGCCATAGTTCCCACTTCTGTGAAGCATAGGAAAAAGGTCCTGGCTCTGACTCTTACTTACTGTATGCCCTCAGACAGGCCTTGACCATTCTTTCCCCTATTGTTCTCTGATTTAAAATGAGGGAAGTGAACTATGTGGCTTCTAAAATCCCTCACTGCTCCCAAACTATGATTCTATGTCATGTTCTCTCTCTAAACATCAGTTTCCTCCTCTGTAAAATGAATGAGTTATATAGGTTGTGCTCTGAGGTTCCTTCCAACTTTTAATCCAATGATCTCACCATAGTTCTGAGCAGTATCAGTAGTGCCAAATAGAGGCGTGGGCTATGTTTGCGAGTCCAACTCAATTGCCAGTTCTGTGTCAGAATTCTCAACATGGTTTAATCTCTTCCAGTTATTTTCTATATTGACAACATGACTAACGGCTAAAGATGAGAGCTGTGTACTATCTGAAGACCCTTGTACCTTAGATTCTGTGTTTTTGTTAGCTGACCCACGTCCCTTAGGTTCTTAATGAAGAAAAAGCTGGGTCCTAGAGAGATGAAGTGACTTGTCCAAGGTCACTAAGTTATAGAACCAGAGGTAGAGATGGGATCTCCTGATTTCTCTTCCTGTGCTCCAATGGACACTACTATGTCCAATAGCATAACAAAGTAGGAAACAGAAGTGATTGAGACTTTCTACCTCCTTAGATTGCTCCACACATGCTTTCAAGAGCTCACACCACCTCCCGGGGTACTCATTATACTTTTAGACACCAGTAATTAGAAAGTGTTTTTTTTTCCTTCTGTTAGGCTGAAATCTATCTATCAGCAACTTGATTCCCAATTCTTCTATATGAGAATGATGAGAATAAGTATGGATCCTTTTCTACTTCTTAACTCTTCAAATACTTAAAGACAGCTATCATTCCTACTCGTCTTTCCATTATTAAAACAAAATCCCTAGTTCCTTCGATTATTAATCTGTTTTTTTTACAGAGCTGTAGTAATATGCTTCATTTTTATATCACAAACATTTACAGATTGGCCACCACTCCACAAGAGGTCTCTTGTAGCAAAGTAAAACAATGATATAAAACAAACAACAGAGTGACCCCATCTGAAAGTTCATGCAACATTCTACATCTGTAACATTCCTCCACCTCACAATTTTTAGTTATTTTTATCATGAATAGTATTAGGGAAATTCAGAAGAAGAAAGGGTTTGAGGAGAGAAAAAATGAGTAATGTTTTAGTCATGTTGGATATGAAACACCATTGTAACATCAAGTTCCAACTGTCCAAGAAATGTCCTCTTGAAGATGTGTGACCCTAGTTCTAGTTCTGTGACCCAGGGCAATCCACTTAATATTATTTGTCTCATTTTCCTATCTGTAAAATGAGCTGGAGAAGGAACTGGCAAACCCACTCCAGTATTGTTACTAAGAAAATCCCCAATGGAGTCATAGAGTTAGACACAACTGAAGCAACTTCACCAAGTGAGATAGCATAGAGCTGATAGAAAAGTGTTTCAAGGATAGAGCCCTGGGAGATGTTCATGGATAATGAATGTGCTATGGATGAAAAACCAGCAAAGGAGCAATCATTCAGATAGGGGAACCATAAGAAAAGAGTGTAACAAAAACCTAGAGAAGATAGAGTATCCAGGAGGAGATGATCAATAGTATTAAATGTTTTAGAGAAGTCAATAAGGATCAGGATTGGGAAAAGACCATTAGTTTGGCAACTAAAATTATTCTTTGTTGACTTTGGAGAGGGTATTTTCAGTTGAACACTGAGATTAGAAGACTATTTGTTGAGAGTTGTTAGAAGAAAGTGCAAAGAGAAGAAATGGAGGCACCTGGTATAAGTAACTTTTTCAAGAAGTTTAGGCACATATATGAATGGAATGGAATACTTTTGTTCCATAAGAAATAAGCAGACAGATTTCAGAAAAACCTGGAAAGACTTGCATGAACTGATGCTGAGTGAAATGAGCACAACCAAGAGAACATCGTACATAGTAACAGCAACATTGTGTGATAACTGACTTCACTAGATTTAGCTCTCCTGAGCAATGCAGTAATCTAAGACAATTCCAAATGACTCACAAATGCTGTCCACATCTAGAGAAAGAACTATGGAGTCTGGGTGCAGATCAAAGCATACTACTTTCTCTCTTTTGTTTGTTTTTTATTTGTTTTTTCTTTCTCATGATTTTTCCCTTTTGTTCTGATTCTTCTTTCACCACATGACTAATGTGGATACATGTTTAATATGATCATAGGTGTATAACCTATAACAGATTTCATGCTATCTGGGGCAGGGGAGGAGGTTAGAACTCAAAATATTATAAAAGTCAATGTTGAAAATAAAAAATAAATAAGTTTAAAATGAAGTTTAGCCACAAAAGAAGTATAGGATAATAACTAGCTGGAATGGGAGAATCAAGCAAGGCTACTTTTAAAAAACAGAAGTTTGTCTATAGGCAGAAGAAAGGAGGACATAGATAGAGATTGAAGATGAGGGAGATTTTGGGGGCAATCTGCAGGAGAAGTCAAGACAGGATGGGATGAAATGGGATCAAGCAATTGGCCCTAGCAAGGTAAAGAGCTTTCTTTTCATCAGATACCAGAGTAAAGGAGATTGTGAGGGAAGATTTCTGAATGATGTGAAATGAGGAGGAGGGGAGAAGGGGGAGCTCTCTCTAGGCAAGTGTTCTCAGTTTTTTTCAGTGAAGTATGAGCTTAGGTCACTTTGCTGAGAGGGTGGTAGTTAGGTATAGTGGATCCTGAGAAGCTTGAAGAGAGGCAAAAATGTTTGGAACAGCCAACTTTGGAAAGTGGGATAGAGGATCAACTAGGAAGAAATCAATTATCTGCCTTGTTTCAGTGAAAAACCGACTGATATTAGAGAACAAATTTTAGCAATAGTTTTTCACGATTTCCTCCATTTTATTCAGCAGTATAGGAACAGATGAAAAGGAGGTAGAGGGTGAGAGTAATCTGCAGCTAGGTTTTGGCAAGGTTTTATCAATAGGATAAAAGTACAAGGGATTTGAAAGTAAAAGATAGTGTTGAGATGAGTTGGTTCACCAAGGGGTCAAGACTAGGGAAAGATGAGAGAGTAGCCAGTGCAGGAATGAACTAAGAGGTAGAGAGATTTGAAATCACATTGAGGGCAAAGAACACAGTAAAGGCTCATTAAGTATAGGGAAAGAGAGAATGACTGAAAATGGCAATCAGATCCAGGAATTTCAGAGTTTTCAAACAAAAGTGTAGAACTTTTGTGGCAAGATCAGGGGCATAACCATCTCAGACTTAGCTGAGGTATATAGTAGAGGAGTAAGTCATGAGAACTGAGTAGATTGAAGAACTGGGGAGTAAGAGTATGTACAGAAACATCAATACGTATCTGAAGTCCCTTATATGAGGACAGGGAAGAGGAAAGAGAGAACAGATCTTAAGGAAGGAAGGAGAATGTCCAAAGAGTCAATAGATAACAGCCAACAGGATCTAGACTGGATGATAAATTTGAATCATGTAAACCTCCTAGGAGGGATAGCTAGGTGACAGCAGATACCAAATATCTGGCCTAGAGTCAGGAAGACTCATCTTTGCAAGTTCAAAGACAGACTCAGACACTTACTAGTTGTGTGACCATGGGCAAGTCACTTAAAATCTGTTTGCCTCACTTTCCTCATCTGTAAAATGAACTGGAGAGACAAATGGAAAACCACTCCAGTATTTTTGGTAACTGGAGTCACCAAGAGTTAGACACAACTGAAACAGCTGAACAACAAACTGCAAAGGAAGAGATTGCTTAGTGAAGGTGGTAAAAGACATGTCTGGAAATGACAAAGTGAAACAAGTATTCTCACTCCTCCCTGAAAATAATGTGTCAGGGTTATGAGGAAAAGAGTAACTAGTGCTGGAAAAAGTGTTAATGGAAATGGTGTCATCAGGAGGGATCAAGGTCTCAGTAAGGGTCACAGGATGTAAGCTACAAGAAGTAGAACCCAAATGGAAATAAGTGGCCATAGCAGTCTGGGCTCCTAACCTCATGTTTCTTCACTCTGTCTAGGAAATGTTTCATCCCTCTACCAAACTAGTAGAAATACAAATAACACAATCACTATGACCTTTACCCTTTCCCTTCAGCCCTTTCATTAGGGTTCTGGGAATAGAGGTTTTTCTAGCTTAATTATATTCCTTCCACTTCTGACTGAGAGCTCTTCAGTGCATGTTAGTACTGAAGACAGAAGTACCCTTAAGGCAAGAAGTGCTATTTCCTGTTCCCCTGAACATAAAAAGAACAAGAAAATTCCTAAGAAGGTATGATTACCCAAGACAAAATATTAAGCTAAAGAGGGTTTAAATTTTCAAGTCTCCACCCAAACTCAATCCCTATTTTGCTAATAAGGAAACTAAGGTTTAGAAAGAAGTGACTCCTAAAGTCATTCTACTAGTAAGTTTAACAGAGGCAGAAGGTCTTCAGCCTCCACTACGCCACCCTTTCCACTACACCAAAACACACACACACACACACACACACACACACACACACACACACACACATCTTGGTTGATTCAAGAGTATCAATAGGGACATTGGTGTGAGAGATTGATCTGGGTGTGAAAAGATCCCAAGAAATTTCCTAAATCTCTGACATAAGCTTCTTTGTCTTTCTCTTCAAGAAGTGTGAGTTGTGGAGTAGAGAGGGAGATTATTATTTGATTATGGGTTTCAGTGACTCAAAGGAGAATAAATATGCATTTTCTAAAACTTCAATTAATTGCCCAAAACAATCTGCCAGGAATTCTCAAACTTTTTTCCCTGTTGTCTGGAAGTGTCTTTTCCAAAAGGATCATTTTTATTCCTGTAAGTGTTCAGGGTAGTATCCTACTGTGGAAATTCTCTGAGTCATAAAATAATAAATGCTTTGAGCCGGAAGAGATACTAGAATGATAAATGTTAGAACATAGAAGGGCCTTAAGATGTTGAATGTTAGAATTCCATTCAGTTAACATTTATTAAAGGCCTATTACGTGCCATAATATAATGTCTGAACTGGAAGAGGCCCTAGAAACCAA
The DNA here is from genome assembly GCF_028372415.1 of Notamacropus eugenii. Classification (NCBI taxonomy): domain Eukaryota; kingdom Metazoa; phylum Chordata; class Mammalia; order Diprotodontia; family Macropodidae; genus Notamacropus; species Notamacropus eugenii. Next base: position 434,177,337 of record NC_092872.1, on the reverse strand, counting down.
CTAATACAATGCTTCATTTTGCTTGTGGGGAAACTGAGGCCCAGCAAAGGGAAAAGATATACATGGTTCAGTGGAAGGAGTACTGGGTTTGAAGTCAGAGTAATGAAAGAATTAGTATTTGAATCCTGCTTCTGTCACTTTTTTAATGACCTGGGTGATTTTCAGCAATTCATTTAGCCTCACTGGTCCTCAGTTTCTCGTCAATAAAATGAGAAACTGAACTGGTGAGCCACCAAAGTCCCTCTCAGCTTCAGAGCCTGATCCCATGATTTGCTCAAGATACTGAATTAAGTGGCAGAGCCATAAAACCCCATTCTCTGGATTTCTAGTCTCGGTCACTTTCCAATTCATGATGCTGAGATCCTTAATTAACCTGAGGCAGGAAGTGTGATTTTCTATCCATCCCTACTAGACCTAACTTAATACCATGGTGCTGGCAGTTATAATCACAAACTCCTCTGGAAGCAATTGTAAGACTCTTAAATTTTCTCAGAACACAAGATTATTTCAATGACTAGAAACTCTAAATTCCCAGGGTCCTCGTTTAGTTCAGAATTCACAACCCTTGAGCTGAGAGCAACCTTTAAATGGGAAAAGCTGTGTTTTTCCATGCTGAGCTGTACCATCTTACAACAACACCAGCCAAGGGAGTAATTAGAGAGGACCTGGATGGATTTGGGGCCTGACAAAGGGCATGATGTAAGGCTGGAAATTTCACTAAACAGAGTGTGGAGCATTATCTTCAGAAAAGCAAGGGTTATAATGAATCAGGCTCTGGCTTTCCCCCACCCCCAGGGTTGGAGACCCACCATAAGTAAAGCAAATGTTCCCACATCCCATAATAATGAGAATAGGGAATCTTTTTTCAACCCCCCCTCCCCATTGGTCTTTCCTTCCTTCTTAACTTCTTTCCCCCTCAAAAGACCATAGAATGAATGGCAGGCTTCTACCCCAGAGCAAAACAGAGAAGTAGATATGTAGCTCAGGGAACAGAAACAGAAGCATATTAAAACAGAAACCAGGATAAACTCTATTAGCACACTCCATTCTCTTCTTTTTAACTTGATTGGCTTATTCCAAGGTGTACCTGAAAATGCTAATCACTCCCCAGGATAACAAGGTAAGAAGATCTGCTGATTAGTATTTCATTCATTAATTCACTCATTGAATAAATATTTAATAAACACTTTAGCCAAAGCAGGTTGTTCAGCACCGTGGAGATATAAAGATACAGATAATGATATACAAAGACATTATTCCTGCCCCCAAATAACTTACACTCTAATTGGAGAGGCAATATTGTGCACAAAGAACTATAATACAAATCAGAGTGATAAAGAATCATGTTTGTTCAGTTGTTTCAGTTCAGTCCAACTCTTTGTGACCCTATTTAGGGTTTTCTTGAAGGAGATACTTTAGTGGTTCACCATTTCCTTCTCTAACTCATTTTATAGATGAAGAAACTACGGCAAACAGGGTTAAGTGACTTGCCCAGGGCCACATAGCTAGGAAGTGTCTGAGACCAAATTTGAACTCAGAAGAGTCTTCTGGATTCCAGGATCACCACTCTATACACTCTAGCTGCCCAAAAAGAATCACAGTGTAACAGAAAAAAATAATGCACTGAGTCCAAAAGTACAGGGTTCCAGTCCCTATTCCAATATTTAATTAGTTACGTGACCTCAGAAAAGTAACTTTCCTTTTCCCAGACTTAGTTTCCTCTTTAAAATAAAGAAGTTGAACTACGTGATTCCTTCTAACTATAACAATCTGTGAATCCAAAAATACATGTAGGATAGACTATATAGACTGCAAAGTGATAAGTACAGGGTAGGGGTGGAAGAAATCATCTCAAAATAGCTGTAAGAATCTGCTCTAGTCAGGCCATTCTCCTCATGTCCTAGTCCTCCCGCTTTTCACCCTACCATACCACCATACACATATACGATGTTTCATTCCCACCTCTATGTCTTTGTTCACTTTATTCCCTCTGCCTAGACTACGCTCCCCAGTCCTAAGTGCCTATCCTAATACAACATATCCTTCAGAGTTTATCCCACTGTTTTGCTCTCTTAGGAAGCTTTTTTCATAACTCTAATCACCTTTGTTCTTTTTCCTTCCTGACTTTATACTGCAATTGCTACTCACGTCACCGATCATGGCGCTTAGTCTAGCAGTTGACAAAATTGTCATATTCTAGCCTTTAGTATTCTCTGTCATGTCCTCAGCAGTTTTTTCAGTCTTCCACACGAAGCAGGCACTTCATGAGCACTGTTTACATTTTATTTAAAGTTCTGTCTTTGCAATGAGAGATTGAGAACAGGGATTTTTTTATATAACTTCATCTCTTATGACAGTGCAAGGAATTGAGTAGGTACTCAAATTCTCAGCTGATTTTGGTGGAGGGAATACAATTCCAAGAAGACCTGTTAATAATACAAAAAAAAAGATTTGTTCTATAGCAATAGACTACAAACAACCATTTCAAAAATGTGACTGGCATTGGAAAGTGATTTGCTGAAACTGGTGTTTCTTCCATGAATTTTTGCAACTCTTTTTCCATTTGATCTATTCTTATTTTTAAGGCATTTTTTACTTCAGTTAATTTTTGTGCCTCTTTTGTCATTAAGTCAATTCTTTTTTAAGGTGCTATTTTCTTCAGCATTTTTTGTGCCTCTTTTGCCAAGCTATTGATTCACTTCTCAACATTTTCTTGCATTTATCATTTTTATTTCTTTCCTTAATTTTTCTCCTACCATTCATCTTTTTCTTTAAGTCCTCCAGCAATTCTTGTTGACCAATAAGCTTTTTTCTTTGAGGCTCTAATTGTAGTTCTTTTCACATTGTTGTTTTCTTCTAAATTCTAAATTCTTCTAAATCTTTTCTACCACCATATTGAAATGAAGCAGAGCTGTGTGCTTGCTCCCATGCTTTTGGGCATGATGTTTTCAACAATGTTGTCAGATTCCATCAATGAAGATGAACATCAAGGTCAGCTACCTCACGGATAACAAATTGTTTAATTTGAAAAGGCTATGAGTCAAGACTAAAATAGAAGAAGAGTTGGTGCATGATTTTCTGTTTGCAGATGATTGTGCACTCAATGCAGTCTCTGAAGCTGAGATGCAACAAAGTATGGATTGATTCTCTGCTGTTTATGCTAATTTTGACCTAAAAATTAACACCAAGAAAACACATGTTCTCTACCAGACAGCACCACACCATCCATACATGGAACCATCAGTTATAGCTAATGGAAAAAATGTGAATACTGTAGTTGAATTCACTTACCTTGGCAGTATACTTTCCAGGGATGTACACATTTATAATGAGGTCAATGCATGCATTGGCAGAGCTTGCTCAGTGTTTGGGAGGCTCTGAGGTAAAGTATGCAAAAGAAAAGGTATTTGACTACCGAGCAAACTGAAGAACTACAGAGCCATTATGGTGACTCATGATATGCCTGTGAAAGCTGGACAATATACCAGTGCCATGCCAAGAAACTGAACTACTTCCATTTTAATTGTTTAAGGAATATTCTGAAGATCTCTTGAGAGAATACAATCCTGGACGCTGAAGTCCTTCCTCAAGCTGCATTGCTGAGCATTCAAACTCTACTGCAGAAAGTACAACTCCTATGGTCACATTGTACTAACACCAAATGTATGTTGCCTAAAAGACTTTTCTATGGAGAACTCACACAATGAAGGTGCTCTCATGGTGATCAGAAGAAGAGATACAAGGACACTCATTCTCAAGATCTCTCTGAAGACATTTGGAACCAACTGTGAGACATGGACGATGCTGGCAAATAACTGCCCAGCATAGAATACCCTCATTAAAGAAAATGCTGCACACTATGAGCAAAGCAGAATTGGAGCAGCTCAAAAGAAATGTGAGGTACAGAAATTTAGAAAACTCTCCACCCCAAATGTTCATATGGATTATTTGTGCCTGACCTGTGGTAGAGCATTCCAAGCTTGTACTGGTCTGATCAGCCACAGTCAGACATTGTAACTTGACTACGATATAATGATTTCATTTTGAAGGAAGGACAAAAATCAAGTAGGTTTTTCTAGTCAAGTTCTTTTTTTCATTTGGTTGGGTTTTGCTCATTTATCTTGTCTTTTCCTTCACTTTGAACTTTATGTTAAAGTTGGGCTCTGCTTACCTAGGGTTAGGGAGGCAGTGTGCCAAACTTCAGGATTTTTCATGTTGCTATTTTCAGATAGTCTGGGAGTCTAAAAGTTTTCAGTGCTTCTAAGGTGGTATGATCCTGAGAGAGATGTGGTCACTGCTCTCATGGTTTGTATTCTGGTCTTTACCCAGGAATAGCCCCTGCTCCCCTACAGCCAGAATTACTAGTACTCCTCTTGTCCCTGGAACTATGACCAAAACCCCTAATCCCTCATGATCCAACACAAATGCTCCTCTCTGTCCTGGAACTGCAAGCCAGAACTTCTTATGGTCAATACAGTTGCTGATCATCACCAGCTGTACCCAGTGCCAGTAAAGAGTTCCCTGTACTCTCTTTCTGACCAGCTGTTTACTGTCTCTGGGATGAGAACTCCTGAAGCTGTTACTGTTGCTGCTATCACTGCTGCTTCCAAGGCAGCACCTGTCAAACTCAGCCTATGCCCACCCCAATGCTACAAACCTCTCCTTAGGATCTTCTAAGGAGATCTTAGGCTGGAAAAATGTCTCCCTCTGAAATTTTGTTGGCTCTGCCAATTCAAAATTTGATTTGAGACATTATTTTAAAGTTGTTTGGAAGGGAATGTTGGGAGAGTTCCACTAGGTACTCGCCTGTCCTCTCCCATCTTGGGTCCCAGGTCTAAAGTCATTTACCTTTGATAAAGGATAGTTTCCTCCCGCGCAAATTGAAATTTTTGATATGTAGGCTATCCTTCTCATGTAATAGCACTGCATAATGGACAGAGAGCCAACCTTAGAGTCAGGAAGACAAGGTTTAAGTCCTGCCTCTGACCCTGCTCCAGAGAATTCTCTAGGACCATAGGAGACAAATGAGGCAGACAAAGTTTCCATAACAAAGTTCTCTACATGGGTGAAATCACAGATCTGGACCAAAAACAAGCTCTCCAACATTATAGGGATATTAAGAGGACCAAACGATAATGAATGCTTAATATACGTAATCTAAAATTATGATTAAATAATACAATATGAATAATCAACCTTAAAGCATGAGGTCTATGATGATTGCTACTTTATTATTATTATCAGATGAGATTTGGAATGGACCTCTAATTTCCTTGGTATAGGATGTTCCTAGGTGAGGATACTCCCTCTAGCAATACAGGTTGGCACCTTCTCTAACCTCATCTGCACTACTGTCTCCTGGTTCTGCCCTGTCCTAATTCAGGTGGCTGTGGCAGACTGCGTATGCCCTTGCAATATCTTTTGTTTTCACATTGATGAATTTTATACAGATGATTCTCCCCTGGGTGTCAGCAGTATTTCTTTCTCTTAGATTCAAAAGTACTAATAACAATTAAAATAGATAACGTCCTCTTCAGCTTTCACATTCTAAGGTTACGTATGTAATGTGTTTCAAAGCTAGAAGATGTTATAGAACTATGAGTTCTCATCATTTCTGTTTTATATTCACCAGAGCAATTTCCAGTTGTTTCTCACATGGAATTATCCTATCATCCTCTTTGGATTATAAACTGCATCTTTGAGGAAAAAAATTTCTATAGTCTCAGTAATGTGAAAGACAGAGCAAGTTTCTTTCCAGAGTTATTCTGGATAATCCTTCAACTCTCATTACATTTTTGTTATAGTAACCACACCATTAAATTTCTAGTTACTAACTAAATGAATTCATCCTACAATTGACCTAATCAGGGGGCCTGGCAAGGCTGTGCCAAGAGTCTCTTTTCTCTATGGCTAGATCTGCCTCTGGTTGTATGTGTTTACTTTCCGTCTTGCTATCCCTTGGGGATGTTCCAGTTCTATGTTTTTTAGCACTTTTCAGTTCCATAATTCATTTGGCCTCATTCACCTAAGGGAAGCAAGGAAAACACTGTTTTGCATCCAGTTCTTAAAACAAATGGTATTTCTAGTCATTAAAATTCAAAGCAAGTGAATGATCACCAGGTTTTCATGCTGTCAAAGCCCAAGTAAAATTAGATCCCAAGAATTAGAAAAGGAAACAAGGCCATGGATGATGGATTTCCCTTTGTACAGACTTTATAACTTGGATTTCATGAGTAAGAAAAAAATTTTTTTAGACAATTGGGCATTGATCAAAGTAACTGCCTCCTTCCTGGAACTAGCCCTGAACAGCCAAAGCAATCGATGTTGCTGCAAAACATAGCATGTGTTAATCTGAGGCTCCATTCATTTTCTTTCTCTCCTATAAACCCTGTCCCCATCAAGTCAACTGGATCAGAGAATGGACAACTTCATAAGCCAAGACTTAACTAGGGTACTATGTCCAGGACTTTGGGCAGTAGGTCAAAATTTAAATAACATTGATAGCACTTACTGTACCAATGTGGAAATGACTGAGCTCAGAAATTGTTTTCAAGAATAATTAGTTAAAAACAGGAGCTACTAAATACTTTGCTACCTCCTTATCTCCCCAACAGCACATCGCAGATGTGCTATTTCTTGACCTTAATGAACTTCTCTACCCACCCCTCATCTACGGGCCTCTCTGTCTCCCATGAGGCATTGTACTGTTTTATCCCCGTATGGATCTTATGTCCTGAAATCAAAGGTCTAACCTCTCAACCAAAATGAGTCTTTATAAAGTTGATTTGAGAGACTTCTGGGAGCCAAGATGATGGAGGAAACAGTAAGTCACTCTCACTCTCCTTTACTGACCTTGAAAACCAGAAAATACTGCCCCATGAAAAATCCTGGAACAGTGGAGCCAGCAGAAAGATGGGATGCAGTAGGTTTTTTAGCTCAGGAGGTTAAGGGATTAACAGGAAAGGTCCCTCTTTCTGTGGCTGAAGGGAACCAGGGCAGGATAGAAGGCAGGCCAATAGCAAGTCCCACCTCAACAGATCAGCAGAATATCGTAAGCACCAGGGTGGAGGAGCAGGGCAAGTGCCAATGCACCCACATGCCTTCATGCAACCAGGGGAATCAGAAAACATCAGCGCAGAGATCCACCACTTGCATTGCAGATAGGCCTCCACCAACAGTTGAGCTTACCTGTGCCCTAGTGCAGCCTTCAGAGCAGACTGGACTTCCAGTGCACTATACCTCACAATATGAGCTTCAGTGTAACCCTCGGGAAACACAGAAAGACCTCACCTGGCCTCAAGACACATCAACCAGCTCTAACTCGGCACCAGGTAAGCAATAGAATTATGCAGCTTCCAAGTGCCAGAACTGGAGGACCCAGGACACAAAGCCAGAAATCAGGCCCCTGGCCCCCAGAAAAACAGTATGGTTCAGAGCCCCCTATACCCCATTAGCAGAGATCCACTTTAAAAGCCAGGAAAAAGGCAAATGCAATGAGCAAAAAGACCATAGATTCTTACTATGGGGACAGGGAAGATCAAAATACAAATTCAGAAGAGGGCAGCATTGTCACTATACCCACATCTGAAATTTCAAAGGGGAATATGAATTGATCTCAAACCCAAAAAACCTTCTTGGAAGAGCTCAAGAAGGATTTTAAAAGTTAAATTAGAGAGGAAGAAGAAAAATTGAGCAATTCCTTTAAAAATACAATTGACACTGAGCAGAACAAGGAGAACATTGTACACAGTAACAGCCACAGTGTGCAATGACTGATTTTAATAGACTTAACCCTTCTCAGCAATACAAGGACCTAAAATAATTCCAAAGGACTCATGATGGAAAATACTATCCACATCCAGAGAAAGAACTATGGAGTCTGAATGCAGAACATAGCAGACTATTTTCTTTTTTGCTTTTGTTTTTATTTTTTCTCATGATTTCTCCCATTCATTATAATTCTTCTATGCACCATGACTAACGTGAAAATGTGTTTAATAGGAATATATGTGTAGAGCCTATATCAGATTGCATGTCATGTTGGAGAGGGAGGGGGGAAGGAAGAGGAGAAAACTTAAAAACTTGTGGAAGTAAATGTCAAAAACTAAAAATAAACAAACTAAGAAAAAAATACAATTTACAAAATAAAAAAAATCACTTAAGAAAACAACTCTTTCAAAAGTAAAATTGGCTAAATGGAAAATGGGGCCCAAAAGCTAACCGAAGAAAACAAATGGTTAAAAATTATAATTGGGCAAGTAGAAGCTAATGATTCAATGAGGCATCAAGAATCAGTCAAACAAAATCAAATGAGTGAAAAAACAGAAGAAAACATAAAATACCTTATTAGAAAAACAACTCACCTGGAAAATAGATCCAGGAGAGATCATTTAAAAATCATTGGTTTACCTGAAAGCCACGATGAAAAAAAGAGCCTAGAAAGTATCTTCCAGGAAATCATCAAGGAAAACTACACCTAATTCCTAGAACCAGAGGGCATAACAGTTATCAAAAGAATCCACCAATCAAAAGATATCCCAAACTGAAAACACCAAGGAATATTGTAGCCAAATTCTAGAATTATCAGGTCAAGGAGAAAATACTGTGAGCAGTCAGAGAGAAACAATGCAAATATTGTGGAACTACAGTCAGGATTACACAGGCCTTCACAGCTTCTACATTCAAAGATCAGAAGGGTCAGAATATGATATTCTGTTGTTTATTACATGATATTCTGTAAAGCGAAGGAGCTTGGATTACAACCAAAGATCATTTCTAGTACTATATTAAATAACAGTGGTGAGAATGGACATCCTGGTTTCATCCCTGATCTTATTAGAAACACATCTAGTTTATCCCCATTACATATAATACTTGCTCATCATTTTAGGTAGATGCTATTTATCATTTTAAGGAAGGCTCCATTTATTCCTATGATCTCTAGTGCTTTTTCATAGGAATGGGTATAGTGTTTTATCAAAAGCTTTTTCTGTATCTATTGAGATAATCATATAGTTTCTGTTATTGTTGATATGATCAATAATGCTGATAGTTTTCCCAATATTGAACCAGGTCTGCATTCCTTGTAATAAGTTCTACCTGGTCATAGGGTATTACTCTTGACATAAGTTACTGTAATCCTTTTGCTAAATTTTTTTTTTAAATTTTGCATCTATATAGTTTAGGGAAACTGGTCTATAATTTTCTTTTTCTATTTTGACTCTTCCTGGTTTAGATGTCAATACCATATTTGCATCATAAAAAGAATTTGGTAGGACTCTTTCTTTGCCAATTTTCCCTAATCATATATAACCTTAGAATGAATTGTTCTTTAAATATTTAATAGAATTCACCTGTAAATCCATCTGGCCCTGGAGATTTTTTTCTTAGAGAGTTTATTGATGGCTTATTCAATTTATTTTTCTGAGATGGGGTGATTTAAGTATTTTACTTCCTCTTCTGTTAATCTGGGCAGTTTATATTTTTGTAAGTATTCATCCATTTCATTTAGATTGTCAAATGTTTTGGCATACAGTTGAGCAAAATAGTTTCTAATTATTGTTTTAATTTCCTCTTCACTGGTGGTAAATTCACCCTTTTCATTTTTTGACACTGGTAATTTGGTTTTCTTCTTTTTTTAAATCAAATTTACCAAAAGTTTATCTATTTTATTGGTTTTTTCATAAAATCATCTCTTAGACTATTTATTAGTCTAATAATTTTCTTAATTTCAATTTTATTAATTTCTCCTTTGGTTTTCAGTATTTTTAATTTGGTAAATTGAGGGTTTTTAATCTGTTCTTTTTCTAGTTTTTTCAGTTGCATACCTAATTCATTGATCTCTTTCTCTATTTTATTCATGTAAACATTCGGAGATATAAAACTTCCCCTAAGAACCACTTTCACTTCATCCCATAAATTCTGGTATGTTGTCTCATTATTGTCATTCTCTTGAGTGAAGTTATTGATTGTTTCTATGATTTGTTGTTTGATCCATTCATTCTTAAGGATTAGATTATTTAGTTTCCAATTAATTTCTAATCTGTCTTTCCATGGCCCTTGATTACATAGGATTTTTATTACATCATGATCTGAAGAGGATTCATTGACTATCCTTGCCCTTCTGCACTGGATTGTGAGTTTTTTATGCCCTAGATAAGTTGCTGTAATCTTTTTTGCTAATATTTTATTGTAAAATTTTGCATCTTGACCCTAGTGCATGGTCAACATTTGTGTATGTGCCATGTACCACTGAGAAAAAGGTATATTCCTTTCTAACCCCATTCAATTTTCTCCAGAGATCTATCATATCTACCTTATCCACAGTTCTATTCACCTCCTTAACTTCTTTCTTGTCTGTTTTGAGGTTGGATTTATCAAGTTCAGAAAGGGGGAGGTTGAGGTCCCCTGTTAGCACAGTTTTGCTGTTTCTTTCTGCTCATGATAGTCTAGCACACAAAAGCGCAAGATGTAGATGTGTCTTGGGTTTTACCTTCCTCTCAACAAATTAAAAAAAAAAACCAAACACACTTCTAATGAATAATTCTCCATTGTTTCCAAGAAAAGCTCTCTAGCTGAAGAAAGAATTACATTGAGTGGAAAGAATACTAGATGTGGGAATCAGGAAAACCAGGTTCTAGCCCCAGCTATATGAGATATGGTCAAGTTTCTTCCTCCTCTTTGGACCCCAGTTCTTTTCTTCTAAATAGTATTTTCCCTTCCCTTCAGTTCCCTAGAAAGCTATCTCTGGTTCTTGATATTTTATGGATCAGAATACTCTATAGGTCATAACTCACAAGCCTCCACCAATACATTTGCTTTTACTAGTCAGTCAGAAGATCCACATTCATTCAGAACAAAGGTATTCAATAAAGTAGCACAATAATAAAAGTAATGATATAACAGCCCCTCTATTAACCTGGAGATTGCTCTACCATAAATTCAAATACCCTCAGTGGGAAAGGTAAATATGCACAGGGATCATGTATGATATATATAGATATGGATAAAACATGTGGTCAGGGTACGTCCATGAAGGCACAACTCATTCTAATGCCACAAAACTATCAGTGATTTCTAGTGATGTCATTGCTCTGCTCTTCAAAGATTTTTCTCCCTACTGTGAGTTTTTTCCAATGCTCCACCTGATCTTCACTTCTCTGAGTTTCTTCAGAGTCACCTAATACTCTGTCCATCACATCTACTGGAATGTACTATGGTGACTAAGCCTCTCCTCTGAAGCGAAATACGCCAAAATTCTCTTGACCAATTCTTTCAGCCACCCCCACTATCAGTGGATAATGCATTAGTGTTGTACCTAGTAAGTCTTAACAACTCTTTTTGGTCAGCTATTTCAGCCTCTTACTGGGTCTTAGCTAAGTCTGAAACTGAGGGTCTGGTCACTATCTACACAAGGGTTCTGTAGTTAGTAAGTTTCCCCCAACAAGGGAGGGCTAAAACCCTTTCAGTCAATGGCTATGAAAAACTTCCCTGGGACAGGTTTCACCAAAAGATAGCAGACACTCAGACAATTTCTACCCATCATTCTTAGTCCTTCCCTGCCCTCTGTAACCTAGACTGTTATCTTATATCCCTAAATATTCTCTTCTATTTGGTAAAAAGAAATGCCCAAAAAGCTTTCCTGTAATTGATCCTCATATGGTATAGTCTCCATTTGTTACATTATTCTAGACACCTTCTTTCAGATATGCCCCAGATTGTCTATGTCCTTCCTAAAATAAAGCATCCAGTACTGAGCACATCATTCTAGATATGGTATTACCATGTTTAAATGTTCTGGATTTCCTGTGTTCTGGACATGAATGCCTCCTGGGATAGTATTTGCTTTTATGACTGTCATATCACATTCTGAACTCCTATTGAGTTGCCAATTCAACAAAAATAGCAGATATTGATTTTTTTTAAACTAAGGATAGAACTTCATATTTATCCCTATTAAATTTCATCTTTTTAGATTCCTTACATTATTTAAGTCTTAATATTTTTAGTCTCAATTCTCATGTGTTAGCTGTTCTTCCCTACTGCGTCATTTACAGATTTGACCAGAATATTTGTCAAATAGCTTCATTCAAGTGATTGTTTTAAATGTTGAACAACACATAGCCATGGAGAGATTTCTGGAGACCTCCATTAGACACTTCCCCTTGCAAACTGACACTGACCTGTTAATGACTATTTTTTGGTACAGTTCTTCAGTCAATGGTATTATGTCTATTCTCCCAAACATATTATCATCTAGTCAATATTTCTTCATCTTTTCTAAATATAGAATGACTTTGAAAATGACTTGATAAATTCAAAGTGTATTTTGTGTACAGCATTCTCCTGATCTACCAACTTAGTAATGCTGTCAAAAAAAAAAAAAGAGAGATGAGGTTTCTCTGATATGACTTGTCCTTGATAGAGTAATGCTTGCATTTAGTGATAACTAAATTCATCACCTTGATGAAAACTATCTATTGACTTCCCTTGCAGGATTCCAGAAGTTTTTCCAACTGCTTCTTGAAAGAGAATAACAGAGAATAGAGTCAAGGTGGTGGTGTAGAAGCAGAGACTTGCTAGGGCTTTCCCCAAAAGCCCAGCCAAATACCTGTAAAAAATGACTCTAAACAAATTCTGGAGCTGCAGAACCCAGAGAATTGCTGAGTGAAGCAAATATCCAGCCCAAGACAGCCTGAAAGGTTGATGGGAAGCATCTATCACTCCACGCTGGGAGCTGAGTATAGTGCAGCATGGGCTGTGCTGGCACAGACAGGACCTGAGCAGGCTGAGGTGAGACTGAAGCTCAGGCACCTGTGGCAGCTTCCAGATTTCACAACCCCAAAACACCAAGAACAAATTGGAAGGTCAGTGGAAAAAAAAAAAAAACTTGTCTGATCTGTGTGAGAGAACAAAGCATTCTGGTCCCATTCCCAGGGTGGCAGAGGGGTGGAGGAGCCCATAGCAGCAGCAGGGGCAGTGGCTGGTTCGGAATCTCTGGTCCCATAGATTCTGGGGGGAGCAAGTAGCCGACAGTATACCCCCCCACACACACACACTAGAAGCAGAGAACTACCTTGACTAAAAGCTCAAAAGTCAAGTAGGAAGTTAGCAAAAAGTGTGTGTGTGGTGGGGGGGGGGGGGAGGTGAAGAAATCAGATTATTGAATCTTCCTTTAGTGACAAGGAAGACCAAAATATATAAACAGAAGAAGACAACAAAGTCAAAGTTTTTACATCCAAAGCCTCAAAGAAAAATGTGAATTGGTCTCAGGCCATGGAAGAGCTCAAAAAGGATTTTGAAAATCAAGTAAGAGAAGTAGAGCAAAAATTTGGAAGAGAAATGGGAATGATACAAGAAAATCATGAAAAAAGAGTCAACTGCTTGCTAAAGGGGACCGAAAAAAGCTGAAGAAAATAGCACTTTAAAAAATAGACTAACCCAAATGGCAAAAGTGATCCAAAAAGTCATTGGGGAGAAGAATACCTTAAAAAGCAGAATTGGCCAGATGAAAAAGGAGGTCCAAAAGCTCACTGAAGAAAATAATTCCTTAAAGATTAGAATGAAGCATATGGAAGCTAATGACTTTATGAAAAATCAACCAATCATAAAACAAGACCAAAGAAATGAAAAAAATAGCAGACAGTGCAAAATATCTCACTGGAAAAACAATTGACCTCGAAAATGGATCCAGGAGAGACAATTTTGAAATTGTGGACTACCTGAAAACCATGATAAAAAAAAAGGGGCCTAGACATCATCTTTAAAGAAATTATCAAGGAAAACTGTCCTGGTGTTCTAGAACCAAAGTGTAAAATAAATATTGAAAGAATCCACCAATCATCTCCTGAAAGAGATACCAAAAAAAAAAAAAAAAAAAAACCTCCTAGGAATATTGTGCCAAATTCTAGAGCTCCCAGGTCAAGGAGAAAATATTGCATGCAGTCAGAAAGAAACAGTTCAAGTATTGTGGAAACAAGATAAAACAAGATCTAGCACCTTTTACATTAAGAGATCAGAGGGCTTGGAATAAGATATTCCAGAGTATGAAATGAATATGATATTTCAGAGTACCTGAAAAGGCCTTAGCCTAAAAGGCCAAGGTCTTCCACTACATCCTAGTCTGTCTGCAGTCGTCCTGATGAATATCTGGTCAGTGGATTTGGATGGCTCAGGAGGAAAAAATGAGGTTGATGACCTTGAACAGCCCTCCCTCATTCAAAACAAAGTCAAGTGCAAGTTATGTCATCCTTTCTACGATGTCATGGTCCTTTTTGAAAACAAAAGACAAACACAAGTACAATACTTCAGGGGGAAGAAAATGGTCATTCAATGAAATAGAGGACTTTCAAGCATTCTTGATGTGAAGACCAGAGCTGAATAGAAAATTTGACTTTAAAACACAAGAATCAAGAGAAGCATTAGAAAGGTAAACAGGAAAGAGAAATCATAAGAGATTTACTAAAGCTTAACTGTTTACATTACTACATTGAAAGATAATATTTGTAACTCATGAGACTTTTCTCAGTATTTGGGTAGTTGGAGGGATTATATATGTATAGACAAAGGAAACATGGTAAGTTGAATAGGAAGGGATGATATCTAAGAAAAAATAAAATTAAGGGATAAGGAAGGAATATATTGGGAGAAGAAACGGAGAAATAAAATGGGATAAATTATCTCTCATATTAAAGAGACAAGAAAAAGTATTTTCAATGAAGGGGAAAAGGGGGGAAGTGAGAGGGAAAGAGTGAACCTAACTCTCATCATATTTGGCTTAAGGAGTGAATTGCATGCACATTCAATTTGGTATGAAAATCTATCTTATGATACAGGAAAGTAGGGGGGAAGAGGATAAGCAAGGGGTGGGGGGGATGATAGAAGGGAGGGCAAATGGGAGGAGGGATTAATTAAAAGAAAATACTTTTGAGGAGGGACAGGGTCAAAAGAGAGAATAGAATAAATGGGGACAAGAAAGGATGGAGGAAAATATAGTTAGTCTTTCACATCTTGACTGTTATGGAACTGTTTTGCAAGACTATATACATATAACCTATACCAAATTGCTTGGGTTCTCAGTGGGGTGGGAGGGGAGGGAGGAAAGGAGAGATGCTGGACCTCAAAGTTTTAAAAATGAATGTTAAAAATTGTTTATACATGCACCTGGGAAATAAGATATATAGGCAACGGAAAATAGAAATCTCTCTTACCCTACAAAAAAAATAGAGGGAAAAGGGATGAGAAAAGGGAGAAGTGGGATAGAAGGGAGAGCAGTTTAGGGGAAGGGGTAATTGGAATGCATTATGTCTTGAGGTAGGCGAAGGGGAGATGGGGAGAAAATTTGGAACCCAAAATCTTGCGGATGTGAATGTTGAAAGCTAAAAATTAATTAATCAATTAAAATAAAAGAAATATCAAAAAAGAGTAAGAAAATAACATATAGCAATCTGTTTACTATAGAATCTAAGACCTATTGCTGACACTTCCTTGAATGATTAAGATCTTACTTGTTTATTCTGTTTATTTTTAACATTTCCAATTTCATAATAAAAGAACTTTATTCCCAGAGGATTCTTTATTAAAGCCTAAATATAATTGACTTACTAAGAAATATATGATCCTTATTTCCCACAGGCTATGAAGAAAAATTCCATTTGCAAAAAAACAATTTGAATTTAGAGGTGATCAGCCTGTTTGTCTTCCCTTCATAATTAAATGCAAATGTATTCAAAGCAAGTTTGACGGTTAAATATATGTCGGAAAGGATCATTATTATCTGTAAATGTTTATTGAGCACCTACCACGATGACAGGCACTTAAGATACAAAGAGGTATATGTCTCATTTTTATCACCTGTGAAAAGAGGAATGAACTTCATGAATTCTGAAGTCTCCTTTCAGCTCTGACATGCTATGTTCTAAGATCCCTTCCAGCCCATTGTTTCTGTGCTTCTATGTCTATGAGAAGGTCTCAAGCTTCAAGGAATTCATAGTCAAGTAATAAAACTGTAATAATAATAATAAATAATCTTATAACTATTGCTGTTTATGCTTTATGCTAAAACTAGCTTGTAAGTTCCATGAGAATAAGAACCTCTGTCTTAAATAAACTTTGTATCTGCACAAGCATCTAGCAAGGTTTTGAATACTGAAATAATATCCTCTGACACACTGGCTTAGTAACCATTGGCAAGTCACTGACTTCTTCAAGCCTCAGTTATTTGATCTGTAAAATGGGAGTAATAATATCTTTAATGCATACTTCACAGGGTAGTTGTTATAATCTGATTAGATAATGGCTATGTATCCCACCTCAAGCATTTATACTGGCATGTTGGGTTCTACTATCCTATGTTCAAAGGTATTCTACAGATCTAAATTGACAAGGCCCTTCTTCTTGTTTTTACTAGTCACAATTAGCTTACAGCAAAGTATGTATGGAAATGAGGAGGTAGAGAATTCTAGGCACGGGGTCAGCCAATGAAAACTCATGGACTTGGGAAATGTCTTGTTCAAGGAACAGAAGGAGACCAGTGTCACTCAATCACTGAGTACATGGAGGGAAATAAGGTATAAGAGTGGAAAGGTGGGAAAGAGACAGGATATGAAGGATCTAAACAGAGGATTTTGTATTTGATGTTGAAGTTTATTGAGTAAAGGAGTGACATGGTCAAAGCTGAGCTTTAGAAAAATGTATTTGATAGCTAAGTGGAGAATGGAATGGAGTGAGGTTGTTCTCCTTCATCTTCAAAGAGGACCAAAATGACATTACCATGATAAAGTGAAATTTCAGTGTGTCTGACTGTGGCTGATCAGACCAATACAAGCTTGGAATGCTCTGCCACAGGCTAGGCACAGATAGTACATGTGAATATTTGGGGTGGATATCCCAAATTTGCACATCCTATGTTTACTTTGTGCTGTCTTAATTCTGCTTTGCTCAAAGAGCACAGCACCCTTTCTGATGTGGGAATGCCATGCTGAGTGGTCCTGTGCCAATGTCTCCCATGTTGCACAGTCAAATTTAAAGTTCTTGAGAGAGACCTTGAGAGTGTCCTTGTATCGCTTCTTCTGGCCACCAGGTGACTGCCTGCCCCATGTGATTTCTCCATAAAATAGTCTTTTTGGCAAGCATACATTTTGCATTCGAACAACATGACCACCCAACAGAGTTGTGCTCTCTGAAGCAATTTGAATACTTGGCAGTTCAGCTCGAGCAAGGACTTCAGTGTCTGGTACCTTATGCTGCCAGGTGATCCTCAGAATCTTCCTAAGACAGTTCAAATGGAAGTGATTCAATTTCCTGGCATGGCGCTTGTAGACTATTCATGTTTCATAAGCATATAACAATGAGGTCAGCACAACAGCTCTGTAGACTAATATGCTGATAGTAACAATCCAATAGAGTGAGGAGAGACTTGAGGTAGGAAGATCAATCAAAAGGCTATTGAAATAGTTCTAGAAGGAGATGAGTCTACACCCAGGTGGAGACAGTTTCAGGTAGAAAGGAGGGTGGGGAGGATATATATACAAGACATATGAAAAAAGAATCAACATTACTTGGCAACAAACTGGATCTGGGGGAAAGAAGTGAGAGAAAGTGAGGAATCAAGTTACATACCTAGGTTTTGAACCTGAGTTACTAGGAAAATGGTGATACTCTCAACAGTAATAGGAAAGTTAGGAAAAGTGGAGGATTTAGGGAACGAAGGACAATAATGAGTTCAGTTTTAGACATTCTGAGTTAACATATCTATGAGACATCCAGTTAGAGACTAAAGGTCAGGAGAAAGGCTAAGTCTGGATTAGGAGCTCTGAGAATCTTCTGCATAGAGATGCTAATTGCATCCAAGGGAGCTAATGAAATTCAAGACAAATAATGTCAGTAAAAAAACAAAACAGGATTCATAGTTGTGAAGTGGATAGAGTTCCAGGAGACTGAGAAGACTGAGAAGGATTCTGAGAAGAAGGGGTCAGAAAGGACTCAAGATAAGGACATTGTGGAGTTGAACTGAATTATCAAGTGTTTATGGGGAAGAGAGAAGAGTGCAACCAGTGCAGGAGTGATGGCCTGAAAAGAACTGAAGGGTATGTGCTCTTGGTGAAGATGAAGAGCAGGACTAGGGATTGCAAGGCAGAGGGAGATGGAATAATAATAAATTATTATCAAATAAGGGGATTTCAGAGTTCACAAACATGGAAATGGAACACTTATGGGTGACAACAAGATCAAGGCTATAACCATTTCTATGTACAGCCAAGGTGGGTTGGAGGAGTATGTCATGGGAAATGAGTATAAGGAATAGAGCAACCTCCTGGACTGCTATATGAAGTCTTTTTTTTTAAACCAATTAATCTGTCAGAAGACTAGCAGTAACAATCCAGAGTCCCTTTCTCCTTTGGCAGAGGGTTTGAATATCAATTACTCCTAATTCCCCAGGAATCTGACTTTCCCTGACTTCCCCAGCATGAAACAGTCCCATTCATCAAGTCCAGGGTCTTCACTTCCTTCCCTCAATAACTGGTCCTGTTTTGCCTAGATAAGAAACTTATCAAAATCTACATTCCCCATAATGGGGGTTTAACTCCACCTAGCACCAAAGCAGACTGCCTTGTATGTGTTCATCCTCCCTGACAGGTCCTGCACTGTATATCGCTCTTCCATAAAGGTCACTTCCTATGTTTCTGTGTACTCTTCATGAGATGGATTTTAGATTTCTCTGGTGGTCCTATGCTTCCCAGTCATTCCACTTCTCCCCTCAGAAGTATAAGCTGTTACCCAAATTTGTAGCCACACCTAATTTATGATTTAGGGAATACAGAAAGCAAAGGTCTGTTGGGAACCACTCACCTTGCCAACATTAGGACTGTGAATTGGTGCCCTGACCCTCAGCTTTTACCTCTTGGCTGCATGTGACAGATAAAGGAGATTGGAGCCTTTCCCTACATAGGACTTTTATATTCCAAACCTCCTCAATTCTATATTAAGAGAAATTTGAAAGTTAGAGTGTTTGAGGGAGGATGAATGGATAAATGAATGGATAGATAGATGGATAGAGAGATAGACAGATAGATAGATAGATAGATAGATAGATAGATAGATAGATAGATAGATAGATAGACAGATACATAGATAGATACATAAATAGAAAGACAGACTGATAGATAGATAGAAGTCTAATATAAAAGTATGAGTTAAGAAAGGAAGATTATGAATCTGTCATTGAATGGAATTCTAGAGAGTACAGTAGAAGGGATGGGAAGCATGAGAGTAGGAAATTGAGAAAATTGGGTTGAGGATGACAAGAATGAGGTAGCATACAGAGGGGGAAGGAGAACAGGATTTTAACAATGACAACCAGAAGAAGAAAGGAGAGAACATACATGATTATTTAGGGAACAGCTTGGAGCATTGTGAGATCATTTGGGAGAAAGAGGCTAAGCTAAGACTCTGGAGAGTCACGGTATCTAAAAGTTAGAAGGAATCTATGAAGTGATTTAGTCAAACCCACACCTGACAAAGGACCCCTTCTACATCACACTCAAACAGATCCAGCTCTAGGTTACAGAATTTTGATAGTAGCATAGCCCTTTCCAACTGTGAACAGCTCTAATTGTTAGGAAGTTTTTTCCTTATGTGGAGCCTAACTAGACCTCTTCACAACTTTCACATATTGTTTCTAGTTCTGCTTTCTGAGACCATGCAAAACAAGTCAATCTCTACTCCCCATGACAGCACTTTACATATTTCAAGACATTAGGGAGGGACTTAACATGGTTTCCCTAAATTTTCTTCTTTTTGATGTCTCATATAGGCAATGAGGAGCCACTCAGGGCTTTTGAGGAGAGGCATAATATATGAGAAATGGTGGTAAGGAAGAGATAATGGCAATGAGATAAATAATGAATTTGGTAAGGAGCAGAATCTCAAGGCTGAGAGATTATTTGAGAGACTTTTGCAGTATATAAGAAGTGAAATGGTGATGTCTTAACCTAGGGTGGCAGTAGTGCTACAGGGAAAGAATATGAAGACAAGAAAGAGACCAGGAAAAAATGGAAAGTATAAAAGAGAATAAGATGGAGGGAGATACACAGTTAGGAATCATAGCCACAAATGTTAATGGGTTGAATGCAACCATAAGATGGAAGAAGACAGCAGAAAGTATTAGAACCTATAATCCAACACTATATTGCTAACAAGGTACCACATAACACCTGTCAGATTGGCTAATACATGACAAAACAGCAAAATTATAATTGTTGGAGAAGATGTGAGAGAGTTGAAACACTAATTCATTGTTGGGAGAGCTGGGAGCTGATCCAACCATTCTGGAGAACAATTTGGAATTATGCCCAAAGGGCTATAAAAATGTGCATACTCTTTGACTCAGCAATATCACTTCTAGGACTTTAGGCCAAAGAGATCATAAAAATGAGAAAAGGACCCACATGTACAAAAATACTTATAGGAGCTCTTTTTGTGGTGACCAAAAACTGGAAATCAAGGGAATGCCCATCAATTATGGGATGGCTGAACAAATTGTGGTATATAATGTAATGGAATACTATTGTGTTATGAGAAAAGATGAAAAGGTAGACTTCAGAAAAACCTGGAAAGACTTATGTGAAGTAAAGCTGAGTGAAGTGAGCAGAACTGGGAGACCATTATACACAGTAACAGCCACACTGTGTGAAGACTATTTTTGATAGACTTAGCCCTTCACATCAATGCAAAGACCTAAAACATTTCCAAAGGTCTCATGATGCAAATTACCATCCACATCCAGAGAAAGAACTATGGAATAAAAATGCAGGATGAAGGAGAACATTTTCTTCTTTGATATGTTTTGCTTTTCTCATGGTTTCTCCCATTCATTTTAATTCTTCTATGTAACATGACTAATGTGAAAATATGTTTAATAGGAATGCATGTGTAGAACCCATATAAGTTTGCATGCCATCTTAGGGAGGAAGGGGGAGAAAATTTGGAACTTATGGAAGTAATTGTTGAAAACTGAAAACAAATAAATTGATAAATTTTAGGAGAAAAAAACAGAAAGGAAACTATAAACCACATGCCCTAATGAATATTGATACAAAAAATGTAAAATATTAGCAAGGAGACTACAGCAATATATCACAAAGAAATTCAAGGTTAGTTCAATACTAGGAAAATTATAAACATAATTGCCCATATTAATAAAAAAAAAGTAGTTGTTGTTGCTTATCCTTCATTTTTGAAGAGGATCATTCATATTAGGAGGTTGATGTCTTGACTTGCAAGTGAATTGGATTTAAGTGAGGCAGAACTATGCAAAGTCATCAACCTTAATCTCTCCTCCAGGGTAATTTGAGTTCAATGGCAAGACATAGGTCAGGATGATTGTAGATGACCCAAAATACAGTGGGAGACCTTGGTCTTTTTAAGGTAAAGTCTTTCCCAGGTCTCAGTTTGTCTGAGGCAATACTTATTCAATGATTTAAGGTTAGGTAAGAAATGAGGCAAAAGATGACCTAGTTTGCCTACTCAGAAAAAAAAAAATTAAACTGGAAGGGGAAAACCATCATGATTTCTGCCCGGAACAGAAGCAATTGCTATTTCTTCTTACTCTGAGCCATTAAAACCCAAATAATGGCCAAGTGAGGTTTGGCCTGGGTTTATTATTATTGGTCAATTGGTGAGTGCCAGAATGATTTGGGTTTAGGGAATGATCAAGTAGCTCCATTTGAATCCCAATGGGTTTTATCAAAGCCTGGTTTTCTAGAGATCTATGTTAAGATATCATAAATGAAACTACATGGGACAAAAGAGTTAATTGTTACATTTTTTAAATGATGCAATAAATAAGTAGGGAAGAGAAAAAAATCTAGCCCTCAAGCCTCAAGATATCTTGTGAGGTTTCAGCAGTCAAAATTTATGTTCCTTTGATATTAAAGGCATAAACATAGACAAGGATGAAAAATATTTCACTTTTTTTTGTGTGCATAATACAATGGTTTACATAGAGAACCCTAGAGAATCAACTAACAAATTAACTGAAATTAAGTTATATTATAAAATATTAAGTTAATTATTAATATTTATTTATTATATAATATTATATATTTATAATAATTATTTAAAATAATTAAGTTATGTGTTATAAAATAAACCCGCAAAAATCATTACATTTCTGCATATTACCAATAAAATCCAGGAAAAAGAGATAAAAAGAGAAATTACATTTAAAATCACTATAAACAATATAAAGCACTTATGGGTCTACCCACCAAAACACACAGAGGAATTATATAAATATAATTACAAAACAATCTTTACACAAATAAAGACAGATCTAACTAATTGGAGAAATATTAATTGCTCAGAAATGGGCTGAGCAAATGAAATAAAAATTACGTTGCTAAGTTAATTTATTTATTCAGTACTATACCAGTCATTCTGCCAAAGGATTAACATAGAGCTAGAAAAAATAACAAGATTCCTTGAAGAAACAAACAAACAAAAAGGCCAAGAATATCAAGAGAATTAGTGGTGGGGGATTGGGAGGAGGAGGAATGAGAAGGAAGGAGGTTCTGAGTACCAGATCTCAAACTAGATCACAAAGCTATAATCATAAAAACAATTTGGTACTAAGTAAGAAAAAGAGTGGTTGATCAATGGAATAGATCAGGTATACAATAAACAGAAACAAATTATCATTGTTACCTAACATTTGGATAAATCCAAAGATCTTAGCTCTTAAGATAAGAATTCACTATTAAACAAAAACTAATGAAAAAAACTATAAAGAACTCACCATTAAGCAAAAACTATTGAAAAAACTGGCAGAAACTAGGTATACATCAATACTTCATACCACATACCAAAATAAGCTCAAAATTACTTAGACTAAAGGTAACATCCTAAGCAAATTAGAAGAGCATGTAAGAAATGGATAGGGAAACAGTTCATTACCAAACTAGAGAAAGGTTCACAGAAAGATGGACAATTTTGTTACATGAAATTAAAAAGTTTTTGCACAAATAAAACTAAAGCAGCTAAAATTAGAAGAGATGGGAAAATATCTTTCAATCAAGGTTCTTTGATAAAGAATTAATTTCTAAAACATATAGGGAACTGAATCAAATTTATAAGAATAGTCATTCCCTAATTGATAAATGGTCAAATGATATGAAGAGGCAGTTTTCAGAGGAATAAATGAAAAATGGTCTAAATCATGACAGAAAAATACAAACTAAATCTCTTCTCAGATATTATCTTATATCCATCACACTGAATAAGCTGACAAAAAAAATAAAAAGGAGAAAGGTTAGAGGAGATGTCAGAAAATTTTAATGCATTGTTGGTGGAGCTATTCAACCATTCTGGAAACCAATTTGGAACTATGACCCAAAAGCAATTAAACTGTGCGTTATATATACCCTTTGACTCAATGATGCTAGTACTAGTTCTTTCCCCCAAAGAGATCAAAGAAAGAGAAAAAAGTCCTATTTGTACAAAAATATCTATAGCAGCTCTCCTCTTCTTCCTCCTCCTTTTTCTTGACATAACAAAAGCAGGAATTTGTTTCACATGACTATACATATTTGTAATGACTTTTCTTTTTTCTATCTTCTCAACGAGTGGGGGAAGAGAAGAAGGGGAAAAAATTCAGAACTGAAAATAAAATAAAATTGGATTATACGAAAAGAGCAGACAGGTGCAATAAGGAGTGTAAATAAAGAATTTACATTTCAAAATAATTGACTAAATCTTGGAGGGGAGGAGATAAGTTAATTTCATGACAGATTGGTGATATTGAAGATGGCAAAAGACAAAGACAAAGTTCTGAAGAAAGAATAGATCATTTAGAGATTTGGGGAAAGGACATTTTGGAAGAAAAGAAAAAGAGAACCAAGGGCAAACTGCTTCAGAAGAAGAGGTAGTTGGTCTACTGAAAAACGCTGGAAAGTAAGACAGAAGGAGGGAAAAAGAGCAAGGGGAAGACCCAGGTTACACTAATAATTGTGATACTTACTTAATGTGTATTAGTCCTTCGCTGCCAAAGGAGACCATGCCATCAGAGAAATAATGACATGACTTGCACTTGACTTTGTTTTGAGTGAGGGAGAGCTGTGCAGGTCACCAGCCTCACTTCTCCTCCAGAGCCATCTGAATCCAGTGACCAGATATTCATCAGGATGGCTGGAGATGACACAGGATAAGGCAATTGGGGTTAAGTGACTTGCCCAAGGTCACACAGCTAGTGAGTGTCAAGTGTCTAAGGTGAGACTTGAACTCAGGTCCTCCTGACTCCTCCACTGGTGCTCTCTCCACTGCACCACCTACCTGCCCTTACTTAGTTAATAGGGGATAGTGAGAAAGGCAGGTCAGAGTATCCAGGCCATGTGCCTCTGAAATCACTTTCCATTGTGGGGAAAGAGAAGATCCCATTTCTCCACGGGACTAAGGGACTGAAAGGAAGTTGAGCTAAGATGTAAGGAAGAAACTAGGAGGGGCAAATTAAACAAAACAGGGACTCAAAGAAAGTCAGTAGAGTACTATGAAGAATGCTGATTTGGGAGTCAGAAGTCCTGGATTCAAACCCTGACCCTGACAGTTACTACCTTTGTGATCTGGGGAGACCTTTGCTGTCTCTGACTCATAATTTCCTCATTTGTAAAATGAGGTTAGATAGGGTGATTTCTAAGGACCTACCTTGCTCTTAATTTCTATGATCCTATATTAGGGCAAAGGGAGGCCCTAATAAAGTGCATTTTAGAAGAACCATTCTCAGCTTCTTTTAGAGACTTACTTTGACATGAAGCTACAGCTCAAAATTTTGTCATTGTTGTTCAGTCATTTTTCAATCATGTCCTACTCTTCATGATGCCATTTTTTGGAGGCTTCTTGCAAAGATACTGTCATTATTTGCCATTTTCTTCTCCAACATGGGGTTAATTGACTTGCCCAGGGTCACAGCTAATGAGTGTCTGTAGCCAGATTTGAACTCAGAGAAATGAGTTTTCCTGATCTCAGGTCTGGTGCTCTATCCACTGAACCATCTATTGGCCCTACAGTTCAAAATACTGTATTTTGGATCGGGAACTTGTTCCAATCTAAGACTTCAGAGGCTATCAGATGGGTCAGGGTTGCCTCCCCTAGCTTCAACCACCTATTCCATAGATAATTTAGCAATTTATTAAGTAGCGTCAAATACAAAAGATCACATGGACTATGGCTATGTAACTTTGGGAAATCCCTTGATTTCTTAGTGCCCTGGGCAACTCTCTGCGACTAAGCTTAACTGATCAACTTTGATAGGGGAAATTCCTCACCAGTTGCTCTCTATACAGATAAAATCACAAATCCTGCTTTAAAAAAAAATAGGGCTAGAAGAGGGTTTCAGTAACCTAGAGAAAAATGATAGCACAGAGCCTGGGGGACAGAACCCATTTAGAAGTTTTAAACTGGTACACAAAGTGAATTGAGTGAGACTTTAAGTAATATCTCAGCTGAATGGAATGTGTCTCCTGAGAGTCTCAGACAGATGTAAAAATGACATCTTCGCTTGAACAGCTCCTGGGGGTGCTGGAGTAGTAGGAGTTCCCTGTAGAATGGGCTGTGGCTGGAGACTAGAGAGGAGAAAGAATCCCAGGCTCATAGGCAGCCCCTCCCACTAACCCTTGTTCCCTTTTCAACCCCTTGCACTATGACAGAAGGAAGGGCAGGAGAGGAGAGCAGATCCAGGAGAAGGTTCCTATGAGAATGCACCTCCCTTTTTCATGCAAGCTGTTACAACCAGTTCTATGAAAATGGGTGGATTCCATAGATGAGTTTATCCATTCATTCACTTTTCCCCTCGCATGAGACTATTTTGCTTTTCATTCTGTCCCAAATTCCTTTCACTGGAAACTTCTCCCTTTCAGGTTTAAATAGCAACTGTTTTATTAGTAAGTGAGACCCAAACAAATTAACAGATTAGTTAGGTGGCCCAATGAATAGAGTACTGGGCCTGGAGCCAGGAGACCTGAGTTCAATTCCGGCCTCAGACACTTACTAGCTGTGTGACCCTGGGCAAAATCCTGTTTACCTCAGTTTCCTCATCTGTAAAATGACCTGGAGAAGAATGGCAAACCAATGCAGTATCTTCTCCAGGAAAACCCCCCAAATGGAGTCACAACACGTTAAACATGACTGCTAAACATGGCTGAATATCAACAAAAGAAAAGCAAAATGCAGTGTTCCATAGAGTCGGAAAAGACATCAAAAAAGAAGCAAGGGAGGTAGGGAATATACCTGACAAGGAAATCCTTCTGAAATGAGCTCTTATATTCCTAATGTGGCTAAAAGTTATCAGACCCCTCTCAGCTGTTTTAATAGCTTTCCTTCTGTTTCTGCTTAATCATGATGGTTTAGAGGTAACTGTAGCCCTCACTTTTTGTCCAGCCTAGTTGTGTGTACTGGTGTTTTTGTTGCTGCTGTTATTTTCAAGTGAAGAAGGTAGGGTGTGAGGTTGGAAAGATGAGAAAGGCAGGCCTCAGGCACAAGGAAACACAAAGACGTAGAACAAAGAAAGGGCAGCAAAGGAGAGGCAAAGAGAAACAAGCCGAGAGTATCAGAGATGGGCAGAGAGAGTGAGAGAGACACAGAGAGATGAGTGGCATAAGAGAGAGGAAGACATACAGAGAGGGCAAGAAAATGGACAAGAGTGACAAAAAACTGAGGACAGGAGGAGAGAGAGAAAAGGGAAAGAGGGCAAGGATGGAAAGAAAGAGAGGAAGAGAAGGAGGAAGGAAAAAGACAGAGACAAAGAAGAAATCACAGAGAAAGAACGGAAAAGATAGTAAAGGGGAAAGGTAAACAAAAGAAAGAGAGGTAAGGTAAAGAAGGAAGCATAAAGAGACAGGGAAAGAGAAGGGAGGGAGACAGTGAAAGGTAAGAAAGTAGAAAGAGTGAGACAATATCAGGAAAGAAAGAGAGAGAAGGGACAGAAAAGAAAGATGGAGATGGGAAGGAAAGAGTGACCTGAGAATCCCAAAGCCTGTCAATATACTACTTTTTTCCCATTGTTATTCAGCCATGTACGATTCTTTGTGACCCCATTTGGAGTTTTCTTGGCAGAGATACTGGAGTGGTTTGCCATTTCCTTGGCCAGCTCATTTTACGGATGAGGAACTAAAGCAAACAGGATTGAGTCATTTGCCCAGTATCACCTGGTAAGTTTCTAAGCCCATATTTGAATCCAGGTCTTCTTGATTTGAGACTTAGTATTCTATCTATTATGCCACCCAACCAACTTTAGCTTTCCCCATTGCTGGAGATCAATGCCCTGAACCTACATGAAAGGAGTGGGTGAGTTAATGAGAGTAGGGGAAGAGAGATGCGCAGTCTTTTGGGGTTCTTCTGGCTTCGAGTTTTGAAAGGAAAGGTATGCCATTCTAATCTCTCCTCAGATTGCTGAAAGGAAAAAAAAAAGACTCCTGGAAGAAAAGGATATGCAAGGAATAAGCAGTCTCTATCATATTCCTGTCCTCAGCTTCCTATACCAAAAACTTTGAGGATTTTTTCCCTTAGAGGAGATCTGAAACTCTCTCTTTTGGTTGAGCTAAGCTATCTTGCTCCCAATGAGAGGGCTCTTTCAATCAGTGTTGTTTGGCAAATATTCTCATATGTATAATTTCTCTGATTTCTATTTTGCTATCAACTTGGATAAAGGGGTTTCTTTGCTGTTTGCTACATGTATTCATTGTAGAACATTGTATTTGTTAGGAAAGGAGGATAAGCCTTGCATATAAAGCTTGGGGGCCATTTTTCCCATTAAGATATAGAAATCAGATGTTTAGCTTGAACCTAAAAATTAAATCCCCTTGACCAGTGATATCAAAAAAATATAAACAAGAGATACTAACCTGTACATAAGGACCCCTGTAAACTACATATTAACTTAGAAAATCACAAATAAATATTATTGTTTTTTTATATTTTTATTTATTTTATTAAGTATTTCCTAATTACATTTTTAATCTGATTTGCTCCACACTGTGGTGCATTACAGGATACACCTTTGACTCATCTATCCTAGATTAGCACTATCTAAGGGAGCAGATGCTGGAATTCCCTCTCTGTGACAAGAACAAAGTAGCCAGGGGGCAGAGCCAAGATGGCGGAGTAGAAAGATGCATATACACATAGCTCTGAACCCACAACCCATAAAACATCGGTAAAAAGGAACTCACGGCGAATTCTGGAGCAGCGGAGGCCACAGAACAGTGGAGCGAAGGAGATTTCTGTTCCAGAGGGACCTGCAAACCTCTCGCAAAAGGTCCGTTGTGCTGAGGATGCGGAGCCCAGCCCAGCCCTGCCACGGCCCCGGCACCGAGAGGAGCCGTTCCGAGCGGGCTTCAGGGACAGGATCTCCAGCGGCCACGCAGGTCCCTCCACCCAGAGGTGACAGGGGTCGGTGAGAAGGTCTCTTTGGTGGGTCGAGAGGGGAGTGGGGTGCCCCCATAACTCAGGCCCCCTAGGGAGGCAACAGCGGAGGCAGGAGCAGACCGAGGCTCCCCAAACAGGCAGGAGCCCGGATTCATTGTTGAAGGTCTCTGCATAAACCCCCTGAGGGAACTGAGCCCTTGACGCGGCCCTGCCCCCACCTGAGCACCTGAACTTAATCTCACACTGAATAGCAGCCCTGCCCCCGCCCAAAGCCCTGAGGCTGGGAAGCAGCATTTGAGTCTCAGACCCCAAGCGCTGACTGGGAGGATCCAGAGGCAAGATGGGTGTGAGGAGAATATTCAGAGGTCAAGTCACTGGCTGGGAAAATGCCCAGAAAAGGGAAAAAAACCAAGACTATAGAGGATTACTTTCTTGGTGAACAGGTTTCTCCTCCCCTCCTTTCTGATGAGGAAGAGTGGCGCTCACCATCAGGGAAAGACACGGAAGTTAGCGCTTCTGTATCCCAGCCTTCTCAATGGGATCAGACCTGGGAAAAGCTCAAAAAGGGCTCAGAAAATTTTGAAAATTATGTTAGAGGACTGGAAGAAAAACTGGAAAGAGCAATCAAAGACATGCAATCAAAGTATGAACAGCAGATCAGCACCCTGCTAAAGGAGACCCAAAAAAATGCTGAAGAAAATAACACCTTGAAAAACAGGCTAACTCAATTGGCAAAGGAGGTTCAAGAAGCCAGTGAGGAGAAGAATGCTTTCAAAAGCAAAATTAGCCAAATGGAAAAGGAGATTCAAAAGCTCACTGAAGAAAACAGTTCTTTCAAAATTAGAATGGAACAGATGGAGGGTAATGACTTTATGAGAAAACAAGAAATCACGAAACAAAACCAAAAGAATGAAAAAATGGAAGAGAATGTGAAATATCTCATTGGAAAAACAACTGACCTGGAAAATAGATCCAGGAGAGACAATTTAAAAGTTAGGGGCCTACCTGAAAGCCATGATCAAAAAAAGAGCCTAGACATCATCTTTCATGAAATTATCAAGGAAAACTGCCCTGAGATTCTAGAACCAGAGGGCAAAATAAATATTCAAGGAATCCACAGAACACCGCCTGAAAGAGATCCAAAAAGACAAACTCCTAGGAACATTGTGGCCAAATTCCAGAGTTTCCAGGTCAAGGAGAAAATATTGCAAGCAGCTAGAAAGAAACAATTCAAGTATTGTGGAAATACAATCAGGATAACACAAGATCTAGGAGCTTCTACATTAAGGGATCGAAGGGCATGGAATAGGATATTCCAGACGTCAAAGGAACTAGGACTAAAACCAAGAATCACCTACCCAGCAAAACTGAGTATAATACTTCAGGGGAAAAACTGGTCTTTCAATGAAATAGAGGACTTTCAAGCATTCTTGATGAAAAGACCAGAGCTGAAAAGAAAATTTGACTTTCAAACACAAGAATGAAGAGAAGCATGAAAAGGTGAACAGCAAAGAGAAGTCATAAGGGACTTACTAAAGTTGAACTGTTTACATTCCTACATGGAAAGACAATATTTGTAACTCTTGAAACTTTTCAGTATCTGGGTACTGGGTGGGATTACACACACACACACGCACACACACATGCACACACACAGAGACAGAGTGCACAGAGTGAATTGAAGAGGATGGGATCATATCTTAAAAAAATGAAATCAAGCAGTGAGAGAGAAATATATTGGGAGGAGAAAGGGAGAAATGGAATGGGGCAAATTATCTCTCATAAAAGAGGCAAGCAAAAGACTTATTAGTGGAGGGATAAAGAGGGGAGGTGAGAGAAAAACATGAAGTTTACTCTCATCACATTCCACTAAAGGAAAGAATAAAATGCACACTCATATTGGTATGAAAACCTATCTTACAATACAGGAAAGTGGGGGATAAGGGGATAAGCAGGGTGGGGGGGATGATGGAACGGAGGGCATGGGGAGGAGGGAGCAATTTGAGGTCTACACACATGGGGAGGGATAGGATCAAAAGAGAATAGAAGTAATGGGGGACAGGATAGGATGGAGGGAAATATAGTTAGTCTTATACAACACAACTATTATGGAAGTCACTTGCAAAACTACACAGATTTGGCCTATATTGCATTGCTTGCCTTCCAAAGGGAAGGGGTGGGGAGGGAGGGAGGTAAAGAAGTTGGAACTCAAAGTGTTAGGATCAACTGTTGAGTACTGTTCTTGCCACTAGGAAATAAGAAATGCATGTAAAGGGGTACAGAAAGTTATCTAGCCCTACAGGACAAAAGAGAAGTTGGAGACAAGGGCAGAGAGGGATGATAGAAGAGAGAGCAGATTGGTCATAGGGGCAATTAGAATGCTTGGTGGGGGAGGGAGGGGACAAAAGGGGAGGAAATTTGTAACCCAAAATTTTGTGAAAATGAATGTTAAAAGTTAAATAAAAAATAAAAAAAATAAAAAAAATTTTAAAAAATGTAGCCAGCCAGTGGTCTTTACCTCCTATTTCCCTTCCTGGCAGGAATCAAAGTCTCCCTTGGAAAAGGTAGGGGAGGGGGAGAAGACACCAGAAACGCTTTTTTCCCCCTTTCCTCCCTGTGAGCATTAAGCACTCCTTGCTACACAACAAGAAATAAAAAGACAGACAGGGACAGAGAAGTAAGGGAATGAAAAAAGGGGAAAGAAATGGAAGAGGAGGATAAAAAATGCTAAAAGAAAAAGACATAAATGTTGAAGAACAGGAAAGTAGGGGGAATAAAAAACACATGAAGGATAATGAAGTTAAAAGAGAGAAGAAAAATGTTCATAGAGGAGAAAGGAGTTAGGGAAGGGAGAGAAAAGAGGAAGAATGAAAAATGGAAGGGGAAAATGAAAGGCATAATTGAGAAACAGGTATAGGAGGGAGAGAAACACACAGGGAAGGAAAGGAGACAGTGGGAAAGGAGAAAAAAGTGAAGAAAAAAGAGGGAAGAGGAAAAGGGAGTAGAGAAACTGGAGAAAGGCAGAAGAGGGAAAGGGAGGAGTAAGAGAGATATGGAAGAGAAGGAAACATTAAAAGAGAAGAAAAGATAGAGATCTTTTTAATTAAAGAACCTGCCACCCAGGGTCTTTGTTGAAAGGGTCAAATCTCACCCTTTGGCTTGATTTCATCAGGTATCTAGCTCTAGAGATATTAAAAAATCTGCTTAAATCCAAATGGTTCCCACTGCTAGATCTCCCTTCCCTGGGTGAGTTGTTTTGGATGATTTCAAAATCCCTAAAGGTTGAAAGATTGGAACACTTGCATACCTGTATATAGTGGTTACTAATCAGTAAAATCTGAATTTTAAGGAATGTTATCTCTTAATAAGAGATAATCCTTTGAAATCTACCACACAAGTGTCACTTGCACCCAAACTCACTTTGATATCTAGTCTCTCACCTGCTCTCTGTCCATATATCCCTCTCCCTTATCCTTTCTCACTGTTTTCATCTTCTCTTTCTTCATAGGATCATAGATTTAGACTGGGAAGAGACCATATAGGTCATCTAGTCCAAACCCCTCATTTTACAGTGAAGGAAATTGAGATCCAGAAAGGTTAAGTGATCCATTGCCCAATAGGGAATGGGGTGGAACTGGGATTTGAACCTATGTCTTCAGGCTTCAATTTTAGTGATCTTTCCATTCTCTCTCTCCCTGATACCTTCTCCCTCTTTCTCCCTCTGCTTCTTCCTCTCCTCTTCTTGATCATTTTCTTTCTCCTTCTGTCTCTTTGTCTTTTTCCTCTTCTTCTTCATCTCCAACCCCTTAACTTCATTAGTATGCATTATATTTATTGAATAAATTGAACAAATTGTTAAATTTATTGAATAAATTCAATAATTTGTTTTTAATTTAAGGGACCAGTATGCCAAATATTTTTACACTCCTTTGTCAGTAGAAAAACAAAGTAGCTTTTATAGCTGATCTTTGATTACTTTTCTTCAATGACCTTTGAGGGGTCCTCCACGAAATAAGTTTCTTTATTCTTACTGTACAGATCTCTGCTTGCCTACAAGGATCTCCACTCTACAACTGTATATAAATTGTCAAGACTGATACAACATACTGGGTATGGGGAAACATGCTACACTCAGAATGTGTCAAGGGAATGTTTACAGCCATTAAAGTCTTGCCATGATGGCAGCTGCTTGAATTCTCCTGGCTTCCATCTTATTCACAAAATCCCAGAGTTGAAAGGGAGTTCAAGAAGTATCTGCTCTCCAACTTGTACCTGATCAGGAACCTCTCCTACAATATCCCTGGCCAATAATCATCCCACATGTTTCCAGCATCCTCTGCTGGAAGATTTCCACTGAAGGGAAACCCACTTGGGAAATCCCATTCCACTTTGAGATATCACAATCATTAGAAAAATTTCCCTTTCATTCAGCGAAAAATCTGTCTCTCTACAACTTCAACCTATGACTCCTAGTTCCAGCCTCTGGGAAAAGCTGAACAAGTCTAATCTGGGTACAAGAAACTACAATGAATACTTGACAATATTAGTCATTCACCACCACCACCACTCCTCAAATCTCTTCTACTTCAAATTAAACATCATTTATTCCTTCAAACTGATCCCTAAATGCCCCAGGACTCTTGTCATCGTTGCCCTCCTCCACAAAGGTTTTAATTTGTCAATGCCACTTGACTTCTGCCTCAAATACCTAACTTACTGGAATCATGCCTGTGAACTGTGACAAGAGAATTTCAGGTAGGATATTCCCTTCCCAAAGCAACTTTCAGTAGCCATGGAGTCATTCCTAGTTCTGCCTGATACTGCCTGGGGAAACTCCTCAGTGATATTATGCGTACCCCAAAGCAGAAACTATATGGGCTATTTTAAAAAACTACCCAGCCAACTCTACAAGTCCTCACTTCTCTGGGTAATGTGAGGTGGGGTTGTTCACAGATATGTTGGATTCTGCATAGAGCAAGGATGGATTTCTTAGCCTTCACACCCTCACCGTCACCAGTCCCTTAATTATTTTCCAACCCTCAAAGTCAACTACCACCAATCATTGACAACAGCTCTGAATAACAGTAGAAAGAGAGGGTGTGGATGTGTATTAGTGAAACACAAAGCCTTTTGCTGCTGCTTCAGATGCTAAAAAAACTAAAAATTTAGTTGGAGACAATACTAACGGTTATTCAACTTAATTCTAAAAACATTTATTAAGTACCTAGTATGTGCAAGACATTGTGATAGTCACTTAATATGTCTGGGTCTCAGTTTCTTCATCTGAAAATGAGGGATTAGACTAGATGATTTAAAAAGTCT
Organism: Notamacropus eugenii; assembly: GCF_028372415.1. NCBI lineage: Eukaryota > Metazoa > Chordata > Mammalia > Diprotodontia > Macropodidae > Notamacropus > Notamacropus eugenii. The sequence continues at coordinate 434,143,602 of NC_092872.1, read as the reverse complement.
CTTCCAGTTCTAATTCTATGTTCCCATGAATACAGTCTGCTAGGCACTAGGCTACAAAGACAAAAGAAAAAAAAAATCCCTACCCTTAAGGAGCTTACACTCCACTGGATGATAACTAAAGTAGCAATGATGGGGTGCTTGGGTGCATGTCCTTGGGCCCCAATTCTAAAACCACATTTCTCTTTAAAAATCACATTTCTCCCTAGCCTCAAAATACTATCCTAGGCAATTTGTCCCCAGCCCAAGGACACAGCCTGCCCTAGCAACAACCGTTATCTCCCTTCCTGCTATAGTAGCCAGCTGCACCTACAGAACTCTTTAGTCTGAACCAGCTGTGTACTGGTTGAATGGGCTGTGCACTGGGTCATAACAACATTGACTCCTCACTGACCAATCCTATGTATCCTAGACTTACACATGCATTTTCTCCCTTACATTTATCTTGTCTAACAACATTGATGAGAGCACCCTGGTATTTCTGAGCCAGCCCTGACTGCTAGCTGACTTAGTGATATTTCAGGCCTAAAACCACACCTCCAGGTAGCCCCACCTTGGGCTATTTCCTGATGAAGTAGATATCAAAAGTGCATGTTCCTTTAAGAACTGACCACTCCTTAACCACTCTCTAATCCCACCCCATATTTGGCATGTTTCCTATAGAATATCTTATATAAACTTTATCTGTACCCCTCAAAGGTTGCAGGTTCCCTAAGAACTCTTTCCCGCTAAAAAGCATAATAAATCTTTACCTTGACCTCAATAATGTTTGAGTCCATGAATTCTTCTCCAGACAACCTGCCCCTGGTACCCTGGTCTTTGTAGAGTTCTCACACCCCACTTCAAGCCCTCATCAGTAATAACTTATTATCAGTAATCATTATTATTATTATCAGTAATTATTATCAATAACTTATTATCAGTTATTATCAGTAATAACAGCACTTAGTTTACAAAGTACTTTCACATCTATTATTTCATTAGACTATCAAAATTTACCTATAAAGTAGGCCAAGGTGATATCACATTATTGTGCAAAGAGAAATAGAGTTGATTAAAGTCAGAGGATCTAAATTTGATTCCTTCCTCATCACTTGCTTACTATATAATCTTGAACTAGTCACTTGCCTATTGGAGCCTCAGTTTCCTCACCTGTAAAAAAAGTGGATAGGAGGAGATTGGGCTAGGAAAAGATCTAACATTTTTATAAATCCACATCCTTTTTTTCTATTGTTATTTATTTATTTATTTAACATTTAACATTCATTTTAACAAAATTTTGGGTTACAAATTTTCTCCCCTTTTATCTCCTCCCTCCCCCACCAAGCATTCTAATTGCCCCTATGACCAATCTGCTCTCTCTTCTATCATCCCTCTCTGCCCTTGTCTCCAACTTCTCTTTTGTCCTGTAGGGCTAGATAACTTTCTGTACCCCTTTACATGCATTTCTTATTTCCTAGTGGCAAGAACAGTACTCAACAGTTGATCCTAACACTTTGAGTTCCAACTTCTTTACCTCCCTCCCTCCCCACCCCTTCCCTTTGGAAGGCAAGCAATGCAATATAGGCCAAATCTGTGTAGTTTTGCAAGTGACTTCCATAATAGTTGTGTTGTATAAGACTAACTATATTTCCCTCCATCCTATCCTGTCCCCCATTACTTCTATTCTCTTTTGATCCTATCCCTCCCCATGTGTGTAGACCTCAAATTGCTCCCTCCTCCCCATGCCCTCCGTTCCATCATCCCCCCCACCCTGCTTATCCCCTTATCCCCCACTTTCCTGTATTGTAAGATAGGTTTTCATACCAATATGAGTGTGCATTTTATTCTTTCCTTTAGTGGAATGTGATGAGAGTAAACTTCATGTTTTTCTCTCACCTCCCCTCTTTATCCCTCCACTAATAAGTCTTTTGCTTGCCTCTTTTATGAGAGATAATTTGCCCCATTCCATTTCTCCCTTTCTCCTCCCAATATATTTCTCTCTCACTGCTTGATTTCATTTTTTTAAGATATGATCCCATCCTCTTCAATTCACTCTGTGCACTCTGTCTCTGTGTGTGTGCATGTGTGTGTGCGTGTGTGTGTGTGTAATCCCACCCAGTACCCAGATACTGAAAAGTTTCAAGAGTTACAAATATTGTCTTTCCATGTAGGAATGTAAACAGTTCAACTTTAGTAAGTCCCTTATGACTTCTCTTTGCTGTTCACCTTTTCATGCTTCTCTTCATTCTTGTGTTTGAAAGTCAAATTTTCTTTTCAGCTCTGGTCTTTTCATCAAGAATGCTTGAAAGTCCTCTATTTCATTGAAAGACCAGTTTTTCCCCTGAAGTATTATACTCAGTTTTGCTGGGTAGGTGATTCTTGGTTTTAGTCCTAGTTCCTTTGACGTCTGGAATATCCTATTCCATGCCCTTCGATCCCTTAATGTAGAAGCTCCTAGATCTTGTGTTATCCTGATTGTATTTCCACAATACTTGAATTGTTTCTTTCTAGCTGCTTGCAATATTTTCTCCTTGACCTGGAAACTCTGGAATTTGGCCACAATGTTCCTAGGAGTTTGTCTTTTTGGATCTCTTTCAGGCGGTGTTCTGTGGATTCCTTGAATATTTATTTTGCCCTCTGGTTCTATCCACATCCTTTAATTCCTCATATGAGAGTTGAGTAAAGAGTTGAAGTGATTCATGCAAGATCACACAGATAATAAGTGAACAGAGCCAGGACTAAGAAGTAAATCTCATTTCACCATACCAGACTACATTTAAAACATTCCTTCAGGGCAACCAACATGTGTTAACAACATTTTGGTTTGGTTTGAATTGGATTTTCTGGAGACTAGGTTTCCTTTATCTTGTCCAGGCTTGGAATTGTAGTGGCTTCTCACAGGCCCTACCTCATTGATGATCAGCACAGAAACTTTGGCCGGCTCCATTTCTGATCTGGGATGGCTTGACTCTTCTCCAACAGGCTTATAATCCCCTGCTCCTCAGGGCACACCATACCATATTGGTGCCAAACTTAAAGCAAATGCCCAATCAACTTTAGTTCCACAAAAGTTCAGAACTCCAAAACTCAGCTGACCCAAGAGCCCCAGCCTCTCTTATTACCCAGGCCAAGCACCATGTACTATATGTAGTATCTTAACTGAGGTCATCTGGTTCAGAACTGCACTGGAATATGCTCAGAGCTGATTGTTAAATTTTCAGTGTGAGCATTTAGACCTCAGAAATTCCAAACACTACAAATAAGTACTGGATTTTCCTTCGTCAATTGTCAGGACTTAGGAAAATGATGTAGACAGTGTTAATAGTGCAAATTACATTTAAAAGTCTACTGAGCTTTTCAGAGAGCCAGCTGTTAAACATTTGCCAGCTCACTACTGATTTAGTTCAATCACTTCATTTTGCAGATGAGAAAACTAAAGCCCAGAGCAGTAATAAAGTAACTTGAGTCATCAAGGAAGTAAATGACCAAATATTAATTCTTATGAACAGCACCATATGAGAACTTGTAAGTTACACAGATAAGACCCAGTCCCTGCTCTCAAGGCATAAAGCAGTCTAGTTGGGAAAATCAGGAATACACATTAAAAGTCAAATAGTAGTGGAAAGCAGTAAATAATTAAGAAACATATGGGTAACGGAGACTAACATTTCAGGAATTCTAGGGAGAGAGAAAAGCATGAGTAGAAAAGTCAAGAAATGCTTCATGAAGGAAGTAGAATTTGAGCTAGGCTTTAAAAGAACTATAAAATTTGGACATGCAAAGAGCAAAAAGAGGAATGAGGTCACCTTCTAAATCGAGTCACAGAATGACCAGTGGCATGAAGGGGGAAGTGAGAAGACCAGCCAAGGTGGAGCAAAGGGCTCCTTGTTGGGGGAAGGTGGACAAAAAGTTTCAATGGATGAGGTGGAGCGAGACCGTGGAAGGCCTGAAATGCTAAGCTAAGGAATCTGAACTGATTCTACAGACCATAAGGACCACTGAAGGCTCTTAGGTATAACATTTTTAAAAATGGTATTGTAAGAAGATAAATATGAAAGTGATATATGCAGAATGGATTCGAAGGGGACGAGAGTGGAGGAAAGGGGATCAAAATGAAAAAAACTCTTAAAATAAGCTAGGCTTGAGGTGATGAACGCTTAGACTAGAATGGGAAGTGTAGAAATGGAAGGAAAGGGATAGCAAAAGAGACAAGGAGAACTGATGCCTGATTGTTTTGGCAAGTGAAGGAGAGGAAGAAGTCCAAGCCGACTCCAAGACTCTGATCCTGGGGACACAGAGGAATAATAACACCACTTACAGTAATAAGAAAATCAGAAGTAAGATCCAATATAGGAAGAAAGAGAAGTAATTTATTCCACCCTAACAACTACTAGACTGAGACCTAGCAGTCCCATGTTACAGTGCTTCATCCATCACTAACTTGGCATTACCCAGAACAGATAATTTCACTTCTATGAGATCAGAGCTAGGGACTCAAGTTTGAGAGCCAACAGCAACAGTCATAGCTGAAGCCATGGATGTGGGTGAGATCACCAGTAGAGAGAGCAAAGTGAGAGAACAAGAAGATTAAGGATTGATTCTTGGGTAATACTTAAAGGTCAGAAGTGGGAGGAGCCAGAGCCCTGGAAGGAATCAGAAGAGATAAGAGAATCAGGAAAGTTGAGTATTACAGAGAACAGAGTTTCCAGAAGAAGACGGTGGTCAATAATATCAAATTATGTAAAGAGTTCATGAAAATGAAGGCTGAGAAAACACCACACTTGTCAACTCCTCAGCATGTCTCTGATTTGGGGAGGAATGGTACCCTTTTATTATATATAATAAGAAAATTATTGCCGTTTTCTTATAATTTTAACTTTTTTAATGGTAGAAGAGAGGGGAAGAGGGGAAGTTTCTAAAATGTGTTCTTGATATAAGAGTGGTGGTCAAGGTTAGCTCTGATATCCTTTTTCTTTATCAGTTTCTCTCTCAAACACAGGGACTATCCCATAGCCATTTAAATATTTGACTAGTTCCATCAGGTACTTTCCTTATTCTCCTTCCTGCTCCTAACTTGACATTTCCGGATGCCAACATGCCTCATTAGCTCATCACCCCAAAGGAATCACTGACATTTTCTTAGCATGAAACCTCCTGGGTTCAAGTACAGTCAATACTCATCTCTCCATATGAGCGGTGGCAGGGAAGGATGAGACAAAATAATAATTAAGAATAATAAAAATAAACAATAATAATAAGTTGTGTTTAGACAGGGCTTTAAGGTATATAAAGCTCTTTACATACATTATCTATCATTAAGAAACTATTGCTTGGTCCAAGAGATTAGTATACTTCACCCACCCCATCTCGCAGGGGCCTTTCTTCCCTGGACTCATGCATGTGTTCCAAATTGAGCAAGCCCAACCTCTGATGAAAAAAGTTAGGTTCACTTTTCTCACCCTCTTTCCCTTGCTCTGCCCCCTACCCTAGTAGCTGAAGGAAAAAATATTACTTAAGGCTTAGGTTTGTGCTTATATCTAGAAGGTAGATTCCAAAACTTTCTCAATTCATGGAGTTCACAGTTTCTTGGTAATTTTTTCACAGCACCCCTAGGCCAAAAGAAATATCTAACAGTTCCAGTCATTAAGTACTTATATCCAAACAACTTAATAAGTATGTCCTAACAACTTGGTAACCTCTTTGAAAAAATAATATATATAAATTGAAAGGAAAGACTTTTTTTTTTAATTCTTAACCACCATCACTAATGGTATGTGTGCACCTATTGGATACTGCACAACTTCTCAAATCTTGGAATCAGAATGGATACCTTCATTTCCTATTTCATTTCCTATTTCATTTCCTATTTCACCTTGATTTTCACACAGTAATTGCTTTTATCACAATAAAGAATACCACCAAAAATCTGGTTTCACAAAGATAAGATGTTGTAAAAAAGAAAATTCAAGAAGTTACTGGTATGGATGAAAATGCAAAGAAATAAAAACACATCTCAAATGTTCAAGAACGTCATCAAAAGGAATATAGTTCAACGTCGAAAATGTAAAGCTGTGAACAATCTCAATCAAGTATTTCTCAACAGATGCTGAGTACATCAGGTACCTTGGGCATCTGACGAAGTATCACTTGAAAACTTAAAATATCTCCCAGCAACCCTGAGAGTTCACAGACCCTGGACACTGTGGCACATAATTTGGGAAGGTGAATCTGGAGTATATGACGATAATGGTGATGGTGATGATAATAATAGTTGGTTGGTTGGTTGTCCATTCTCAACACAAACTATAATGACATTACTTTGTTGTAGTTGAGGTACAGAGTATCCAGCTCTAACTGATCAGACCAATATGAGCTAGGAATGTGATACCACAAACTGGGCACAAATAGTCTGTATGAACATTTGGAGGGAACCTGTCTTAAATTTGTGCATCTCACACTTCTTTTGGGCTGTATAATAATAGTAACAATTATTATTATGGTAGCTAGTATTTATATTATGCCTTAAAGTTTGAAAAGCACTTTATTAATGGTTTTTCATTTTAGTCTCACAATTCTTGTAGGTAAGTTTATTATTCCTATTTTATAGATGAGGAAACTGAAGCAGAAGGAGGTTAAATAATTTGCCAAGATTCATATAGCTAGTAAGTCAAAATTTGAACTCAGATCTTCCTGACTCCAGGCAAAAAAATCTATCCATTGTGCCATTTTGGTGTTGAAAAGTGAGGAGGAAGGAAAAGTACTCAATGTATAATATGAATCAGGTACAGGACAAAGATTTATTTTATACACTCTAACACTTAACACAAAACATTTACAGATGTGCATTGACAGAAAGACTTAAGTAAAATAGGTAGTCAGCAATACCTATTTGTTGTTCAGTCATTTCAGTCATGTCTGACTCGTCATGACCCCATTTGGGGTTTTCTTGGCGAAGATATTGGAGTGGTTTACCATTTCCTTCTCTAGCTCATTTTACAAAAGAGGAGCTGAGGCAAAACAGGGCTAAGTGACTAAGTATCTGAGTTCAGATTTGAACTCATGAAGATGAGTTTTCCTAACTCCAGACCTGGCAGTCTATGCACTATGCCATCTAGGTGTCCAGTTCAGTGGCACTAACAGCTATTCTACTCACTATAAAAATGACACTGTATATCATTTAAACACGAAACAGTTTGTAAAGTGTTGATCAGGCATTTTACACCTCACCACAGCTCAACAGTGTCCCCTGGCAGGCCAAGTAAGGCCTTGGGGCCATCCTCTCATCATCCATCATATTCTCTAAGAGTTCTAGAGTATTTGCTGGAGACACCACCTCATGTCATCAGTCAGCTGTCCCTGGTCAACCTGGCACAGTAGTTAACCCAGAGCAAGTGCTTAATAAAAGTTGATTAAATAAAACTGGTACTTTGAGAATGTGACTTAAGCCAAATTGTGAAACATTAATGTTCAGTAAAGCATAGTGTCTATTTTTTGTTTCTGGCATAATTTAGGCATAATATAATTTTTTTTAAAAAAAAGATAATCTCATTGGTATTTCATTTGAAGCACCACTGGTCTTCCTAGAATTCTTAGGAAGATTTTTTTGGCAGTAGTAGCTGAGAAGAGGAACAGGTCCAGAGAGTTCTTCACACACACTTTCACTTACCCAACGATACACAAGTAAGTCACAGCATCTTATGTCCTAGAAATCATGCAATCCAATCTTCTGTCTAATGCATGAATTTTCTCCGAGATATCTATGACAAGGGTATACCTCCCATGATGCAAAGTAGAGTATTTCACTTTTGCAGAGCTCTACCTTTTAGGAATTCCTACATGGGAAAGAAAGAAAGAAAGAAAGAAAGAAAGAAAGAAAGAAAGAAAGAAAGAAAGAAAGAAAGAAAGAAAGAAAGAAAGAAAGAAAGAAAGAAAGAAAGAAAGAAAGAAAGAGGAAGGAAGGAAGGAAGGAAGGAAGGAAGGAAGGAAGGAAGGAAGGAAGGAAGGAAGGAAGGAAGAGAGGGAGGGAGGGAGGGAGGAAGGGAGGGAGGAAGGAAGGAAGGGAGGAAGGAAGGAAGGAAGGGAGGAAGGGAGGGAGGGAGGAAGGAAGGAAAGGAGGAAGGAAGGAAGGGAGGAAGGAAGGAAGGGAGGAAGGGAGGGAGGGAGGAAGGAAGGAAAGGAGGAAGGAAGGAAGGAAGGAAGGAAGGAAGGAAGGAAGGAAGGAAGGAAGGAAGGAAGGAAGGAAGGAAGGAAGGAAGGAAAGAAGGAAGGAAGGAAGGAAGGAAAGAAGGAAGGAAGGAAGGAAGGAAGGAAGGAAGGAAGGAAGGAAGGGAGGAAGGAAAAAAGAAAGAAACAAGAAACAAAGAGAAACAAATAAATAAACAGAGACCTGACTTTGCCATTCCCATTACAGGTATTTCTTTCCTTATTTTGGAAAGATTCACATCCCAGAGGTTGGAGGAACTGGAGAGGGGAGAGATGGGGGGGGGGGGTGGAGAGTGCAAGAACTATAATTATAGTCCCTTAAACTTACAGTGTCTTGGATCTCCAGGACCCAAACATGGTCCAGGTATGATCTAGTTCTAGGCTATCACTATCCTGCTAATACCTGGTTTCTTACTCCAACAGCTAATACTTCCTTCACATCTCCCTTTTTGTCACATTCTCCTGAAACAAGGCAAACTTTTGAGATTTATTTATAACAGAAAAAAATGAATTCAGAAGTAGTAATAACAACTCACAAAGCTATAAGATTTTAATGTTTACAAAGTTTTCATGTGGACAACAGCCCTGCAGGGTGAAAAAATAGGCACATTGTTGTCCTCACTTTATACATTATAAAATTGAAGACCAGAGAATTGGAGTGGCTTCCAATGATTTGCAAAAGTATAGGTAATCAGAAACACAAAAATAATTTCGCTTAGAATAAATTCAGGGGGAGGGGGTAGGTAAGGACATTTAAGATTGCTAAATCCCATTAGCTAGCTATGTGTCCCCATACCAGGTGAACTCCCACACAGCACAACAGTTAGGAGGTGCTACTGACATGACCTTTTTTGCTTATAACTTCCCTCTAAACTCCTGTCTACTTTCCAGTAGACCCCTTCCTTCTATTCACAGTTGGTCATGCTAAGCTTGTATCCTTTTAATTTTATCACATTGTCTAAGTTTTACAGATGCCATTCCAAAGAACCTTCCTATTTTCTACTCACAGGATCATAGAATTTGAAGCTGATGAAGACCTGGGAGATCAATTATTCTAAACCTCTCCTTTTACAGAGGAGGAAAATGAGGTAGGCAGAGATAAGGTGATTTACCAGGGGTCACATAGATAATAAATATCTAAATCTGAATTTGAATTCAGGTCATCCTGACTGTAGGCCAGTCCTCTAGCCACTGCACTACCTAGCTGCCTCTGGGAGTAGGCACAAGAAGGCAAGGTGATCAGTAAAAAAAATTTTTTTAAGTTTTATGAGTTTTTATGAGTTTTAAAGCTTTACCACTGAGTTTTGAAGGCAAGTAAAGATTCTAAGAGTAGACAAATTTATGCGTTCTGGCCACTTGAAGCCCATTGAGTGCAAAGGGAAACACAGATTGGATCATTGAGGCAAGAGTGTGTGAAAAGTATTAGACTGCAAGACAGAAGGCCTCCTAGGGTGTAGTCTTGGTTTTCTTTATTAACTAATTGTTTGGTTTGGACTCCTCTCTGGATCTCTTTTCCCTATTTGCAAAATGAAAGGATTGTGCTAAATGGTTGTTGCTTCCAGCTCTGACATTTCATGAGTCTCCATTTCTATCCCTTCAGTAGATCCAGGCCTGTAGAAGTAGGTCCAAGGAATATCAAGGTAGAGGACAAAGAAGGAGTGGCATAAATAGTAGGGTTGGGTTGAAGACAACAGAGAGTGAAGAGGAATTTAAAAGGCTGAAGGTGGGAGGAAGGTAAAAGAAGATGGATGGGAAAGGGTAGCTGGGCAGCATATTTCATCTACAATCATATGCTGTCTATTTTTTTTTCTAATACCCTAGTCAACCTTACCTCACCATTCTCTCCCAAACTGAATCATAGCTTCCTCATGCCCATCCTGGTAGAATGCTTTCATATTGCTCCCTCCCTCTGGAGTCATAACAATAGCTCACATTCCTATAGCACTTCAAGGTTTGCAAAGGGCTTTCCCAGAAACAATCCAGTGAGAAAGGTATTGTAAATGTCATTATCCCTTCTCTAGCTCTGACAATGAAGCCCCCCGTCTCTCCTCCCCTCAGTATGCCAGAATCCCTGGCTTCCTTCAAGGTTCCCCTTAAGGGTCACCTGTTAGCCATCCTGCACCTGCTAGTACCCCTCCAAAATCTCTTTGTACATGTTTTGTAATTTCTTATCTGTGTCCACGATGTAATTAATTGAGCATAAGTTCCTTGAGGGCAGGGATTGTTCAGTTTCTGTCTTTGTGTTCCCAATACTCATTAGAGTGATTGAGCCAAACAACAAGCGTGGGTGGGACAAGAGACAATAAATGCTTGTTGAATGAATGAATCAAATATTGAAACCAAGATTCTGGACTGAGGTCTCCTGACTCTGAGTCCAACAAGCTTTCTACTGTGCTAACCTACCTGTACTTTTCTTAATGAGCATTCTCTCCTCTTCTTTACCCATTTTAATAGTAGCTAAAAGCTAAGTGGCACAGTGGATAGAGTGTCTGGCCTGGAGTCAGGAAGACTCACTTTCCTGAATTCAAAGGTAGATACTTCCTAGCTGTGTGACTCTGGGCAAGTCACTTACCCCTGTTTGCCTCAGTTTCCTCATCTGTAAAATGAGTTGAAGAAGGAAATGGCAAACCATTCCAGTATCTTTGCCAAGAAAACGTCAAATGGGAGTCAGACACAATAAGAGTCAGACACAATTGAAAAAATGATTCAACAACAACAAAAAGTCACAATCTAGATGTGGGAAACATTCCCAATAAGAAAAGCAAGAAATATTCAAAGGACAAATGTCTATAGATGTCTACACTCCTGGAAATCAGGTAGTCACTAGATTACAAGGCTTTAGTTTAGTCTATAAATTTCCTGGATAATCTGTTTCAGCTAAAAGAAAACAGCATGGTGTGGGTAGAAAGAGCAGTAGATCTGAGAATCAAAAGATATAGAGTCATATCCCTGCTCGGTCATTTGCTAGCAATGCCACCTTGGAAAAGTTTCCTGTTTCTGAGCATTAGTTCCTTCATCTCTAAAATGTGTATATGGTAATAATTGCAAAACCAACTTCACAAAACAAGTTAGGAAGATCAAATAAGTGAATACAAGGTAAATACAACAACATGAGTCACAAATGGTGTTTTCTTGTCAGCACTTAATAGAGATCCTGGACTGCTCTCAGACTGCAGATGAAAGTCTTTTCTGTAAAAAAGTCCCACTTTTTTTTTTTTTAAGCAGTGAAGTGTTTTTTTTTGTTTTATTTTGTTTTTGTTTCTTTTAGCCTGACAGTTCCTAACTCCTTCTGCAGATTTATTTGGGCAACAAGCTATACTTCAAGATCCCATTGTTGAATTTCAGCTTGGCTTCCTTCCAGACCCCTTGAACTAGAGCTAGGACAGGGTGAGCAAGGCTTTAACCCGGGAAGTCTCATGCTGAGGGGTGCCACTTCCTCCCTGAGCTGATACCCAAAGATTCTTCAGCAACTGTCATCAGATAAGAGAGGTAGTGTGGTATAGGTAGTGAAGAGCTGGCCTGAAAGTCAGCAAGAGCATGACATATACTGGGTGACTAAGTGTGACCTTGGCTAAGTCATTTCACTTCTCAGTGGCCACGGCTACTCTTTTAAGATGAAAAGTTCTAGAATCATGACTGGTCTCTAGAGATAGAAGGGGTTTTGTATACCAGTGAACTGATAGGTCTGGGGGGGAAAAGCAATTATAAAAAGCAGAAGCATAGTATTATCAGTGATTCGCCAGCTAGGCAGCACAGTAAAGACAGTGTTGGGTCTGGAATCAGGAAGTCCTATTTTCCTAAGTTTAAATCCTGCCACAGACACTTACTGTGTGATCCTGGGCAAGTCATATCACCCTGTTTCCCTCAGTTTTCTCATATGTAAAATGATCTGGAGAAGAAACTGGCAAACCCAGTATCTTTGCTGAGAAAACCCCAAATAAATTCACAAAGAGTCAGACACAACTGAAAAATGACTCAACAGCTACATGATATAATGAATAGAGCCATCTTCAGATTCAGGAAGACCTCGGTTGGGGGCCCACCTCTAGCATAGGCTGACTGTATGGCCCCGACAAAGCACCGAAATCAGGCAATTCCACAAGACTGTAAGTTACAGTGTGAGGGAGTTTCCTCAACAGGCATCCCTGGTCTAGACGAAATATCAGATATTAAAAGCATCCAAACCACAAAGGATGTTGTCCTTCTGTTTTTTAAACCGCTTGTCTAATGTAGGCTGGGCTTCATTTGCTTTGCACTGGCTTCTTTTGCTCTGAAAAAGAAACCCCCTTTGTCTAGTGGAAAGTATACTACTGTAAGGCCTGCAGTGAGAGGATCAGGGTTCATACCTCATCTTGGATGCTTGCTAATTGGAAGACCTTGAGTAATTCACTTAACCTCTGATTTCCTCACCTGTAAAATGAAGGAGTTGGACTGAATGGTCTCTTTCTAGCTTTTATCTATGATCCAATCATCCTTTACAGTAGAACGCTCAAAAAAGAAAAAAGATAGAAAATTCCTGTTTGCACATAGATGTCACCACAGCAAAAGTTTTGGAGGCAACCCCCAATCAGCAAGCAACAATAACCATTAATATCTGGACTGAAGGCTGACCCCCCTCCTAAATTTACAGTCTCTTCTGCCTTACCAGCTAGGCAAGTGAACTGCAGGGGAGCCATCTAAATGAGAAAGTCATTATCAGCATAAAGCCCTCTGCCTCAGATCTGAGCAAACCCTAGGCAAGGACCTTAAAAAAAAATCTGCTGGGGGCGGGGGGTGGAGCAGAGCAGGGTGAGACTATTACAAGTCCTACTGTCCAAAGGAAGTGTGGTATATTGAGGAAAATATTTAATTTGGTGTCACAGGACCTAAATTCCAGTCCCAGAAATGTCCCTTAATAGCTATGTGACCTTTAAGAAGACACTTTCTCGTCTCTTGGACTCAGTTTCTTCCTCTGTAAGATAACATCTGAAAGGGACCAGATGACCTCTATAGCCTCTTCCAGCTCTAAATGTAGAACACTATGAGAAATTTCAAGATATTTCAAAAGCCCTAGTAATATTATTCTACCTCCAGAATATCCTGCCTCAGCAAGGAGGTTACCATAGCAACAGGGAAAGATGTCAAAGGAATATGGAGAGGAAGGGGAGGTCTGGATGCACAAACTGACGGATGCATCTTCCCAGCAAAATCTGGCCCTATACCTAACTAGGTACCAGGATACACCCCACGCCACCTCCATCTGCAACAACTGCCACTATTCCCTAGTCCAGGCCAAGCCACTACTGCCTAAGTACCATTGCCTTGCCTGCTGCAATTTATTGCTGCTTTGCAAGATCAAGGGAAACACCTTCCGTGAAAGAAAGGGGGAATGGGGTTGAGGGCATTTGGCTGTATTTCAAAAGGTACTGGTAAGGGGACAAGTCAGCCTTCCTCCAGCACCACTACCTTGAATGGCTCCTCAGAAAGCAAAACACAGCATAATGGAGGTGAAGGCTGGCTTACTTTGAAGGTAGGGTCCCCAGGTCTTCTCACACTTCCAAGTAATTTCCTATGCTGCTCTATTTTTCCAAATGCCCATGACTTGCCACAGTTTTGCATACAGAAAGACTTTTTTGTTTTTGTTTAGTCATCTGACTTTTTGTGACTCTATCTGGGGTTTTCTTGGCAAAAATACTGGAGTGGTTTGACATTTCCTTCTCCAGATCATTTGACAGATGAGGAAACTGAGGCAAACAAGGTCAAGTGACTTGCCCAGCATCACATAGCTAGTAAGTGTCTGAGGCTAAAAAACAAAAAAAAGGACTCTTCCTGACTTCAGACCCAGCACTCTATCCACTGTGCCACTAGCTGCCCCTAGAATTAAAATATTTATTGTATTTGTATAATATATTTATATATCATGTTTATTCTTATTAATTATATTACTTTATTATCATGAATTCTATTGTTTTTATTATTCAGTATTTAATAAACATTTTAATTTTTATTTTATTCATAGTTTTTACTCATTTATTCACTCATTCCCCCTGGCCTAACCATACCCTAAGCCCTTCCTACTCCTAACTTCAGATTGTCTTCATGATCTTTTCCCTCCTCCTCACCCCCCACTTTCCTCAGGCATCAGAATTCCCACTTGTGGCTCTGTGTCCCACGGGATCTTAACCTTTATAATGTTTTCTAAGAATCCCCCTCCAAAAAAACCTGTCCTCTAAAGAGCCATGAGACCAATTCAGTGCAATCCAATAAGCATTAATTAACTGCCTACTAGATGGACACTGGGGATACAAAGACAAAACACACAATTCCTACATCAAGAAGCTTGCATTTTGTGGAAGTGATATAGCATGTCTTAAATTTGTCCTGCATTTTCCCCATCAGTCTTCCCATTTGCCAGTGGCTCCCTAGTGCTAGCCAAGGTCCCATTTTCTTTTCTCTGCTCCTCATCTCATCAGATTAAAGAGGCAAAAATGTCAGCCTCAAATCCATGGCAGAATTGAGCCTGATGCTCTTCCCCAAACTATGACTACTGTTATCTATCCCTAGCCCAAGGTTCATAATCTCACTCCCTGTCTAAGGGGAAAACACAAAGATGAGAGAAGTAGCTTTCTCCCAGCAGGGCAAGTGGTTTCAAAAATACAAGGACTTTCTGGCTTCATAGACCCTGAGCAAGGCCAGTCACATGTTCCTCTCAGGGTCATAAGGGTACCACCTTAATGACTTCTCTAGTTTTCAATAGACCCTGGATTCAAAATCTAATAAATGATATGGTCATACCTTTTGTATGTATGTATGTGCATGTGTATGTGTATGTATGTGTATGTGTGTATATACACATATATATTTAAAACCATAACAAATATCTTTGTGAATGAATACAACATGTGCATGAAACAATTTACTTCAGAAATACATATAAAGAATAGACACAGTCCTCATACAAATATACTTCTGAAATGAATCTACCAAAAGGCCTATGAAACAAAAGTGCTTGGGGCCTTTGTGATGGATGTAAGGAGTCTACAGCAGATTGCCAACTATGACTTGTTTAAAGGAATTTATATAATACCATAAGAAATGATGAATATAAGGAATTCAGAGAAACATGGAAAGACATAATGCAGATAGACACATATATTCATAGGTATGTATAGTGAATACAACACTGTAAAGTGAAAACCACCATAACAACAAAAAAAGAACCTGAATGCAATACAAGTCTAATGACCAGTCTTGGCCCTAGAGAAGAATTGAAAAAATGTTCCTCCTTCCTTTCTTTGCAGACAGGGACCTAGAGGTCTGGAATATTGCATGTTATAAAGCATGGTCGATGTATTGGCCAATATTACTAACTGCTTTTTTTTTTTCTCTTTTCTTTTTTAATCTTTTTAAAAAATGGGATGGTTCACTGGAAAGGGGAGTTTTAAGGGATATATTGGGAAATTAAAGTAATATAAGCACAAAACGTTTTTTAAATGTTTAAACAATCAAAACAGAATTTACATGAAAGTCATCATTGACACATATAATTAGGGGAGAAGTATCAGAAGTGAAAAATAGGAAGACAGCTCAGATGTTACACTGATATTTCTGAAATATTAAAAGAAATAGAGAATGACTTCCAGTTGTCTGAATGAGTCCTTTGTGGAGGTCTTATGCAAGGACACAGATAATAATTGCACTAGATGAGAAGGTGTGGATAGATGGAATACATATAATATGCATTCACAGACACAGTAGTCATAGGAAAGAGACTATCGGTTCATCAAAGTATCTAAGTACCCATTTCTCCAGCTTTACTCATTCACTACTATTTAGGGAGTGATAGATTAGTGAAAAGAGCATTAAATTATGAGTCAGGAGATCTGGATCCATGTACAGGCTGCGTGACTCCAATTGTCTCTGTGACATGAGGAAAGCATATTCAACTATCTGACTTCTCATCTCTAAAATGAAGAAATAGTCATTGCTAAAGTCACTCTAACTCCTGTGTGGTTATGTGGGCAGAGGTGGGGGTGAGGAGGAAAAGTAGAGGAGAAGATACAGAGAAAGAGACAGAGATAGAGATAGTCTCAGAGACAGATACTAAGTATTTACTATGTGCCAGGCACTGATGTAAATGTCAGGAGAGAATAAGATACAGAGAGAGAGACAGAGACAGACATGAAGACACAGAGACAGAGATATTCTCAGACAGATACAGAGCTCTTACTAAGTATTTACTATGTGCCAGGTACTGAGCTAAATGTCAGGAATACTTAAAAAAAAAAAAAAAACCAAGCGAAACAATCCCTGCCATCAAGGACCTTACAACGTAATAGAAAAAGAATCAAAAAGGGGGTACCAGAAAAGAAAGGGTACTGACCTGAACAAGGGAGTGGCAGGGAGACTGGAGGATCTGTGGCCTCCCTAGTTTTCATTATTTCATGGGGTGTTGTTGAGTTTTTTTATTTTGGTTATTTTTTCAGTGTTTTCTTCAGCATCCCTAACAATAAACCAAGGATTCAGAAAGGCAGGAGGAGAGAAAAGGAAAATGTTACTGGCTAGATATATTAAAAACATAATAAAAAGCTCCCAGAGTCACATCCATATACGTTATAGACTTATCTGGCTATTACCAAAGCAAAGGAACATAACTGTTCTCCCTTCCTACTTCCAAAGACATTTCAGCAAATTCTATCGTGTGTTATGGTTACCCTTAAGAAGGCCCTTGATGGTGGGGAGGGAGTATATTGATGGTGGTCATGGCGCTAGTGGTGGTAGTAGTAGGGGTTTGCAGGAGGGAAGGGGGAATGGAGGGACAGAAGACCAAAGCTCCTTGTGAAGCTTTCATGAAAATGCTCTCCAAAACGCAGAAAAAGTCCTGAGTGAACCTGCAAATATTTGGATGATACAGTAACTATTTTTGGAAAGAATATCTTTGAATATTGCCCTAGAATTAATAGAATGGTTTAAATGTTTTTGAGAAAGGAAAAGGAAGGCCTTCATTCAGATATCTCTAGACAGATTTATTTTTTTAAGAGTGCAGCAGGTTACAGTAATAACAATTGACAATTGCCAAACGTGTGAAGCAGGTAGGGCAAGTGTTATTATTTCAGCTACCAAGGACACTCCAGGCGCAGTGTTATGAGCTGAGATACAGTCAAACACAAAACAATGATATCAGAGCTTGTTTTCTCAGGGGAAATAACATATATACATACAACAAGCAAAATTGTTGATTAAATATATGATTAATTTTTTATAGATGCACATTATTTTTTATAAGCCAAATTTAGAATACAGTAAAGTTGTATGTGACCTTTATATGGCATGGGTGCTTCTAGGATAATTTGCATGGACAGTTCCATTGTACAGATTGAGAAGGACCTGGAGCATAACATCATTTGGGGTGGTAACACTTGAGTTCCAAGAGAAAAAGGAATTCTAAGAGGTAGAAGTGAGGAGCCACTGGAGTCTAGGTGTAGACAACAGTGTGTACGATGGCATGGAGAGAAGAGATGGAGAACTGGATGTGAGAAATCGCAAGGAGGACACTGTGGCTGAACTGAAGAGTATATAAAGGACAATAACAGATAGTAAGTCAGCAAATTTAGGCTAGAACTAGACTGTGATGCAGAAAATGAAGTTCAGAGATGTGAAGCCATTTGACCATGGACCCATGGGAAGAGTCAAAACCGTAATAATGCAAATCCTGGTTTCCTGACCACATCTGATGCGCTTTCTATCATGTCACTTCTCATTGTGGCACAGTTATGAAAACCTTCTTTTTCTTGCCCCAGTTCTGTAATACTTAGGCATTCCACCTATCCACCCACCACCACCAAAACATTCAGCAGAGCAGCCCCTGATTTGTTTATGAGTGACTCAAGTACTTTGATGGTTTCCTGGTTCCATGATCTCATGAGTACATGAGTACTTCCTCCAAGAGTGTAGATGACAACCTGCACAAGTCTGCTCATCCTGTATAGTTTTTTCTTCTATAGAGAATTGTACACAAACCCATCAACCTTCCTCTAAGTCAGGAGTTCTTAACCTAGGTTCCATGAACTTGTGTGTGTGTGTGGTGTGTGTGTGTATTGTATACAACTCTATGTGAGTCCACAAACTTTGTCAGTAGGGTTTTCTTGGAAAAGATACAAAAGTACTTTGCCATTTCCTTCTTCAGTGTATCCCCATTTTACAGATGAGGTACTGAAGCAAATAGGGTTTAAGTGACTTGCCTAGGATCACATAGCTAGTAAGTGTCTGAGGCTCTCATTTAATTCAATTCCTCTTGATTCCAGGCCTGGTACTGTTATCTACTACACTGCCTAGCTAGTTAGTAGATATTTTTAAAAATGCTTGTCAATAAATTAATTGGTTGATGTGCCAATTACGTTTTTTTCTAAATTAGAAAAAGGCAAGCAAAATTGTTGATTAAATATATAATTAATTTTTATAGATGCATATTATTTTTTATAAGCCAAATTTAGAATATAGTAAAGTTGCATTTGAACTTTATATGGCATTGGTGCTTCTAGGATAATTTGCATGGACAGTTCCATTGTACAGATTGAGAAGGAACTGGAGCATAACATCATTATTATAGATGTCATGTTCTTGATGAAAAAAAAAAGGTAGCCTCCAATTATAATGCTCTTCCTATGGGGACAATAGGCATTGCTTTCTGGGGAAAAGTAATCTATGATTTTTGGAAAAACAATGTCATGAAAAATCAAGAACTACATTATACACAAATACGATTTGGCTTCTGAATTTGCATAACCTTTGCAAAATGTAATGTGGTCCATACTAACAATGAGACTTTTGGATAACACCCATAAATTATTAAGCAACATCTTCAGAAATCTTAGGGATGAAAAGAGTTTTATTTGGACCTTCCCACATGTGTATTGGCCCCACCTGTATTTCCCATTTTCCTTTCATTGTCCTGCTTCCCCCAAACAGGTGAGGAGAATAAATGGGATGCAACCAGATATGTGTCTCCATCCCTTAACCTAGACTTCCAAAAAGACAAAATAGAAAGGGTCTGCAAAAGTAATCTTTTATGTTTATTGTTTAGCACAAGAGAACTTTTACTGACTCCCTACTGGGATGCACCATTGTGGAGTAGAGGTGATCCTGGGTTTTTGAAGCTCAAATCTAGAAGAGCATAAGCTTTTTCAGATCCTGAAAAACTAAAAAAGTTTTGGATTTGGGCCCAGTGAGGGATCATACCTAGGACCAGCCTAGATAAATCTGGCAAAGTTCTTCACCAGGTTGGCTACAGGGTGATAAATTTTTTCAACCCAAGAAACTTCTGAATTAAATGTTTGTAGTTGTAGACAGGTTGTAATTTGCACTAGTAAAGGGAGTACCCAAATTTTCAAAAGCAGGATCCTTGAAGTAGTTGTACAAAGGAAAGGGGACTGGATTGGAAGTCAGAGGACCTGAATTTGAACTCTGACCTGCCACTTACCATGTATAAAACCTTGGGCAAGTCCGTTTTCTTGTCTGGGCTTCATTTTCTTCATCTCTAAAATGAGGGAGTTGGACTCACGGTCTTTTAGGTCCCATCTAGGTCTAATTCTGTAAGCCTATCATCTTAGATAGTCTATGGAATGGAAAGACATAGGGAATGCGGGTAAGATGCAGCCTATTACCAATGCTGACTTGTATATAAGCAGTAATATGTGTGTGTGTGTGTGTGTGTGTGTGTGTTCATCCTTCATTGCTGAAGAAGACTATGCTACCAG
The DNA here is from genome assembly GCF_028372415.1 of Notamacropus eugenii. Lineage (NCBI taxonomy): Eukaryota > Metazoa > Chordata > Mammalia > Diprotodontia > Macropodidae > Notamacropus > Notamacropus eugenii. Next base: position 434,123,686 of record NC_092872.1, on the reverse strand, counting down.
AGAAATAATGACATGACTTGCACTTGACTTTGTTTTGAGTGAGGGAGGGCTGTGCAAGGTCACCAGCCTCACTTCTCCTCCAGAGCCATCTGAATCCAGTGACCTGATATTCATCAGGATGACTGGAGACGACCCAGGATGAGGCAATTGGGGTTAAGTGACTTGTTCAAGGTCAAAAGACATCATTAAGGACCAGGAAAGTATATGGACAGGACATGCAGTGACAGAAAGCACAACTCATCCCCTCTCTCCTTCTCCATTTTGGGAAACCACAAGATTGCTTTCAAACTATTTGGTGGGTCTACTTTGGCAAACCTACAGAAGGCATGAGTAAGAGACTCAAAAGAGAAGAAGTCAGGGATGAGTTGTGATCTGAATTGGTAGTAGGAGTGCCCACATCTGTGAGATTAGGTATCTAAGTATTTCTGACACTCAGTATTTTAAAAATAACAACTTTTCAAAGCGGTTTCATATATTTTTTCAGATTGTATTATATCTACTAAACCAATTTAAGCCAAAGATCATATCTTATGTGAACTTTGGATCTCCCCAGTGCCCTATATATGACTCTTTACATGGAACAGGTGCTTAATCAATATTGTTGCACTTCTAGATCCTTTTATTTGCCTTATCTTAAACAGTTTTTATTTAGATAATGTACATAAAATGCTTTGCAAACCTTAAAGTGCAATATAAATTTGACCTACAAATAAATGATAACTCAAGGGTGAGCTATTATTATTATTAGCTTCATTTTATCAAGGAGAAAAGTCGGATCCAGAAAGGTTAAATGCCTTGCTTGGGCCTTTATACTGACTGAGTTTCCCATTTCTCAGGGTTGTTCTATAGGAAGCAGAGTGGGTTAAGTATCTTATGAACTTGTAAGTCTGATTTTTAGACCTTGGAAATGGTCATTTTCATGATAACCATAAAAAAATGAAACAAAATAAAATAAATTTAAAGAAATAAAACTGAAATGAAAGTTGGCTGCAACTATTGATTTAGCCACCAAATGATGTTTTATGGAGCAGTATTTGAATTTCTGGGTAGAAAATCTCTGAGACAGGAAACTTACCACTTTATCATGTCTGAAGGGTCAGACAGCAGCCTTTTAAATCTGATTCACAAGGACATTATTTATAAGGAAACACATAGTCAATCTAAAAATTAATACAATTCTTTTATAAGCCACATAGTGTAATACTGACTGATAACCATGCCTTGATTTACACCTGCTTTCTGAACACCAGTGCTGGGGTGAGTTGATCATTTAATAAACAAACAACCAAAGAATTACTGATTTGTAGTAATAAATCAGCTGTTATAGTAAGAAGAAGCAAAGGGACATCAAACTTAAAGCTTGCCTTCCTCTCCCAACCTGCTCCAACTCACAGTTTTCCCAGCATTCTCTCCTTCCCTCAATTTTAATGATCCATTCATCCAAAAGTTAAAGAATATTGAGTTAGAGGAGATATTTTTATTATCTATTGTCATTTAATAATAATTGACTTTACGTAGCACTTTACATAGGGTCATAATTATAAATTACCTTTTAGACATCATTTCAGTTGATTGAATACTGTCATCTCACAATTAGGAAACCAAGGTTTCAAATAGAGGAGTGACTTGACAAGGTCATACAGTGCATTAGTGTCCCAGGAAAAGTGAAACATCATGTCTCCTGCTTCTGAGTTCCCTACATCATCATGATGTCTTCCAGATCTAGAGTGGCTTAGAAGGATCCAGAGTCAGGTACATTTTGTCATCTGTCAATAAATTATCTCTTGAAGATATATGAAATAAAGACAGGTACAAACCTGAGCACTCCCAAATTGCCTTCCAAACAACTTCAAAATAATGCATCAAAAGAAATTCTAGGGCAGAAAAATTAATAAAATGATGAAGTGAAAACAATTTTACAGAAGAAAAATCTGTCCCACAAAGATATGAGTGGAATGCAGTCCAGTATAAGCCATGATCTGCAATCCAGAAGGAGGTCTTGGGGGGTGACTGAATTAGCAGCAGTGACTTTTGGAGGGCTCAGCCCACAGATGGTAAAAGGGTCAGACAACTGGTCAGAAGGAGATTATTCAGTGCCTTTCTTGGAAATGGGTACAGGACTTTGTTGCCTTACGCATACAGAATTCCAGGTCACAGTCCCAGGGTGAGGAGCACTAACAAAAATAGGGACACTGATCATGATTCCAATGAAGAGAAGAGTTCTTGTGGTCACTCGCAGACCAGAGTACAGGCCAGGAGAGCAGTGAGCACACTTCTCCTTAGATCATACTACACTGGAAAAACTGGAAACTTACAAGCCCCATAAACTAGCTCTGAAAATAGCCATACAAAAAACCAGAAGCAGAACCCAACTTTAATATAAAGTTAAAAGTCAAGAAACAGGCTGGAAAAATAATCAAACAACAATAACAACAAAAAGAATTTTACCATAGAAAGCTAATATTGTGACAGAGAAGGTCAAAGCACAAACCCAGAAGACAATGAAGTTAAAATAGCTATGTGCAAAACCTCAAAGAAAACCATGAATTGGTCTTAGGCTCAAAAAAAGAATTCCTAGAAGAGCTCAAAAAAAAAGATTTTAAAAGTTAAATAACAGAGGGAAAGGGAAAATTAAGAAAAGAAAATAGAATGATGCAAAAACATCATGAAAAATTAGTCAATAACTTGGTAAAGGAGGCATAAAAGAAATACTGAATAAAATAGTAATTTAAAAAACAGAATAGGCCAAATGGTAAATGAGGCACAAAAATCCACTGAAGATAAGAATTCCTTAAAAAGCAGAATTAGTCAAATGAATAGAGGTACAAAAGTTCCCAGAAGAAAACTCTTTAAAAAGTAGAACTGACCAAATAGAAAATGAGGTACAAAAGCTCATTGAAGAAAATAGTTTCTTACAAATTAGAATTGAACAAGATGAATTTGATGACTCCATGAGACATCAAGAAATGATAAAACAAAATCAAAAGAACGAAAAAATGGGGTGGGGTGGAGTGAAATATCTTATTGGAAAAAAAATTGACCTGGAAAATAAATTGAGGAGAGATAATTTAAGATTTATTGAACTATCTGAAAGCCACTGTAAAAAAAAAAAATGCAGACATCATCTTTCAAGAAATAATCAAGGAAAACTGCCCTGATAGTCTAGAATCAGAGGTAAAATAAATATTGAAAAAATCAACAATTAACTCCTGAAAGAGATCCCAAAATGAAAACTCACAGGAATATCATAGCCAAATTCCAAAGCTTCCAAGCCAAAAAGGAACAATTCAAATATCATGGAACCATAGTCAGGATAACACAGGATGTAGCAGCTTCTACATTAAAGGATTGGAGGGTTTAGGATATGATATTCTGGAGGACAAAGGACATAGGATTACAACCAAGAATTTTCTATCCGGCAAAACTGAGTACAATCCTTCAAGGGGATAAAAATGGGCATTTAATGAAATAGAGGATTTTCAAGCATTCATGATGAAAAGAACAGAAGTGAATACAAAATATGACTTTCTAATGCAAGACTTGAGAGAAGCATAAAAAGGTAACAGAAAAGACAAATCATAAGGGATTCAATAAGGCTAAACTGTTTACATTTCTACACGGAAAAATGATACTTATAACTCCTAAGAACCTTATCATTATTAGGGCAGTTAGAAAGAGGATACATAAAGGACATGAGGGCAATTGATTATGATTAGATGACATATAAAAAGAATAAAATTAAAGGGTGAGAAAGAGGAATGTACTGAGAGAAGGGAAAGGGAAGAGAAAATGGGGTAAATTATCTCACATGAAAGAGTTTATGAAGTAGAGAGGAAGATAAGAGGAGGGAGTGGAAGACAATACTTCAACCTTACTCTTATCAGAATTGGCTCAAAGAGGGAATAACATGCACACTCAATTGAGTATAGAAATTTATCTTACCCTACAATGAAGTAGGAGAGGAAGAGGATAAGAGAAGAGAGAGAGGTTAATAGAAAGGAGTGTGAATTTGGGGAGGTGGTGGTCAGAAGCAGAACACTTGAGAAGGGATGAAAGGAAAGAGACAGAGACAGATGAGAGAGAGAGAGAAAGAAAGATAAACAAGAAAAATAGGATTGAGGGAAATACACAGTAATCATAACAGTAAAAAAAATGTATAGCAAGTTTCTCTGATAAAGGCCTTATTTCTCAAGTACACAAAGAACTGAGTAAAATTTGTGAGAATGTTAGTCAAATGGTCAAAGGATATTAACAGGCAGTTTTCAGATGAAAAAATTAAAGTTATCTACAGTCATATGAAAAAATGCTCTAAATCACTCTTGATTAGAGAAATGCAAATTAAAACTCCAGAGAGACAGAGACTAACAGACAAGTCCACTATTGAGGTACTGTGTGATTGTGGCCATCTATCAACTGTAAGCATTGTTGACTGAACTGAAGGTATGTCCTTATATGTGGTCACATTAAAAACAAAAACTGCTGCCTCCCCACAAAAAACCCCACAACTCTGAAGCAGTACCTCACACCTATCAGATTGACTAATAAGACAGAAAAGGGAAATGACAAATGTTTGAGGGGATGTGGGAAAATTGAGACACTAAAGCATGATTGGTGGTCTGGAGAGCAATTTGGAACTATGCCCAAAGGGCTATAAAACCGTTCATATCTTTTGTCTCATCAATGCCACTACTAGGTCTGTATTTCACAGACATAAGGAACCTATTTGTGCAGCTCTTTTTGCAGTGGCAAAGAATTGGAAAATGAAGGGATGCCCATTAATTGGGGAGGAGCCAAGAAAATTGTTGTATAAGATTGTGATGGAATATTATTGTGCTTAAAGAAATAACAAGCAGTGTGATTTCAGAAAAACCTAGAAAGACTTATGTGAACCGATACAAAGTGAAGTGAGCTGAACCATGAGAACATTATACACAGTAACAGCAATATTGTATGATGATTAACTGTGAATGATTTAGCTACTCTCAACAATACAATGATCCAAGACAATTCTGAAGAACTTATGATGAAAAATGCTATCCATCTCCAGAGAAAGAACTGATGGAATCTGAATACAGATTGAAGCATACTTTTTCTACCTTATCTTTCTTGGGTTTTTTTTGTTCTGGGTTTTCTTTCACAACATGACTAATATGGAAACGTGTTTTAACATGTTTAACACATGTATAACCTATATCAAATTGCTTGTCTTCTCAACAAGGGGGAGTGGAAGAAGGAAGGGAGAGAATTTGGAACCCAAAATTTCAAAGATCAAATGTTAAAAATTGGTTTTACATGTAATTAGAAAAAATAAAATAGTCTCTTGACATATAAAATAAAAGTGTCATGAAAATCATAGAATATTAAAACTTGTGAAAGAAAAATACTGCATTTAAATAGCATCTATCAGAGATGCATTTTAGAGATGCATTCCAAGCCATTTTCTTGGAAAGAGATTCTGACCAGAAGAATTTTTCTGCCAATCAGAAAAATCCAATGCCAAGAAATATTCAATTCATAATTTAAAGCAATCAGGAAATAAAAGATGAAACTCCCCACCAATGAAAGAGTACATAGCTTTTAGTTAAGACTTTTGAATTATTTACCAAAGGAAATGAGTCAAATGACAACACCTTTGGGGGAGATCGGTTTTCTGGAAGAAACAAAGACTCTTCCTCTCTTCATTTGGTTAATAATAGACAAAGTTTTCTCCCTTAATTGATTTAGTCTCTAATAAACTAAGAGACACTCCCTCTACAGACCTAGCTACAAGTTCTGTCTTCTTGAGGAATTAAGATTACTCCCTAAATTGATTGAGTCAACTATTCAAGAGAAATGAAGCATATTAAGTCAAGGATACTATCACAACATTAATTCTTAAATTTAACCAATCAAAAGGTCTTTGTGCTGTAGGTTTCCATAGTTTGAAGGGATCTTACAGGTCATATTCCCTATTTTGAGAAAAGATGAAATTGTGGTGAATCATAAGCCACTCATCAGTCTCTGAAATCTGCCCCCACCCCTTCCTTTCAGATGCCTGAACTGATCATTTTTAAAGTTTACAAAGTTTAAAAAGTAAAATTTATAAAGCAAACAGTGGTTTTACTAATACTAACCAGAATCTAGATGGTCCCTTATCTCCTACTATTAAAGATGATATAACCTCCAGTCATATTTCAAAGGAGGAGAAGGGGGAGTCATTCTTAAAATATATCTCAAAGACATTTTTAGATACAGAGAGGACAAATGAAAACTGGAATGGCAGTCATGGCTCACTTATCCAGATTCTTTAAGTCAGCATATCTTCATTTCCCTCTCTGGCCCTTGCTCTAACAGTATGCTATCATCTTGAGCAGGGGATAGGTTCAGAAAGGAAGTGAAATTTTTATTTAACCACATGATTCTTTTTCATTAGACAAGTATTTATTGAGACCCTTCTATATGTCCTTAGTCACCAAAGCAGAGCAAAATAGAAATGTAAGTTGTTATATTTGTCCCTAACTGATTCTCTATCTTACTTCTAGAGTAGATGTTAGCAACTTTTTCCTCTCTCTTCAAGCCTCCTATACCACACTTTCCTCCTACCCTCTCAAATGAGGATCTAACCTCACACTTAACAGAGAAAATTTAGTCTAGCCACTATGAATTTCCTCTTCCCTTCTCTACTTCTCAAAACCATTTGATGTCATCCCTTATTCTCTCCTCCTTTACTCCAATCTCAGATGATGATATGCACTTCTCAATAAAGTCAGCTCCTCTACATGTACCCTTGATCTTCTTCCCTCCCAAATCTTCTGGTAAATTGCTACCCTAATCATCTCTCCTCTGCCCCACAATCTTCAATTTCCCTATCTTTCACTTCCTCCCTTGTAGCCTACAAGCAAATCTGGGTTTCTTCCTGCTTAAAGAGCCCTCACTGGACCCTGCCATTCCCTCAAGCTATCATCTTAGAAAAAAAAACAACTCACTGAACTCCTCTATTTATTTCTTCACATCCCTTGGCCCTTTGCATTGTGATTTCCCACCTTAATTGATTGAAACTGCTATCTCCAAAGTTCTCATTGTTCTCTTAAGAAACAAGTCTCATGACCTGTTCTCAGTTCTCTTCTTTCCTGACCTCAAATAGAATTTAGTATTATTATCCTCCTTCTCCTGGATATTCTGTCTTCTGTGGGTTTTCTATTGCAAGGTTCTTTCTTGATTCTTCTAGCTGTCTGATCGTGGCTTCTTAGCCTCTTTGGCCATATCCTGGCCCATAATTGTAGTCTAGGACTATTTCTTGGGCTTCCTTTTCTCTTTACATTCTCTCTTGGTGACCTCATCAGCGCCCATGTAGGCAGATGACTCCTTCAACTTTTGGACCGATGATTTGGATGCAAGTATAGATGGCATGTTTATCACCCTTGTAGATGGCACAAGACAAGAAAAGATAACTTATTGATCTGAAAACAGAATCAGATGCAAAATGATCTTGATGAACTGGAACAACAGGCCAAAAGTAACAAGATGGGATTGACTAGGAATAAAGGTAATATTTAGATTTTTTTAAATCAGTGGATAAGTATAGAATGCACAAGTACAGAAAGGGGATGGATACAACTTAATACAAGTTCTTGGTTTGATTTGGTTTGGTTTTGTCTTGCTTAAGACCTAGGGCTTTTAGATGGCTATCAGCAAAATGTGAGTCAACAGAGTGACATGGATACCTCCCCAACCCCTGCAAAAAAACCAAAACAACAACAACAAAAAAATACAACTTAGTTTCTTGAACAGAAGCAGAGTGCAGATATTAGGGAAGAATGCAGTAAAAGAGTATAGCTGTCTTGTCATACCCCCTAGTCTGCTGATTTTAGACCCTATTTACATTGAGATATGAGCACTATATTTTAAGGGAGAACTTTAACAATTTTATTATAATTATTTTAACCACTGAGAACAGAAATCTTTTTTAACATGTATCACCCTGCTATCTTAAAAGAAGATGCTAAAGAATTAATGGGGACATCTTGGAGAATAGACACTGAATATGCTCTATATTGCTCTGAGGACACAGTTGGAACCAATCAGTACTAGTTACAAAAAAGTGGATATCAGGCATAGAGATGGGAGGAACCACTGAGGAACTACTCCAATCTGTATCTAAACAAGACTCTTCCCCTTACGACATACCTTCATTTAAAGGTATCTCGTGAAGGGGAACCCACTATCTCCCAAGGTAGCCTATTCTACTTTTGGATAACACTAGTTGTTATAATAACAATCACCTGAAACACATCTCTCAACTTACATACATCATTACTAGTTCTTCCCTTTGCTGCAAAGTCTAGCAAGTCTAATTCTCTTTCCCAGAACAATCCTTCAGATACTTGAAGACAGCTGTCATATTCTCTCTAAGGTTTCTTTTTTCTAAACTAAATATTTTCAGTTTCTTTCTTATGTGGCATGACCTCAGTGATGGAGTCTGAATACAGCTGCCCCCAGTCTCAATATTCTGACTTCATTACAGGCCCACTGTAGCTACCAACCCCTTCCCCCCAGCCACATTCTTCAAGTATGCCTCACTGTTCACTAGAACAACAAATGTGTCCCTGAAACTCATAGTTCTCATAGAAACAGAAATCATGGGAACCCAGCCTCTACCCAGCCATGACCCCCTCCCCAGATCCATTCCCTAAGAAACAGGTATCTTCTTGTAGTCAATCACAATCACATCACCCATCTAGTTCAAGACAAGACCACAATACCTAACTATCTATCTTGACCAGATAGGACCAAAATAGCTAGCCATTTGGAGGACAGCATGACTAGAATGTTTAACCACCAAACCATAGATGGGACCCTTCCTCCATTACATAATCCCTGAACAAACTCCTCTTGCCTTTTGAATATTAATCATATTCCCATATCCTCTGCAAATTTCTGTTATGTAATCACATCTTAACCCTATAAAAATCCATCTTGCTTTCTCTGAAGCTGCTGATCCCTCTTGAAATTTAGCCTGCTTCATAAGAGACGTCAATCTCAAGAAATACCTATACTTGCATTAGAGGTGGTCTGACTGAATTCTTTGAGATGATTCCACCACAACACATCATAAAAGCTCAATAGCTTTTGTTGTTCCTGCATTTAAGCCTCAACATCAAGACCCTGTGCCATTCTGATCACCCTTCTCTGAATGCTTTTTATCTTATTAATGCCCTTTTAAAAATATGTTGGCCAGAAGTAAACATAAGAATACAGATGTGGCCTGGTCAGAACATGGTATACCCAAGTCAAAATCTTCTCTCCATCTGGACACTATGCCTCTCAATGCACACTAAAAACCTAGGAGTATTTTTGGGTCATCATCTCACACTGACTCATATTGGACCACTGAAACTGCCAGATCTTTGTCAGATGAGTTTTCATCTGTCCAGCCACAGCTCCATCATCTGGTGCTTCAGAAGTTCACTTTATAAAGGTTGGGGGGCCACTTGTGCCCTATGAAGAAGGGCAACATGACAAAATGGAAAGAATGTTGACTTCAAACTCAAGTTCAAAGTCTGACTATCACACTTCCTACATGTGTAACACATGAAAAGTCACTTAATCTCTCTCAGTCTCAGTTTCCTCATCCTACAAATGAGGGGACTGAAGTAGATGGTATTTAAGGTCCCATCAGCTCTAAATCCATGATCCTAAGTTGTAAAAGAGGTTCTTTGGCCTCTCCTCAATCTTTGACACTGTTGCTCACCCTCTTCTCTCTTCTCTTTGCACTTATGTGACACTACTCTCTCCTGGTTTTCCTCATTCTCAGTATCTTTTTTGATCAATCCCAATAACCACAGGGATCCCCTAAGTCTCTTCCCTGGGTCCTTTTCCCCTTCTATACTATTTTGCTTGGTTCACTTCTCATGGATCTAATTATCATCTCTATTCAGATGATTCAATCTACTTGTCCTACTCTAGTCTTCCTTCATACTTACAACCTTGGAATTCCAGCTGCCTATTGAATTTCTTAAACTGGATATCTCATAGATATCTTAAGCTCAGTATGTCCAAAACTGAACTCATTATTTTTCCTCTTTCCTCAAACCCTCTACTCTTGCTAACTTTCCTATTACTATTGACACAATCATCCTCTTTGGGGCTTAAGTTCCCAAACTAGGTGCCATTCTCTTTCTCATCCTCTCTTACCCTCGCTGTAACTAATCTCTTACTAAGTCCTGTCATTTCTACCTTCATAATTTCTCTCATATGTACCCCCTTCTTTCCTCTTACATTACCACCACCCTCTTGCATGCCTCATTATCTCATTCCTAGACTATTGTGACAGCTTTTTTGTGGGTCTCCCTGATATATGTCTCTCCCCACACCAGTCCATCCTCAATGTTCTTCCTAAAATAGTTCTTCCTAAAGCACAAGTCTGACCATGACATGCACCTATTTGATAAACTCCAGTGACTCCCCATTACCTAGAATCCTCTGTTTGCTTTTTAAAGTCCTTTCTAACCTGGTCTCTTCCTTTCTTTATACTTTTCTCACAACTTGCTCCCTTCCATGGTCTCTGAAATCCAGTGACACTGGCTTCCTTTCTGTTCTTCAACCAGACATTCCATCTCTCAACCTTGAGAGCTTTCACCTACTGTTTCCCCTTCTTGGAACTCTTTCTCTCTCTCCATCTTCATGCCCTTAGTGCCTTCCATCTGAAATTATCTTCAGTTTAACTTCCCTATGAGTCTTGTTTGTACAGAGTTGTTTTCATTTTATCACTTCATTAGACTTTGAGCTGTTTGAGAGCAGGGACTGTTTTTTGGTTGGTTGTTTTCGATTTTTTGCTTTTCTTTGTAATTCTAGCACTTAGCACAATCTTTGGTACATATGGAGTGCTTTAAAATGCTCCTTGATTTGCCTGGGGACAAGTAGAATTAAATGACCTGTCAACTCTGAAATTTTTTCAATTATCCAATTGGGTCCTGAAAAAGTACTTAGAAAGCCATTGTAACCATTTACATCATAGCTATGGACCTCCAAATAATCCAACATCTTTCTTGGATGTTTCTTCTTTCATTCATCCCCATCCTTCTTCAGCAAAGTCTTCCCTTCCTTTCTCCCATACTACCCTGTAACGATAAGCACCCCAACATACAAAGGGGAGCCTGCTATCACAGGTTCTTAGATCTGCATTCATAAAAGGAAGGGCAACTTTTGAGGGGTTAACAATCACTTTAATGAAGCACATGTATCATTTCTTTAACCAAGAACATATATCATTCACATAGTTCAGGGGACTCAGAACCCTGAACTTCAAAGAAATGCAGAGCAATTAAAGATCAACAGACATGGATTCCTCTGCCTGAATTCAACAGACAGTTGGACTCCAACAAAGTGATGTAAAAGCAATTAGCATTAAAACAATTGATGGAATTAATTACTGAGACTAAATCAGAGACATCTTTAGTTTGAGGGAAAGAATTTTAGTCTAAGTTTCCTAGAGGAAGGTAGCCTCAGGTAAAATTTGGCATTGATGGAAAAGTTAAGGTTTTAGTGCTAAATTTGATTTTATGATTGTTATTTAGTCAGGAACTAGAACATGAGCAGAAGGGCAGGTAAGCCAATCAAGACTTTCCTCAAAAGATGTCCCTTAGCCAACGAGAAATTATAGTCATATCTGAAACCTGGTTATTGGAACTTGCTATTTTAAAATTCTATGGGACTATTAACTGACTGTTCTTCTGAGTCTAACTCCAGGCATGGCTATCAAGAAAGGCGGTCTGAGTCTCCAATCGATAATGCCAGATGCAGGTATGAACTGCAAAAGGTGATCTCATGGGAAGGGTGGCAGAGTGGCTGTTCAGCCTGACACAATTTTCCCACTGACACGTGGCAGATTTTAAGCCTGACTGAATGCAAGTTGACAATCTACTCCTGCCTGGAATTGACATGAAGTTGGGGAGATATTGTTTTCCTGCAATGTCCCTACTCTTAGTGGCAATTTCCTATAGTCAAAAGGTTTATAAGCTTAATACCAGATCCATTAAGTTATAGATTGTTGGTAGGGAAACATCCAAGGTTAAGTCTAAAATTAAGCTATTAGGCTTAGGACTTTAGACCAACAACAATAAGTTAGGGTCCTTTAATTCTTAGTAACAATGTGGAGACAATTAGGTCCAGGGCTTGTAAAGTTAGCATGCATAGTTATTATTTGTATATCAGTTGGTTAATGTTAAAAAAAAAAATTCACTTGTGGTCTATATTGTAAATGCTTTAAAACAAGTATCACCTTACTAAAAGCTAGAATTGTTTTATGCGATATGAATTGTGTTAAAAATGAAAAATAAAAAATAAATATTTTTTTAAAAAATTTTAAGTAAACAGTTTAAAATTCTTAAGTAAATCTAAATGTTGTTATATTAGAAATTGCATTGTTAAATTAATGACGAATTGGTTAAAAAAAACTGTTATGAATTCTGTGAAAGAGTTTCTGTGTTGTAGAATTCCTGTTGAGAAAATGAGAATCCTTGGGGAAAAAAATGCATATACTTTTTTATATATGGGTGTGATTTTCAAGCCTGTTCCATCTAAGGATATACTAGGTATGTTAAAAGTTTATTTCTGTTGTTAAGAAGGAAATTTTAACTAAAGTTGGTTTTTGGTATGAATCAAGCATATTTACAAAAGTATGTAAAAGGAAGCTTATAGCCAAATGTGAAAAAGCCTTGGCTTCAGATCTTTTAATTTTTGTCAGTTAGAGTCAAGAAGGTTGAGATAAATTGTAAACTGTTCTTAAGAGAGGAAAATATTTGTTGTATTAAGAAATGCTTTATAAAATCTTTTGTATGATTTTTGAAAGACCTGTCTACCAAATTTATATTTGTAAGCTAATTTGTTATAACTTCAGGTTTTATGGGGGGATGGGGGGGCAGGGTTGGAAGATAAGGGACAAGATAAGGGACACCAGGAATTTTATGGCTTCAGGTAGCTCTGAGGTAAATTTTAAGAAAGCCTCCTGGCCCCATCCCCCTTTCCTTTGGAAGTCTAGTCATTACAGAAGGACTTCTTAAGATCTAATCTGAACTGGCAATACTCAGGGGAGAGATGTTAACTATTTCCTATTGTGAAGGAAAGGAGTGGCCCCAGACCTACCCAGGGGCCCCTAAGATCTGAAGAGTCTAAAATGATCACCCAAGTGTTGTGGCCCTTCACTTTGTTAAAGTTATAATCCCTATGTAAAGTATAAGTTATAAATAGAGTTCCTAAACCAGGAATTTGTTTAGGTGATAAATTATCTCTAGTGATTGTTTTTTAGGACAAATTTAAGATGTGAGTCCTGGTAAAATTTTTGATTAGCAAAACGTGCTATCTGATGTACAAGCCTCAGGGGACAATTGTGTCCTCAGCCTGGAATGGAATCCTTCTGGCTCAGTTTCTCCCCCATTGTGTTCCTTTGAAAAGGTACACTTCTTTTAAAGTTTCCCACTTCACTATTTCTGAGTCTGGCTGTAAGGTGGAGATGAAACCAAAGTATAAATGTGATGTTTAAAATTAACTGCAATTGTATCTTATCTACAGAGGGACTGAGGAAGGAGTCTGGGATGGCCCCAGGTGGTCTAGGGGTTCCAAGCATGGTCTTGATGGAAGTGGCTAGTAACCTGGAGAATCGGGGTGATAGGCCATGGTGATATACCTCTTTGAGCGTCTAGAGAGCAAGTTCATGTGGGACAAGGTGAGATTTTCCAGGGCCTCTTTTAGACAAATGGAACTAAAACTCTTTGGGGGGAATGGACAAAGGTCCCAACTTGGAATGAGGTCTTTACATGCTACAAAATGATGTAAAGCCATTGGTATTAAAACAATTGACTGAATTAATTACTGAGACTAAATCAGAGACATCTTTACTTTGGAGAAAACAATTTCAGTCTAAGTTTCTTAGAGGCAGGTAATCTCTGGTAGTATTTTGCATTGATGGAAAAGTTAAATGTTTGTTTTGATTTTAATTCATTTCATTAACATAAGTTGAAGTTAGTGCTTGAACTTTGTGTAGTTAGTGTTTGAATCATATGTGTAGCTCATTGTTTTAGATTGAGCAGAGTTAGAAAGGTATAGGGAAAATTGGGGGAAAATTGTAACTATTAGAGCAATAATTTAAGGTTTTAATGGTAAATTTGATTTTATGATTGTTTTTTAATCAGGAACTAGAACATTATATATATATATATATATATATATATATATATATATATATATATATATATATATATATATACAGAATGCAAGCCTTAAGACTTGCATCAAAAGATGTTCCTTAGCCAATGTGAAATTATAATCATATCTGAAACTTGATTATTGGCAGTTTCTATTTTAAGATTTTATGGGACTATTAACTGACTTCTTCTGAGTCTAACTCCAGGTATGGATATCAAGAAAGATGGTCTGAATCACTCATCCATGATGCTAGTAAGCCTGTGAGAAGCTGGTATGAACTACAAAAAGATGATCCCATGGTAAGGTTGCGAGAACAGCTGCTCAGTCTGGGCTGATGTAGGATTCTCCTGACTCAATTTCCCCACTGACACCTTGCAGACGTTAAGCCTGGATGAATGCCAGTTGACAATCTACTCCTGCCTGGAATTGACATGAAGTTGGGGAGATATTTTCCTGCAATATCCCTACTCTTAGTGGCAATTTCCTATAGTCAAAAGTTCTGTAAGCTTAATACCACATCTATTAATAGACTGTTGGTAGGGGAACATCTGAGGTTGAGTCTAAAATTAAGCTATTAGGCTTAGGACTTTAAACCAACAACAATAAGTTAGGGTCCTTTAATTCTTAGTAATGGTATGGAGACCATCAGGTTAGTGAGGCTTGTGAGGTTAGCATACATAGTTATTATTATTTTGTTTCAGTTGGTTAATGTTAAAAGAAAAATGGTTTGTGGTCTATACACCACAATGTAAATGCTTTAAAAGAAGCATCACATGACCAGAAATTGGAATTGTTTTATGATGTGATATATACTGTATTAAAAGTGATTACTTATTGTATTTATGTAAGCACTGGAGCTTGTTATTGACACAGTGAAATCTCATATTCCTGATGGGGGAATGTAAAATGTAAAAACTGGGTTCTGATGTGAATTTCTTAAATGTGACAATTGGCCAAAGTTCCAATTTTGATTTTGTAAGAGTGATAAGTTGTATGAAGCTTAGGAATGGTCATTTAAAATGGTATTAAGGTCAGTTTTGTAGGAGGGTAGACATTTGGATTTCTACAAGAAGATAAAGGGAAGATGCAGAGATTCTGTACTGAAGACAGCCTGAAGGAGCATCCAGACCAGAAAACTGCATCAGATGATGTTCCTCCCCAGACTACTATATGGGATGTGACCTCTGAATGGATAATTCATTGACCTACCTTTGTATTTGGAATCTCTGTATCTGTACTTATAACAAGGGGACTGACCCCTTGAAATTTGTCAATGCATCAGTCGACTTTGCTCCCTTCCCATATTTATATAAAGGGGGATAGATGACGGGAAGAATTCATAGGGGAAAGAATGTAAGGAGGTATTTATTGATTGGATTTAGGTGTGGAAACGGAAAAAAAAATAAAAAAGGGAGTTGGTGGAAGTAAATACTTTGGTTCTTGCTAATAGCAGTCAGTGGAGTCATCCTACTCCCTGTCTGCCTCCCTTGCATGATACGGTTAATGACTAGAGTTGCCCAGGATGCCCTGTCCAAAATGATTGTATTAGAAGAGAAAGTTGAGGGATCAGTATGACTGATGGTACTTAAGAAGCAGAGCTGGGTGCCAATAGATCAAGAAAGGCCCAGTCCTGATGGACTAGATGAAGAAGATAAAATAGAAGAGGATATGTACCAACAGTGGTGTGAGAAGTCTTCAGAAGGATAAAATAAGAGGACGGATTGAGTGAAAAAGAGTCAATAAAGACTTCTCAGTACTTGACAACAAGCTTCTAGTAGGTAGTTAGGCCTAAGTTTCTGTCTCCCAGAAATTATGTGACCTTGAAGAAACTTGAAATTTAACCCCCTCCCCTTGGAGTGCCACCTCAGCATACCGCATGCCAAATAAGGTTATAAGTGTTGTGTTAGCTTTACATTGGTTGTTTTACTATTTCCTTGCTCCTTATTTCTAAGGTAAATTGACACATTTAGATTGTGAGCCTGCCTCCCAGCCAATGGGAGTAATGGCCAGCAGAGAGAGTGGGGGATTTCCATGTCAGGACTATATAACCTTTGTTCTTGCCTTCTGCAAGTACCTTACTCTCCTGAATACTTATCAGAGAGGAGATGCCTTTTCTCATGAGATCATAATAAAATCTTGCTGCTTTGCTTCTGCCTTGAAAAGTCTCTGATTTTCATTTGAGTCAGTGGTCTCTGACCCACACAATGGCACCTAGGTTGGGAGCTTGAGCACCAAGGAGGATGATTGCAGTAACAGTAATAGGAAAGTTAGGAAGAGGGGAGGGTTTGAGGAAGGAGGAAAAATAATGAGTTCAGTTTTGGGTACGTTGAGTTTAAGATGTCTTTGGATGGCACCACATCAATGCTTCTTCCCTTCCTTTTTCCCATACTACCCCAACTCAATCATAGACATCATAATCCTCTACCAAGATTGGGTCCATAATTGAGGGCTGATGCTGTTCATCCTTTGAACTTGAAGAAGACCAATGTTTGACTTGCAAGTGAATTAGATTTAAGTGAGGCAGAGCTGGCAAAATCATCTACCTCTTCCCAGAGTCATCAGAGTCCAGTGGCAAGATATAGATCAAGATGACTGGCAATGCAGTAGAAGCTAAGGTCTTTCCCAGGTCTCAGTTTACCTGAGGTAATATCCATTCAGTTGTTAATGGTAAGAACAGAAACAATTGCTATTTATACTCACCCTGAGCCATCAAAACCCAAACAACGAGCAAGTGAGGGCTGAACCTATTATGGGCCAGTCAGTGAGAGTCAGAATCATTTGGGTTTAAAGGCATACTCAAGTAGCATTTAAATCCCAGTGGGTTTAATCAAAGCCTGGTTTTCTGGAACTGCATTTCAAGAAATCATAAATGAAAACAAGGTGAGATAAAAGAATTTATTGTCCCAGTTAAAAAAAAAAGAATAAATAGGGAAGGAAAAAAATTAGCCCATCAAACCCCAAGATACTTTGTAAAGTGTAAGTAATCAAAATTTACAGTTCTTTGGACAGAACACTCACATGTAAGGGTATGACTCCCCTCGTGGACAGAGAACTAGAAAGAATAGGAGAAAAAAGGAGGAAGAGGAGGAAATAGTAGCATTGCCCAACTGGAACTAGCCTGTTGGGTCCCCCAGCGGGGCAGGTACTACTACTCACAGATTGCTATTCATCCTTCATTCTCGAAGAGGATCAATGACATCAGGAAGGTGATGTCTTGACTTGCAAGTGAATTAGATTTCAGTGAGGTAGAGCTGTGCAAAGTCATCAGTCCCAATCTCTTTTCCAGAGGCATCAGAGTCGAATGGAAAGACACGTTCAGGACAAATGGCAATGGCCCAGGATACAGTGGGAGGCTTTGGTCTTTTGAAACTAAAGTCTTTTCCAGGTCTCAGTTTGTCTGAGGCAACGCCCATTTAGTACTTAAAAGCTACGTAAGAACTGAGGTAAAAGATGCCCTACTTTGCCTTCACCATCCATAACTGAACACTTTGCAGCTTGAAAGCATCTGCCAGAGCTTTCCTTGTACTGGCAGGGTCTTTAAGAGCCCAAAGTTACTTTCAGGCCAAGATGATTCATTGGAGAAAAATTTTATTTTTTTCCCTCTTTCTAAATTATTTATTTTTAGAAAAACACTAAGTAGGAAAATGGTTTTAATTTAGCAAGCTGCATCCAAAGCTATGGATATAAAAATTCGATGTTCAGATTATACCCTGACCTTTTTTTCTTTTACTTTTTATTAATTTTCAACATTCACTTTCATAAGATTGTGAGTTCTAAATTTTCCCTCTCCTTTCCCTTCCCCTTCCAGAGGGCATGCAATCTGATATAGGCTATACATGTAGTATCATATTAAATATATTTCTATATTAGTCACGTTGTGAAAGAAGGGGAAAACCATGAGAAACAAGAAACAACAAAAAAAAAAGTGAAAATAGTATGCTTCAATCTGCACTTAGATTCCATAGTTCTTTCTCTGAATGTGGACAGCATTTTTCATTATGAGGCTTTTGGAATTGTCTTAGATCATTGCATTCCTGATAAAGAGCTAAGACTATTAAAGTTGGTCATTACACAATGTAGCTGTTATTCTGTACAATGTTCTCCTGGTTCTGCTCACTTTACTCAGCATCATTACCTTTCCAGGTTTTATTTTTAAATCTGTCTGCTCATCATTTCTTATGAAACAAAAGGATTCCATTACAATTATATACCATAACTTGTTCAGCCATTCCCCAATTGGTGGGCATCCCCACAATTTCCGATTCTTTGCCACTACAAAAAGAGCTGCTATAAATATTTTTGTACGTGTGGATTCTTTTCCCTTTTTAACAATCTCTTTGGGATACAGACCTAGAAGTGGTATTGCTGGATCAAAGGGTATGCACACTTTTATAGCTCTTTGAGCATAGTTCCAAATTGCTCTCCAAAATGGTTGGATTAGTTCGCAACTCCACCAACAATGCATTAGTGTTCTAATTTTCTCACATCAGAAGGATTTTAAAGTCAACACCAAGCATTCATTCTAATGGGAGAAGTAATATGCAAACCATGTAAATGTTTTGCAAATGTGAACTATTATTTTTCATAATTTGTTTTGTATCAAAAATGTCCATCATGTAATATCACATGTGATTGGTATCAGTTTTGGTGTCTTAACTCCAACTAGACTATTAACTCCATGAGGGTAAGAATTATGTACTATCAAAACTGTGTCCCCTGTATTTAGCAGTGTTCAAACATAGCAAATGGTCATTAATGTTTGATGAGTGGATAAATTAATGGATTAGTAAATGAAACAAATAACTAAGGTGATCACAATACTTAGTTAGCTAGAAAATTCCCAGGATACTTATTCTTTTTATTAGAGGAAGGATTCAAAGGTTATTATTATTCCCTACCAGTTTATCAAAAACAGAAGTTCTTAACTAAGAACCACAGAAACCTAAAACATTCTCTGGATAGGTTTCAGAGTGTCCATGACTTTAGATTAGAAAAAAACTACATCCTTATTTTTATTAACATCTAAATGAAATTTAGCATTTTCTTCAGTTACAAAAGTAGGTGACAGAATAAGACCAGAACTGAATGAGAGGATGAGAAGTAAAAGTGAAAAAAGGGGAGTTCTAACTCTGGCTAAGAAATAGAGAGAGGACTTCCCAATAGTTTCCTTTTGAACCAGTTATTTGCATGAAAAGTTTCTACACCCAACCCTGGAAAATCTAGGTTCTTTTTGCTCTTTCCTCTCTCATCACCTGCACAAAAGCAGACACATGACCAGATCCAAGACCATCAAACTGGCATGCCTAATGCCATTTAAAATTAGAAGCTCTGAGAAGGGACATGTGATTGGGTAATCAAAGGTGATTATCAATGCAGCCTTCACTTTTGAAGTTTTCCAGGAAGAAACAAAAATCTCCATTTTTCCCTCTTTCTCTGTGCCTCCTTATGACCCCACCAAGAGCAAGGAAGGTTGACTGTGATCTCCCTGTAAGTAAGCACCTAATCTTAGTTACAGGTTTTGCTTCCCAAATACCATAGATAAAATTCTTTACTCAGTTGACATTTAGTTAAATTTGTTGAACTAAATTGAATTCTCTTTTTACAGAGGGGGAAATTAAGAGTCAAAGAGGTTAAATGATTTGCTCAAGATAATGTACCAGAGCCTCTGATTATAACTATGATTTCCCAGATGGCCACACTCCTTAATTACCCTCCTAAGAGTGAAAGGATTTACCTAAGGCTTTACTAACACTGAGCTTTCAAAACTAGCATTCCAAATTGTCTCTCTGCTTCATTTCTACCATGCAGCAACACTGGACCTTTACCAAGGAATCCAGTGAAATCATGCTGCTGGATGGAGGATGCCAAACCCTATTTCCTCTCTGATCCATTTGCATGAATTAATGTTTCACATGAATTAATAATTATTTTCACATCCCTTCAAACTGAACCATAATATTTGCATATATAATCATAAGAGGTTAGTGTGAAACAAGGTTGGATATATGAGGACTTTCCCTCCCACCTTTAGAATATGGGAGTTTCCAGCCAGTTCTATCCATGCGTATTTTCACTCTGACCAAACAGTTACTACTCCCTATTTAATACTGCCCTAGATTCCACTCTTGCAGAATGGTAAAGAGAGAGAAAGGAATGAGTAAGGACACATGATCCAACAGCGCCATGCTTGTCTGACACACACACAAAAAATGTCACTTTGACTTGGTTTTAGCCTAGGGTAATGGTACCAATTCATGTCAATTATCTCTCTCCTACTAAAAAGCTTGTTAAAATTATTAATAAACATAGCCACAAGATTCCCTCTCACCTTCAGCTCAGAGACCCAAGTCAAAATGAAATCCCAACTTTCAGATCAAGATTCAAACCCTTATCCTGTTCTAATTATGTGTAGTTATAGCTATTCACTATTATCCTCCATCCTCTGGTTTTACATGCACTTAATGTATAGACATGCCATGATTTTATATTAAAATCAAGAACTAGAAACAGGCTAAGGAAATATAGAAAATCATGTAGAAAGTGTCTGCCAAAACCAGCTCAGTGGAGGATGTTAAACCTTTTAGTGCCCTTGTATCAGTCTCCAAGAAATGAGCATGGCCAGCACCAGAAGTATGTTCCCACCTAATTCCTATTTCCAAGAGTTCTTTCTTCATGAGCAGAGGCTTAGTCATAAAAGCCCATCTTGCAATGCTCAGAATCTAGTCTCTTTCTCTTGGATCACCATTGTTGCTACTTTGCTGTTTGGCCCCAGTCTGGGTCTGCTTGGCAGCCACCAAAACAGCCAGCCCAGCTACAGCTGTTGCCCCAGCCATTAATATTTCTCTTAAACCAAGAACTCAGTATTTTCTTTGGACCACTCAGATTCATGATGCTTGCCCCCAAAGTCACAGAACTCACTTGTCCTTAAATTGCTTCTGAGGATGGAGGGAAAATAATTCTGTGTGTCCATGACCACAATACTAAGTTCACAGTCGGGTTTCAATACTTTTCAGTCTCTCCCCAGGGTAGGTAGAAAAATAGCCTGTCTCTTTAAGTCACTTTTTAACCCTTAATGTTTTTTAATCCTCCCATTATTCATGGAACAAATTGAAAATGGCTGTTCCTACTCGTAGGCTTCTTCTTCAGCATTTCTCTCTCCTTGGCAGGGATCAGTACCTGGATATTATCAGAAACAATACACCAATACTCAATCCCGCATTATCTGTACATAAGTTTCTTGTTATTTTCTCACAACTTTATAGCATCCTATGACTTTTGAAACGCTCCCAATTAATCTCATTTTAGTCTCTCAAACTCTTTGATAAGGATAGTCCAAGTATTACTATTCCCATCTTCCAGATGAAGAAACTGAGATTGAGGAAAGTCACATCAATAATGAGAAGCAAACTGAAATGTATAGGAACTACAGCAGTTCTGCCTTCCACAAGTATGGAGCATAGAATCTAATTCCAAATCCAGTCCCAATTCCAAATCCTTTGTGCTGCATTATCTCCCCACCATACACACCCTGTCCCCATCTCTTGGTGGAGTCTCTTTTCCCTCAATTTTATTGTCCAGTTAATGTATATTGAGAGACTATCAATGAATATTTTTATCTGGAATCGTATGCTAGAATAGGAAGATATTTAATTCCTTCAATAGATTCTACCTTCACAACAGCTCTAGTTTATACCCCCTTCTCCGCAAGCCCTCATTACCTAATGCCTGGACTATTTCAACAGCTTGTTGACTGATCTCACTGCTTCAAGTCTCTCTCCACTTGTATTAGCAAGCACCCTAGCACACCCAGGATGGCCTACTAGCACAGGCTCTTTGATCTACTTTTATAAAGGAAAAACAACTTCAAAGGGGTTAACAATTAAACAATGCAGACTTTATTCCATCTAGCCTTCTCACAGTGGGGCAGCTAGGTGGTGCAGTGGATAGAGCACCAGTGCAAGAGTCAGGAGGACCTGAGTTCAAATCTCACCTCGACACTTGACACTCACTAGATGTGTGACCTTGAGCAAGTCACTTAACCCCCATTGCATCATCCTGGGTCATCTCCAGTCATTCTGATGAATATCTGGTCATGGGATTTAGATGGCTGTGGAGGAGAAGTGAGGCTGGTGACCTGCACAGCCCTCCCTCACTCAAAATAAAGTCAAGTGCAAGTCATGTCATCATTTTTCTGGTGGCATAGTCTTCTTCGGTAATGAAGGATGAACATACTCAACCTTCTCACAAGGGATGTAGAGCACCAACTCCTACAGCATTCCCTAAACACCCTTCTGGCAGGGGCCAATGAGAAGGGCGGGGGAGGGCAACTCCCTATATCTCAATGGGGTCGCTAGAGACAGGCACAACTTGTGCCTATATCCTAAATCCCCCCAAGCCTCAAAGGGGGACAATAAAGGCACACACAGCATTCTAACTTGTGCATTTCAACCCTAAATGTTGACTGACCAGTGCCCACCTGCTTTATATTTATACCCCACTTCTCCAGGGTCCTGACTTTTACAGTCAAAACAGGTAACACCTGGCCCTTACAATCTACATGAGGTCGTGGTGGAGATGCTTTGGACCATAGCTAATAACTGGGAACAAGAGAGTGTTATGGCCATGGATCCTGGAAAACCAAACTCCAAAAAATACTAACAAAAATCCACATTACTTACGCTTACACCGCTCCAATCTATCCTCTACCCAGCTGCCAAAATGGTGTTCCTTAATCACAAGTCTGACGATTTTACCACCCCTTTCACCACACACAATAAACTCCAATAGCTCCCTGTCACCTCCAGGATCAAATATAAAATCCTCTGTTTGTCCTTCAAAGCCCTTTATAACCTTGCCCTTCCCCTTTCCAGTCTTCTTACACACTACATTTACTTCATGTACTCTTACTATCCAGTGATACTGGCCTCCTTGATGTTGTTGAACAAGATACTCCATCTCCCAAATACAATCAAGCATTTTTAATGGCTGTCCCCATGCCTGGAATGGTCTCCTTACTCATTTCTGCCTCCAGGCTTCCCTGACTTTCTTTAAATATCAGCTTCCTTCAGGAAGCCTTTTTTGGTTGCCCTTAATATTAATGCTTTCCCTTGAGATTAGCTCCAATTTATCATACATTTGTTTGATTTTTACAAAATTGATTGCCTGTTACCTCTCTCATTAGATTATGAATTTCTTTAGGGATGGTTTTTGCCTTTCTTTGTATTCTCAGCACTAAGCATAGTGTCTGGCACATAGTAAACACTTCATAAAGGCTTGTTCAGTGATTCACTCAATAAACATTAAGCTCATAGGTACTATCCTGTGCACTGATGGAGGGGGAAAAAAGCTTAAAAATAAGATTTCTGCTCTCTTGAAGTTTGAAGTCTAGTGACATAATCCTTAGTTCATAAAATATCAGAGTTTGGAGGAAATAATCCACCTTTTCTGCCCCCCTCGTAGACTGCACTTCATTTTAATAAGAAAGATCCAATAAGAGGAAATGAGTTGACCAACATCACACGGCAAGTTAATGTAGAATTTGGACCAGAACCCAGATTTATTAAGTCCCAATCCTGTGCCCTTTCCCTTATTCTATGAGGTCTAAAATAAACCCATAGCTAATCAATATATTGTGTTCCAGTCAGTCAACAAGCATTTATGACATACTTTCAATGTGCCTGGAACTGTGCTAACATAGTCCTTGACCTTAAGTAACTCCCATTCTAATACAGAAGAGAAAAAAGCAACTAATTCTACATGTAGGACAAATGAAAGGTAATTTCAGAGGGAAGGCATTAGTAGGGGAGGGGACGGGGAAAAGCCATCTATAGAAGGTGGGATTTGAGCTGAGTCTTGAAGGAAGCTAAGACGCAGAGGTAAAGAGGAAGAGCATTATGGAAATGAGGGACAGTCAGTGAAAAAGCACAGTTAGGGAGACAGAGAATCAAATTTAAGGAACTACAGGAAATAGAACACTTGTGGGTGATGGCAAAGTCAAAGACATGACTTTCTCTGTGTGTAGCAGAGGTGAAATGGAGGAGTAGGGTCATGGGAAACTGAAAAGATTGAGGAAATGGGAAGTTTGAGTATTGAATGGATATAGTATTTTCAAGCCCCATTGCATGTAGGCAAAATTGAGATGGAAAGTAAAATATAAGTGAGACACTGAAATCATTAAAGAGAAAGGATGTCCTGATAAATAATAGTCATCAATATCTGGATTGGGTGATAAATTTGAATAGTGTGGGTTGTGTTCGTCCTTCATTGTTGAAGAAGACCATGCCATCAGAGAAATGATGACATGACTTGCACTTGACTGTTTTGAGTGAGGGAGGGCTGTGCGGGTCACCAGCCTCACTTCTTCTCCAGAGCCACCTGAATCCAGTGACCAGATATTCATCAGGATGACTGGAGATGACCCAGGATGCACTGGGAGACCTTGGCCCCTTTAGGGCAAGGTCTTTACAGGTACGCACTTAGGGTGAGGTAAAGCTTATTCATTGAATAGGCCTGTTTAAGAAGTAGCCAGGGCATGGCCCTCTTAATGAGGCCAAGAAAGAGAAAGACATCAGACTGGGGGGGAAACAGCAACAGTTACTATTGATAATCACTCTAAAGCCAGCAGGGTCCAGAAGAGCCCTTAGGCAGGGGCCCTTTGGCATCAGAGCCTGTGAGACCCCTTCAATGAATGAAATGTGTGAACCTTAAAGGAGAAGAGGTTGCTGAGTGATAGAATGGCAATGTAGTAGAGGGGAATTTGAATGTGGCAACTGGGAACAAGGAGTATTCCCAACTCATCTACCAGGACCAGTAGCGACAGGGAGAGATAGGATACAGAAGGAATGGCAAACTAATCAATTCCGCTGACTTTTTTTTAACCTAATAATAATTCTGATGTTATTATATAATATAATTTGAGATCAGGCAATGTTGGTATAGCAATATATCTTGAGATTAATGTATGTATTATCATCATTCTAACTATATTAGCATGAGCCAGACATGAATATTAAAGCTTTTCAGTTACATAGGTCAATCTGTAAATCTTCAGTAAATCTTATTCTGTAGTCATATGTATATAAATCCTTTCAGGATCTTGGTAAATAACATTTTTTTTGTAGTTATCTTAAATAGAATTTCTCCTTCTATATTATTATCTTTGCCTTTGTAGGTAATGCACAGGAAACAGAAAATAGAGACAACAAAACCAGCCTATTCTAAGAAAGAGAAACTGAGCAAGGTATTAATGAACAAAAGGGTGGGATGGGGTGATATATCTCCTAAACAAGATGACGGATTTAAAAGTAAATTCTATAAAATGTTTAAAGAGTCATTGATCCCTTACAAGCCTTCTCAAGAATAGAGAAGAAATTCCCCAATTGATAAATGGTCAAAGGATATGAACAGGCAATTTTCAGAGGAAGAAATTAAAGATATCTACAATCATATGAAAAAATGCTATAAATCACTTTTGATTAGACAGATGCAAATCAAAACAACTCTGAGGTACTACATCACACCTATCAAATTGGCGAGCATGACAGAACAGGAAGATAATAAACATTGGAGAGGATGTGGGAGAGTTGGAATGCTAATTCATTGTTGGTGGAGCTGTGAGCTCATCCAACTATTCTGGAGAGCAGTTTGGAACTATGCCCAAAAGACTACAAAAATGTGCATACCCTTTGACCCAGCAGTATCGTTTCTAGGACTGTATCCCCAAGAGATCATAAAAATGGGAAAGGGTCCCACACGTACAAAAATATTTACAGCAACACTCTTTGTAGTGGCCAAAAACTGGAAATCAAGGCAATGCCCTTCAATTGGGGAATGGCTGAATAAATTATGGTATATGAATGTAATGGAATACTATTGTGCTCGAAGGAATGATGAACAGGAAGACTTCAGAGAGGCCTGGAAGGACTTATATGATCTGATACTGAGTGAAAGGAGCAGAACCAGGAGAACTTTGTGCGCAGCAATGACCACAGTGTGCGAGAGTTTTTTCTGGTAGACTTGCATCTTCAGAGCAATGCAAGGACTTAAAAAAAAATTCCCAATGGTCTTCTAAGGCAAAATGCCTTCCACATCCAAAGAAAGAACTATGGAATTCGATCACAGAATGTAGCAAATCACTTTTTGTGTGTGTGTATTGTGTTTTGGTTTGTTGTATGATTTCCCCTATTTATTTTGGTTCTTCTATGCAGCATGACTGTAGTGAAAGTGTATTCAATAGGAATGTATGTGTAGATCCTATATGGAATTGTATGCTGTCTCGGGAAGGGAGAGGGGTAGTAGTGGGGGGGAAAAAATCTAAGTTTTATGGTAGTGATTGTAGAACACTAAAAATAAATAAAATTAATATAAAAAAAGAATAGAGAAAAAAATGTCAAAGATTTAGAGCTAAAAGGGTCCCTAGAGACCATGGAAGTCAATCTTACAGATGTAAAAACTGAGAGGCAGAGGGCTAAGTACAGGGTTGCACATATAGCACATGTCTGAAGTTGGATTGGAAATCTGTTCTCCTTGTTTCTAAGTACAGCATCTTATCCACTATATTATGATACCTCTCCATCATTTTGTAAAAAAAAAATTTATGCAATACTCATACCAAACCATTTAAAGAAAAGGTAACTCAAACTATGGGCTAGTTTCACTAGTGATTATAGATGCACAAATTGAAAGAATTTATTAGCAAAGAGACTATAGCAATATATCCAAAAATGTTCGTTGTGGTCAAACGAGATTTGTACTAGTAATGCAAGAATGGCTCAATGTTAGGAAATTAGCAAAATAAATCACATTACTAACAAAACATATGGTTATAACAATAAAACATAATTACAGCACAAAACACCTTTGACAAAATGTGATTCTTCTCAGTCAAAATTATTTTTTAAGGCATAGGAATGGAAGCACATTTCTTTTATATGAATGAAAACACTTCTCTGAAATTGAAACCTGACATTATTTGTAATGGAGAAAGACTAGACAGGGATGGAGAACTTGAGGCCTGGAATATAGCCCTCTACATCCTCAAGTGTGGTCCTTTGATTGAATCCAAACTTCACAGAAGGTGCATTCTGTCAAAGGGCCAAACTTGGGGACCTAGAGGGCCACAGGTTCCCCACCCCTGGACTAGAAGTTTTCCTCTAAGATCAGAAGTGAAGCAAGGGTGCCCATAGTCACACTATTGTTTGACACAGTACTAGAAATACTGGCTATAGAAAGACAGGGAACCAAACTTAAGGGGATGATCAAGGGCAAGGAGACATTATCCTCATTTGTTTATGGTCTATTTAAAAACCCTAGAAAAGCAGCAGCAACAACCAAACTGACCTAGTTAACCAATAACTCCTTTAAAGTAGCAAGATATGAAATGAATATACAAAAAGCATTTATCTATGTCCATTGAGTTTCTTCAGTTTTCTCCTATTAGATCCTTTTAGAATTCTAAAACAATCATCCATGCCCTCCATTGGCACCTACTCCTCACTCACTCTTGTCCCAAGTTCTATTAGCTTCCTCCTAGGAATTGGTCTCTTAACAAATAAAACCACAAAGAAGGGAGGGAAACAGCATACTACATAGAGTCAGAAAAACTGGGCTTAAAGTCCCATTTCTGATATATGTTTTGGTTGAATTGTCGCAGTCATATCTGACCCTTCATGACCTCATTTAGGGTATTCTGCAAAGACATTGGAGTGGCTTACCATTTCCTTCCCCACTAGATCCATTTTAACAGGCAATCAGAGGTTAAGTGACTCAGGGTCACTTGCCCAGGGTCACACTGCTAGGAGTGTTCTGAGACTGGATCTGGACTCAGGTCTTCCTGACTCCAGGCCCAGTGATCTATCCACTGAGCTACTGGCTGCCTCTCTGATATATTTAATCTTGAGCAAGTTGCTCAATCTGCATGTGAATTGTTTTTCTCAGCTTTAAAATGAAGGAAATTAAAATTAAAAAATTAAAATTAAAAATAAATAGAAAATAAAAATAAAAATCAGAGAGAAAACTGATGAACTCTGAGTGTAGACTGAAGCATATTTTTTCACTTCCTTATTTTCCTTGCTTTTTTTTTCACAATAAGGCTAATGTGGAAATATGTTTTACATGACTTCCTATGTATAATGAGTGTCATATTTCTCGCCTCAGTGTGTAGCAGAGGGAATAGAGGAAGACAAAGAATTTTGAACTGATTTTTAATAAATAAAACAGTTGGACTACTTGGTCTCTGCAATACCTTCTAGCTCTAAATCTAGGCTTCTATTATTTTATGAGCTTGACATTTCCCATAATATTCTGTGTCTTTCTCAAGGTACTCAGGCTTTATAGTTTGGGAATGGGAGGGAATTGATGGAGCAAACTCTGATTGGATGTGTGTCAACAAACAAAATCCCCACTGCCAAAATCTCCCAGTTTTTCCCTTCACAAACTACTTCAGCCACACTTTTCTACTTCACGTCTTGTGCTTTTCTTCCTAGCAGGACTTCCATTTTCCTTTCTCTGTGCATTTACTCATAAAACCTACTGGCTTTCTTCCAACAGAACACAAAATCTTTCCGAACAGGGAATGTTTCCTTTTTGTCTTTGTTCCCAGAGCCTAGAGTAGTGCCTTGCACGTAGTAGGTGATTATTTCATAAATGTGTGCTAAATTGAATTAAATATCCCCTTTTTTCTTTCCCCTTCCCCTGATTTTACCTGTGAAAATTCTACTCATATATCCCAAGGTTGAAATCCAACCAACACTACTCCCCCTTTTACTCAGTGGGTGAGCCTTCAGTTTAAAACAATTTCTTCCTGTTCTTAACTCCTACGTCCCCAGAGATCCATTGCTCCAATTCAGCACAGGACAATAATGAGTCGTCACAACAAGACAGCCTATCATAGTGAATACAGTAAGCCCCAGAGCCAGCTAGACCTGGGCTCAAGCAGTACCTCTGACACATACTATCTGTGTAACCACAGCAAAGTTACTTTGAATCTCAGTAGTCTAGGAAGTTCTTAAAGACTGTAAGTTACACACAGCTACCAAGCTACATTGTTGGAAGGTGTTCCTTACAGGTAATTAACAGCATTACTATAACTCTTGATCTACACAAGAATCCTGGAAAGCTGTTGCTACTATTGTCCTTGTTTTTAGAATAAGAATACTGAGGTAGAGAGAAGTTAAGTGACTTGCCCTGGGTCACACAGCTAAGAAGCATGTGAGGCAGAATTTGAACTCAGATCTTTCTGACTGTAATTTCAGTGCTCCCACTATTGTACCACTAGCCATCTAGGGGAATTCCTGACAAGACCAATGAAATCACAGGTCTAGTCCCCATCCCCCATCCCTAATGATGATCATTAGTATGGGAGGAAAAAGTTCTATTATGTTCAGAGTCTTCTAAGGGGAAAAAGGGGGGAATTGTGTATTGTATGAGAAATATTTCCATCTGAAATGGAGAAAATAAATTTTGACTTTTGAAAAAGTAAATTTCAGTTGTCTGGAAAAATAGAAGCATCTGACTGGACTGGTGGATAAAGGTGCTGGACCTGGAACCAGGAAGACCTGAGTTCAAATCTACATTTAGACACTAGCTGTGTGACCCTGGGCAAATGACTTCTGCCTGCCTCAGTTAACCCCATCTATAAAATGGGGATACTAACTGTACCTACTTCCCAGGGTTATTATGAAGATCACATGAGATATTTATAAAGTGCTTTGCAAAACTTAACATGCTACAGTACTATTTATTATCTCTTTATGGACTTTGCAGCCTGAATAATTTAGATTAAAATGTTACTGCATTCCATAAACATTTAGTGAGCATCTATCATGTGCAAGACTCTCTTCTGGGCACTGAGAACTAGACTATGGGCCACACTGGAAGACAACAGGCACTAGGCTGCGTGCAGAGAGTATGAAAGAGCTTACAATGGTTTCTCCAATTCGGAGATGACAGGAGAAGGATGATGCCCCTACTCCTTCTGCAATATTTGAGAAATAGGGATTTAGGCTCCAAAATATTATTCCTGAAATAAAATCTTTTTCCCAGATGGGGGACAATAGCGGGTAGGGGGAGAACCTAGTGTAATTACCCATCCCATCTTGCCACCTATTAACTGCAGGAAGCCCACCTAAATAAGTCATGCTCCTAGGTTCTCAGTGCCAGTCAGTTATTCCAGTCTCTCATCAAGTCTAACCACCTGATTTGCACATATGAATTTGGGATTTCCAGGGCACTGCCTGAGAAAATGCTACATCAGTAAGTTCCTATACAAATCTGAAAGACACCTGAGGCCACCCAGCTCAACCTCAGCCTCAGATAGGAACCAGCCTAATCACAGGAAGAGGCTTTTAAAAATGTTACTTATACCATAGAATCTAAAATGTCTCCGGAAGAGACCTTAGAATTTAGAAGGTCCGAAATATAAAATGACAACTCAAAAGAGGCCTCAGAGCACACAGTGAAGGTTAAAGCAGGGAGGAGCCCTCAAGGTCATCATGACCAAACAGGGATCTAGAGAGAGAGAGTGACTTACCCAAAGTCACAGGATGAGTTAGAGACCTCCCCAGAATGTGAACTTAATAACTCTGACCTCCCAGGCCCAGGCTATTCCCATGGCATCCTGTTGAAATAACTGACCCAGCTGAGCCAAAAATGGGCTCAATTCCTCCCTTTGAATCAACATGTTTGCCATTTTTAAGACAGTGACTTCTATAATGACATCAAATAATGAAATATGAAATGAAAATATAAATGAAATATAATATAATATATGATATATAATTATATATAAATGTTTATTATATTTATATAATACATACTGTATATGATATATAAATAATATAATAATAAAATAAAATGAAAATAGAACATAATTGTAAACAATCTAATGTTTACAGCACTCCACTGCCTGGACAGGACCCTGTCCTTGGGAGAACCCCTATACTGCAGTCCAGCTGGGAAAGAAAACACAGGATGAGGTTATAAAAGACCTGAAAAGTTACTGTTCCCTAGTCTTCCTCTCTAAAATTTCAAGTATGGCTTTCAGCACCTGCAGAAGATTTAGAGCTGGAAGGAATATTAAAGATAACCCTTATTTTACAGAGAGGGAAACTGAGACCTAGAGAGACGAAGTGATTTGATCAATACACTCTAAATTTGTGTTGCCAGGCAGTCTATGTTTTCCCTCTGCCTCCATGCATTTACAAAGGACACCCTTCTCCCTCTCCCCTCCCCCCATTTAAGGAAATGCACTCCTCATCTCTGCCTTTCAAATTTCTTCTCTTCTTTCAAGGCTCAGGGCAGGTGCCATCTCCTCCCAGAAACCTTTCCCACCTCCCTTCTAATCCCTGCTCCAAACATTTTCTCTTTCCTCAAAATGTCCCTAGTCCCTTTCTCCAGGTCTCTCCTTTGCTGCCAATCACACCCTACTCTGTATTATACTCACCATGTAAATGTAGAACTTCTTAGTGTTCAGAATAAACTACTTGAAGACAGACTGTATTTTTTTTTTATTGTGTTATCTCCAGAACCTAGCAAAGTGACTTGCACATAGTAGGTGATTAGGACATGTTTGCTGAATACTGAATAATGAAAGTAATGAATGAAACACCAAATAATGAAAAAATAAACCTCAGGAAAGTGCAGTGACTTGACGTACCCAGGGTCATGTTGTTAATAAGTACCAAAACCACTTTTCAGCATCATTAACCTATCCTTAAGATTTTGATATTTCTGTTGGAATATAAGGATTACAGCTTTTTTGTCAGAAGTGGTATTTGACCTGTCTTCATGGATGTTAATGCCATACATCATCTATCTTCTTTCAGACTTTCTCCCAGGACTTGGGACCACCTCATCTTTGAATATCCATGTAGACCCACAGTATTCTTCACCTATACATGCATCCACTATCTCAGCTGCTTTGTTTTACTGATGATTTTTCTCCTGAAGCCTCCATTTGGATGAGGTGTCCATTGTTCATTGCCCTCCAGACACTTACGACTTCCTAGACTTCAGTGGGAAGTGAACATTGTCCCACCATTGTAGTCACATCTTGGGAATGCCCTCTGAGCCTTGGACCACCTAACCCTGGAACATACCCATGGAGACTTTTCAACCTGAGACATCCATCTCCCAAGCCAGCCACTGCATGCCTTAGGTGTAGTCCCACACTGGAACTTCCTGCAGTACCAGGGCCTCCTCACCTAGCAATGTCCCTGCTGCCCAATAGACCTCTCCACCTGAAATGCTACTTTACCATGCCAGTCCACTTTTCCATTTCTGAGTTACACCAGAGGCCTGGATTTTGGCCAGGGACTCAAGGTAGCCAACCTTCAATCACCACCACATTATGCTTGTGAATATCAGATTTCAACCCAATTCAGCTGTAGCTTATGTTTAACTTCATTCAGCACCTGGGAGAGAAGGCTGGTCAGCCTTCATTCCCCATCCAGCCCTGTTTCTGACTTTCCAAATATAAACACCATGGATCAGCAAAGGGTCTTCCTTCATTGCCTGGGACCACATCACCCTGAAACATCAATGCTCATCTGATGCATTGCACCCTGGAAAGTCACTTCACCTACCTTTGAGATCATTTCTCCTTGTCTCTTCACCTGAAATTCACTATTATCTTGAGAAATTTATCTTCCTGAAATTCATTTCTTCTCTGAAACTCATACCTCCTTAGGACTCCCTGACTCTTGGGCCACTCCCTCCCCCTGACTAGAAGAGGGTCAGAGCATGGACATTAGGGATCTCCTTCCAGAACCTGTCTTTGAGGAGGGGCCCCAAGGCATATACCTCACAATTTCCCAACTGACTGCAGGACTTCATACTACACACTGAATATCCTCCTTCCCTCTTATTCTTTTTCTTCTGTTCCCCCACCTCCACCCATGCCCCTGCATTTCAACTTCTTTCTTATGTATTGTCATCCCCAATCAAATTATGAGCTTGCCAAGACCAAGGACTTTCTTTTGCCTTTGTTCTATAGAGCAAAGTGTTTACCCAATTCCTGGCAAATAGTAGTTAAGTAATAAATGTTCATTGGCTGGAAAAAAAAAACTGGTATTTGAATTAACAGTTCTACTGGAAGAACAGAACACATCTGCAGGCCAGAATGTGGTACCTTTTGCTCATCAGTGTTCTGACCATCAAATAACGCCGCCCCCCCCCCCCATCCATATTCAAATCCAGATCATGCAAACACCAGCCTTAGAACTGAAATATGCCAGGACTGGAAGTCCTGGGGAAATGCAGAGTTATTTTCCTTGGCTTCCTACAACTTAAAGAGCTTAATATTCACCCTTTTCTATTTCCTCCATCTTTTAAATTTCGTAACAGCTAATACTTATATAGCATTTACTATGTAGTGGGCACTATGCTAAGCATTTTACAACTATCATCCCATTTGATCCTCACAACTCTAGAAGGTAGGTGCTATTATTAACTCCATTTAACAAATGAGGAAACTGAGTCAATCAGAGGTTAAGTGAATCACTCAGAGTCACACAGTAAGTGTTCAAGTCTAGATCTGAATGAGGGTCTTGCTGATTCCAGGCCCAGGGTTCTGTCTACTCTACAACCTAGTTACCCCACATCTAGATCAGAGGTTCCTAACCCGAGCCTTAGGTTTTTTAATTTGGGTGTTATGATTTGTTTTATACTTTTAGAACTATATCTCAATACAATTTCTTTCCTTTGTAATCTTACATATTTTATGTTTTTAATCATTAATTTATTTTTAGTTTTCAACATTCAATTCCATAAGATTTTGAGTTCAAATTTTCTCCCCATTTCTCCCCTTCCCCAACCCAAAACAGTATATAATTTGATATGGCCTCTACATATACATTCATATTGAATCTATTTTCACATTAGTCATTTTGTAAAGAAGAATTAGAACCAATAGGAGAAGCCACAAGAAGAAACAAACAAACAAACAAGAACAAGAGAAAGAGTAAATAATGTACTTCAATCTGTATTCAGAATCCATAGTTCTTTTTCTGGATGTAAACAGTATTTTCCATCATGAGTCATTTCGAGTTGTCTTAGATCTTTGCATTGCTAAGAAGAGATGTTTATCAAGGTTAATCATTGCACAATGTGGCTGTAACTGTGTACAGCATTCTCCTGGTTCTGTTCACTTCACTCAGCACCAGTTTATTTAAGTCTTTCCAGGTTTTTCTTCAGTCTGTCTGCTCATCATTTCTTATAGCACAATAGTATTCCATTACATTCATTTACCACAGTTTCTTCAGCCATTCCCCAACTGAGACATCCCTTCAACTTTAAATTCTTTGCCACTACAAAAAGAGCTACTATAAATATTTTTGTACATGTGGGTCCTTTTCCCATTTGTATGATATCTTTGGGATACAGCTCCAGAAGTGATATTGCTGGGTCAAAGAGTATGCACATTTTTTTCTTTAAATGTTCTTTCTTTTTCCTTTTTTTTAAATTCTTTTAAAAATTTAATTAATTATTTGTTTTCAGTTTTCAACAATCACTTCCATCAGTCTTACATTTTCTCCCCTTCCCTCTCACCTCTCTCCTGGAGATGGCATGAAAGGGTTCTATACATACATTCATATTAAACACATTTCACATTAGTCATGTTGCTTAGAAGAGTTAAAATGAATGGGAGAAATCATGAGAAAAACAAACAAAATAAAACATAACATAACATAACACAAGAAAAAAGAGTCTGCTTCATTCTGCATTCTGATTCTATGCTTCTTTCTCTGGATGTGGACGGCATTTTGTCTCGAGTCCTTTGGGAATGTTTTAGGTCCTTGCATTGCCATGAAAGGCTTAGTCTATCAGAAGCAGTCCTCGCATACTGTGGCTGTTACTGTGTTTAATGTTGTCCTGGTTCTGCTCACTTCACTCAGTTTCAATTCATATAAGTCTTTCCAGGTTTTTCTGAAGTCTGCCTTTTCATCATTTCTTATAGCACAACAGTATTCCATTACATTCATATACCACAACTTGTTCAGCCATTCCCCAATTGATAGGCATTCCCTTGATTTCCAGTTCTTGGCCACCACAAAAAAAGCTGCTACAAATATTTTTGTACATGTGGGACCTTTTCCCATTTTTATGATCTCTTTGGGCTACAGTCCTAGAAGCAATATTGCTGGGTCAAAGAGTATGCACATTTTTGTAGCTCTTTGGGCATACTTCCAAATTGCTCTCCAAAATGGTTGGATCAGTTCATAACTCCAGCAAAAATGTAGTAGTGTTCCAATTTTCCACATCGTCTCCAGCATTTATAATTTTCCTTTTTTGTCATGTTAGCCAATCTGATCAGTGTGATGTGGTACCTCAGAATTGTTCTGATTTGCATCTCTCATACCAATAGTGATTTAGAGCATTTTTTCACATGTCTATAGATAGCTTTAAATTCTTCATCTGAAAACTCTCTTTTCATATCCTTTGACCATTTATCAATACAGGGATGACTTGTATTCTTGTAAATTTGGCTCAGTTCTCCATATATTTTAGAAATGAGGCCTTTATCATAGATACTAGTTCTAAAAATGCTTTCCCAGTTATCTGCTTCCCTCCTAATCTTGGTTGCATTGGCTTTGTTTCTGCAAAAACTTTTCAATTTAATGTAATCAAAATTATCGAATGGATATTGTATTTTGTTAAAAGCTTTTTCTGTATCTATTGAGATAACCATATGGTTTCTGTCTGTTTTGTTGTTGATATGGTCAATTATGCTGATAGTTTTCCTAATATTGAATCAGCCCTGTATTCCTGGTACAAATCCTAATTGGTCATAATGTATTATTCTCATGATAAGTTGCTATAATCTTTTTGCTAACATTTCATTTAAAATTTTTGCATCTATAATCTTTAGAGAAATTTGTCTATAATTTCCTTTTTCTGTTTTGAGTCTTCCAAATTTAGGTATCAGTACCATATTTATATCATAAAAAGAATTTGATAGGACTTAACCTATTTTCCAAAATAGTCTATATAGTATTGGAATTAATTGTTCTTTAAATATTTCATAAAATTCTCCTGTAAATACATCTAGCCCTGGAGATTTTTTTCTTAGGGAGTTCATTAATGGCTTGTTCAATTTCTTTTTCTGAAATGGAGCTATTTAAGTATTTCATTTCCTCTTCCGTTAATCTGGGCAGTTTATATTTTTGCAAATATTCATGCATTTCACCAAGATTGTCAAAATTATTGGCATGCAGTTGGGCAAAATAGTTCCTAATTATTGTTTGAATTTCCTCTCCATTGATGGAGAATTCACTCTTTCCATTTTTGATACTGATAATTTGGTTTTCTTCTTTCTTTTTCTTAAATTATCCAAAGGTTTATCTATTTTGTTTGGGTTTCCCCCTCCATAAAACCAGCTTGTAGTTTCATTTATTAGTTTAATAGCTTTCTTAATTTCAATTTTATTCATCTCTCCTTTGGTTTTCAGTTATTTCTAATTTAGTATTTAATTGAGGATTTTAAATTTGTTCTTTTTCTACCTTTTTTAGTTGCATGCCCAACTCATTGGCCTGCTCTATCTCTTTTGTTTATGTAAACATTTAGAGATATAAAACTTACCCTAAGAACCTCTTGCTGCATTCCATAAGTTTTCATATGTTATCTAATTATTGTCATGATCCTAGATGAAGTTATTGATTTTCTTTATGATTTGTTGTTTGACCCACATATTCTTGAGGATTAGATTATTTAGTTTCCAATTAATTTTTACCTTATTTTTCCATGACCCTTTATTACATATAATTTTTGTTGCATCACAATCTGAAAAGGATGCATTTAATATTTCTGCCTTTCTTAATTGTGAGGTTTTAAGGCCCTAGTATATGGTCAATTTTTGTGTAGGTGCCATATGCCACTGAGAAAAAGGTATATTCCTTTCTATTCCTATTCAATTATCTCCAGAGGCCTACCATATCTAACTTTTCTAAAGTTATCTTCTCCTCCTTAACTGCCTCTCTGTTTATTTCATGTTTAGATTTACCTAGGTTGGAGAGGTCCCCACTAGTATACTTTTGCTGTCTATTTCTTTCTGTAACTCCCTTAACTTCTCCTCTAAGAATTTGGATGCCATACAACTTGGTACATATATGTTTAGTAATGACATTACTTCATTGTCTATGATGCAGCATGTAGTTTCCTTCCTTATCTCTTTTAATTAGATCTATTTTTGCTGTTGCTTTGCCAGAGACCAGGATTGCTATTCCTACTTTTTTTTACTTCAGCTGACACATAATATATTTCACTCCAGTCTTTTATCTTTACCCTGTGTGTATCCCTCTATTTCAAATGTATTTCTTGTAACCAACATATTATAGGATTATGGTTTTTAATCCATCCTGCTATCCATTCCTGTTTTATGGGAGAGTTCATACCATTCACACTCACAGTTGTGATTACTATCTGTTTCTTTCTCTCCATCCTATCTCCCCCCACCCATTTATACTTTTCTGTCTTCCTTCTCCATTTCCCTCCTCACTAGAGTTTTGTTTTTGACCACCACCTCCTTCAATCTGCCCTTCCTTCTATTCCCCCTCCCTTTTCTTTCTCCTTTTCCTTCCTACTGCCGATAGGGCAATCTAGATTTCTATACCTGAGTATGTTTTTCCCTCCTTGAGTCAAATTCGATGAGAGTAAAGTTCAAGCAATGTTTATCTCTCTCCCTTCTTTCCGTCTATGTAATATGTCTTTGTTCCTCTTCATGTGATATAATTTACCCTTTTCTGCCTCCTCCTTTCCTCTTCTGCCATTACAATCCCTTTATACCACTTTATTAGGTTTTTTATCATCACATCAAAGTCACCTTAAACCCACCCCCTCTGTCTATGTATATCTCTTCTAAATGTCATAATAAAGATACAGTTCTCAAGAGTTATAAGCATCATCTTCCCATGGAGAAGGGATGTAAAACCTTTGCCCTTATTGAATAACATGTTATTGCTTTCTTTTCTCTTTACCTTTCTATGCCTTTATTAAGTCTTGTATTTGAAGATCAAATTTTCCATTGAGTTCTGGTCTTTTCATCAGGAAAGTCTGGAAGTCCCCCCTTTCAATGAATGTCCATCTCCTTGCCTGAAAGATTATGCTCATTTTCTCTGGGTAGCTGAACCTTGGTTGTA
Organism: Notamacropus eugenii; assembly: GCF_028372415.1. NCBI lineage: Eukaryota > Metazoa > Chordata > Mammalia > Diprotodontia > Macropodidae > Notamacropus > Notamacropus eugenii. The sequence goes on along the minus strand of NC_092872.1, from coordinate 434,085,374 downwards.
ATCCAAGCTCCTTTGTTTTACAGAACATCATATTCCAAGCCTTCCAATTTTTTATTGTAGAAGCTGCAAGGTCCTGTGTAATCCTGACTGTAGTTCCACTATATTTGAATTGTTTCTTTCTGATTGCTTGCAGTATTTTCACTTTGACCTGTTAATTCTGGAAATTGACTACAGTATTCCTTGGTGTTTTCAATTTGGAGTCTTTTCCAGGAAGTGATTGATGAATTCTTTTGATAACTATTTTATTCTCTGATTCTAGGACCTCAGGGCAGTTTCCTTGACGATTTCTTGAAAGATGCTATACAAGCTCTTTTATTTATTATGACTTTCAGCTAGACCAATAATTCTTAAAATTATCTCTCCTGGATATTTTTTCCAGGTCAATTGTTTTCTCAATGAGGTATTTTACATTTTCTTATATTTTTTCATTCTTTTGATTTTGTTTGACTGATTCTTGACATCTCATAGGATCATTAGCTTTCAGTTGCCCAATTAAAATTTTTAACAAATTGTTTTCTTCAGTTAGCTTTTGTAACTCCATTTCCATTTGACCAATTTACTTTTTAAGGAGTTGTCTTCTTCTGTGTACTTTTTTTTCTGTTTTGTCAATTTTATTTTTAAAGGAATTGTTCAATTTTTCTTCTGCCTCTCTTATTTGACTTTTAAAATTCTTCTTGAGCTCTTCCAAGAAGGTTTTTTGGGCTTCAGACCATTCATATTCCCCTTTGAGATTTCAGATGTGGATATATTGACAATGTTGTCCTCTCCTGAATTTGTGTTTTGATCTTCCTTGTCACCAATGATCCTCTCCATGGTCATTGTTTTTCTTTGTTGCTTTTTGCTCATTTTGTTTGCTTTTTTTCTGGCTTTTAAAGTTAATCTCTGCTTCTGGAGCACAGGGAACACTGTCCCAGATTTCTTGTGCTAGAGACTATGGATCTACTTACTGGTTTTGTGTGCTGGGGCCTCAGGTGCTGACAGCTGGAGGCTGGTAGCTTACCTGGAACTGAGCTGGAGTTGGTGGTGGTGACTGGTATGTACCTATTGCTGATGCTTGTACTGCTCCACCACTCTGGGGCTCAGGATCTCCCTCTGGTATGCTGAGGTGGGGCTTGCCACTTGCTTATGGGATGCCTCCTATCCAGTACTGGTCTCTTTCAGCCACAGCAAGAGGGACCTTGCCCCTAATCCCACTAGCCTCCCAAGCTAAAAGACTGCTGAACTTTATCTTTCTGTTGGCTCCACTACTTCATGATTTTTCATGGAGCAATATTCTCTGGGTTTTTCAAGGTCAATAAGGGAAGGTGAGAGTGACTTACTTCTTACTCCACCATCTTGGTCAAAATAGGCCTATGTAATGTTTTTAAAGACATTATTCTAAGAAAGAGTCCATAAGCTTTGTATAATTACCAGAGGAGTCCAGGAAAGAAAAAATTTAAGAACCTATGATCTAGGAGCAGTGAGTGAGGTGTCTCAGTGTTTAGAGCACCAGTCCTGGATTCAGGAGGACCTGAGTTTAAATCCAGCTTGATGCTTACAAGCTGTGTAACCCTAGGAAAGCCTCTTAATCCAGATGTCTTTGAAAAAAAAGAACCCATGGCTGATGATATTTCTTGACCTAGGCACTTCCCCTACAAGGTTACCACATTATTCAAGTCCAGCTGAGAAAGGAAGAACTTATAAAGAATTTGCACACCAACCATTGACCACTAAGACTCATTAAGACTTCAGATATGACTTTTACCTGAATCATTTCAGTTGTTGCTGAGTTGTTTTTTCAGTTTTGTCCAACTCTTCATTACCCTATTTGGTTTTTTGTTTTGTTTTGTTTTCGTATAGATACTAGAGTAGTCTGCCATTTCCTTCTCCAGCTCATTTTGCAGATGGGGAAACTGAGGCAAACAAGTTTAAGTGACTTGGCCAGGGTCACACAGCTTGTAAGTGTCTGAGGTTGGATTTAAACTTAAGTCTTCCTGACTTCAGGTCTGGTGATCTAACCATTACACCACCTAGCTGCCCATCACCATAATAATAATTTCCCCTAATCAGTAGATTTAGTGCTGGAAGAGATCTTAGAGATGATTAAGTCCAACCCCCTAATTTTACAGACCAAAAAAATGAGGTCCCAAAAGTTATAGTGACTTAAGGTGATACAGTTAGTAGAGTAAAGAGCTGATATTTAAAACCAGGTCTCCTGACTGCAGATCTAGTGGTTTTCCCACTGTATGACACTGATTGTCTTAGCAGAACATTTACTGAGACCCAGCTATTTGCCTAGACCTACACTAATTAATGAGAGACAATATGAGAGGAAGAACAGTGCCTGTCATCAACTGTTTCATTATCTTGCTCTCCAACAAATGATTCATGCAAACATTTATTAGACACCTATGGTACACAAGGTTCTCTGATTTCAACAATTTTGTTCAGTCATGCCCAACTCTTTGTGACCCCATTTGGTATTCTCTTGGCAAAGGTACTGGAGTGATTTGCCATTTCCTTTGCCAATTCATTTTACAGATGAGGAAACTGAGGCAAATAGAGTTAAGTAACTTGCCCCCAGATACATATCTATGAGGAATCTGGGGCCAGATTTGAACTCAGGAAAATGAATCCTTTTGACTCCAGGCCTTGTGCTCTATTCACTACAGAACCTGATTTCAATAATGCAACTTCACAATGGCGAATCCCCTACAAAACAATCAGATATAGAGATGGGCAGGACCTTAGAGATCATGGATCACACTTGAAACCTAGAGACAGAAAGGAACTTAGAGGTCAAGAAGCCCAATCCTTTCCCTTTACAGATTTCTACTATTTTCTTTTTTGTGAGGCTATCAGGGTAAAGTGACTTGGCCAGGGTCACACAGCTAGTTAGTGTCTGAGGCCAGATTTGAACTCAGGTTCTCCTTATGCCAAGGCAAGTACTCTATTCTTTGTGCCACTTGAAGCATAGAAAAGTTGTGTAAGTGGTCAAAGTCACAAAGTGGCAGATTCAGAAATCACACTCAGTCCTCTGTCTTCAAACTTAGTACTCTTTTCCATGACACCTCCTAATCAAATGGTTCCCTCCTTTACTGCCTAACTAGAAGTAGCTCAGAAAGTGAGCAATTGAATTAATTGATTCATAGAAGCTCTACCAATTAATGAGTCTTCACTAAGGACCTACGAGGTACAAGACATTGCTGTCAAACAAGAGAGAAACTTCCTAACCTTGAATGAGCTTAAATTACAGCTGAGATAAGAAAAAGTATGAAAAGATAATTAATGTTTCAAGGAAGCATTATCAAGTGACATTATAAAGTGACATTAACAGGAAGTAGGCCAAGAAGACAACGTGATAATTAGGAATGAAAAAACCATAACTGGTCTCCATAAATAATTAGTCATACCTTAAAAATGTCATCCCTACTCCATAGGTCACCTGCTAGTGTTGCCTGCCAGAGCCCCAGAGCCCTCATTTCCTCCCCATACCTTACTTCTTACTCTTTTTGACTTCTCTACCATGCTTCCAGAAACCATATCATAGGGAAATCTCATCATCCTGCAAGACTGAATCAGCTTTTGTAATCATATATTATCAATAATGTCTGTCCCTCTAACTATAGGAGAGAGCCATGAACTCTTCTTTCCTTCCTTTCTTTTTCTTTATTTTCCTTTTTTCATCTTCCTTCTCTTTTTCTTTCTTCTTTTTAGCCTCCTTCCTTCCTTTTCTTTCTTCATTCATTCATTAATTCATTAATTCATTTGTATTTCATATACATATAGATATATTTGCCATGAACTCTTAAACCTCCATTTAAGAAGTGAGCCCAGGGGGACAGAGTCAAGATCGCAGAGTAGAAAGACTCTAGCTCTCCCTTATAGTCCATATAATACCTGTAAAAAATAACTAAACAAATTCTAGAGCAATAGAAGCCACAAAATGACAGAGCAAAAGAGATTTCTAGCCCAAGACATCCTGGAAGGCTGGCAGGAAAGGTCTATCACACTGGGTTCAATGCGGAGTGCAGCCCAGCCTTGGCTGTGCAGCCCAGCACAAATAGGAGTGGAGCAAGCTTTAGGGCATGGAGTCATGGGTAGTTGGTTCCCAGATTTCTCAACCCACAAATGCCAAAGACAGCTTCAAAGTTCAGTGAGAAAGTTCTTTCACCTGGGTAAGAGGGGTGTGCCCCAGCCCCAGGGCAGCAGCAGCCACTGCAGCAGCAGCATCCACTTTTGGAGCCCTTGGCCTAAAGACCCTAAGGGAATCAAGTGGCCAATCTGGGTCTCAGTCTTCAATAGCAGTCCCAGGGTGAGGAGGATCACTGGTGTGGTGAAGCTGGTGGCAGCTGTGGAGAGGGAATACTACTCACAGATCCTGGGCAGATAAGAGTGTGTGTGGTTGCTCACAGACCAAAGTGCAGGCCAGGAGAGGAATAAACTCCTCTCCCTTGATTGTACCACCTAGGAGGAACTGAGAACTTACAGTTCCCTAGAGTATACCCTCCATTTGACAAAGGACTCAAAACCCAAATAACTGGCTGGGAAAATGCCCAAAAAAGGGGCAAAAAAATTAGACTATAGAAGGTTACTTTCTTGGTGAAAAGATATTTTCTTCTATCCTTTCAGGTGAGGAAGAACAAAGCATACCATCAGAGGAAGACATAAAAGTCAAGGCTTCTACATCCAAAACCTCCAAAAAAATATGCAATAGTCTCAGGCCATGGAAGAGCTCAAAAAGAATTTTGAAAATCAAATAAGAGAGGTGGAAGAAAAATTGGGAAGAGAAATAAGAGCGATGCAAGAAAATCATGAAAAGCAAGTCAACAGCTGGCTAAAGGAGACCCAAAAAAATGGGGAAAATAACACCTTTAAAAAGAGACTAACCCAAATGGCAAAAGAGGTCCAAAAAGTCAATGAGGAGAAGAATACTATAAAAATGGAAAAGGAGGTTCAAAAATTCACTGAGGAAAACAGTTCTTCAAAAATGAGAGTGGAGCAGATGGAAGCTAATGACTTTATGAGAAACCAAAAAATTATAAAGCAAAACCAAAAGAATAAAAAATAAAAGACAATGTGAAATATCTCTTTGGAAAAACAACTGACCTGGAAAAAAGATCCAGGAGAGATAATTTAAAAGTTATAGGTCTACCTTAAAACCATAATCCAATAAAGAGCCTAGACATCATCTTCCAAATTATCAAGGAAAACTGCCCCAATATTCTAGAATCAGAGGGTAAAATGAAATGGAAAGAATTCACTGATCACCTCCTGAAAGAGATCCCCAAAGGAAAACTCCTAGGAATATTGTAGCCAAATTGCAGAGTTCCCAGGTCAAGGAGAAAATATTACAAGCAGCCAGAAAGAAAGAATTCAAGTATTGTGGAAATATAATCAGGATAACACAAGATTTAGCAGTTTCTACACTAAAGGATTAAAGGCCTTGGAATATGATATTCCAGAGGTCAAATGAGACAGGATTAAAACAAAGAATCACCTACCCAGCAAAACTGAATATAATATTTCAGGGGAAAAAATGGAGGAAAAAAATTTCAATGAAATAGAGGACTTCCAAGCATTCTTGTTGAAGGACCAGAGCTGAATAGAAAATTTGACTTTCAAATACAAGAATCATTAGGAACATAAAAAAAGTAAACAGGAAAGAGAAGTCTTAAGGAACTCACTAAAGTTGAACTGTTTCCATTCCTACATGGAAAGATGTTATTTGTAACTCATGAGACCTTTTTCAGGATTAGAGTAATTAGAAGGAAAATATATATGTAGGTATGTATGAGTATATACGTATGTGTATATTATATATGTGTAGGTATGTATATGTACATGCGTGTATATGTGTATGTGTATATATGTGTATATGTGTATATATATGTATAATACATAGACAGCACAGGGTAAGCTGAATATGAAGGGAGAATACCTAAAAGAAATAAAATTTACTGTTGAAAGGAATGTACTAGGAATAAGAGAAATGGAGAGGTAAAATGTAGCAAATCATCTCATACAAGAGAGAAGAAAGGGCTTTTACAATGGAGGGGAAGACGGGGGAGATGAAAGGAAATAATTGAGCCTTACTCTCATGGGATTTGACTTAAGGAGGGAATAATACACATTCCATTGGCTATGGAAATCTATTTTACCCTATAGGAAGGCAAGGGGGAAGGGGATGGGAGAAGGAAGATAATAGAAGAAACAGCAAATTGGGGAAAGGGATAATGAGAAGCAAACACTATTGTGGGAGGACAGGTCCAGGGAGAGAATGGAATCAATGAAAGGCAGGATAAGACAGAGGGCAATGTGGTTAGTCTTTTACAACATAAATATTATGGAAATGCTTTGTATTGTATGGCCTATATTGAATTGCTTGTTTTCTCAATGAGGGTGGATAGGGAGGGAGGGAGTAAATATGGAACCCAAAGCTTTAAGAATGAATGTTAAAAATTTTTTAGCATGCAACTGGGAATTAAGCTATACAGGCAATGGAGTATAGAAATCTATTTTGCCCTACAGGAAAATAGAGGGGAAGGGGGATGGAGGAAGGGTGGATAATAGAAGGGAGGATAGACTAGAGGAAGGGGTGGATGGGGTGCATTCTGTCCTAGGGTGGGGGTGGGGAGGTATGGGGACAAAATTTTGAATTCAAATTCTTGTGGAAGTGAATGTTAAGAACTGAAAAATAAATAAATTATATTATATTTTTTAAAAAATAAACATCAGAGCAGATTTTAAAAAGTGAGCCCAGAATAGCCATCTCCTCATTTCCCACCTGGCTGCTCTCCTTTTGGACTTCTTTGACTTCTGTATCATGTCTCCATGCCAGTTACTTTTTTCTTCTCTTTTTAGTCAATAGTTAATACAAAATTATTAAAGGCCTACTATGTGCCAGGCACCATGCTAAACTCTGGGGGTACAAAAAGAATCAGAAGAGAGTTCCAGCTCTCAAGGAGATCATAATCTAATAGGGGAGACAACAAGCAAACAAATATTTATAAACAAGCTATCTATACAGAATAAATAGGAAGTAAATATAAAAGAGAAGGCACTTGGTTGGAAAATGTTTCCTGTAGAAGATGGGATTTAGTTGACAAAGCCAGAGAAGCCAGAAGCAGAGATAAGGAGGGAGAGCATTCCAGGCATGGGGGAGGGGTGGCCAGAGAAGATATCTGGAGTACAAGATACACAGAGTGTCTTGTCATAAAACAGCAAGAAGAGCAGTGTTACTAGATTGAAGAGTAGATGGGAGAAGGGGGAAAGCAAGATATAAGAAGACTGCAAAGGTCGGAAGGGCAAAGTTATGAAGGGTTTTTAATTCCCAATAGAGCATTTTGTATTTGCTCCTAGAGGAAATAAGGTATTTGTTGAGTAGAGAAATCACATGTTCAGACCACTTATGGAAAATCACTTTGGTGACTGGATAGAGAATGGTTTGGGGTGAGGAGAAACTATGGCAAGCAGGCCCCCTCAACAGGCTATTACAACAACAGTCCAAACACCTGCACCAGAGTGGTAGCAGCATCAGAGGAAAGAAGGATTTGTATTCTATGTTGTAAAGGAGAAATCAACAGGTCTTACTAATAGATTAGATATGGGAGTGAGAGATAGTGAGGAGTCGAGGATGACACTTGTACTGCAAACCTGAGTGAGGAACTGTAAGGATGATGTTGCCCAGGGTTTAAGGGAAAAGATAATGAGTTCTGTCTTGGACACTGCGTTTAAGATGTCTACTGGACATCCAGTTGAAGGTGTCTAAAAGGCAGTTGAGGATGTGAGGTTGGAAATCAGGATAGTGATATTTGCAAATTGTCAGGCTACAGATGGTAATCAAATCTATGGGAATTGATGAGATCACTAAGTAAAGTAGCATAGAGGGAGAATTGGTACAGGACAGAATCCTGAGGAACACCTGCAGATAGAGGGTGAGATTTAGATGAAGATGCAGCAAAGGAGGCAGAGAAGGAGCCAGATAGGTCAGAGGAGAACCCAGAGAGAGTGGTGTCCCAAAAACCCAGAAAGAAGAGAGTATAGGGGAGGGGAGAGTGATCAACAGTGTCAAAGACTGCAAAGAGGTCAAGGAGAATGAAAACTGAGAAAAGGCCGATGAATTTGTCAACTAAGAGATCATACTGGAAAGAGCAGTTTTAATAAAATGATGGGGTTGGAAGCCAGATTGTAAAGGGTTTGAAAGAGAGAGAGAAGAAAGAAAGTATTTTCTTTTGTGTGTTGTCTTCCTCTATTAGATTGTAAGCTCCTTGAAGACAGGGACTATCTTTGCTTTTTCACATTTGTATCTCCATTGAATATGGAGCACAGTGCTTGGCACATAGTAGGTACTTAATAAATGCTTATTAACTGACTGCTGGCATAATCATTAAGAATTCAGGCTCACCTTCCCACCAGGAGGACATATTGGGGGAGGAAGAGGAGAAAAAGGAAGACGTTAGTGGAAGCCAGGATTACAAAACAAGAAATACCCAAAACTTTAAGCACTCGACTTGAGTTTCCCAGCTCATGAGGTCCCTGAACAGGGAGGCCAGCAGGGCCTGGGTCTTCCTTCATTTTTGCATGCCTCATATAATCAAACGTAATTATTGCCTCATAGAATGCCTTTCTTGCATACAGAGGGTGCTTAATAATTTATATTTGACCCCAACTTTCTAAACACATCTTTGTCAGACAGATCAAAGGTAAAGAGCCAGAAGGGATTTCAGAGATCATTTAGTACTCCAAAACCTCTTCATTTTACAGGACAGGAAGTAACTTCCTCAGTCACATAGAAAGTCAGTAAAGGAGGCATAATTTGAACCTATGTCCTCTGATTCCAGAGCCAGTATTCTTTCATTGTACCATGCTGCCTCCCCAATGTTAAATCACAATGAATACAGTGCTGAGTCTGGAGTCAGGAAGACCTGAGTTCATATCCAACCTCAGATACTTACTAGCTATATAACCTGGGCAAGTCACAAATCTGCCTTAGTTTCCTAGTTGCAAAATGGAGGTAACAATAGCACCTAACTCACTGGGTTTCTGGAATGATCAAATGAGATAATACCTATAAAGTGCTGGCACATTGAAGGCAATTAATAAGTTCTTGTTCCCTATGTTCCCTCCCTTCCCTTTTGTGGCTATTCTGCCTATGCAGAATTATTGCATTTCGGTATTTCTAATGGCATGATAATATGGCACTACCTATACACGGTATCTTGTCTGTTGGTGGGAAGTGTGGTGCAGTGGGAAAACAAGTATAGACGTGAGAAAAGAAAACCTAGATTCCAGTTTGGGTCTTGCGAATTGCTAGTGGGCAAATTCTTTCACTTATCTACACCTGAGCTGTTTGATCCATGATAATACTAGGTGGTGTGCAGTTGATAGAGCAGCAGTGCAGGAGTCAGGAGGACCCAAGTTCAAATCTCACCTCAGACACTCACTAGCTGTGTGACCTTGGGCAAGTCACTTAACCCCAATTGCCTCATCCTGGGTTATCTCCAGTCATCCTGATGAATATCTGGTCACTGGATTCAGATGGCTCTGGAGAAGTGAGACTGGTGACCTGTAACAACCCTCCCTCACTCAAAGTCAAGTGCAAGTCATGCCATCTCTGATGGCATGGTCTTCTTTGGCAACAAAGGACAAACACCCACTTCACAGTTCAATAGTGAGGTTCCAATAAGATCTGACTCCAAATTCAATGCTTTTCCCATCATGCTGTGTGACCTCTCTTAGCAGACCAAAGATACTTCCTCAAGTGCTTTATGATTACAAAGAGCTCTGTAAATGTGACATACTCATATTGGTACTGTAACCCCGGTCTCAGAACTCATCAAAACCTCTCCTTATTGGTAGAAACCCATACTCTGCATCTGCATGAGGAAGAGGAAAGAGTTGTTAAGAGCAAGAGAGTGAGAGTCCTAGATCTCACCCGAGGGGAAGTTCCATGGAGTCTCTAGAGTAATAAGCTGACTATAGAGACATGATGGAGACGGCCTGCTCCTCTCATGTTTACTTCTTCCCAGAGTCTTTTCCTTAAAACTTGAAAAGGGGTTCACATCTTCCATCTTCTCTCTATAAGCTGGAAGCCAGACACCCCCAATGAAACTGCTGAACCTAAATAGTCTAAAGAGATTCAAAGAAGATTGAAGAGTTCTCTCTCTGGTTCTTACCAACTCTGCCTCAACCCTCACACAGTTAAGAAGCACTGATCTCCACCAACAAGGAAAAAGGCTGTACCAATGAGCTTTGGGACTTAGGTTACAATAGCATTATTAGAGGATGTGTTTTGAGACTAAATGCTTTCCTCCATTCAGAATTCTACTTTACCCAACCAACCAACAAGAATTTATCAAGTACCTACTGTGGGTCAGATACTGTTCTAGGCACTAAGGGATTCAAAGACAAAAGAAAAGAAAAGAAAAGAAACTGTCCCTGCCCTTAAGAAGTTCATATTTTGTCATGGAAGTCATCACTTTGTAGAGATTGCAGATAAGGGGGGCAGCAAACCATCTCCCTCAACTATTTTGGATAACTTAGCAGCCATGAAGTTGGACTTAGAGGAACTGGGTCCAAGTCCCAAGTCTTCTTTTTTCCAGTTCTATGCCTCTGGTCTAGTCACTTAACTTCTCTGGGATCCTAAGGTCTTTTCTAGGTCTAAATTGTTCCCCTCTTCCCTGACCTCTCTCACCTTCTCTGGGCAGCTCCACCTTCCCAGAGAGAAGAGTAATGTCCTGTCCTTTTACTTCTACAAGTGACAGGATCTCCCCTCTTACTCACGTGGAGCAATAGGGTAGTCAACTCAAGCCCTGACACTAGCTGGTGCCTTTTCACTTGACCGGCTTCCTGAGCCAGACTGATCCTCTTTCTCCTCCCTCAGGGACTTTCCTAACTTCCTTCTGTAAACTAAGGAAACAGCACATACATGCAAGTCCTTCACGGACAAATATGCTTGGAAAGGCTTTTTTTTTTTTAAAGCCAAACCTTGGTTTCTGTGGTAGGCGGTACATTCCCCAGCAGGGTGGGGGGATATGTGTGTGTGCGTGCATGTGTGTGTGCGTGCGTGCGTGCGTGCGTGTGTGTGTGTGTGTGTAAATGTGCATGAACTGTCAAAGGGTAGGAGGGAAGTGGGAAAAGGGGAGGGAAGAAAAGAGGGAGGAGTACATTTCATTCATCCACTTTCACAAGTTGTTGGTATATAATGGGGGTTTCTGGCATAAGGAGAAACCAGAAGTTTCAGAGTGAAGGCTGCTTTAGGGGAAAGCCATGCCAAAAGGAGAAGGCCCAGTCCTGGAGCCAGAAACAGGCATGGGAATGCTACAGGAAGGCAGCAGTGACTACCGGACCAATCACAGCACCAGAAGAGATCTAAGGAAAATGAACCCAGCTGCTGCTTTCTGTGTGCTCTTGGCTTTCATTCTTGCTGTTCTCGTGGTCTATCTACTTGTAGACAACTTCAGATCCCAACAGCAAATGTGTGCAACAGGTCAGGTAAGGCAATCAATTCCTCTGAGAGCGCAATATCACATGGGGAGTTGGTGCTCTGGGCTGGTACATTCAAAGCCAGGGAGAGGTCCACTTTGCCAGCTATGAACCTCTCCAGGAAATCAAGAATTGTGATGTTATGGAGAGGCAAGCACTAATGCCACCTGATGGCTGTGAGCATGCCCACTACCTCTCTGGCTTCTTTTGTTAGCTCACGAAAGGAACTAAGGTGCAGGAGAGTTTCTGGTTTGTGAAACTTTTCACAGGTATGATTTTTTTTTTTAATTTTTTTTTTTACTCCTTCACCATGTATTTCTGGGGAAACAAATAATATCAAGTCTTTCAGCAGTTTGGGGAATCCATTACACTTAAATGTCTTCCAAGTCTCTTCCATATATGATACTCCATGACTATTTCTCCAGAAATTAAATCATTTCTCTCACTCTGTCATTCTTTCTGGTTTCCCTAAAACTCAGCCTAAAAGGAGGAAAGAGAAGAATCCAAATTTAGGCTTGTAAATAGCAAAATTATCTCCCAGCTCCAGAAAAATTGTTGTTATTCAAGAAATTTTTATCTTGAAAAGAAAAAAAAAATCTTTTGACAGAAAAAAATGAAGTCAGCAAGTTCAGGAAATTATTGGTCTTGTAACCGTTAAAAGTAATAAATCTTGATGAGAAACAATAAGGTTCAAAGAATTTAGAGATGAATGAGGTGTCATTCACAGTCCAATTCTCTACAATCTTCTTTGGTCACTTAATGGCTGTGCAACCCTGGGCAAATAATTTAGCCTCTATTTTCCTCAATTTCTTGAGCTGAAAAATGGGATAAATCATTCCTATAATTTCCCTCACAGAATTGGTATGGGATTCCAGTCAAAAAAAATGTATACAAAGCACTCTGCAAACTTTAAAAACACATGTAAAAGTCATTTGTTGCTATTATTACATAGAATGAAATTGAAATCTGTAAATAGGGTATGACTTCTTAGACCACAGAAAAGGGGTCCAAACCCATGTCCCTTGTCTACTGTGCTGCATCTCTGTGAATTTTCTTATTTGAAAATTTGTCAGTTCTATCCAAGCCTGTAAAACTTTCAAAGCCAAGAAATGGAGAGCAAAAGCATTCCTCATGTGTTTGTGACTGCAGCAGCCCAGTCAGTAGGAGCAGACAAAAGGTATCTGGCCTGTGTGTGCTTCTTATGTGTAAACCCAACATCCCAGAGTCACATTGATCATAACACTGTTAGCGACAGAATCAAATAACCCAATCTATGTTAAACAATAGACCCTATACATGGCGGATCAGTTTCTGAGAATGCAAAAAAAAACCTTTTATTAGAAGAGCCATATGTATATACAGAAAAAATAGTATAGTTAAATATAAACCTCTCAGACACTACATGAGAAGACATTCAGCTCATCCCGTAAAAAATAGATTATAATACCTATATTATCTACCTCAGAGACTGTCATGATTATTTAATGAAGTGCATTTATAAACCTTTAGACATGCAGGGTGTCCCAAAAGTCTCTGTGCAGTTTTCAGGTTGAGTAGCTTAATGTCAACAATTATTATTGTAATATTAATTAATTGTTATATTATAGTGATATATACTATAATCATATTATTTTATATATTATTGTGTCATACATAATTATAATGTATAATTACATATTTAATAATATTAATTTTAATTATGTATCATTCGTATTACTATGTTTATTATTATTATTGGCAAGAGAAACAGTTTTCCCTCTACTCAGTTTGCCCATTGAAACTCAAAAGAGACCCTGTCATATACAGTCTGAAGCAGACACCAATATAAGGTTGAGCTAGAAGGCACCTTCTTGAGCACTATTTAGTTCATTCTTAGAGAGGAAGAAAGTGAGGTCCAGTGTGGTCAAGTCACATCAAAAGTTAGTCTTTAGAGGAAGAGATGAAGGTAGGACCAAGTCTCTTGGTTCCCAATCTAGAGTTCTTTCTGCTGCTACACCCTTAATGTTAGCTTTATTTAGACCAGGGGTGGGGAATCTGTACCCTTGAGGTCAGGCCTCCAGGCCACAGGTTCCCCACCCCTGACTTAAACTCTGCACAAAACTGACTTGATGAATGTATGCAGATTCTAACTATACTAACATGCTGTGATCCTGGCAAGTCCTTCATCCACAGCCAAATCTCTGCAAGAGGGATGGGTTGTTGAATTGAGAGGTTCAGTTTGAAGGAAAAAGCAAGTGACAACAGTGCCCAATGCGTGTTGGTAATCATCAGAGAGAGGAGGGTCTATGAGGAGAAGTACCTAGGACTAGCACCCAGAAAACTGATGAAAATTTTCAGGCTTTGGTTAAGAAGGAAATATGACTGACTCTCCCTGAGAAAGGAAAAATGAAAAAGACATAGAGAACTGATATATAGAAATGAAAGGATCTTAGAGATCACCCATTCCAACCTTCTCATTTTATAGGTGGGGAAATAACATCCTTGGAATCGCCCTGGTCCAAAAGCAGGAAGAGAGTTGGGAAAATGAAACTAGGTAAACAATATCACTCTGACAAAACCAAATCATTCAGAGAGTTTGAACCAAAGTCTCTTTGTCCATGTGCTGTGTATTTTGTTCTCAGATGCATCACATAAATTAACTTATTTGATCTTCCCAACAACACTGTGAGGTTGTTGTTATTATTAAGTTGTTTTCAATCATATCCAACCCTTTGTGATCCCATTTGGGGGTTTCTTGGCAAAGATATTGGAGTGGTTTTTCATTTCCTTGTCCAGCTCATTTTACAGATGAGGAAACTGAGGCAAAGAGGGTTAAGTTACTTGCCTAAGGTCACATAGCTAGTGTTTGAGGCCAGATTTGAACTAAGATAAATAAGTCTTCCTGACTTCAAGCTCAGCATTCTCACCACCATGCCACCTAGCTACCTATGAGGTAGGTGATATTATTATCCCCACTTTACAGATTAGGAAACTGAGGCTGAGAGAAGTGAAATGACTTACCCAGGTCAGCTAGGCCAAATTTGAAATTGGGTCCTTCTGATTCCAAGACCAACACTCTATTCAATTCTATGCCTACTTGCCTTCAAGCCATCACAACAATCAAAAGAAACCATTATACTTTGAACAAGCACTGAAACTGAGAGTGAAAAGGACTAGATTAGAACCCATCCTATCCCCTTCCTTTTTATAGAGAGTTGGGCAACTCACTTCATTTCTCTTTGTCTTAGTTTCCTCATCCATAAAAATGAGAACAATAATCCCTGCACTACCCTGGATTGTTGCTAAAATCAAATTTGCTATGTAGACATGAGCTATCATAATCTCATCAAAGACTAAGCCAGAAAGCCAACTGTCCAAATGTTGTCACTTATATGGGGTCAAAATGTTTGTGACCTTTGTTTGTCACAGCTCTAATTTCCATAGAGCCCCAAGGTTTAGAAAGAGCTCTCTTACAGCAACCCTTGGAGATAAGTAGAACAAAGATGATTTTCCCCACATTACAGAAGAGGAAATTGGGGCCCATAAAGATTGAAAGGCCTGCCCAAAATTATGTAGCAAGAAAGAGGCAGAGCCCAGATTTGAATGCCAAGCTCACTTTTATTATCATTTTATCCATACATAAATATTTATACATGTTAGTGTAATATTTACCATTTGATCAAAATTATAGCTACTTCCTCTCTCTGAGCATCAATTTCCTCATCTGAAAAATGAAGATAATCCTTTTCACTCCTTGCTTTGCAAGGCTACTGGGAGGAAAATAATTTGTCAAGTTCAGGGGCTACAGGAAGAATTATTGTTGTTGTTTTAAATTTAGAAAGTAAGTTAGAAAGAGAGCAGTCAGGTAGCATAGTGAATAGTGCAATGACCCTGAAGCCAGGAGGACCTGAGTTCAGATCCAGTCTCAGACACTTACTAGTGATCCTGGACAAGTTACTTAACCCAGATTGCCTCAAAAGAAAAAAAAGGAAATAGACTTTCACTCTAAAATCTGTTCTCCATCCTACTCCAGAGGCTTAGCATCTAAATGACCCTGAGTAAGTCACTTAACTTTTCTAGGCTGCAGTTTCCTCATCTATAAAAGTGTTGGACTATATGATCTCTAAGATTCCCTCTGGCTTTAAATCTATGAACCTATGATTCTACACCAAATGATTTTATAACTCTCTATTTGCTATTCTAGGTTTAAAGTGATAACAACGTAACTCCCAGTCATGTATCCTTTGCACTGTATATCACACAGCCTCATTTCCCATCTTTCAACAGATAGGTGCTGCCACAGACAGCAAGCAGGCAAGAATTAGAGATGTCTAGCAAGTTTGTGCCTGACTTGTTTTCCCAAGCTACCTTTCACTCCAAACCCTAAGGCAAACCAATTCAAGCATTTGCAGAATCCAATGAGGGAGCCTATACTTCAAAACTGAGGCTACAATTTTGAGAGCCAGCTAGCAATTAGAATCATATCTCTTGATCGCTCGGGGTATTTTCAGCATTAGGAAGTTTTACTTTCAGTCTAGATGAATGAACAGGAAAGAAATCTTCCTGCCCTTTCCTTCTTTACTTCTCCTCCCCACTATGTGTAGGTGGGGATTTAAGAGTACAGTCATATTAATTTGTAAGGTGGATTTTTTTTTTAATATCTGACTTGTGATTTCATCATCTCAGGAAAATTGCCTGGGACATGAACAGATAATAAAATCATAAAAGTAATTTCATGGGGCAGCGTGACTATATGATAGTCACTGGATTATATGTTAGGAGACTTGTTAAGTACCTACTATATATCAGGCATGGTACCTGAATTTTGCAAATCTTATCTCACTGGATCCTCACAATAACCCTGGGAAACAGGTTCTTACCCCCACTTTACAGTTGAGGAAACTGAGGTAGATGGGAATCAAATGACTTGCCCACGGCTAGTAAGTGTCTAAAACTGGATTAGAACTCAGGCCTTTCTGACTCCAGGTCAAGTTTTCTATCCACTGCACCACTTCGCTGCCTCGCATGTAAAAATTGTCTCCTCTCATTGAATGTATGCATTACTATCATTTTTGCATTTGTATCACCAAGGTTTAACTCAATGCTTGAAACATAGCAAGTACCTAATAAATGTCTATTGATTAATTGATGACCTGATAAAGCTCAAGTGGATATCAAAGAAGGAACAGCAGGCTGGATCTCTGGCAGTTTATCACCAAGAATCTGACCTCACTCCCTGTCACATGATTAAAAAGTCAATTGCACCTTTCCTGTAAGCCCAGGGGAGTAAAACTTCCCATCTTAGCCAGCCACCCACATGAGACCAAAACAATGTCATACTGCCTGATGAGCAGAGCCTGCTCCCTGTACACGATGTTCTTATTCAGACAACTTACATTCCAAGGAGAAACTAAATTGGGGAAGGAAGCCTTTCGTGCCTTTAGCCTGTTTATTTGGCTTTTAAGTGAAATGACAGAACTGTTGGGTCTCAACGCATTTTAACCAAGACTTCTTTATGTTGAAAATTATTCATGCTTCATCTTATTGAATCAAAAGAAAACAGCAAATAGACAGTTAAAATCATAAATAAGGAAATTTTAGAATATAGAATGCTGGAACACAGATCAGAGAATATTAGAATGCAAAATGAATAATGTAAGAAGAATGAAAAAAACCTTAGACTATAGGATGATAGAACTAGAAGGAACTTAGAACATAGAAGGTTAGAACAAAAAGGAACCTTAGAATAGAAAATGTCAAACATTAAGGGCTTTAGAACATGGAAAATAGAATGTTAGATCAAGAGAGACTCTTAGAACATAGAATCTTAGAACTAGAAGGAACTTAGAACATAGAATGTTAGAACTAGAAGGAACCTTAGAATATAGAATGTCAAACATAGAACATTAGAACTAGAAGGACTTTAGAACATAGAATGTAAGATCAAGAAAGGATCTTAGAACATAGAATGTTAGAAGTAGAAGGGATCTTAGAATATATAGAGTCATCTAAGCCGTAAGCAGTAACTCTAGCATCTAGAGGAAACACCACAAAGTGATAGATGAGGAGAAGTATAGTGTCAGAATAGTGTCCAAAATTGACTTTTTAAAGACAAATTCAGCTGAAGATGGGGGAAAACAGAAGAACATAAGACCTTAGGCAAAATGACCCCAGGATGCAGAAAGTTCATCCACTTGGGGGTGGGAGGTGGGGGAATGGGAGAAGAGCCATTGCTAAAGGAGGATAAAAGGGTGGAGACAGACCAGCAAGGAACTTTCCTGGTATGTAGCAGCTTGGGGGACAAAGCATAGGAATCAGCCATCTGGAAGCTTCCTATTTTATCTCACAGGTTTTGCTAGCCAAAAGCTAAATTCCTTTGTTACTAACCTGATAAAAGAGAACTAGTCCTGCATACACTCTTAAGTTTTAGTATCTGTTAACCTTGATTATGGCTTTGAATGCCAAAACATTGGTTATTAGAACCATGAGGGCCCTAAGGGAAAATGGAGCAGAGTGCGTGGAGACCTGGCCTCAGAGTCAGGAAGACCTCATGTCACTTACTGGCTGTGTGACAATGTCCCAGGCAACTCTGAAGTTGTAAAGCAGGTTCTGATCTACATTGGTAGAGAGAGGTCCCTATATCAATGAAAGCAGAGGTCCAGTCCAAAAGATGGGGCAAAGGGGAGTGGAAGGGTAAGAACAAACACTGTTAGATACAGACTATACAGCACATACCTTAAGTGGCACATGCCTATCATCCTTGCTACCAGGGAGAGAAAGAGAGACAGAGACAGAGACAGAGACAGAGAGAGCTAGCTTTAAATCAAAGGATAAACCAAGGACCAAAGTTCACTGAATGTTTCCTCTTGGAATAGTCCATTCATAATTTAAAGGCAATGAATAGATAATCTATTAAGCTGACATATATCAGTCAGTTCACTGACCTCCATTAACACAGACTACACCTGAAGGCAGAATCAGAATAATATAAGCAATGAGTGTTTATCTCCTTAGCATATGACTCTATACAAAGGCATGGCAGATGATTAGAGGGTGAGCCCAAACAATCCAATAAAATCATGTTTGGACTCCCACAGTTGTGATCTGAGAGAGCATAGCGTCTATGGACAATTGCTTAATTGAGGTAACCATTTAAATGTCTGGTGATGGAAAGAAGTTAAATAATGTCTTTGATAAATTTAAATCTATTTTGAATGTAAACAGGAAAGATCAGACAGAATTTGGAAAGCCAAACTGCAAAGCTGAAGCTGAAACACCAGATTCTTTCATCTTGTCTTTGTTCTAACGCCAAATTAAAAAACAACAACAACAAAGCAACAACAATAACAATTTTTTAAACCAAGACTCTGTGAATATAGGGAAGAATATTAGTAGTAATAAAAACTAATGTCCTTGTCAATTTATCCTGTGGTATAGTAGAAAAAGGAATCTCAGAAACCATCCAGTCTAAGCCGTTAATTTTTATGGATGAGTATACTGAGGTTTGGTATTCTCACAGAGTTTCAGTAATTTGCCTACACTGGTAGTAAAAATCAGAACTGAGATTTGAACCCAGACCCTCTGATCTCTGAGCCACTGATCATTTCACTCTACTACATGGAGTCAAAAGCCCAAGGTTTGAGTTCTGGCTCTGCCATTTGTTGATTGTATGACCTGGGGCAAGTTATTTCCCCTCTCCATAAGATGATGGGAGTTGAACTAGATCTAAGGTCCTTTGAGCTCTGATCTCCTATGATTATGCTTGCCAAAATATTTGAGTTTATGCAGGTATATACAAGGTTTTTGTGTTTAACACTGAGGATATAGCAAAGTCCTTAATTCCTTAGTCTAATAACTCATTAACTTATTTTTCTTTCTAATGAGTGACAAGTAAACATGGAGGACAGGATGGAAAATAGAGTGCATTACTTAAAAACTAAATGAGAAAAGAGTTCCTTGAGAAAATTCAAGCCAAATGAATATCTGCACTAATCTAATGATAATACCAACCCAAAAGAGCAGAGATCACTTGATCAATTAGTTAAGAAAAGTTTATTAAGTATCTATGTGCCAGGCATTGTACTAAGCACAAGGATGTTTGATAGAAGTGAGAAGTGAAAATGCTAATGCTGATCAAGAGGCAAGGCTATTCTAAATTATTAAGCAGCAGTCAGCATGAACCAAGTGAGAAAGAAAAAGGAGACTAAGTGTAGAGTAATGAGTGTCTGGACTTAGTCAGGAGTCCAAGTTATGTCTCCTTGAGTTAATCAATCCTGACAATAAAACAGATCTTGTGGCTCTATTTCATGATGGTTTCAACCTGCCCTTGACCTTGTAGAAATGAAGTGAATGAGGGCAAGAGGGCTAGCATATAGCCTGCTGAACCATCACTGAGTCTTAGCTCAGCCAAGCCTGACCAATGGCAAAAGCATGCTTGATACTCTGCCTGTAAGCCACTGGATGTTGACCAAGTGCTCAGCCTTCAAAAACTCTCTACTGTTGGGCATGGCAATACAACAGACAGAAAGAGAGGCAGAGACAGACAGAGAGAAAGACAGAGACAGACAGAAAGAGAGACAGACAGACAGAGAAGAAAGAAATGGAGGAGGATGAGAGAGAGAGAATGGGACTGAGACAGAGAAAAGGAGAGAGACAAAATGAAAGACAGAGAAAGGAAGAGATAGAAAGACAGAAAGGGAGAAGAGAAACAGAGAAAAAAGGACAGAGAAAGGGAGAGAGACAGCCTGAGAAAGAGAGAAGGAAGAGAGAGAGAGAGAGAGAGATCATTGTGGGTAATAGAAATGGGAGTGAAAGGATTTGGGTTCCAATCTTGGCTCTGTTATCTTATTACACATGTGATCTTCCTACGGACCTTGGTTTTCCCATGAATAAATGAGGAAGTTGAAATCTTTCCTTATCCCCCTAATTCTCAATGTTCTCCTTCTCCTTAAAACACCTTATGTAAAAGCCAATAAGCTAAGTGACTCAGCATAATGTTTAGGATTCAGAACTATCAGCAATGCATATTTATTAGTTTTATCAAGTAATTAGCTATCTGGCACTGAGTCCCCTTAAAAGCCAAGAATTCCAGTTTAACAGAGGCTGTCTCAGATTTATATCCAAGGCAATTACCTCAAACCACAAAGCTTACATAATACATTGCAGCTTCAAAACATTGTTTATCTAACAGAAAGGGAAAATAAGTCAGACATATCTGTGGCATTAAATCATGACAAAGCAGCAACATACACCCTTGAGGACTCCAGAGTGTAACGAAGGTTTTGCAAATCATAGAGATTCCAAACAATAATAAATTGTGAGAGAAGGCTAATTCTATTTGGTCACATCCCGAGGATTATTATCACCTCCTGGTACCTTGAAACATATGCCAGTAATGGCACCAGGCAATTTATCTTGATCAAGAGCCAGTTGTTTAATTTAGCGGCCTCATTAATTCCATTACTATGTTAAGGTCTTTTAATTCTAAGCTTGAGACTTCCATTTTCCCCTTCTTCATCTGTATCATGTATGTTTGTCTACTCATTGTCCCCCAGTAGAATAAGAGCCTTTTGAGTTCAAAGACAGTTTTCTTTTTTTTAATGTCTTCATATTTCCCTTAGGGCCTTGCATATAGTAGGCATTTCCACCTACCTCTCAGGGCTGTTGTGAGGCAAAAATGGGATAATCATTATAAATAATAAGTGCTATATAAATGTTAGTTATTATTGTTAACTATTATTTTAGATAATTCAGGATCAGTGGAACACTCAGTGCTATACATGGTCAGCATCAGTGGCACAGCAATTGTTTTCATTTTTGTAATGTCCTGTCTCGGACAAAACTCTTGAATAGCATTAAATGACAATATTTAATATTTACACAGTGCTTACAATATGGCAGGTAGCATGCTAAGAACTGTACAATTAGTATGTCATTTGATCCTCACAGCAACCCTGCAAGGTAGGTGCTATTATTATCTCCATTTTACAAATGAGGAAACTGAGGCAAACAGATTTTTTTTGAGTGACCTGCCTAAGGTCAAACAGCTAGTAAGTGAATGAAGCTGAATTTGAATTCAGATCTTCCTGACTCCAGGCCCATCTTACTATCCACTGCACCCCCTAACTGACTCAGCTAAGTAATAGAGAAGAAGTTAAAGTTCTGGCCTTCAAGGAATTCACATAAGACTGCGGAGATATATAATGTTGGGTTTTTCTATAGAGCACCCTTTAGACAAATACTTTTAGAAAGCTGATTGATTGATCTCCCCCCCATCCCCCTTTCATTGAAACAGTACGAGAGTCAAGCATAGGATACACATGCTGGGAGTAAATGTCACACCTAGTGCCCCTTCTTACCCCCGCACCACATACACACACACACACATACACACACACACACACACACACACACACACACACTTCAAATAAAAAGGAACAAGGAGAAATGGGAAGAAGGTATCATTACAGAAACTTGGCTTTTTCCGAAAGTATTGTTCTGTTTTTTCTGTATCTTTGTGCCAACAGAATAAGAATTTGAGGTGAAAGGGGGAAAAAAGAAAGGGGAAATGAAAATGGGTGGAGAGTCAAGATGAGAATGAAGAGGACTAGAAAAAGGAGAGAATCCAAAGCAATCAAGCATTTATTAAATGCCCACTATATGGAGAGTACTGTTATGTACTGGGATGTTAGATACTGGGATGAATGAAAAACAATTCCTTCTGGAATTGGCAGGAGGAGGGAAGGTACAAAAGAGAAAGCATCAGATGACCAAAACTTAGAAAAGAAGTTGACAGAATTCCAATGCTACTTGTTCCTCAGGGTCTAGACAGGTTTTTTCAAACCTTCAAAAAATCAGGAAACACATTTTTTATTTATTTTTCAAATTGTGGAACCATGATTTATAGTAAAACTGTATTATCTCTAAATAAGTCTCCAATTGAACTTGGGAAGAAATACACCAAGAAAAGAAGAGAGTATGATTTGGAGATAAAATAAGAGGACTGAATTCAGATATATAAAACAAAATGAAAAGTAGTCCCTGCTCTAAGAAGCTTACAGTCCATATTTTCTAAGTGCAGGTCTGGCTGTGTCACTTCCCTATTCAATACATCCTCTTGGCTCCCTAACTCTTCTAGAATAAAGCACAAACTTCTCTGCTTGGATTTTAAAGCCCTTTACAATCTGGCCCCGATTTTTCTTTCCAGACTCATTCTTTTTTACTCTCCTTCCTGCACTCTACAGTCTCAGGTAAATCTTACTATTCATCTCACAGAGTGCTCCATCTCCCATCTCCCTGTGTTTGCACTAGCTGTTGCCCAGTCTCGGAATGCTCTTCCTCCTTAGCTCTGCTCAGAGAATCCTCACTTTCTTGATGACTCAGTTCAAGCACTAACTACCTTCTCTGCTCTACAGGAGTCGAATGAGCACTCCTACTGCTGGTCTCCTCTCTCCCTAGCCACCTTGTATTTATTTCTATTTTTTTCTGTTTATATTTATGCATGTACATAAGCAGGTACTTTGCTTTCTGGTCTTTATAGTCCAGGATTTAACAGAGTGCCTAGTTCATAGTAAATACTTAATAAATCTTACTGTTTATTGATTGATCGATTGAACTGAACTCCATTTCTGAGTTACCCTTGTGAAAACTTTACAGGGCTGTTAGATAGACCTTTGTCTAGATGATCAGCTTTCATGCTGAATCTTTGAGACTTGGTAAGATTCATTCTAGAACTTGTACTGAGTTCTTGTGGGGGAAGTACTTATCTATAATTCTGAATAAGAATTGAATATCATATCACTGCTATTTTATCCAAGGCAGACTCATTCTAGGAAGTACAATTCAATCGTGAAAACTTTGACTAAGCACAGGCTTATGTGTGCAAGGCACTGTGTTCTAGATTCAAAATACAAAAATGAAAAACAGCATGGTACCTCCTTTCAAGAGCTTGCACAGTCATAGAAAGGGCACCAGTGAGCAAATAATTATGATGCATGATAGATTGGATAAGGACCACAGAGAGATGCAAAACAGGAAAATTTGAAGGTGAAGAGAACATTTCCATTGGGGTTGGGAACGCAGGGGTCAGAAAGGGCTTCCTAGAGTAAGTGGCACCTCAACTAAACCTGGAAAGAAGAAAAGAATTTTTAGGAGAAGATAAAGTGATGAGGACCTAGGAGGGGCAGGCATGTGAGTGTTTGCTTTCATTGTCAAAACAATAGATGACGTCTGCAAGTGACTGAGTTTCATAATGTAGTTCTTTGAAACAAAAAGGTTTCACCGTCCTTTTTCTGGACCATGTAGATAGGTCCTAACTGAACATGCCTTGCACATGTAGTAGGTGTATAATGTAATATGTAATGAATGTTAAATGTAGGGGTACTTTTGAAACTACATCTGTTTTGTCCTCAGGATCAGTTTAGAATAGTGGCTGCTATGGGTAAAGTCTAGTACCAGGGCAGCACTTTCTACTGGATATTGTCGGTGTTTAACTCTGCCCAGGAAGAGAGAAGATAGCCACGTGGGTGGCAGGTGCTGACAGCATGAAGGGAATAGAAAAGCACCAGTTCTATTACAATGAGCCACCCAATGAACAAATCTGAGGCTGGAGGGAATAAGTGGAGAAAAAAATAATCCCAGAGATAAACCTAACTATAACTCTAAGGATTTTTAACTCTAAGCATATACCTACAGTTTGGATCTAAGCACCACTAGACTGACCAAATACAGCTGTCCAAAAATGGGATGAGCAGACTCATTTTGTAGTGAGTTTCCCAGCATTGGAGATACTTAAACAGAAACTAGGTTACTACTTAGGGGAGCTATTGTAAAGGAAATACATAGGGTAGAGGGTTAAACAAAATGACCTCATGGGGTCTTATAACTCCATGATCAAATTAGATAAATGCAAAGTATTTTGCAAAGCTAAAAAGATTTTATAAATATTGGTTGTTATTTATTGTTGTTATTATTATCATTATTTTATGAATATCCTTAAATGATCAG
This sequence comes from Notamacropus eugenii, assembly GCF_028372415.1. NCBI lineage: Eukaryota > Metazoa > Chordata > Mammalia > Diprotodontia > Macropodidae > Notamacropus > Notamacropus eugenii. Next base: position 434,060,924 of record NC_092872.1, on the reverse strand, counting down.
CAGAGGAGAAGTTAGGAGCAAGGTATGGATATGGCAAGATCATACCTCATGAGGATTAATTGAAGAAACCAGAGATATCTATCCTGGGAAAGATGAGCGCAGGGGCATGATATCTGTCTCAGAGTATCTGAAGGGCCATCATGCAGAAGAGATTGACCTTGCTCTGCTTAGCCTCAGAGGTCAGGAGTAGGAGCAAGGGGTAAAAGTTGCAAAGAAGCAAATTTTGGTGAGATGTAAGGAAGAACTCCCTAGCAAGGAGTGGAAAAGTAGAATGGGCTGACTCTGGAAGTGGTCATTTCCCATCTCTGGAAATCCTCCAGCAAAGGCTGTTTGACCAGTTGGAGGGTATGATGCAAAGGGAATGCTTGTTCAGGAACAGGCCAGACTAGACGGCCATTGCTGATATTCTCTAACAAAGCTGAGGAATGTATAGTGGTATTTGAAGGAAAACAGCAACATCTGTTATCTAAAGTGTGCCACATCCAAAGTCAAACCTAAGCAGAAAATAAGAAAGACGGGTTTAGTTCATGCTTTACTTTGTGACAAGGGAGGGCTCAATTCTGAGATGGGTTGGGAGATAATGAGATGTATCTGGAAATAACTGTGATATGGGAACAAAAGTCAGCCACAAAATTTTAAAAAACACTTTTTTACAAACTTAGAAATTTTCAGACATATTCAGTTTTTCAACACTAGCCAGATGGAGGAAGGATTGAAATCTGGGAGCGTCTCAACAATATGATTGCCTCTGGTTCACCTAGTACATGGTTCCATCAGATGTACAGACTGTGGGGAGATGAGACAGTTGTAATTAACAATCTGCCTCCTCAACAAATGATTAGAAATACATTGATTTAGATGTCTGCTCCTTATTACCTGAGACCACGAGCAAGTCATTTAACTACTCTATTTCCTCATTATTAAAATGAATGGGTTGGACTATATGGCCTCTGAGTCTCTTCCAGCTCTAAATCCTATGAATTCTACTTCGTGCAAAGCACTGTATAAAATACTAGAAGAGATACAAAGGAAAAAAAGAGGTGTCCCCTGCCTGCATGGAGCTTATAGTCTAGTAAGGGAGAATATATAGCTGAGTAGATTGACATCAGAAACAGATAAAAAAAAAAAGGTACATCACGAAGGCGGATACTGATGATAAATTATGTTGTGCTAAATTTATGTTCATTTTTTCCCATATGAAATAAACATGAGCTCTTATTTCTCATAAAATATTTATAGTGTTTAGGAGTAGCTGGTATTATCACCATTCATTTGGAATCATGAGATCCAAGTTCAAATCTCAGGTCCAATTCTTACTAATCCAGTGGCAAGTCAGTTCTTCTTTCTGAGAGGCATTTTCTCCATCTGTAAAATGGAAATAATACTTGCGCTATCTACCTCATAAGATGATTGAGAGAAAAGCACTTTTATCAGCCCTAAAGAACAATATATCTGTGTTTTAGGGAGTTGTTTATCAGCCAGAGAAAATACATAGAGGTCAAATGATTTGCCTAACACTCAGTTATCAGAACATACAGGTTCTGAAACTTTGGTTTGTTACCTCCACTGCTAAACAATTATGTCCCTTATTGTCATAGGGAAGTACCAGGGTATTAGCTATAGAGACTACCATGCCTAATTTAAAAATTCATAGATTCACTGATTAAATGCTTCTTGAATCTAAGTTGGTGGGATAACTGGACAGAGAACTGTGTCTGTAGTCAGAAAGATATAAATCAGAAAAGTTAAGTAAAAAAGTTAAAACTCTTATTACTCCTATTTTACAGGTGAGACACTAAGGCAAACAGAGAATAAGTGATTTGCTCAGGGTCACACAGCTAATAAGCGTCTAAGGAAGTGTTTGAACTGAATCTTTGTGACTCCAGACATCCATTGTACCACCAAACTGTCTAGCAAGATACATTTACAACTACAAATGAAAATAAATCTAGCTTCATTATAGAATGAGTAGTGGATCAATGTTGTAATAAGTCAGAGGAATTATCAATCAAAATAAGAAAAAGAAAGCCAAGTTTACAACCAAAGACACCTACAGATATGACTTCAAAGTCCGAAAGTTAAGGCACTAAGAAATACAGGCAAGTCATTTAAAGAGGAAGTTTAGAGTTACTTACAGTTTGTAGAAGAGGAAGATCTAGGTACTCAGTGCAACCAAGAACAACCTTTTGGTTATAATTGTCCTCAAGCCATTGTAGTCAAACTGAGCAGCAGCAGCATTTCTTTGTATCTGAGAATAACTTTAACCACATCTGTCTTTTCCAACAGTTTCCGAAAGCAAGGAGATCTGACCAGTTACATCAACGAGATTGTAAGTCTATTTATCTTCTTTTTTCTTTTCTTACGCTTAAAAAAAATGATGGTAGTAGCTTTAAGGTTCTTCCTCAAATATAGGGCTTGCACAGGAAAAAAAAAAACCAACACCTTAGTTAGCTAGTCCCTATCCCAGTTATTAGGACCAATGAAAGTGTTTGTTGAGTAGATTCTGGTGGGCTTCATGCCCAAACTGCCTTTGCTTCAAGTTCACCTAGGGTCTGCACCAAAGAAATGCCCTGCCCTATTCCATATTCCCAGGGACATAGCCAGGGCATTACTGTATATAGAGGACTGGAGCAGGTATGTAAGATGTGAGCCTTTGCAAAAAGACTAGTCTCACATAGAGGAGAGAGCTTTGGAGCAGGCATCAGAAGACCTAGGTTTGACTCCCAGCTCTGCAATTCATTAAGTCACCATGGGGAAATCTATAGCTTTCTGAACCTCATTTTCCTTATCTATAAGACAACTTGGCCTAAGAAGAAGGGTGATGCAAAGAGCCATGGGCACAGGTCCTGGATTCAAGTCTAAAACCTGTCACTATCTGATCTTAAATCACTTAACTTCTCTCTGGACCTTAGGATCTGTATCTACATGAGGGATAGCTTTAAATTTATGATTCTATTTAGATAAGTGGTTCTTAAAGTGTGGTCAGGGGACCCTTAAGAGTTCCTGAGACCCTTTCAGGGTATCTGCAAGTTCAAAACTATTTTCATAAGAATACTAAGACATTTTAACATGGTAAATATCAATAGATATATCAAAAGTTCTTAGGAGAAGGCATACTCAATAATTTTTATGAGTACAAAGGGATCCTGAGTCCAAAAAGTTTGAGAACTAAAAGGCAAAATGATCTCTAAGGTCTCTTCTAGCTCCAAGTCCTATGATGTCCAAGTTTTGCCTGAGGACCCTTTCTGGAATAAAGGTTGGAAGTTAATGAGACAAAGTTAAGGGGGTACATGGTGGCCTTGCTTCTACTCAACCTGATCTTTTTAACTTTGTGGACCCCTTAGCATTCCGGTGAAACCCAGGGACCCCTTCTCAGAATAAAGCTTTTAAATATATAAAATAAATATATAGGATTTTAAAGGATATCAATGATACTGATATTATCTTATCAAAATGTTTTTAGAAAGTTCATGGGCCTGAGGTAAAGAATTGAACTAGACCATCCATGCCACAATACCTAGAATTAAAAGGGGTATAGAAATAACAGAGGGTAATGATGAACTCCTCTGAGGATCAGCAGGTCCAGACCACTGCAATTCTTTAACATTTACTCAAGCTTACCACTCTTAGGTCACCACCGAGTTGTCCAGTCATTTTTTAATCATGTCTAACTCTTTGGAGTTTTCTTGACAAAGATACTACAGTGGTTTGCCATTTCCTTGTCCAGCTCATTTAACAGATGAGGAAATGGAGGCAAACAAGTTAAGTGACTTGCTCAGGGTCACACAGCTAGGAAGTATCTGAGACCAGATTTGAACTCAGGAAGATGACTGTTACTGACTCCAGCCTGGTGCTCTATATTCTGTACCACCTAGCTGCCCTACCCAACTGTAATACAATAGAATTTGATTAAATCCTGCTCAATGCTCCCTTCCAAAATATAAAATAGAATGTTCTCCTATCATCACACTTCCAGGCAGAGCTACAAACCACTACTGTTAGCCTAAGGAAAACCTGGACATGTATAAATTATGTTTTGACTTCTCTTGCAGATGTAACCCCCAGGTCTAATACAGATAAGCCGAGAGCACACCTGACAGGTAATTTTTCTTTGTTGGCAATAATTCATTCCCTAGGAAACAATCAACTGAGCTACATGACCAGAGAGAGGAAAGTCTGGGGTAGTATGTATTGAACAGTGCCAGGTTTCAGAACTTTATTATATCATCAGTAAAAGGGGCTCCTCTGTGAGGATATACCCTCTGTCAATGGAAATCTACAACACTTTAACTTACAGGCTCAGAGAGTTGCCTGGGACACTGAGGTTAAGTGATTAGCCCAGAGTCATACAGCCAATACTGAAAGAGGTAGAAAGGACCTAGGAGAATATTTAGCCCAAACCATCCCCTCCGTGGGGTTTAGAGGGAGGAGCCCTCTCTACATCTGCTCTTTGATGCCCAGCGCAAGCAAAAATGTTCTAACTGCCCACAAATGTTTCTATTTTGCAAAAGGATACCAGAGGAACCCTCTAAGTATATCAGGGGCAGAATATGAAACCAGGTTTCCCGCCTTCTAGTTTCCTCTCTTGTCACCTCACCAAGCTGCCTCACATACGGCATAAATTAGGGTGGAAAAATAGCAATGGCCTGAAATATCCTCAGTTTCACTTTAAGGATTTTCCAGAGTTCTAGGGTATAGCATGCTTTGCTTCAAACTGGGAATAACGTCTCTTCAGAAAAAAAGTTCTTTGAAGTCTGGGATTTCCATTTCCTCTTTCTTGTGAGGAGTTCATTCTTGAACAGGACAAAAGTGTTTCATGAAAAAAACCCTTGGCATTTAAACTCGAAGGGCTTTTAGAAAATTATTATTAGTATCATTATTATTACCAAATGCAGAAGGGCAGAGGGATTTCCTGAGGAAGGGAAGGTTATGGTTTTCCTGTCCAATTCAAAGAAGTGAAAGCATAGTAAAAAGTTAAAACAATAGTCTTGCTTCTGCTAAGTACCACTCCACAAAGGCCAGGACCATGCCTTCTCTTCCCCAGTACCTAACACAAGGTTCTGTGCACAGTAGATAAATACATATCTAGTGAATTGGAAAAAAAATCAAAATAACCTTGCTCTATATATGTAGATACACACACACACACACACACACACACACACACACACTATTACAAAAATCAGCTTTTTCACAGAAACAAAAATTCAGGATTATTGGCACAGAGCCTGGCTCTCATTGTGTCCTCCAATTCAGGACTCTAAATATTGTCCCAAGCTTTGAAGGTTATCTCCCCAAGATCCTTCATTCTTGCTAAGCTGTAAGGGTACATTCAACTTAATAAGTGTCACTTATTTCAATATAATAATAATGCTAAATAACATTCATATAGTGCTAACTTAGCACTATGTGATTAGAGTTTATATAGTGCTTACTATGTGCCAAGCGCTGTGTTAAGTGCTTTATAATTATTATCTTATCTAATCCTCAGGATAACCTTAGGAGGTACTATTATCCCCATTTTACAATTGAGGAAATTGAGGCAAACAGAGATTAAGTGACTTGCCCAGGGTCACACAGCTAATAAGTACCTGAAGTTGGGTTTGAACTAGTTGTCCTGACTCCAGACCCAGTGCTCTATCATGTTAATATGTTAATAAGCTACAATTTCTGAGATTTGGGTAATGCCTCCGCCCACATAGATTCCTACTCACTATAATTTAGCCATAATTCTTCAAGAATCGTGACAGCCAAAAAACTCAACACCCTGCATCCTGGTGAAGATTCTCTCCAAATTAAATGAGATTGTTCCTCAGGCAACAGATCTATTCCCATACTTGAAGTCTTTAGTGCTTGAAAGGAAGGACCACCACAAGTGTAGATGTCAAGAGCCTAGCATCATCTCAACATCACAATGAGGCATCACTGACAAGTGGAAAATTATTTATTTCCAAACCAATTAGTTGTTCTTCCATAAACTACCCACATAGTGCCTGAAATGCAGAGCACAAAAAACAGTAAGAACTTGGCTAGAAACACAGCAGAGGTTTTGAGTCCAAGCACAACATACAAAAACATATTCAACAGCATCTATTTCCTCTCCAATTAATTTTAATTTTTTGTTTTGTTTTTGAGGGTTGTGATTGTTGAGTGGTTTCAGTAATGTCTGATTCTCTGTGACCCCATTTGGGGTTTTCTTGGGAAACATATTGGAGTGATTTGCCCATGCGCAATCTCCAGTTCATTTCATAGATGAGGAGAGTAAGGCAGCAGGGTTAAGTGACTTGCCCAGGGTCACATAACTAAAGTTTCTGAGGCTGGATTTGAATTCACATCTTCCTACCTCTAAGTCCAGCATTCTATCCACTGGGCCACCCAGCTGCCTCTTTTAGAGTTGCCTAAGGTTAAATAACTTGCTGAAAATCACAGAGCCAGTATTTATAAGAGAACAAAGTTGAACTCAGACTTCTCTCTCTCTCTCTCTCTCTCTCTCTCTCTCTCTCTCTCTCTCTCTCTCTCTCTGAGGCAGGATCTTCGTCCACTATATCACATCACCTCTCGATGAATTTTGTTCATTTAGGACATTTTTTTTATTTTTAAGATTTAAATAATTAGTTTTTTTAATAGACTATTTTGTAACCAAAATATTTCCAAGGCCTCCCTGTGATCTTTTTTTGTGATCCTGCCTGAATGCCTTGTCAAGGGGTACATTCCTTCAGAATGAAAATCAGACACATGAATATACATTGTTGCTGCCACCTGCCAGAAGGAATGATTGAAATGGAGTAGCTTAGACATCATTACACGTTAACTGGACCAAATCAAAGGCAATCTCAAGAAGTTAGTTACTTTTATTCAACACTTTGACTTTCCTTCCATGATCTGTGATTACTTTATAAACAGTAACTTTACTAAGCAACTGAAAGGCAGATAAAAAATATCCAGGACAAAAATAATAAATAAATGAAAGGAGGCTCCTATAGTAACTAATAAGAATGCATTCCTATTTTTTGTTGGATATATCTCCTTTGGCAGCAAAGTGATTCATAGATCACTTATTTGGGAGACAAGGAAAGATGCTTTCATTCTGCGTATGAACATATGCATTTGCGCATGGGCGTACGCAAGCATATCTGTTGGCAAAAGACCAAACATCAAATTGCGTCTACAGGAGAATTGCAAACAGCTGGGAAAAGGGCTCTCTTTAAACTTCTCTTGTGAAGAACAATCAGTCACTTTAGACAAGATCCATTGTGGACGTCAGTATGTGAAAGTGTCAGCTAAGCCTGGATGCCTTTTACAAAACTGAAACATATTTGTGAGAAGTTAAAATGTTTCTGCTTGCCCTAGGCATTGAAGGCCAGATGTTGGGCATCACAGACCATGTCGTAGAGGGGATTCCTCCACAATACTTATACAGGAGATGGGTTGTGTCTCCAACTGAGGTTTTGTAAGTCTGTGGTTCTGGTCATGTGGCTTCTATTAAAAGACCCACAATGCCGCCCCACCCCGCCAAGGCAGCCCATCCCCCTTTTGGACAGCTGTCATTTTTAGGAAAGTTGTCTTCACACTGAGTCCAAAACTTCTTCTCTATGACTTTTGTCCATTAACGCCTCTCTCTTCTTCTTCCCTATTTTAACTCTACAAGTATCTGAAGTATCCCCCTCCAGCTCATCCCTTCTTCAGGCTGATCATTCCCATTTCCTCCAACCAATCCTTCTAACACTCTCTCATCATTCCATCCCCCTATTATGGATGCACTGGAGATTTTCATTGTCTTTTTTCAAACTGTGGGCCAAGATTTGACCATTATACTCCAGTTGTGACATAATGAAGGTGGAGTACAGCCAAACCAGGAGTGTGCTAGAACCAACTCGTTCTCAGCTCTTAAGAGCTGATTGTTAAATTTTCAGCATGAGCATTTGTTGTTCAGAAATCAGAGCTTGATTTGTTTTTACTGATTTTCCAGCTTTAAGAAAAATTACCTAGGTGGCACAGTAGATAGAGTGCCAGGCCTAGAATCAGGAAGATGCATTCCTCTTCCTGACTTCAAATCTGGCCTCAGACACTTACGAGCTGTGTGACTCTGGGCAGGTCACTTAACCCTGTTTGCCTTAGTTTTCCCATCTGTATAATGAGCTGGAGAAGGAAAGGACAAACCACTCTAGTATCTTTGCCAGGGAAACTCTAAATGGGGTCACATAGAGTCAGATACAACTGGAACAACTGAATAACAACAAAGATTTAAGAAAGCAATGCAAAAAAATCTTAATAACTCAGATTAAACTTTAAAGTATTTATTTTTCAAAGAGGTACTTGTTAAACATTTACCAGCATACCACTGAACAGGACTACCACCTCCCTCCTCTATGCCCCTCTTCATGTAACTATGTGGAGTATAATTGCCCAACCTACAATAAAGGAGACTGAGGCAGAGCTCTGAGTCAATGATATTTTATTAAAGGATCCATGGTTCCCTCTAAATGAAGTGAACCTCAGATCTTCCTCACGATCTGAGATGCTCCCTTCTTTCAGGGCCTTATTTTTATAAGGCTTAATACCAGATTTGGTGCCAGAACATTCTAAAGAGGCACTCTACCCACTGAACCACCTATGAGCTTACCAGCTTACCTATTAGCTTTCTCATAGTCATCATGTTCAGTAACTCAACCAAGAAGACTTTCAAATTTATTGTTTTAGGATTACCCAAAGTTTAACCCTGCCCTAGTTCTACTAATTAGGGCAAATGCTTTGGAAACCTCAAAACATCAGTCTCTGACTCTGCACTCAAAAATTACAACTGGATAAAACCTACCCTACCCTAGCCTGTGTTCCCCTGACATATGATTTGAGAAGCCAGATCACCTCCATGCCACAATGGGGGCAACAGTGGAGGACTTTAATTAACAAAAATGCTATGTAAATGTGTCTTTGTTGTTATTGATGTTCTCATCTTTCTCTTGTCATCCTATTTAGTAGAGCTCAGATGGAAAAGGTCCTGGCACTGATCACTGCCCTGCTAGCATTCTTTTATATTATTGCAGAAGTAGGAAAAATGGCTGCTTTTTTGAAATGAAACAAAAGTATTAGGATGTAAGTTCACTAAACGCATTCTTAATACAACTACAGTAGCAAAGAGGAGAAAGGGTATAAGTATATGCCTCATCCTTTTCCCACAAGTTTGATTTTTTCCTGTTGGATCCCTATATTTTAAAAGATTTTTATTCCATGTAGCTTTGAGATTATGAGTATTTATATGATGATATTTAATGAAATCATTCATTTTTGCTGAATTGATGTTATACCCAGGTGACTGTGGGCAACAGCTCCATCTATAATAATGTTCTGATTCCAATAATTTTATTGGTTGAATTCTCAAGGATATTTTGACATCAATATTTGTAGCATGCGTATTTATCATGTCTATTCATGAAAGATAGAAAGTTTCTGATATACAATTTGAACTACTGGGTCACATCTTGCTGGCATCCTTTTATTGTTTGTACTTACATTTAGCACCTAGTTATTTGGTAGGACTAAATCTCTGAATCCCATAGGCATGTGCTGCACAATATTTTTTCTGTTCCCTTGCATAATCTGCATTGATCATCAATTCCAGGCTCCTTAATGATCGCTCTTCTGTAGTGTCTGGTGGTGAGAATCTGGTCCTAAATTCCCATCACAAACAATTCTGTTTTCAGAAATATATCCACATCTTTCAATCAATTATTTCACTCTTCTTTGTCAACATATATTTGACTGAGTTCATGACTATGTCACCTAGAGAATGATTTTTGATGACACTTAGATTTTAGCTTTTTCATAATCCCCATAGGTAACTACTTCTAGTTACTTAATGTACCAGTTATTAGCATTTACTGTTGCTTGGCAAAGTGATGTCTGTCTATCCACTCTAAAAGTATTTCTATAGGTTTTGGACCTGATAATCATGTGCTCTGAGAATCTCTATCCATTCTTTTCCTCTTTTTGTGTAAGAATTAGTCATTATTCCATAGTTGAGATGCCTTACACTAATGAGCTCTGTGTTTTATTAATATTGTATGAGCTTTTATTAGGATATTTTTCAAATCAGCTATAGTTCATTTTACAGTTCAGAAGGTATACATTAAGACTGGTATTGCCTAAGTGTTCATTGCTTCCTGTATCATCTTCCTATTGATGATGAAAGAAGGTAGGAAATAAAAATGTATTAAGTGCCTACTACAGCTATCCCTTCCACATCACAGGGGGTAGAGACATTACACCCCACAATCTGGAAAATCCACGTTAAATTTTTTTACCATCTCTTCATACCGGAGAAGAAGTCTGATTTTTTTTCTTTTTCTTTTATGGGGTGTTTACAGTACCTTATTGTAAAATTTGGGTTGATACTATATAATTATATAGACATATAAATATACAATGCATTTCTGAGTTTCTATACTTTTTTCTTTGTCATCTGTTGGCCTTCACATGTTGTCTGTGGCTTCCACAAAACTTCCCAATATACACATTTAATTTCTTATGCTGATCTGCAGATATACTGAAACCATGATAGGGAAAGTTGTGATGTGGAAGGAGTAACTATACTGCTAAGTACTTTTCTAAGTACTTTACAAATATGATCTCATTTGATCATCACAACTCTGGGAGTTAGTGGCTATTATTTTCCCGACTTTACAGTTGAGGAAATGGAGAGAAATAAAAGTTGATTTGCCCAGGGCAGGGTCGTACACCTAGTAAGTATTTGAGTCTGGATTTGAACTCAAGTTTTCCTGTCTTTAGGCCTAAAGCTCTATCCACTGTGCCATCTAGCATAGGTGATAACAAAGGTGATGATCGTAAGTATAGTTTTCCAAAAGCTGAATGATATATAATTATAACAACCAAAGTTGGTGCTATAGAAGAGGTGAGAAGATGCACCTCCCTCCTTTCTTTATAGTTTTGGGGGATTCTAGCATGGAATATTGTATATACTTTCAAACATGGTAGATGTGTTGGTTTAATTTGCTTAACTGTTCTTTTCATCTTCTTTCTTTTTTATTGTTTGTTTAAAAGGATAGGTCCTAGATATGGGAGGGAAAGGGATATATTTAAAAATGAAGTGGTATAAGTCCAAAAGATATCACTAAAAAGTGAAAAAAAAAGAGTGAAGATTCTTCAAAAGGAAGGCTTTGTCTTTAATGACCTGCCGTTTCTTTTACAAGGGTCTGTTGATCCCATGTGAGTAAAGTTAACTTATTCTGCTTTCTGTCTAGCTGTTCGACAGAAGTCTATGACTCCCATGAAAGATTCATGGCCAGCTCTCCAGTGGGAACACAAGCTTGGCTCTGCCTTCATCAAAAACAAAATGAACTACACCAACAAGTTCCTGGTGATCCCAGAGTCAGGAGACTACTTTGTTTATTCACAAGTCACTTTCCGAGGCAGCACGCCAGAGTGTGGTAAACTCAATCAAAAGAATCAGTCCACCAAGCCCAGTTACATAGCCCAGGTCATCACCAGAGTCACTGACAGATACCCGGAGCCAACACAACTTTTAACAGGGACCAAGTCACTCTGCGAGATAGGCAGCACCTGGTTTACTCCAATTTATCTGGGGGCTGTTTTTTCTATGCAGGAGGGGGATAAGCTGATGGTGAATGTCAGTGACATCTCTCTCGTGGATTATACCAAAGAGGACAAAACATTCTTTGGGGCTTTCCTGTTATAAGGACAAAGGAAATTGTCACTGTGAAAGGATACTCTGTTTTCACTGAATATTTCCAATCCCTAATTTTAATCATTTGCATGTACTTAAACCCAGAAATTTTCGTGGGGGGCAGGGAGAAGGGGAGAGAAATTCCACTAAGTTTGTAATTTAGGTGGGAAGTTCTGAGCTCGGAAAAGCACTTTACAATATACCTAGATGATAATTCTAAGCAAGACAGAAAGAGAAAGTATCATGGAACACAGAACCTCAGAAGTAGAAGAGATCGTGGGGCATAGAATGTCTGAGCTAACAGTAACCTTAAAGCAGAATTTCAGGATTTGAAGAAACCTTAAAACAGAATTTTTTAGCCAGAAGGAAGTTTAAAATGCAGACTGTCAGAGGTGGAAGGAGCCTTAGATAACAAAATGTTAAAATATAGATCAGAGCTAGAAGGAGTTATTTTATAAATGATCTAATCTAACCCCATTGATGTTTTAGGTGGGGAAACTTAGGTCCAAAGAAGGGAAATAACTCACTAGAAGTCACACGGTCAGTTAATACTGTGCAAATATGATCCCATTTGGTCCTCACAGCAACCCTGGAGGGGACGTGCTGTTATTATTCCCATTTTATAGTTGAGGAAAAAGGCAAACAGAGGTGAAGTGACTTGCCCAGCATCACATACCTAGTAAGTGTTAGAGGACAGATTTGAACTCAGGTCTTTCTGACTCTTCACCCAGCACTCTATTTATCACACCACCACTTAGCTGCCTACTATGCAGTAAAACAAGAGGAAAATTCATTCAGAAAGATGGTTTGAGGTGTGCCCTCTCTATTTCCTCTATAAATCTCAGCTTCCTCATTGGTAAAGTAAATGGGTTAGACTAAGAAGTTTGACATAAAGAATAAAACACTTGGTTTAGTGTCAATAAGATCCAAGTTCAAATCCCACTTCAGATATCTACTATATGACCCCAAACACTTAACCTCTCTGTGCCTGTTTCCTTATCTGTACAATGAAGAGTTTGGATTATAATGTCCCTTTCAGTTCTAACTCAACGGTTTAAGATTCTAGGATTCCTTAAGTCCTAAATTATATGAGCCCCTGATCTTTAAGAAAATGGTTTTCCTTGATGTTCTGCTATGGATTTATCATTAGTAATTTGAGATATTTCTTTCAGCTCAGTTATGTGAATCACAATGCATATTCTCAAGGTTTGGGTTGGATGACCTTTAGCAATCACAAAGTTTTCTCATTTGAACTTTGAGATCTCCTTGAAAGTGAAAAAGCAAGATAACATTCATCAGGAACTCTTCCAAACAGGGATTTTTCTCATGCCAGATGTGGAACACCCAAAGTTGTGTTTTCTCATCATGACATGCATGTACATCATAAGTGAATCAAGAGGTGAATATGTGCATTAAAAATTAAGCACCATATAAAGAAGCCCCTTCTGAATTCAGGAAAGGGCACTTCAATGCCAAAAACATCAACTCACTAAATCCACACCTTCCACCAGTTCTAAGAACTAAAGAAATGACATCAAGCCCTGTTGTCAAGATGGCAACTTCTTACCTCATTCAAAGATGGTAGGAACATTAAAAATCTTCAGAAAGCTCACTGCAGAAACACCAGTGCCCACCTTATGCCCACTCCAGCCAGAATTCTCTTTCCAACCTAGAAGTTCATAGAAGAAGATGGACTTATACTCAGTAAATGTGTGGACAATCACCAAACCTAAAGAAAGTCAAAATGGAAGCCAGGTCTAATTTGGGGTTGGATTTGAGTTGGTTCCTTTTTTTTGTTTGTATTTATTTTATCATCATTATAAGAGGGAACAAAGTATTGTGAGAGGAGAAGGTTTATAATTTTCAACAAGGCTTCATGTTATGATTAGGAACCCGTTGATAAAGAAAGTATTCCCCTTAAAGGAAAGATAAATAAGAATTTAGAGCTGGAGAAAATTTTAGAAGTCATTTAGTGAAACACCTTCATCTTACAGTTAGGAAAACCAAAATGAAAAGTGGGTAAAGTATCTTACTTGAGGTAACCCAGGTAGTAAGCAGCAGGGTCAGCATTTGAACCCAGATCTTCCAAGTCCAGAACCAATGCACCTTCCAATATATCACAGAGCCAGGAATGGGGAAATGCTTGCTTCTTCACATATGTCCCCTCTCACTTCTCATCCTCACCATAATATTCTTTTACCTTTGCTATGCCATACCTCCTCTCTCATGGATGAGAGTTCCAACTGAAGGAATTTTCTAAAGTGAGCTGAGGAAGGGGTTGGCAAGACAAATATTGCCCAAAGAGATTTGGTTGAAGAGGAAAATGTGAATTCAGACTCCTATTTTTGAAGCTATCTTCTTCTTGCTTTATAAACTTTATTCCCTCTCTGAACCCGCCTTTATAAAATAATGCACACAAATTAGATCAGGGGTTCTTCACTTAGAACACAGACCTAAGATTTTAAGGGATGCATGAACTCAGATGGGAAAAACAATGCATTTTGATTTTCACTAACCTCTAAGTGAAGTTTAGCATTTCCTTCAAATATTTGAAAATATAATTCTGAGAAGTCCATAGTCTTCACCAGACTGCCAAAGGCTCCATAATACAAAAATAAGGTTAAGAACTCCCAAGTGACTTCAACAGTTTCTTCCAACCCTAAATCCTGTGAGTTCCTGATTCTTTTACAGTATTCCTTCCTCTCTCTTGATTGAAATGATATGGAAGATAGGCTAAGAAGACCTCCCTAAGGAGGAAAAATCTTCCCAAAATCTTACGGAGAAATCTTCATGAAAGAGGAATTACAAATCAGGAGCCTGTATATACATTTACTCTTCTACAACATGTTTCACTGAATAGATCAGGCCAAGAAAAAAAAGTCTTGTCTGGACATGGATGTTTACAATAATTGGACTGTCCTACCACACACATCAGGAAACAAGGCTCTGGAAAACCCCTACAATTAACTTATTTTTGTCCTGGTAATAAGTTTAAGTTATTTGTCAGCCTTCCCCTTCCATCTTTCATAGAAAGATGGAACCTCATGTGACTTTTTGGCATCTAGCTTAGCTCAGGTATTTAAGAGTCATTTCATATAACTATTTAAGATCTGTTTGTCAGTGCATAAATGTGTCTGTGTTGTACATACACATGAAGGTGAGTGTTCCACTGTTTTTGTGTGGTATGGAAGACATTTTCCAGGTGACCAGAAGTTGGTTTCTTTTCTATTCGAGGAAGCAAGCATTTATTAGATATCTATTATGTGCCAAGCACTGTGCCAATTTCTAGAAATAAAGAGAAAGGCAAAAGTAGTCTGTTCTCCAGGTGCTCACAGGATGAGACAACATGAAAACAAACATTGCAAAAACAAGAAATATACAGAATAAACTGGAGATAACCTCAGAGAGAAGGCACTGAGGTTAAGGAGGACTGACACTGGCTTCTTGTAGAAGATTTGCAGAAAACCAGGAGGTTGAGATGAGGAAGGACAGATTTCAATCACTGGGGACATGTAACATCTATGTCAGAACTAACCTGCCAAAAAATATGTACTTACAAGAAGAAATCATAGGATAGGAGATTAAATCAAAGGGATATACTCAGGGCACAGATTTAGGAAGTGAATTTAACTCTGCTGCTAATGAACAGAGCTCTCTATACATCCATATATATATATATATATATATATATACACATAACTACATAGATATATGCAAATATATACAAGTATGGTCACTTACATCCTTATACATACATACCCATCAAACTGTATTTAGAAACTTAAGCTGCATGTGTTTCGGTTTAGACCTGTAATTTTGTGTGTGTTGGCAACTAGAAGTAAAGGAAATTCTTTCCATCAAGAGATCAGTCACTCAGGGGCAGCTAAGTGGTGCACTGAATAGAGCACTGACCCTAGAGTCAGGAGGACTGAGTTCAAATTTAGCCTCACTTACTAGCTGTGTGACCCTGGGCAAAGCAAGTGACTTCATCCCAATTGCCTCAAAAAAAAAAAATCAGCAACTCATATATACCTGCTAATTTTGGAAGGTTATCAGGAGAATGGAGAGGCTAAATAACTCACTGATGGTCGTATAACCAATGTAGGTCAAAAGCAGGAAATGACCCTTGGCCTTCCTTCCTACAAGACTGCCTCTGTCCACTACTTCAGTCTGCCAACCCTGACTTTAGTTAAAGTTGCTTTAACTACCTGACTGTAAAGGGAATTCACTTTGTTGGTTCTGGGGATACAAGGACAAAACAAAAAAACACTTATCCTCATCTATGGATGCCCAGGCATTATTCTACCCATTGTCAACTCCCAAGGATTCAAAACACAGTGCAATCTATCTATATCTCCTCCCTACTCAGATTCCTAGAATATCAGAGCTAGGAAAGACCCTGAGATGTAGACTCACAGAATTCTGGGATACAGAATATGAGAGCTAGAGAGGAGTCTTTAGAACATAAAATGAGTGAGTTGGAAAGAGTCTCAGGAATCATCTTAGTCTGACATAAGCCCACCTGCAGATAAGGAAACAGAGGATGAGAACAAAATTGATTTGGCCAAAATCAGATAACTGGTTGACAGCAGAGCTGAAACTAAGATATGTGTCTCCTGACTCCTAATCTAGTGATTTTCCCACTCTACCTGTGCAACTGATTAAAGTCATTGAAAATATAGCAATTCCTACTTTTTGTCACAAAATATATAAAGATTAAGGTAGTATGTGAGATTAGATAGTGGATAATAAACCCACGCATTTTCATTGGTTTTATGTTTTATGTTAAAACGTCACATACCCAATGTAAAATGCATTTTATATATTGATGGACCTGTACCTCTCTGGTATTGTATCCATATCTTTGTGCACTACTGTACTAATGCTAATTAAAATAAATGTAATATTGTGTTTAATAGATAATGAGTTTTTAAAATGGCATTGAAGCCTATGAACTATTTCCTGTTTAATAAATGCTTTCTTCTGTCTGTGGATCTGTGAAGTTTTAATGCAATGTGAGAACTGATTAGCAATGGCGATATTGAATCTCAAGACAGATTAATTATATGACACCAAAAGCTACATCAATCGAGACAAAGCAAAGGAGAGAATTAGACTAATGACCCTAATAAGAAATAATAATTAGGAATCAGCAGCTATTCATGTCTACTTTCCACTTTTACCAGGGGATAGTATATCAAAGAAGATAAAGTCAGTTTTCAAAAGAATAGACACAAACTCTCAACAACCATGTGAAAATACTCCAAATCATTAATAATTTGAGAAATGCAAATTAGAGCAACTCCGAGGCATCATATCACGTCTATCAGATTGACAAAGATGATAAAAGAGGAAAAAAAGCAGTATTTCAAGGCACTGTGGGATGGCAAGCACATTCATACACTCTTGACAAAACTGTGAAGTGGTTCAACCAATCTGTAAAGCAACTTGGAACTATCCCCGTAAGGTCACTACACTGTTCATACTCTTTGACTCAGTGATACCACTACTAAGAATATACCCCTAATGAGGTCAAGGACAGAGGGGAAAGAGATTCATATGTACAAAAATATTTATAATAGCACTTTTTATTATACTAAAGAAACAAATTGGGTGTTCATCAATGGAGGGATGGCTGAACAAATTGTGGCATATAGATATTGTGGATATTATATCATATAATATAATGCAATGCAATATAACATATTGCATTATAAGACTGAATCAGGATTAAAGAAACTTGGAAATACTTTCTATGAAGTGGTGCAGAGTGAACTGAGCAGAAGTGAAATAGCCAAGAGAACAATTTACATGATGACTGATATAACGTAAAGGAAAAGAGCTTTGGAAGACTTTGGAAAGTCTGATGAATGAAGTGACCAACCATGACTTCAGAAGACTAATAATTAAGCATATTAACTATATCTTGGCAGAGAGGTAATGGTCTAGAGAAACATATATTTACAGATATAGCTAATGTGTAGATTTGTTTTACTCAACTAGATTTATTGGTTAAAAGGGAGAACTTCTCCTGGGAAAGAAAGGGAATTAGAGGGTAGTAGTGAGTTGAAATTCCAAGAAAGCCATGGACAAAGTCCAACCAAAACTAAAAAAAATACTGTACTACCTACTATACTTCACAGGAGGTTGGACTATGGACTCCAAAGTCCCTTTCAATTTTGAGATTATGCAAGATCAAGGCTCAAAGATAGTCTCCAAGGATGTTTCAAGTCCTAAATTACTTGTTATGGCCAAGGTCATACAGCTAGTGTCAAAGTGAAAACTTGAATCTGAAACTTTTAACTCCAAATCCAGCACCCTTTCCACTACATCACACTGTCCTTCCTACATAAATGAAAGTCTTTTCTTCTTAATGCAGAAAATCATCAAGAAATCCTATGTAGATATCCCATTTCTATCTTCCTCTATTACCATCCTCAGCCCCACACAACTTCTCAGTCTCTCATCCCCCACCAATCCTTCCCTCCAAAATTAGGTAAAGGAAACCAAGTTTGGAAAATCATGAGATTTGCTTAAAATAGATGATTCCAGTACAATCATACCATGTGGCTTAGAATTTTTTTTTAATTAGCTAATACAAGGACATGTAATATCCCAGACTATATCTATTGTGGGCCAAAAATACAAGGGAAATCCTCATGATTCATTTTGTCATCTAAAATTTTCTCCTTCTTGGAATGAACTCCTGAGACCAAAGGAAGTGATTTCATAGTTTAATACCAGTCATCTTTCAGTTTATCAGTCAGCCAGTTGCCTAGTATCTACTCCATGCAGTAGCCTGAACTCCCTCTTCAGAGTTTTCTTTGGCACCTCTCTGTGTCCACACAATGCCATAGCTTTCCACCTCTCAGGAAAATTCTTCTACTACAATCTTGGAGTTAACAAATCAGGGGTTTTCCATCTTTGTGCCATTTTCTCTGGCATTTCCCAACATATGATAATCTTGTTGGACTACTCCCACTGTACATGCAACCTAAAGTTTATCTGGTCTATTCACTGCTATATTGGGAGACCTCTTTGATACTTCTCCAACCCCACTCCATCTCCCACTTTGAGGCCATGGACTCCTGATTGGTGACAGATCAGGATTAGAAGGTCCCAGGTCCACCATGATGTCCTTTGGCTATCTTTCTGCCATGCCACCTCCACATCCCTCACCCTTAGGTTTCTAACCTTTATTCTAGGAATAATTATCTAATAAAAAATCAACACCATTCCTGAAAAACACAAGTTAATCAATTATCCTACAACTTTGCTTACCATGTCTTTGACCTCCCAGACCAAAACACCCTTCTCTGGCCACCACTTACACTTATGTGTTGTATTCCCCTATTAGAATGGAAGCTTCTTAAAGGCAGGGACTGTCTTGTTTTGTTTTATGACTTTTTTTATTCATATCCTCATCCCTTCTCCTCCCTCTACTCCCAACACTTTGGTATATGGTACACACATTAAATGTTTTTCATTCATTCTGTCATTCATTCTTTTCCCTCATGCTTGCATACCACATAATATATACTCATATGGAGAGAAATGTTGTGCAGTACACAGTAAGATCCTAGATTGTACATTTATATTACATTTAATAGAAAGAGTTAGGCTATCCTGATTTTCATCTCCATGGCTAATAAGCCTTCCAATGAGTGGTTAATACTAGTCAATCCAGTGTGTATGTACACACTGGTCAGAAAGCCAGAATGAGGGGCATAGAGGTAAGAAGAAATTAATTCTAGTTCTAGCTCTGCCAAAGGCTCCCTTGGTAAGTCATTTTCCTTCTGAGGTCTCAGTTCCCTCAACTGCAAAATAACAGTATTTTACTGAGTGATCTCTAAGGTCTATTGGTAGTTCTAATATTTTATGTTCTATAGTTAACATTCTGTATTCTATGGTAACTTCCAGTTCTAACTGGCCACGTTCTAAATTCATTTCCAACTTTAACATTCTCTATCCCACAGTTATTTCCAACTCTAGCCTTTTATGTTCTTAGGTCTTCCCCAGCTCTAACATTCTCTTACACTCTAAGTATGTGTATATTAATGCATATACAAATGTACAGAGGAATATAAAGTGTCCACTATACCACTTGACTGTGAGTTCTTTGAGAATAGAGAACATTTTATTCCTTTCTTTGTATCCCCAGTACTTAGCACTGTTCTAAGTAGAGTGTCTAGCACATAGTAGGCACTTATAAAATGCTCATTGACTTGGTTTGACTGAAAGGCAATATAATAGAGTAGAAAAAGTGCTGGCATTAACACATTGCTAGAAGAGCTGAGAGTTTACCCAATAATTCTGGAAATCCATTTGGAATTAAGAGAGTTCTTAAATAGTTTATCTCTTTTGACTCAGAAATCCCACTCCTTTATATTGGAGGTTAATGGCAGAAAAGTCTCAGTTGCCAAAATATTAATAGAAGCATTTTTGCATTAGCAAAAAAATAGAAATAAATTAGGTACCCATCTACGGTGAATGACTGAACAAATTGTAATATGTGAATATAATGTAATATTATTGTTCCATAAACACTAATGTGTTGGTAAATATTTAACAACTGCCACTCCAGAAAAAAAATAACATGCATGACAGACTTTTAAGTTTAATCTGCATTATCTAAATTTTCTACATCACTTTCTTTTTTTTAAGAATAATTAATTTATTTTTAGTTTTCAACATTCATTTCCACAAGATTTTGAGTTCCAAATTTTCTCCCCATCTTTCCCCTCTGCCCACTTCAAGAGATCATACATTTAGATTTCCCTTCTCCCAATCTGCCCTCCCTGCTATCACACCTCTCCCTTCTCTCATCCCCTTCCCCTCTATTTTATTGTAGGGCAAGATAGATTTCTATACTCCATTGCCTATATATCTTGTTTCTCAGTTGCATGTAAAAACAATTTTTAACATTCTTTTTTAAAAC
Source organism: Notamacropus eugenii (assembly GCF_028372415.1). NCBI lineage: Eukaryota > Metazoa > Chordata > Mammalia > Diprotodontia > Macropodidae > Notamacropus > Notamacropus eugenii. Next base: position 434,040,285 of record NC_092872.1, on the reverse strand, counting down.
TTTGAGTTTCAGCTTCTCTAGCTTCCTCCCTCCCCACCCAACCCCACTGGGAAGGCAAGCAATTTGATATAGGTTATACATATGTAGTCATATGAAACACTTCCATAACAGTCATGATGTGAAAGATTAACTATATTTCCCTCCATCCTATCCTGCCTCCCATTTATTCTATTCTCTCTTTTGAATGTGTCCCTCCTCAAAAGTATTTACTTCTAATTACTCCCTTCTCCCATTTGCCCTCCTTTCATCCCCCACCTGCACTTATCCCCTTCCCCAATACTTTCCTGTAATGTAAGATAGATTTTCATACCAAATTAAGTATGCATGTTATTCCTTCCTTAAGCCAAATCTGATGAGAGTAAGGTTCACTCTTTCCCTTCCACCTCCCCCACCTCTTCCCCTCCATTGAAAAAGCTTTTTTGTGCCTATTTTGTGTAAGAGATAATTTACCCCATTCTATTTTTCCCCTTCTCCTTCTCCCAATATATTCCTCTCTCACTCCTTAATTTTATTTTTTTTAGATATCTTTCTTTCATATTTAACTTACCCTGTGACCTCTGTCTATATGTATATAATCCCTCCAACTACCCTAATACTGAGAAAAGTCTCAAGAGTAATAAATGTTATGTTTCCATGTAAGAATGTAAACAGTACAACTTCAATAAGTCCCTTATGATTTCTCTATCCTGTTTACCTTTTCATACTTCTCTTTATTCTTGTGTTTGAAAGTCAAATTTTCTATTCAGCTCTGGTCTTTTCAACAAGAATGCATGAAAGTCATTTATTTCATTGAATAACAATTTTTTCCCCTGAAGTATTATACCCAGTTTTGCTGGGTAGGTGATTCTTGGTTTTAATCCTAACTCCTTTGATCTCTAGAATATCATAGCCCAAGCACTGTGATCCCTTAATGTAGAAGTTGCTAGATCTTCTGTTATCCTAATTGTGTTTCCACAATGCTTGAATTGTTTCTTTCTGGCTGCTTGTAATATTTTCTCCTTGACCTGAGAGCTCTGGAACTTTGCTACAATATTCCTAGGAGTTTTCCTTTTGAGATCTCTTTCAGGAGGCAATTGGTAGATTCTTTCAATATCTATTTTACCCTCTGCTTCCAGAATATCAGGGTAGTTTTCCTTGATAATTTCTTGACATATGGTTTCTAGGCTCTTATTTGATCATGATTTTCAAATAGTTCAATAATTTCTAAATTGTCCCTCCTGGATCTACAGGTCAGTTGTTTTTCCAAAAAGATATTTCACATTGTCTGCTGTTTTTTCATCCATTTGGTTTTGTTTTATAGTTATCTGATTTTTCATAAAGTCATTTGCTTCTATCTGCTCCATTCTAATCTTTAAGGAATTATTTTCTTCAGTGAGCTTTTGGACCTCCTTTTCCATCTGGCCAATTCTGCTTTTTAAGGCATCTCACTGTCTTTTTGGATTTCTTTTGCCATTTGGATTAGTCTATTTTTTAAAGTGCTACTTCTTCAGCATTTTGGGGTTCTCTTTAGCAAGCAGTTGAACCTTTTTTCATGATTCTCTAGCATTGCTCTCATTTCTCTTCTCAGTTTTTGCTGTACTTCTCTTACTTGATTTTCAAAATCCTTTTTGAGCTCTTCCATGGCCTAAGACCAATTCATATTTTTCTTAGAGGCTTTGGATGTAGGAGCTTTGACTTTGCTGTCTTCTTCTGTTTGTGTATTTTGTTCTTCTCTGTCACCAAAGTAAGATTCTATAGTCTGATTATTTTTCCAGTTTTTACTCATTTCCCCAGTCATTTACTTGACTTTTGAACTCTTTGTCAAGGTAGTTCTCTGCTTTTAGTGGGATTGATGGAGTATACTATCAGCTGCTGGATCCCCCCAGAATCTGTGGACCTAGAACTCCAGAAACAGCCACAGCTTCTGCCCCTGCAGAGGCTGCCAGGCTCCTCCACCCCTTCTGCCACCCTGGGGCTGGGACTGGACCACTCTACTCTCTCACACAGGTCAGACAGGGTTTTACCACTGATATTCCTATTTATCCTCAACATTTTGGGGTTGTGAAGTCTGTAAACCATCACAAATACCTGAGATACAGCCCCCTAAAGCCTGCTCAGTTCCAGTCTGTGCCAACACAATCCATGTTGGACTGCCCTCTGCTCCCAGTGTGGCAAAATAGATGCTTCCCATTGACCTTCCAGGATGTCTTGGGCTAGAGATTTGCTTCACTCCATCATTCTGTGAGTTCTGCAGCTCCAGAATTTATTCAGAGTCATTTTTACAGGTATTTGTCTGGGTTTGGCAGGGAGAGCTCTGGCAACTCTCTGCAACTGCTCTGCCATCTTGGCTCTCTCTCCATCACTTTCTTAAGTCTAGATTATCACAAAGCATAAATCAAGACCTGATTTTATACTGTTTCCACTTAGACCATTTAAACCATTTATAACATTTCCAAGGTATACATGCTTACACTGAAAATTTAACAATTGGCTCTTGTATGTAGGAACAAGTGACTCCAGTACATTCCTAACCATAAGAAGCAATACTTAGCAGTAATTCAGAGAAACATGAGAAATCTTGGCTAAATTGATGAAGAGTGAATAAAATAAAACCAGAAAAACAATACATACAAAAACTACAATAATGAAAGGGGAAGAAAAACACAAAAAGACGTTAGAATCCAATTTATAAAAATGCCTTATCTTGGTCCCAGAGAATTGATAATGAAACACACTTTCTTCCTCTTTTTAGAATAGGAGTACGCTGTGAATATATAGTGTTGCATGTACTATCTATCATAGATATTATGTTAGCTTTTTTTCCTCTATTTTTCTCTGTTAAAAGAAGAGGTACTATCTAGAGTAATAATTGGAAATCAATAGTAGGGGGGAAAGCATTTAGGAAAAGAAAGAATGTTGGACTCAGAATCAAGAAGACTTGAGTTTATCATTTTTATTATATTATTTTCAAATAAAAGCCTGCTTTTATCCCTCTCATCCATATTGTGCCACTATTGAGAAAGAAAGGAAAATTAACCACCTATTATAAACTTGTACAGTCAAGCAAAACAAATTCTCGCATTGGTAATGTCCCACATGCCCCGCCACCCCTACCTCAACCACCAAAAAAAAAAAATTCTCAGTCTGTTCTCTTAGTCCATTACCTCTCCACAAGAGGTAGGTAGAATGATTAATCATGAATCCTCCAGAATCATGGTTGGTCAATATGTTGATGAGAATTGCTAAGTCTTTCAAAGTTGCTTTACTATACAATATTTTTTTTGTATAATCTGTTCCCTTGGTTCTCCTCATTTCTCTCAGCATCACTTTATATAAGTTTTCTAAGTTTCCTCTGAAATCATCCCCTTCATCATTTCTTACAACACAACAGTATTCTAACGTATTCATATATGGTAACTCAACCATTTCCCTATTGATGAGTACCCCCTTTTTTCAAATTGTTTGCTACTATAAACAAAAAGTACTGTTATAAATATTTTTGCATATAGGGATCTTTTTCCTCTTTCTTTGATCTCTTTGAGAGTACAACCCTAGTGATGGGTCAAAGAGTATGCACATTTTATATCTGATTTTAGCATTCATAGTGAGTCACTAGAGCTTACTGAGTGGCAGGAGCAACGGGAGGGAGTTTAACATGGTCAGACCCACACTTAATGAAGATAAATGTGACAGATGAGTGAAGAATGGACTAGACTAGGGAATGATAAACCAACCAGAATGCTATTGCAATAGTCCACGCCTGAGATGATAAAGACCTATATCAGGATGGTAGCAGTGTAAGAGGTGAAAAGGAGTCATATGCAAGAGATGGGTTTTTTTTTTTGTCAGTGTTCCCAATATGGCAAATATGAAGTGGAAAGTGACTTATTCAAATCCTTTGATCATTTATCATTTGAGGAATGGCCCTTTTCTTATAAATTTGAATCAGTTCCCTATATGCTATAAAAATTGGAAATTCACTTTATCAAAGAAATTTGCTACAAAGACATTTACTCACTTCTAATTTTGGCTGCATTGGTTTTGCTTTTACAAAATTATACGTACATATATATGCATATATATAATAAAAAATTATCCATTTTGCTTTCTATGATCCTCTTTTGTTTGGCTATGAATTCTTCTTCTATTTATAACTCTGACAGGTAACTGCTTCTTTGCTTCTCTAATTTATGATATTACCCTTTATATCTAAATCACATATCCATTTGGAACTTATCTTAGTATATTGTGAAAGATATTTGTGTCCATCAAGTTTCTGCCACACTGTTTTTCAGTTTTTATCAAATAGTGAGATTTTGCACCAATACTATGATCATGTGCTTATCAAACACTAGGTTAGTATGCTTTTTGCTTCTCTATGCTGTATGCCTAATCTATTCTATTGATTAACCTCTCAATTTTTTTATCCAGTATCAAATTGTTTTTATGAGTATTACTTTGTAGTATGATTTGATATCTGGTACTATGAAGTCACCTTTCTTAACATTTTTTTAAAAATTAATTTCCTTGATATTCTTCCAGAAGAATTCTGTTACTATTTTTCTAGTTTTTAAAGTAATCCTTTGGTAATTTGATTAGTATGGAACTGAATAAGCAAATTAATTTAAGTAGTGTTATCATTTTCATTATAATGGCTCAGCCTATCTATAAGCATTTCATATTTCTACAATTTTTTTGATCTGTCTTTATTTGAGAAAAGAATGTTTACCATTTTATCTTTCCCTTAACTTCTATATTTATATTTCACAGTTTCTATACAGGGCTGATCTTTTCATCAGGAATGCTTGGAAATACTTTATTTTACTAAACCTCCATTTTTCCCCTGCAGCATTATATTGTTTTTTCTAGGCAAGCTATTTTGTTGTTGTGGTAAGCCTATATCCTTTGCCCTTTGGAATTATCACATTCCAATCCAGGGATGGAGAACCTGCAGCCTTGAGACGGCACATGGCCTTCTAGGTTCTTGGGTGTGGCCTTTTGACTGCATCCAAGTCTTACAGAACAAATTCTTTCATTAAGGGGATACGTTCTGTGAAATTTGGATTCAGTCAAAGGGCTGCACTTAAAGACCTAGAGGACCTTAAGGCCACAGGTTCCTCTCCCCTGTCCTAGTCTATCTATGACTTTTTATTGGTAGTAGTTAAATCGTGTATGACTCTGTATATAACTTCGTGGTACTTGAATTCTTTTTTTATAACTGCTGGCAGTAATTTTTTTTCATTGACCTAGAAGCTCTGAATTTTGGCTTTAATGTCTGTAGCAGCATTTTGAGGGTTTCTTTCAGATGACCAGTAGATTCTTTATATTTTCACTTTGTGCTCTGGTTTTAAGATACATGGACAGTTTTCTTTTATGATTTCTTAAAATATGTCAGTTAGTGTAATGTTTTTTAAATTTTTTTCTCCTCAATCTATTTTCAAAGTGAGTTATTTTTACTATGAAATATCTTTCATTTTCTTCTATTTTCTAGGCTTTTAATATTTTGTTTAATACTCAATGTTTACTATTTCTTGTTGTCTCATATAAGTATGAGCTTTTATTTAGTCCACTCTAATTTACGAGGAGTTTGTTTCCAGGTAAGATTTAGTACCTCTTGTTGTAAGCTATTAATTGTCTTTCCAATTTTTTCTTCTATAACTTTCATTTCTTTTCTATTTTTTTCCTTCAGTGCTCTCATTTGATTTTTAAATCATTTTAGCTCTTTAAAAAAAGCTCTTCCTTCACTTCTTCCAATAATTTTAGTTGAACTTATATCCAAACTATATTTTTCTTTGAAACTTTGCTGTTCGGTATTCTGTAGTTGTTATCTCCTTCTAGGCTTGCATCTTGAGCAACCCTATCACCACAATAGCTCTTTATGATGGAAATCTTTTCTGTTTGTTTCTTTTTTATTTATTCTTCCAATCTACTTTCTGACTTTGGAATTTATATTAAGGTCAAGATCTGTATACTTCTAGATGGAATGTCTAGGCTGAATGTGTGTCACCTTGGATCCTTATGCTGATTTCCTAAAGTATTCAGCGTTGTATTATTTCAGATCTCAGGGACAGTTCAGGCTAGGAACCTGAAAACTTTCAGCTCTCTCACAGTGGTTTGATCTGGGACAAAGTCTTCTTACTGCTCTCCTGGTCTGAGCTCTTCAACTTCCTGATCTGGGTTTGGATCTGAAAAATACCTGTGAGTTTGCCCCTCAATGACACACCAGTAGACTACTGCTCAGTTTAGCCACTGATTAGCCAGATAAAAAAGTTGTATAGGCCAGGACAGATCTGTAGAAGCTCTCCCCAATAGCCCATAAAATACCTGTAAAAAATGGCTCTAAACAAATTCTAGAGCAGCAGAAGTCACAAAAAGACAGAGTGAAAGAGACTTCCATCCCAAGACAACCTGGAAGGTCAACAGGAAAGGTATATGGCATCAGGCTCAGGGCTGAGTGCAGATCTCTGAGTGCAGCCTGGCCTTGGTGGTGCAGCACTGGCCACAGGACTGGAGCAGGCCTCAGGAGGCAGAATACCCAGCAACAGCTGTGGTTTTCATATTGCTCAACCCACAAATGCCAAAGACAGCTTCAAAGGTCTCACCTGGGTGAGAAGGGAACACAATATGGCCCACCAGCAGCAGCAACTGCAGCTGCAGCCTCCATTTTTGGAGCCCTCAGCCTAAAGACCCTGGGGAAATTGAGCCATTGATCTGGATCTCAGCCCTGAATGGCGTCCCTGGGGTGAGGAAGAGCGCTGCCATACTAGAGCTGGTGGAGGCTCTGGAGAGGAAATCCTACTGGCAGATCCTGGGCAGAACAGAGTGCTTGTGATTGCTCACAGACAAGAGCACAGGCCAGGAGAGGAGTAAACTCCTCTCCCTTGATTGTGCCACCGTGGAGGAACTGAGAACCTACAAGTCCCAAGAGTATACCCTCCTCTTGACAAAGGACTCAAAAGTCAAGTAACTGGCTGGGAAAATGACCAAAAAAAGGGAAAAAAATAAGACTATAGAAGATTACTTTCTTAGTGAACATGTATTTTCTTCCATCCTTTTAAATGAGGAAGAACAATGCATACCATCAGAGGAAGTCTTAAAAGTCAAGGCTTCTGCAACCAAAACCTCCAAAAGATATGCAATGGTTTCAGGCCTGGAAGGACTCAAAAAAGATTTTGAAAATCAGATAAGAGAGGTGGAGGAAAAATTAGGAAGAGAAATGGGAGCTACACAAGAAGATCATGAAAAGCAAGTCAACAGCTTGCTAAAGGAGACTCAAAAAAATGCTGAAGAAAATAACACCTTGAAAAATAGACTAATTCAAATGGCCAAAGTGCTCCAAAAAGTCAATGAGGAGAAGAATGCTTTAAAAAGCAGAATTAGTCAAATGGAAAAGGAGGTTCAAAAGTTCACTGAAGAAAATAGTTCTTTAAAAATTAGAATGGAGCAGATGAAAGCTAATGACTTTATGAGAAACCAAGAAATTACAAAACAAAACCAAAAGAATGAAAAAATAGAAGACAATGTGAAATATCTCATTGGAAAAACAACTGACCTGGAAAATAGATCCAAGAGAGACAATTTAAAAATTATGGGGCTACCTGAAAGCCATGATCAAAAAAAGAGTCTAGACATCATCTTTCATGAAATCAAGGAAAACTACCCTGATATTCTAGAACCAGAGGGTAAAATAAATATTAAAAAATCCACCAATCACCTCCTGAAAGAGCTATGAAAAGAAAAACTCCTAGGAATATTGTAGCCAAATTCCAGAGTTCCCAGGTCAAGGAGAAAATATTGCAAGCAGCTAGAAAGAAGCAATTTGAGTATTGTGGAAATATAATCAGGATAACACAAGAGCTAGCAGTTTCTACATTAAGGGATTACAAGGCTTGGAATATGATATTCCAGAAGTCAAAGGAACTAGGATTAAAACCAAGAATCACCTACCCAGCAAAAGTGAGCATAATACTTCAGGGGGAAAAATGGTTACTCAATGAAAAAGAGGACTTTCAAGCATTCTTGATATAAAGACCAGAGCTGCATAGAAAATATAACTTTCAAAACACAAGAGTCAAGAGAAGCATGAAAAGGTAAACAAGAAAGAGAAGTCATAAGGAACTTACTAAAGTTGAACTGTTTATGTTCCTTCATGGAAAGATAATATCTGTAACTCTTAAAACTTTTCTCAGTATTTGGGTAGTTGGAAGGATTATTCACACACACACACACACACACACACACACACACACACAGAGGGCACAGGGTGAATTGAATAGGAAGGGTTGACATCTAAAAAAATAAAATTAAGGGGTGAGAGAGGAATATATTGGGAGGAGAAAGGGAGAAATGAAATAGGACAAATTGTCTCTCATAAAAGAGGCAAGAAAAAACTTTTTCAATGGAAGGGAAAAGGGGAGGTGAGAGGGAAAAAGTGAAGCTTACTCTCATCATATTTGGCTTAATGAGGGAATAACATGCACATTCAATTAGGTATCAAAATCTATCTTACACTACAGGAAAGTAGGGGAGAAGGGTATTAATGTGGTGGAGGATGATAGAAGGGAGGGCAAATGGGAGAAGGGAGTAATTAGAAGTAAACATTTTTGAGGAGCAACAAGGTCAAAAGAGAGAATAGAATAAATGGGGAGCAGGATAGGATGGAGGGAAATATAATTAGTCTTTCACAACATAACCATTGAGGAAGTCTTTTGCAAAACTACACAGATATGGCCTATATTGAATTGCCTGCCTTCTCAATGGAGATAAGTGGGGAAGGAGGAAGGGAGAGAAGCTGAAACTCAAAGTTTTAGGAATGAATGTTGAGAATTGTTTTTGCATGAAACTGGGTAATAAAAAATACAGGTAATGGGCCATAGAAATGTATCTTGCCCTACAAGAAAAGAGAGAAGATGGGGATAAGGGAAGGGAGGGGTGTGATAGAAGGGAAGGCAGATTGGGGGAAGAGGCAATCAGAATGCAAGGTGTTTTGGGGTGAGGGGAGGGGAGAGATGGGGAGAAAATTTGGAATTCAAAATTTTGTGGAAATGAATGTTGAAAACAAATAAACATAAAGAAAATTTTTTTGTAAGTTGAGTAGGTTGAGCATAATGGGACTGTGGGCTCCCCGTTGTTCTCAGATTCCTTCTCTGCTTATTCCACCACAGGTTTCAAACTAAGCTAGAATCTAGACCTGTGATCTTCCTCTACTCCTGGGATCAGAGCCATACAGTTAGTGTATAACTTCTGAACTTGCTCATTGTTTGGTACACAGCTTAGGACCCCCAATCTCTCTTCATCCTTGAATGCTACCTCAGACAATTGTGTCCTCCTCAATCTACCCTGAATCTGTGGCTTGTAACTGAGTAGGGAACCATGCTTCTGCCAGTGGGCACCAGTACATCCAGCACACTATCAGGGTGTCCTATTTGGGCCTGGGACCTCTTCTTCTGGTGTACAGCCTTAGTTGTCTTTCATTTCCTTCACATTGGAATGTTTCATGTTGCATACTGTTAGCTGGACCTCATCCCCATTGCCTACAAACCTTTCCATCTGCTGCCTATTATGACTTGGGCAGGATATATGACTCACTGTAATTTTTTCCTTGGATTTTCCAAGACTTGGCATAGTCAATTTTCTAGATCTTTGGGGAGTTGTGAAGGGGAGTTTAGCTGTATTAATTCCTGCTACTCTTTTACTTAACCCAACAGGGCAACTTGACTATGGCATTACTGGAGCTTGCTTTCTACCATGGTATAGTGGAAAGATCACTTTCAGAAGTGAAAAGACCTAGGGTCAAATCCCAGCTCTTCCCCTTGCTATCTATGTGATCTTGTTCAAGTCACTTAACTTGTCTAGGCCTCAGTTTCCTCATCTAGAAAATGAGTGCTACATGAAAGGATCACTAAGCTTCTTTCAGCTCTAAAATTCAATAATTTCTATGTACTTATAATTTCATACATGGGTCTCCTCTTGATTCTCATAGACATCAGTCCCTTACAGATGCTAAAGAGCCTTTGGCCAGCTCAAATAACAGACTTAGATGACGAGTACGTTAAATTTTAAGATAACATAGTTACTTAGACTGGCAAAACAAATTCCCACATTAGCCTGAATTTTAGGGCAAGGAAATAATCATTCTCTTTTTCCCAAAAATTTATTTATTTTCAATTTTCAACAATCACTTCCATAAATTTTAAATTTTCTCCTCCCTCTTCCCCAAGACAGCATGCAATCTTATATGAGTTCTACACATACATTCTTATTAAACACATTTTTGCATTAATCACGTTGCATAGAAGAATTAAAACAAATTGGAGAAAGCATGAGAAAAACTAAACAAAACCAAACATAAGATAAGAGAAAACAGACCAATTCATTCTGCATTCTGACTCCATAGTTCTTTCTCTGGATGTGGATGGCATTTTGCATCATGAGTCCTTTGGAAATGTTTTAGGTCCATGCATTGCTATGAAGGGCTGTCTATCAAAAACAGTCCTTGCACGCTATGGCTGTTACAGAGTATAATGTCCTCCTGGTTCTGTTCACTTCACTCAGCATCAGTTCAAATAAGTCTATCCAAATATTTCTGAAGTCCACCTGTTTGTCATTTCTTATAGCACAATAGTATTCCATTACATTCATATACCACAAATTGTTCAGCCATTCCCCAATTGATGGGCATTCCCTCCATTTCCAGTTCTTGGCCAATACAAAAAGGGATGCTGTAAATATTTTTGTACATGTGAGTCCTTTTCCCATTTTTATGATCTCTTTGGGATATAGCCCTAGAAGTGATATTGCTGGGTCAAAGGGTATGAACATTTCTGTAGCCCTTTGGGCATAGTTCCAAATTGCTCTCCAGAATGATTGGATCAGCTCACAGCTCTACCAACAACGAATTAGTGTTCCAACTCCCACATCTTCCCCAGCATTTATCATCTTCCTGTTTTGTCACGTTAGCCAATCTGATAGGTGTGATGGGTTACCTCAGAGTTGTTTTGATTTGCATCTCTCTAATCAATAGTGAATTTAGAGCATTTTTTTCATATGACTATAGATACCTTTAATTTCTTCCTCTGAAAACTGCCTGTTCATATCCTTTGACCATTTATCAATTGGAGAATGACTTGCATTCTTGTACATTTGGCTCAGTTCTCTATATATGTTAGAAATGAGTCCTTTAAAATAAACACTAGTTGTAAAAATTCTTTCCCAGTTTTTTGCATCCCTCCTAACCTTAGTTGCACTAGCTTTTTGGGGACAAAAACTTTTCAGTTTAATGTAATCAAAATTACCTATTTTGCATTTCATAATGTTCTATCTCTTGTTTGGTCATAAATTCCTCCATTCTCCATAAATCTGACAAATACACTATTCCTTTCTCTCCTAATTTATTTATAGTATCAGTCATTATACCTGGCTCGTATACCCATTTGGACTTTATTCTAGTATATGGTGTCAGGCATTGGTCTATGCCCAGTTTCCGCCACACTACTTTCCCATTTTCCCATCATCTTGATGTCATGGTCCTCCTTGAGAACAAAGCACAAACACAACCTGTGAGTAGCAGCTACTCTCTTCCTCCTCTTCTCCTCTGGTGTTCTACCCAGGGGAAGGTAAACTCCATGGCCAAAAGCTGCCTTTTTCCCTTTGGATTTACTGGCTACATCTCTTGTTCAGAGATCAAACCTTAACCAATTCACTCTGGAGCTCATGGACTGGATAACAATTCCCTATCCACCTAGCACAGAGAGATTGTAATTACTAAATAGTAATTGTTTCTCTTTTACCCAGGAATCCTGAGAGTCTTCCCCTCCCAGTTTGATTTTGTTTTTTACTAAAAAGGCTATCCCTTAAGTAACTACTTAAAGAAGCCTATTCATCAAATAGGTGTAGGTCACTCAAAGTGAAAATGTGATAAGATCTTAGCCTGAAAGGGCCAGGCCCTCTCGTTGTATCCTGGGCCATCTCCAGTCTCCCTGATGAATATCAGGCCACTGCACCCAGATGGCTCAGGAGAAGACAGTAAGGCTGGTGACCTTGCACAGCCCTCCCTCACTCAGATCAAAGTCAAGTGCAGGTCATGTCATCATCTTGATGTCATGGTCCTCTTTGAGAACAAAGGATAAACAACAAGAACAAATTTGCTCCCTACTGACCATAGAGTCTTTCCATTTGATGTGAAATTGAAACTTTCTCTATTTGTTGACTCCCCCATTACAATGTGAGCTCTTTGAGAGTGAGGAATATCTTGTTTTCTATTCGTATGTCCAACACCAAGCATAGTATATGAGCCCATCATAGGCTGATCAAAACTTTTCCATTCATTCAACATCAACAAACAGTTATAAAGCTCCTACTGTGAGCAGAGCACTGTGCTAGATTCTGGGTGAGACAAAAACTAAGTAAGCAGTGATAAAGCCTACAGTCTAGGAAGCAGATATAACTAGCATCTAACATTATGCTGGACAAATGTAGAAGAAATTTGCAACCAGCCACCTTGTGAGATCGGGCAGAAGGATAATTTTGCTGGGTTGTGTTGAAGGGATCGATGAAAGCTGTGTGAAGGAAATGGCATCTGAACTGGGCCCTGTTCTCAGAGAAAATTTTAGCAGTGGAGGCTTATAGACAAGAGAAAATTCCATGAGCAAAGGCATATAAATAGAACAGCAGAGGATAATCACAGAGGATGGCCAGTAGTGCAATTTGGCTAAAGCAAAGCACATACGAAAAGGAGTACTGAGAAGCAAGGCAGGAAAGATAGGAGGTATTAAGATTAGGATTGGGGACTTTAGTGGGTAAACAACAGAAAGCCTCATAAGTATTTTGAGCTGGGAAGTGACATGATAAGATCTATGTATAACAAAATCATTACTATGGATCCTGGCCTCTGGAGCAAATTTAGTAGGGGCCAAGAAGGAGGAGGAAATGGGAAGGAAGGAGAGGGAACTGTATATAGCAGCAGCCACACATGAGTGAAGTCATCCAGCCTTCACTGCTGAAGGAGTTACCAGGGAAGGATAAGGAGGGTGGGAGGAGGGTAGAGTCCCTGGAGAGGGTCCCAACCATGACAAGACCTTGAAGAAACATGAAGCGTGGTGCAGAGATGCCAGTAAACCCTGAAGAGAATCAGAGGAAACCTATGCAGGCACCAGATGTTGGCTCATCAGGAGTAAAGGCCAATTTACTCCTCACCAGTTACAGCCCTGGTCTATAATAATATATAAGACTTCTCTAATGCTTAAAAGTTTGCAAATTTCTTCACATAGATTATCTTACATGCATGAAGTAGTTACTAATTTGTTATTATTATCTCCATTTTGCGGATGATGAAACTGAAGTTCCAGAAAGCTATAAGCAATGTACCCACAGTCCCAAATCTGGTAAGTGAAAGAGAAAGGTTGAGCCCAGGTCTTGCTGGCTCCCAAGTCCATCACTCTATCCACTACATTAAATTGCTTCTTGCTGTGTAAAAAAGGACATGTTGTAGGTAATATAGAATCATGAGAGCATAGTTTTTTATCTAAAAAACATTTTTGAATTCAGCTAGTGCAATCTCTTCATTTCACAGATGAGGAAATTGAGGTCCAGAGAAATGACATGATTTCTTCAAGGTCACAGAGCTAGTAAGTTGTGGAATCAGGTTTTAAACTGAGGTCCACTGAAATCCAGTATTCTTTCTACTCAATACTTATTTAACACACATACACACACACACGTATGCACACCTTTTAAATAAACATCTGGAGCTAGAGAGGACCTATTCAGATAGAATGCACATACAGAATTAATAAATACTTCATAATGTGATCTTATGGAGCATTGAAAGCCTACTTGACCAAAAACAAGAGTGAGAGGACCTGACTTTGACATTTATTAGCCATATGACTTTGTTCAAGTCATCTAGCCCTTCTAACCCTCGGTTTCCCCATCTATAAAATGATGGGGTTGTACTGGATGATGTCTAGGGTCTCTTACAATTCTAAATCCTATAATCCTTAAATCTTCCTACCAGCTTGAAATCCCCAACATTTGAATTATTTTTTGGATTTTAAAGACCTGGAAATCCCCTATGAAAATGTGAATAAGTTACCTGAGATCAGTAAGGATTAGCTTAAGATTTCATGGAGGAGGAATTTGAGCTGGACCTCAAGATGAGCAGGATTTTCAGTCCTCAGAGATGGAGAACATATTTGAGATAAAGAGATTAAGATAAATTAATCCTCCACTATAGAAGGAATTCTTTCGCTGGTAAAGGGATTGAGTCAGACCAGATAACATTAAATCTGCCATTTTCCACCCTACTTATGACCTTGAGCAAGTTGCTTGAGCATGGCCCTTTCTGGGCATCAGTTTCAACACCTGTAAAATAAGAGGGTTAGACTAACTAATCTCTAGGCTCCATTCCAGCTCTGCTGTTCCATGAGTGAGTCCAACTACAAATGCAGTTAGGCATATTTTTTAAGTACTTATTGTAAGCTTAGCAGCTGCATCAAAGTTGAACTCTGGGTGCCCTATCTTGCTGTTGCTCTGATCCAGGATTTTCAAATATTCAAAGGTTAGGCCAGAAGATTTCAAGCTCTGGCAGGTCTTTGCTAGCTGGATAGATTTGAATGAAACCATAGTTACCTTGCATATTCAATCTCAAATAACAGGAACTTAAGACAAGTAGCTAACACAGTGAGCAAGCATCAAGATCTAAAAAAAATTCAGCACGACTGAAAGACAAGCTAGATCTAGTAAGAAGAATTGAGCTGTAATTGGTGTCAAGACCTGCATACAGGTTCACAAAAATCAACTGCATAAACGTAGGAAGGAAGGCATGGCTGTAACCATGCCTTTATGAAGTGATGTGCAAAAGGATTGGAGGAAGGGGATGGTGAAAGCTCAAAGCAAGCCAACAGGAAAACATTACCACCATCACCCCCAAACCTAGGGCTGCATTAACTGATGCCTAAGGAGGACAATAAGCTCATTGTACTCTGTGCCTAGACTGTATGTGAAATGTTATGTAAAGAATGACAAATTCAAGTGTGATCAGAGGAGAATGACCAGAATGTTTAAAGACCATGCCACATAAGGATTACGGGAAGAAAAGGGAATAGACATTTTTAGAGCACCTACTATGTGCAGGCTCTGTACTAAATACTGTTTTTACAAATAGTACCTCACTTGATCCTCCCACAATCTCTACAAGGTAGGTGCTATTATCTCCATTTTACAATTGAAGAAACTGAGACAGAGGTTAAGTGACTTGACCAGTGTCATACAGCTAGTAACTATCTAAAGTCAAATTTGAACTCAGGTCTTCCTGACTCTAGGTCCAGTGTTCTATATACTGTACTGCCCAGCTAGCTACATGGATCAGTTGAAAGAGTAAGGGATGTTTAGAATACAGAAGACAGTAGAAATACCATAATATTCTTTAACTACTTGAAGGGCTGTTATGTGGAAGAATGGTTAGATATGTTCTTCTTGGCCCCAAAAGACAGAATTAGGAATGACGGGTAAAATTTTCATTAAGACATCTTTCAGTTCCACATTGGGAAATTAATCCTCACAATTAGAGATGTCCAAATGTGGCAGACCATCCTCATAAGGTAGTGAGTTCAACATCACAACATCTTCAAATAGAGACAAGTGTACTTGTATATAGAATTTCCTTGGGTACATGCTAACCTAGAAAACCTTTAAGGTCCTTTCTAGTTCTGAGATTCTGTAAATGCTGGCCAACAATGAAAATCATCTATCTCCTAAGAACCAATCTGGCTAAAACAGCAAAGGAGATAAAGCCTGCCTCAGTAGAGAAAAGTGTAACCATGCTGATTAAATCACAGATCCTTACATTGAAAGCTCTACCTCCTATAATGAAGGGTAATTCACACAACAAAAGGATAGTACATAGTCTCTTTCTACAATGTGCCAACAGTCTAACTAGAGAAAAAAAAATATATGGGAGTAAGGGAAAGGAATAAGCATTTTCAAATAGCTACTATGTGCCAGAAGTTATGCTAAGTGCTTTAAAATTATTGTCTTATTTAATCCTCACAACAACTCTGAGAGACAGGTACAGGTATTATCCCCACTTTACAGTTGAGGAAAGTGAGGCGAACAGAGATTAAGTGACTTTCCCAGGGTCACACAGCTACTAAGTATCAGAGGTCAAATTTGAACTCAGGTCTTTATGACTCTAGACCTAGCACTCTATCCACTGTGCCATCTAGCTGCTGACAAAGATGCATGAAACCTTTAATAAGCAGAATTCTAAAGATAATTGTACAACATATGAGAAGTTATTAATCACAGAGTTCATAAAATGAAACCAGAACTATTTTGCCCCCAGACAGTAAATTTGCTTTAACCCAGAAAAATTTTAAATGCATGTCAGTAGGAAGCCATGGCAGTATGTTAAGATCTAGAGGAACCCAGAATCCCCACAAACACTCCAATAAATATTTTGAAATGCATCATCAGGAACGGTGCTAATGCAAACCAAAGAGAAGCCATCATAAGAGCCTCTGTCCAATCCAGGTCTGAACAAAAAGAACCCTGCTCAGAATGCTTCAGAGGCTCTGAGCAAAGATAAGCCCAGGTAGGTAAAAGACAAAACACATAAGCCCAAGTACCTAGAAAACTCATGGCCACAGCAGTAGATAGGACCAGACCAGTGTCCAGGCAGCACAAGGTCAAGATAGCCCTGTTGAGCCACAGTAGAACATAGGGCCAAACCAACACTCTGAACCAGGTTTTGGCAATGCCTCCTCTGGTCTGTAGGTGGTACGGCTGAGGCAAGGTCAAACCAAGGCAGCCTGGGACTGGGTACAGAGGGAGGAGGCACTAGGTAAACTAGAGTAACACTTGTAAGTGAAACATCTGAAGCTCTGTAGACCTGCTGCCAGAGCAATAAACAACATATAGTTATCATTGGGGTCTTCCAGAGTCATAGTAAGGAATGAAGCCAAATCTGGGTTTGGGACTATGCAAGAGAGAAGTTTGAGGAGGAGTCAAGGCCAAAATCCAAGCTGAACCACCAGGTGATCCACTGCACCTAGGTCCCAGCAGGCCTACCCAATTCAGTCTGAGAATACAGGAGACAGTAGCCTCCGACCCAGAGCCTGAGGCAGGAGATTTGAGCAAAGAGAAGAAAATAATGAACATAATTAAGTTCTATGGACTCAGAGAAACCCATGAAGTAAAAACAGAAGAGAGTGACTTCTTCACAATAAATCCAAAGAAAAAACAAACCTTGTCCATAATGACTATAACAGTCCTTGGAAGAAAGGGAGCAAGAGATAAAAGACAGACTGTTCAATGAAATGAGAGCTAAGGACAAAAGAATGTCAAGGACAATTAATACCTTAGAACATAAGAGAGCTGAACCTTACCAAAGAACTGATCTCCTTGAAAAGTAGAATGTCCAACAGAAAGCAACAACGCCATAAGAAAACATAATTATTTTTAAAGTGAAAGATTAAAAAAAGAAGAAAATATAAGGTATATATTATCACAAACAACCTAGGAAACAGCTCAAATTAAAATAAACTAGGAATGATCAGACTACTTAAAAATCATGACCAAAAAACAAAAACAGGTCAGGATATCATATTTCAAGAAATCATAAACTGTCGAAATCTACTAGAACCCAAATACAAAGTGAAGTCAAAAAATGTGCTAGTCTCATCAAAGAATTCTCATAATGTAGAAATTATTTTCCTTGTTCTACCTACTATTTTCTCTATCATTTCATACAAGTATTACCAGGTTTTTTCTTAATTGTCTCATT
This sequence comes from Notamacropus eugenii, assembly GCF_028372415.1. NCBI lineage: Eukaryota > Metazoa > Chordata > Mammalia > Diprotodontia > Macropodidae > Notamacropus > Notamacropus eugenii. The sequence continues at coordinate 434,022,524 of NC_092872.1, read as the reverse complement.
TTTGAACAGTACAAAAATATTCTCACATTCATATATCTGTTACTCACTGGATAGATACTCCTCCCCTTATTTTCCTGTTCTTTGCCACTACAAAAAGAACTGCTAAAAATATGTTTATACACTTAGTTCCTTTTCTTCTTTCTTTGAACTCTGGGGTATAGGCCTATTAGGGGTATGCCTAGATCAAAGTGGAAGCACAGTTTTATACCTTTTGGGACACAGTTCAAATTGTTTTGCAGAATGCCTATACCAATTGACAGTTCCATTATTATTAATTTCTCTTTCTTCTTAGGTCTTCAAACACTCTCACTTTGCTTTTTTTTTTTTATTTTAGTCATCTTTGTACATCTAATTTGTGTGAAGTAGACCCTCAGAGTTGCATTAATATGTATTTCTCTAATAAGTAGTGATTTGAAGTACTTTTTATTATGATTATTGATAGCTTGGATTTGCTTCCTTTGAAAACTGCCTGTGCATATCATTTGACACTCTGTTGCTTAGAACAAATCTCTCTCCATCCCAACCAGCTTTGGCCAATTGTCCTTATGACATTATCATCCCCCTTCTCCTCTTTTCCTTCTATTGCTCTGTTGAGTGACACAGATTTTTGTACCCAACTATGTGTGTATTCTACCTTCTTTTGACCAGTTCAGATGAGAATGAGGTTCAAGTGTCAGCTGCTTCCCCACCCACCTCCTCCTCCTTGTTTGTATAAATATCTACTAATCCACACTAATTATATAATTTTTTCTAACCTACTTTTCCCTACCCTCACCCAACAGTGTACCTATCTTCTCCTCTCCATCCTTTTTTTAAGATCATCAAAACCGAGCAAAACCACTACTGACCTTGAGTAATTAAACTCCTTCTATGAACCCTGATGATGGTAGAATTCAAAAGGCTCATGGGTATCATCTCCCTATATTTCAATATAAGCTATTTATTCTTGCTTAGACCCTTATTGTTATTCATTCATGTTGACTTTTTTATGCTTTTTTTCACTCGTGTTGAATTTTAAACTTTCTCTGCAACTCTGGTCTTTTCATCAGGAATGCTTGGATAGTATCCATTTTTCCCCTGTAGTTTTATATTCAGCTTTGCTCAATAAATTATTTGTGGCTATAAACTCATATCCTTTGCCTTCTAAAATATTGCATTCCAAGTGCTTTGCTGCCTTATACTAGAGGCTACTAAATTATATGTGATCCTAACTGTGGCTCCTTGGTATTTGAATCCTTTCTTTCTGGCTGCTTGCAGTATACACACACATGCACACACATACACACATGTATGCATGCATGCATATACACATATACATAGATATTCATATTTCATATATGTGTATATACACATACACACACCCATATACATGGATACACACACACACACACACACACACACACACACACACACAGATACATTTTAATGTAGAAGCTCTGGATTTCCACTGTGATCTTTCCTAAGAGTTTTCATTTTGGAATTTCTTTCAGAAGGTGACCAAATTCTTTCAATTTTCACTTTGCTTTCTGGTTCTAAGAGATCTGGGTAGTTTTCTTTTAGGATTTCTTAACACAAGAGGTCTAGGCTCTTTTATTGGTCATGGTGTTTAGACAGGTCAGTGATTCTTATTTTTTTCCTTGACCATTTTTTTAAGTTAGTTGCCTTTGCCATGTGATATTTTACATTTTCTTCCATTTTTCCAGCCTTTTGACTGTTTTCTAATTTCTTGTAATTTTATGAAGTCTTTGGTTTCTTTTCAGTTCTTTTGAATTTTCAAGGAGTTGTTTGGAGAAAGTTTTCTTTGAAATAACCTCCAGTTTCAAGCTATTAGTTCTCTCTCTAATTCTTTTTTTTTTTATAACTCTCCTTTCTTTTCTATTTTTTCCTCAGTTACTCTAGGCATTTTCTTCTTTTGCATTTTGAGCATCCCTGCCATCAAAGCAGCTCATTATTGTGTGATTCTTTTTGTTTGCTTGTTTACTTATTCTTTTAATATACATCCTGAACTCAGACTTGATGTAAAGGCTGGTCTCTGCCTTACTTCTAGAGAGAAGGTCTAGGTTGGTGCTGTTGCTACTTTCTTTAGGTATTGAGCATTGTGTTATAATAACTTTCACTGCTCCCAAAGGGGTCTAATCTGGAGCAAAGTCTGATTGCTGTCCCCTGGTCTTAGCTCTCCAAGTTCCAGACCTGGGTTTGGATCTGTGCAAGAATAAACTGCTGCTGGACTCTGCCCCTAACAGCCAAGTTGAATGCTCTATTGATTCAAAGTGACAGAATTATAAGCTTCCTTTTGGTCTAGGTTTCCCCCTTGGCTATTCCTCTATAGATTTGGTTAGATGTTCAAGTCAGACCCTATTCTATGCTTAGGGTCTAAGTCACGCCACTAATGCTACCGGCATCTGAACTGCATATGAATGTTATGAAACACTACTGAGATTTAAGAAATAATGAGATTCAGCCTGAAGACGGACTTCGGTGGGTCACTACTTGAACTTCCAGGAACTGGGATGGCAGAGTGATCAGTAAGTGCTCTCTCCTCCCCCCTGATGACCGTGAGGGAACCATAAAATTCTTCCCCAGATTAATCCTGGATCAGCGGGAACAGCAGAAGGGGGCGGGTGGTCTCATAACACCAGAGGCTGGAAAAGTGGCAAAGGGAGATTCTTCCTACTGTGGTGGAGGCGATCTGGAGGGACAGACGACCCAGGGCAGAGAAAATTCGCACTGAGACCCAGGCAAGCCTCAGAGCCAGGAGAAGAGCCCCAGGAGGGGCGGGAACACGCATTAGCTTCTAGGCATGCCCCAGCCCTCCAGGGGAAAAGGGAAGACAATAGGGAAGCTGGGATTACCATCCCCTGACCGTGCCTTTGCCTCAAGTCAGCTGAGGAGATAGCCTGAGACCAGACCACACCTCCCACACACCTAACAAGCTAACCCCAGGGTTGATCGGAGAAACAAAAAACAAAAGCCTGCTTTTAGCCCAGACACACATCAGCTCAACTTAAAGATCTGTACCTTCTGACTGAAAGAACCAAAAGCTACAACACTCAGCCAACATCATGAATCGGAAAAAGCAGGCGAAAAGTGAAAAAACCATAGAATCTTTCTATGGGGATAAGGACCAAAACACAAACACCAAAGAGGTTAGGGCTGAGACTGTACTTCCATCTGAAACCTCAGATGGGACTATGAATTTCTCGCAAGCACAACTAGATTACCTGGAACGTCTGAAGAAGGATATAAAAGAAAAACTGGCCAATGATTTTAAAACTATAAAAAAAGAATTCACTGATGAGAACATCACCCTGAAAAAGAAAATTGAAGAAATGGAAAAGGAAGTTCAAAAATTAACTGGAGAGAATAAGTCCCTAAAAGGAAGAGCTAATCAAATGGAAAAGGAAACCCAAAACCTAATTGGGAAAATTGATCAGATGGAAAAGGAAACCCAAAACCTAACTGGGAAAATTGGTCGATTGGAAAAAGAAGTACAAAAATTAAATGGAGAAAATAGCTCCCTAAAGGGAAAAATTGGTCAGATGGAAAAGGAGATGGAAAAGCTAACTGAAGAAAACACTACGATGAAGATTAGAATTGGGCAAGTAGAAACTAATGACTCAATGAGGCAACAAGAATCAGTCAAACAAAATCTAAAGAATGAAAAGATAGAAGAAAATGTAAAATATTTAATTGGAAAAACAACTGACCTGGAAAATAGATCCAGGAGAGAAAATCTAAGAATTATTGGCCTGCCAGAAACCCATGATGAAGAAAAGAGTCTGGACAATATCTTCCAGGAAATCATCAAGGAAAACTGTCCAGAAGTACTAGACTCAGAGGGCAAAATAGTCATCAAAAGAATCCACCGTTCCCCTCCCGAAAGGGATCCCAAACTCAAAACCCCAAGAAATATAGTTGCCAAATTCCAGAGCTATCAAGTGAAGGAGAAAATACTACAAGCAGCCAGAAAGAAACAATTCAAATATCAAGGACACACAGTCAGGATCACACAGGACCTTGCAGCTTCTACATTAAAAGATCGAAAGAATTGGAACCCAATATTCCGTAAGGCAAAGGAGTGGGGACTTCAACCAAGGATCAACTACCCAGCAAAGTTCAGCATAACATTTCAGGCAAGGAGAAAGTCATTCAACGAAATAAGGGATTTCCAGAGCTTCCTGACCAAAACACCAGAACTCAATAGACAATTTGATCTTCAAATGCAGGTCTCCAGAGAATCATAAAAAGGTAAACAGAGGGGAAAAAACAAAAACAAAAACTTGCTACTCAATTAGGGCAAAGTGTTTACCTCCCTATAAGGGAAGATGATACCTGTTAATCTTGAGAACTGTGCAGCTATTATGATAAAAGGGATATATGTAGAGGGAACGGGCATAAAGTAAATGATGTCATGTCAAAAATATGATTTAAGTATGAGAAGGGAATGTAATAGGAGGTGTGGAAAGGGGGAAGCAGAAAATGGCAAATTATATCACAGGAAGAAGTACAAAACTATAGTAGAGGGAAGGAGGGGAGGGAGATGAGCATTGTTTGAGAGGTACCCTCATCTGATTTGTTCAAAGGAGGGAACAATAATCTTAAGTAGATAAGCCTAACTAGCTCTATAGGTAGTAGGAGGGGAAGGGGGAAGAAAGGGGAGGGTGGCTAAAAGGGAGGAAAGAAGCAATAAGAGTAAAGGGAACTAAAAGGGAGGGGGGTCAAAAGAAGGAGGGGAAGGCTGCAGGAGGAGGGGGAGAAAAGTGAATACTATTGAGGAGGGGAAGGGAGATGGGAGAGCTAAAAGCACAAATGGTGGGAAAGAGGTTGGAGGGAAATACACAGATTGTAATCATAACTGTGAATGTGAATGGAATGAACTCTCCCATAAAACGGAGACGGATAGCAGAATGGATTAAAAGCCATAATCCAACAATATGCTGCTTACAAGAAACACATTTGAAATGGGGGGATACACATAGGATAAAGGTCAAAGGATGGAGCAGAATATATTGTGCTTCAGCTCATGTAAGAAAGGCAGGAGTAGCAATCCTAATCTCAGACAAAGCAAAAGCAGAAATAGATCTAATCAAAAGGGATAAGGATGGAAACTATATCCTGCTAAAAGGCACCATAGACAATGAAGCAATATCATTACTAAACATGTATGCTCCAAGTGGTATAGCATCCAGATTCTTAGTGGAGAGGTTGGGGGAGTTGAAGGAAGAAATTGATAGCAAAACTATACTAGTGGGGGACCTCAACCTCCCCCTCTCTGAACTCGATAAATCCAACCTCAAAATAAACAAGAAAGAGGTTAAGGAGGTAAATAAAACTCTGGATAAGGTAGATATGATAGATCTTTGGAGAAAATTAAATGGGAATAGAAAGGAATATACTTTTTTCTCAGCGGTACATGGGACATTTACAAAAATTGACCATGTACTAGGACATAAAAATCTCACAATCCAGTGCAGAAAGGTAGAGATAATCAATGCATCCTTTTCAGATCATAATGCATTAAAAATTACATGTAATAAAAGGCCATGGAAAGAGAAACCAAAAATCAATTGGAAACTAAATAATCTAATTCTAAAGAAGGGTTGGGTTAAAGAAGAAATCATAGAAACAATCAACAATTTCATTCGAGAGAATGACAATAGTGAGACAACATACCAAAACTTATGGGATACTGCAAAAGCAGTTATTAGGGGAAGTTTTATATCTCTGAATGCTTACATAAATAAAATAGAGAAAGAGGAGATCAATGACTTAGGCTTGCAGTTGAAAAAGCTAGAAAAAGAACAAATTGAAAATCCCCAAGTAAATACCAAATTAGAAATACTGAAAACCAAAGGAGAGATTAATAAAATTGAAATTAAGAAAACTATTGAATTAATAAATAAAACCAATAGTTGGTTTTATGAAAAACTAATAAAATTGATAAACCTTTGGTCAATCTGATTAAAAAAAAGAAAGAAGAAAACCAAATTACTAATATTAAAAATGAAAGGGGTGAACTCACCTCCAATGAGGAGGAAATTAAAACAATAATTAGAAACTACTTTGCCCAACTTTATGCCCACAAATTCGATAATCTAAATGAGATGGATGAATATTTTAAAAAATACAAATTGCCCAGATTAACAGAAGAGGAATTTGAATACTTAAACAACCCCATCTCAGAAAAAGAAATTGAACAAGCCATCAATGAACTCCCTAGGAAAAAATCTCCAGGGCCAGATGGATTCACAAGTGAATTCTATCAAACATTTAAAGAACAGTTAATTCCAATACTACATACACTATTCTTGAAAATTGGGGAAGAAGGAGTCCTCCCAAATTCTTTCTATGATACAAATATGGTTTTGATACCCAAACCAGGAAGAGACAAAACAGAGAAAGAAAATTATAGACCAATTTCCCTAATGAATATAGATGCAAAAATTTTAAATAAGATTCTAGCAAAACGAATACAGCATCTTATCACGAGATTAATACATTATGATCAGGTAGGATTCATACCAGGACTACAGGGCTAGTTCAATATTAGGAAAACTATTAGCATTATCGATCACATCAACAACAAAGCTAACAAAAACCACATGATTATCTCAATAGATGCAGAAAAAGCTTTTGACAAAATACAACATCCATTCCTACTAAAAACATTGGAGAATGTAGGAATAAAGGGAACTTTCCATAAAATAATAAGCAGTATCTATCTAAAACATTCAGCAAGCATTATATGCAATGGGGATAAGCTAGATGCATTCCCAATAAGATCAGGGGTGAAACAAGGTTGTCCATTATCACCACTATTATTTAATATGGTACTAGAAATGTTAGCCGTAGCAATTAGACAAGATAAAGATATCCAAGGAATTAAAATAGCCAAAGAAGAAACTAAGTTATCACTCTTTGCAGATGATATGATGATTTACCTAGAGAATCCCAGAGATTCAAGTAATAAATTACTAGAATTAATAAACAACTTTGGCAAAGTTTCAGGGTACAAAATAAACCCACACAAATCTTCTGCATTCCTATATATTAGCAACAAAGTCCAACAGCAAGAGATAGAAAGAGAAATCCCATTTAAAGTTAGGGTAGACAGTATAAAATACTTAGGAGCCAAAACAAACCCAGGGATTATATGAACACAATTACAAGACACTTTTTGCACAAATAAAGTCAGATTTAAGTAAATGGAAAAACATTAGTTGCTCATGGGTAGGCCGGGCTAATATAATAAAAATGACAATTCTACCCAAATTAATATACCTATTTAGTGCCATACCAATTAAACTATCAGACAATTACTTTCTAGAGCTGGACAAAATAATATCAAAATTCATTTGGAAAAACAAAAGGTCCAGAATATCAAAGGGACTAATGAAAGGAAATGCTTGGGAAGGTGGCCTAGCACTACCAGACCTCAAACTGTACTATAAAGCAGCAATTATCAAAACCACTTGGTATTGGCTAAGAAACAGAGAGGTAGACAAGTGGAATAGACTTGGCACTCAAGATGCAGTAGGCAAGGAATATAGCAACCTTCTGTTTGATAAACCCAAGGACCCCAGCTTCTGGGATAAGAACTCATTGTTTGACAAAAATTGCTGGGAAAACTGGATAACAGTGTGGCGGAAATTAGGCATAGACCCATACCTGACACCGTACACAAGAATAAAGTCCAAATGGGTACATGATTTAGGTATAAAGATTGATACCATGAATAAACTGGAGAAGCAAGGAATAGTGTATTTATCAGATCTATGGAGAAGGGAAGAATTCTTTACTAAAGGAGAGATAGAATGCATTATGAAATGCAAAATGGATAACTTTGATTACATTAAACTGAGAAGTTTTTGCACAACCAAACCCAATGCAACCAAAATCCGGAGGGATGTAGTAAATTGGGAAAGAATTTTTACAGCTAAGCTCGGGGATAAAGGCCTCATTTCTAGAATATATAGAGAACTGATCCAAATGTATAATCATACAAGTCATTCCCCAATTGATAAATGGTCAAAGGATATGAACAGGCAATTTTCAGAGAAAGAAATTAAAGCTATCTATAATCATATGAAAAAATGCTCTAAATCACTATTGATTAGAGAGATGCAAATCAAAACAACTCTGAGGTACCACATCACACCTATAAGATTGGCAAACATGACAGAACAAGAAAATGATAAATGCTGGAGAGGATGTGGGAAAGTTGGAACACTAATTCATTGTTGGTGGAGCTGTGAGCGCATCCAACCATTCTGGAGAGCAATTTGGAACTATGCCCAAAGGGCTACAAAAATGTGCATACCCTTTGACCCAGCAATATCGCTACTAGGACTATATCCCCAAGAGATCATAAAAATGGGAAAGGGTCCCACATGTACAAAAATATTTATAGCAGCACTCTATGTAGTTGCCAAAAACTGGAAGTCAAGGGGATGTCCATCAATTGGGGAATGGCTGAATAAATTATGGTATATGAATGTAATGGAGTACTATTGTGCCATAAGAAATGATGAACAAGAAGACTTCAGAGAGGCCTGGAAGGACTTATATGACCTGATGCTGAGTGAAAGGAGCAGAACCAGGAGAACTTTATGCACAGCAGCAACCACAGTGTGTGAGAGTTTTTTCTGGTAGACTTAGATTTGTGTAATAACACAAGAACTTCCTACCAAAAAAAAAAAAATCCCAATGGAGGATCTCAAGGCAAAATGCCTGCCACACTCAGAGAGAGAAATATGGAAGTCACTCACATATTGTAGCAGATCATGTTTGTGTATGTGTATGTGTTTGTGTATCATGATCTGATTTGTTATACGATTTCTTTCATTTCTCTTAGTCTGACTACATAGCATGACTATAGTGAAAATATACTCAATAGGAAAGTATATGTAGAATCTATACAGAATTGTATGCAGTCGTGGGGAGGGAGGGGGGGAGTGGGGGGTAGGTGGGGGGGGATAAAATCACAATTGTATGGCAGTGATTGTTAAACATTACAAAATAAAAAAAAAAAAAGAAATAATGAGAGAATGGTTTCAGAGAAACCTGAGACTTGCATGAACTGATGCAAAGTGAAGTGAGCAGAACCTGGAGAACAATTTATGTAGTAATAACAATACTGTAATGATGAACAACTCTGAAAGACTTAGAAATCCTGATCACCAAAATGACCAACTATAATTCCAGATAACTCGTGATGAAACATGTTACCTACTTCCAGAGAGCTGATAGATTCAGAGTTCATACTTAAGCTTTTTATGGGGGAATTTGTTTTCAGTATATATTTGTAAAAGGTTTTGTTTTTCTTGCTTTCTGAAAGATAGTGAGAAGAAGAAATAGATGTGGAGAAGGAAGACATTTTATTTATAAAATAAAATAAAGTTGAATTTAGTTTTTAAAAAGCTATGTGTTGAATTTGTCAAACAAGTAAAAGAAAACATACATAATAGACTCACAATTTCATGTCTAATCCTCTTTTTCTATTCTACTGATATATACAAATGTTCATTTTATTTTGTGCTTATTAATTTAATAATAAAATTAGAAAGGAATTTTTTAAATTCATATCAGTACTAAACTTCTTTATTATTTCAAATACAGAATTAACAATTATCTATGTGACTTTGGTAAGTCATTTCATTCCTCTGATTTGTAGTCTTTAAAGTGAGGGGATTGGATCAGATTATATCTGAAGTCTATTCAAGATCTAATTCCAACAAATAAAGATGAAATCCACATGGGTTATAGTAGTCAGGAAATATTTTGCTGCAGTATTAGAACATATACCAGACTTTAAAGAGGGGGTTGGATACTGTTGTGTATAAATAAGATGACTGAAATTTGAAATAATATTTTAAAAGTTCAAGGGAAGTATGCTGTTTGAAAAGAATTCTATGGTTCACACTTTTGTTCAGTGAATTCTTCTTTTGTCACATTAATTATTCTCTACTATATCAATTCTGTGGGCTCAGATTTCCATATGTTCATCTATGTCTCATATTATCAGAATGTTCTATGATGGGTTTGTTTGAATTAATTTAACTAGAATTTCTGCTTAATTTATGATTGAGTTAACTTAAGTGTATATTCTTATGTTTTTACCTAAGCCCAATATAACAGTCAAATTTGGAGCAACAAGAATTGTATGGGGCTCATGGATATCATTTGCAATATTCTTCTGCTCTATCCAGGTCTTCCTTGGAGTCAGGGAAACCTGAGGTCAAGTCCTGTCTTAGATTCATACTGGCTCCAAGACCCTGAGTACATCTTTGAATCCCTCAGTGTCCCAGGCAGTTTCCTAAACCTACAAGTTACAAAGTGATTGTCTATTTGCACAGTTAGATGGAGATTTCCCCATTGGGTGTTTCCTATGCCAAAAAAGTCTCCCATGCCCATTTTAAAAAAAGTAAAATCCGCTAGAGTCCTCTTCTGATATCTCTTTACAGCATGGGGGGAGAATAGTTCTAGGTTCTCAAAAACTGAGCTAGCTCTCGCTGATTCTCCTAAACTCTATCAAAGTGCTTTTCCTAAAATACAAGTCTGACCAAGTCACCATCTCAATAGACTCCAGTGGCTCCCTATTATGTTTAGGATCAAATATAAAATCCTGTTTGGTACTCAAAGCCTTTTATGTCCTATCACTTTACCACCTTTCTAGTCTTTTTACCAAATTTTACTTTAATTTTTAAAGTAAATACTCTTTAATTTCCACCCTCCATACTTTTCTGATCCAGTGACACTGGCTTCCTCGCAATTTCATGAACAAAACATTTCATCTCTTGACACCAAAATCAAGTCAAGTCATCTTCTCTGACTGTCCTCCATGTCTGGAATGTTTTCACTCTTTATTTCTGCCTACTGGCTTCCCTGACTTCCTTCCAGTCCCAGGTAAAATCCCACCATCTACAGTAAGCCTTTCCTGATTCCCCCTTAATTGTGGTGCCTTCCCTCTCTTGATTACTTCTCATTTATCCTGTACGTAGCGTTTGGGTATGTAGTTGTTTGTGTGTTCTCTCTCCCATTAAACAGTGAGCAACTTGAGAGCAGGGACTGTCTTTTGTCTTTCTTTGTGTCCTCTACTCTTAGCACAGGATCTAGCACAGAGTAGGTGCTTAGTAAATGCCTATTGACTGGCTGAGTAGTAAAGGTCCTATTTAGATTAATTATATGAAGAATAATTGCAATATACATTGTCTAAGACCCAAGAAGAGCCCTATGTTTGAAGAAGTTGCTAACCCAATTGGTTGAAAGGTAATGAATTTTCCAGTAACAGAAACTCTGGGTCATATAGGAGCAGAGATGTCTCTGTCAGTGGAGCGGCCACCCACACTGATGAAATCACAGATCCTTAATGTATTATTATACTTTTCTACCTAGCACAGGGTTATCTCATTGTCAGCTTTTGGACTCTGAAAATGTGAATCACTGTTCTTGGTCTTAGTCTCCTATCAAAAAAATAATAAGGCAGGAAAATTCTGGTTAGTAAACAGTTCCAATCAAGCTTTTATGGTGAGTGGGCTTTCTCAAAGCATGACACTCTTGTATTTAACTCCCTACATATTCCTAATTATTTACATTTCTTAATTTGTAAATACTAGCAAGCAGTCAGAAATAATGACTCTAGGAAGGACCTCGTTGTTTTTAATGGGTCAAAAGGGTTCCATAGATGTTAAATTAACTCACTTACATCATGACCATCAGATCTACATAGTTCTCTTGAGACCTTGGGAATCACATAAAAATTTCCCCACTGATGAAGAAATTTTTTAATATCTGAATTACCAGAAATTCACTTAAGATTTTTCAGTCCACCAGTACACTCACTAACTAACTGCTCTATCCACAAACCTTTTAAAGGGTCTGTTTTCTATTTATTCAATAGCACCTTTCTCAGATTTGGGGATTAACAACATCCTTCTCCAGGTCACTGAAGGAATCTTCAGTGGAATTATTATTTTGAGAATATGTTGATTGTTTTAAAAATATAAATCTGTTTCTTGAAATTCATAGATGAATCTAATTGAAATTCATAGGTGAAACCTTGAATTTATAGATAAATCTAATAATGCTCAAAATTGGGGAATAACACAATTTTAATTCCCCTTTAGCAGTGCAGCTATGCATTTGTGTGAGGCCAGTAAGTTAAATGAAAAATACTGAAGTCACCATCAGCTTTCACTGAGTAACTGGGATGGGCAGGGTTCTATTCTCAATGCTTGAAGGGGTTGGGGGGGAACCAATGGGCAAAGGGCAGAAAGACACAGAAGTATGACAATATAACACATCCTTCTACTAAAAGAATTCACAAGATATTTGAGAAGACCTACATGAAAGGTGTAAACTCACACTTTAAGGCAGGTCATATGTCAAATGATAAGCAGAAATAACAAATACTACAAGCATGCATAGAATGAAAGGACATGAACATAGAGGGGACCATAGAGATTATTCTGCCCCTTTGTTTTACAGATGGAAAAACTGAGACACAAAGAGTGTAAAAGACTTGCCCAAGGTCACATAGCTAACAAACATCAGAGCCAAGCACTGAACCCAGATTCCTTGGCTCCAAAGCTAGTATTTGATTCACTGTTCCTTGTTGCCTCCTCTAAGGAAAAAGAGATTACTAAAAGGTGAGGTAAGTCAGAGAAAATTTCATGGAGGTTACATGTAAAATATAAGCCCTTAAAGATATCTTTTGAATGAAGGAACCTAGAGGAAACTTGAACTGGCTCATCCATCAAAGAAATTAGAAAACTTTAAAATAATTGACATTTACACAACCTATGTTATCTGATGTTCCATCCAACTCTAAGGTTTGGTGATTTTTGTAGGCTTCTATTGTCTCTACCAAAGAGACTGTAAGAAGAACACTAATAGAACCACGGACTTCTGAGCTGGAAAGGATTCTAGACTCCTTGAAGGCAAGAACCATTTTTCATTTTGTCTTTGTGATCCTGGTACCTCACAAATATTTGTGGGATTGGATGGAATTAGAATATAGAATGCCTAAACTGGAAGGTCCCACTCAACATAGACTGACTATCAGAGCTCAGGCAGTGGTAGGGCAGGAGAAGAGGACAACAGGGAGCATCAGAATATAGAACGTTAGGATATCAAGGATATAATATTAGACTTAGGAGGGACCGCTGACCATAAATGTGAAATCTGGAAGGGAATATTAGAACAAAGACTATCAGGCCTCTAAGTGAGGAGTCTTAGAATAAAGAATGTTTTAGTATAGAATATAGAATGTGAGAGCTAGAAAGGACCTTTGGATAATAAATAATAATAACAGCTAACATTTATATAGTACTCACTTTGTGCAAGATACTGTACTGAGTACTTTATACTTATTATCTCATTTGATCCTCACAACAATACTGGGAGGTAGATTATATTATCCCTTTTTTCCAGAATAGGAAACTGAGGCAAAGAGCAATTAAATGATTTGCCTAGAACCACACAGCAAGTAAGTGCCAGAGGCTGAATTTGAACTCAGGTCTTCCTGATTCTAGGCCCAGTGCTCTATCCACTATGCTACTCGGCTGCTTTAGACTATGGAATATTAGGTCTATAAATGGCTTTGGAAATAACATCTAGGTCTTACAAAAGTAACACATCTCTTACCAAACTCACAATGTGAACTTACTCCCAAACCCTTCAGTATATGATCAACCTCAGAACATAAGAAATACCCATCTGGAAGCCAAAATTATCTCCAGTGGAGGAATTACAGCAGTAAACTGTAGTAAAGTAGGTAATTGTTCTCCACCACTTTAATCTCATACTTTGAATGATATGATTTTATCAGTGTATCCTCTCTTGACTGATAAACACAAACCCTCTATACAATAGGCAACAATTCCATGACTTGTGGTAGCTAAAAACCTTCATCTCCAAGTGTCTGAACTTCTGGTGATGAGCTTTACTGAGTTCTTAGATAACATGTACAGTCCATTGTCAGAATCATTCACTCCCTAAGGTTGAGATGTGGTCATCTATACCTTCTTCCTTCAAATCTCTTTATGGATCCATTGTCTGCTAAAATGTAGATACTACTGTCCCTCCATCCTCTACCTAACATGGGACTTCACATAATGGCGTCTATATGGGAGACAAATTCTTTCTTTTAGGTCAAGCTTTTTGCTTATATCCTTTACTTGCCTGTTTTTACCTGCAGAGAGCATCATCATAGCAACTCTTACCAAAATATTATGCAAAACGGATGCCTTTGGCAAGGAAGCCACCTAATTAAGTTTGTGTGTCATTTTGAGTAAAAATTCTAGAAGGTACATGTACAAATTTCATCTCAGGTAGGTCACTGCTGAATTTTCCCCAGTTTTTTCCAGCTTCTTTTCACTGATGCAATTCTCACTCTCTCTTCAGGAACCAACTACAAATTCACTTACCTCAAAGAAGTCTCTGTCTATAACAGGAGTTCTTAACCTTTTTGGGGTCATGGGTCCCTTTAAAAGTCTAGTGAAGCCTATGAACACCTTTCCAAATTAATGTTTTTACATGCATAAAATAAAATACATAGTACTTCAAAGAAAACCAAAGGTTAATAAAAGTAAAAATGCAATTTTTTTTTCCTATCCAAGTTCATAACCTCCCCTGAAGTCTTAATCCCTAATTAAGAATGCGTGGTCTAAATCCTGGACCCAAAGATTACACTTAAGTCCCACAATGCCCACAAAGTGTTTTATGTGACATTTATCTTGCATTTGTTTACATTTTACTCTCTGATTTTTCTTTATGTAGGCCATAGGCCTGTCTCACCAACTAGATTATAAAATTCCCCCCCCCCCCCCAGAAAGCCCTGCTGTCCCATTCAATTGGCATTATACCATGCCATCCCCAACTCACTCTGTGAAGCTGGGAAGCACTTCTCCAACCTGGGGAGAGATGAGTCAGTCATCTATCTGAGCCTGGTCTGGGTCCTATCCTCCATCACGCCAAGTTGGGCCCTGACTTCAATGAATGCCTTTCTTATATTCTTCTTGTCCCTTGTCATGTATTAACTAGAGGCTTTTGCTTTTCGAGTCTTGAGCGCCATATGAGAACATTAAGCATCATAGCTGCTCTTTGCCCTCCTTCACCACCAATTCCTTGCCCATCTGTCCTAATCCAGGGCTGTAGGACCCAGGAGCCTAGACCTAGGATAAGGGAGGGGTTTATTGTTTGTACAGGAGTAAGGCTCCTTGGGGAGAGGAGAAGATGTGGAAGGATTGTAAGAGGATTGTAGATGAATAGTACCTTTAATCTAAGATGGAAGAGGGAGGGAAGAGGTAGCCTAGAAATGGAAAGAGGCTCTTGTAGTACTACTGGAGCCTTAGCAACCAAAAAAGACTGAAATTGTCCTAAGACCAGAGTCCAGCACATAACAAGACATTTGCTCAGTGGTAAGAGAGTAATTATGAAATTTATGGAGGAGCTCAAACAGTCATCCTTCTTCAAGCTAGGCCAATTGAGGGGGCATTTCAGGAGGAGGTAAGATTTAATTTAATCCTTGAAGATTAGATAGAGGGTGGTCAGGGTGAAAAAGAACATTCTAGATAGAGGAGAGAATTAGTAAAGGAGAAGAGATGGGAAGGCCTGGCAATTTGGAAAGAGTGGTCAACAAGGATGGAAGAGTAGGTAATGAGGCCAGAAGGAAGGGCCTCAAAGACCAAGCTAAGGAGTATGGATGTGATTCTGTAGGCAGTGAGAAAGCTATGGAAGGGTATATCAGGAGGTCAGAAGCTAGGCTTTAGTCCTTTCTGTGCCTTACTTTCTGAGTGAGTTTCTCCATCTGTACAATGGGGGCAATAATCTTTGCATAACTTACTTAAAGTACTTTGGAAATGTGAGTTTTGTCAAATTGTAATAAAGATGTATGAGATTCAAACTTCTGATTCCTTGAAACATGCAATGATTTCAGCACAAATTGGCACAACTACACTCACTTCTCATGTAGAGACAGAGTTATATAGGATTAATTTGTTTTTAATGTATTTTCTTCTGAACTTAGACACCAAAAAAAGAACATTTTCCATATACACAGAAGAACCAAAAAAGAGGATGTTGTATATGAAATCCTTGGGGTTTTTTTTAAGTATGTAATAAATCTAACTCATTAATTTAAAAAAAGTGGGTAGGGATAGCTAGAGCACACTGGATAGCAGTCAAGACCCAAAGAGATTCTGACAGAAGAGAGCCCTGAGTCAAATCTGAGAAGATAATGAACATGAAGTGTTCATTTAGCTTCAAAATAAATCAACTTCACAAGTACAAGATGAGAAAGGCATGGCTAGCGAGCATAGAGTTTGGGGTATAAAAGCTCCTTGTGAGTCAATATGGTGACTGATATCAGTCAGTGAATAATCATTTATTAAGTGTCTGCTATGTGGTAGGCATGCAAAAAGAGGCAAACATAGTTCCTACTCCACAGAAGCTCACAATCTCATGGGAAAGACAACAAGTAAACAAATGTATACAGAGAAGTTACATATAGGATAAATAGGAAATAATTAACAGAGGGAAGGTACCAGAATTAAGAGGGATTGGTCAAGGCTTCCTGTACAAGGTGGAATTTTGTTTGGGACTCCAATGAAGCCAGGGAGGCCACAGGGAAGGATGAGGAGGAAGACCACTCTAGGCATGGGGAACAGCCAATAAAAATACCCAGAGCCAGGAATTGGAGCGCCATGTTCAAGGAACAGCCAGGAGGCCAGTTTTACTTGATCAAAGAATATGTAATAGGGAGTAAGATATAAAAAGACTGGAAAGGTATGAGAGAAGGAGCAGTACATGAAGGGTTTTGAACACTAAATGTAGGATTTTGTATTCAATACTGTAGGCAGGGGCTGAGGTGTGGGGGTGTGGAGTGACATGGACAGTATGGTTATCCAAAAAGCTAAGTAGCATTCAGGCTCCTCTAAAAGAGGGAGGCCTGGTCTGGAGTACTGAAAATCATTTTGTTTATTACCTTTTTAAGGACATTGATGAGATGAAGGACAACCAGAGGAGAAAAGTCAGGATGATGAAGGAATTTGAAATTAAACCAAATAAGGATTAAATGAAGAATTGAATACTGAATATCACGTGAGTGCTGGAAAATGTTTAACAACCATCTCAAAAAATTGTGGGGAATGGATTCACTACGTACCTTTAAGTTTGATCTGCATTGACATTATTTTAAGTCTAGACAACCAGCAAGATAACAAAAAAGAGTCCTGATTTATAGCATTTACTGATTGGAACTGACAATTTAATAATCACTTGATCTGAGCAGGCTCCAGCACACCCCTGATGTTGTTTTTCTCTAAAAAGAAAGAGGAGACTTAGACTTAGCAGGAATATGATACATAGATATCACATGAAAGAATTCTTTCGAGTTCCAGAATGCAGACCAATGACATATGGATGGAAATTACAAAGAAGCAAATATAAACCAGAAATAAGGAAATATTTCCAACAAGTAGAGATATCCATTAAACAGAAGGGTTGCTTTGGGAATTGGAGAATCCTCCATACTAGAGGTTTTCAAGCCAAAGTTAGATGACCTGTTAGTTGATATATTGTAGAAAGTATTCTTGGTTCAGCCTATGGTTGGCCTCCATAACCACCAAAGATCTTTCCAAGCCTGAAAATCTGAGGTTTATAGAGAAAGGAGAAAGAGGTGCTTCCAGCTAGTCATTAAACCAAAACCTGAGCCTCATATTCATGCAATGCTGCCACCATGTTCCATTATCACCACAACTGGCAGCAGGGATGTGCCTACATGGAGCAAGCTGTTCCTGTGCTTCCACATGTTGGCTTCTGGCTACACAACGTTCTTTCCCCCCTTCAAAACTGCCTTTGGCATTTATTATACCCAGACTTCCCCTGAATGATGATGATGATAATAGGATGAGTGATCATTTATATAGCACCTCCTATGTGCTAGGTGCTACACTAAGTGCTTTATCATTATCCTCACAAAAACCCTGGGAGAGAGGTACTATTATTATCGTCATTTTACAGATGAGAAAACTGAGGTTACTGAATTGGATCCTGGCTCATATAAGTATCTGAGACTGGATTGGATTGAGCTCAGGTCTTTCTGATTCCAGGTCTGGGGTTTTCTATCCCCTTTGCCACCTAGTTGCCTCTGTATGATGATGATACTTTGATAAAATCATGAACTTAGCAATATGAAGACTCTCTCCAGTGGTGCAGATTACAGTCTATTAACACCTTCTCAGTCTGTGTAATTCTTGCTCATGTCTCCCTGAAACTCTTCTTAGGAAATCCACCCATTTTCCTGGAGACCTTCCTTCAGTTCATTCAACATTCTATGGGTATTATTGCAACACTTGAACTTCCCATCTGTTTATACCTTGCTCTCATCATTTTTCTGATCGCCTTTTTCCTTGATTACATCTCTTGTGGCACTTCTCACATTCAAATCATCATTGACAAAATGCTGATGTCCCTTTAGATACACCATTGAGATACAATGGATGCAAAGAGCTTGAAAAATCTCAAAGCACTCTATAAATGTCTGCCATCATCATCATCATTAATCATTATCCTTATCTCTTTATGGTTCTTTGGATCACCTGCAACTTAAATTCTCCACAGATCATGGTCTCCCCTGACTCACAGGATCATTAATGGGTGTAAGATTTTTTAAAAATAGGCATTTGTGCCAGTCAGTCAATCAATAAGTATTTATTAAGTACCTACTAAGTGCTAGACATAGTACTTAGCACTGGGGATGCAAAGAAAGGCAAAAACAGTCCATACCCTCAAAGAACTTGGGTTCCAGAAGGGGAGACAACATGCAAATAACTATGTACAAACAGGATATGTGTGTGTGTATAAATACACAACATATATATTTGTATGTATACATATATACATCTATGTGTATTTGCATGTTTGTGTATGTTTATGATTATACATATACACATACACATATATTTATATGTAAAACAGGGAGCAGCAGAGGATGGTTGAAAGCACTGCACAGTTTTTCAAACTAAAACACTGACCTTAAAATATTTTTCAGAGAAAAGAAGCCAAATGCTCCTCCAAAACTGCCTCAGCTAACAAGTTCTCAGATATAGAAGTCAAGTTAAAAAGAGAAATTGTTTATAAAACATTAAAGAGGAAGATGCCAAGTGGTCACAACAGTGTTTCTTAACAAAACAGTATGTAACCACCATCACCACTTAACACTGTGGCATGCAAAATAATTTCTGAGCAACATCCTTTGTGAGATAAGTAGGGGAAATAATAATATCCCCATTTTATAGTCTTTTGATAAGAAAGCATCCCACAGCTGACTTGCTGATTAATTTATGGAATTATGAAATGGGAGAAGGCATGCCCAGTTCCCTTGGCACTCATCAGGAAAGATCACAAGGACAGCAGAGAGTGATGCTTTAATCACACTTTAATAAGGCATAGGGGGCATAGCAGTAAATGGCACAGAAAGTAGAACAACAAAGGGCACGAGGGAAGTGGGGTTACAGAGGCAGATGGTATGGGGGTGACGATGGGGATGGGATGGTGGAGGAAGATAATGGAGAGGGAGAGAGGCACAGAGAGTTACTCATGTAACCATGGGTTGAGAACACTTGGCAGCATGGATCCAGATGAAGATGGAAAAGTCTTTGGGTGGGACAGGAGTTTGAGATCTCATTGTAAGGTTTTAGTAGGAACAGATTGACTGTCCACTTTAGAGCTGGATCATTAGCACATTCACATCCTCTCAATGCTGTCAGCATCACATGGCATGCTGTTCTGCTGGTGTTACTGCAGATGTTCAGAGCTTATCTGAGGTTTACATATCATAGGTCCAAAAGGTCCTGACAGCAAGCCCTAGGTGGCTTCTTTTGATTTAGCACATAGTTTCAGGATAGGATGCTTAATTAATATATGAAACAGTTTGCAAATTTTGCTCCTTTGATCTTTGGGACATTCTATACCTGACTTCCAGGTTCCCCTTTGCCATCTTACTTCCTACAATTGCTACTTTATACTGGCTACCTATAAACTTATTTACTATACTGACTAGAAGCTGGGGGAGGGGGCACAGAACAACATAAATTTTAACACACAGTAGATTGTGAGCTGACCTCAGAGACAAGAAAACCTGAGTTCAATTCTTACTCTGACACATACTAGCTGTGTGACCCTAGGCAAGTCACTTATAGCCTCAGTGCTCCAAAACTGTTAAGTTGTAAAGGAGTGTTCATCTGCATGGGTAGAGAGAGTTTCCTTATCTGGGAGTCCCCTAGACTTGGGGAATCACAGACCCAGTCCCTATCCCAATTTTATGGACAAGGAAACTAAGACTGAGAAAGGTTAAGTGATTTACCACACCTGGTAGTAAATATTAAAGCAGAAACCCAACCATAGGGCATAGAACCTTAAGATTTAGAGCTAGAGGAAAACAGAAATAACCTAGCCCAACATCTTCACTTGGCACATGAGAAAGTTGAGGGACAGCTTAGGTAGGTGACAAAGTGATTTGTCTAAAGTCACAGAGGTAATAAGTAGTAGAACCATGATTTCAGCTCCAGGCCTTCTGGCTCCAAGTCCTAGGTTCTATTTTGTTTAGTTGTTTTATGCCTAGCATAACCATGGACATTAGGGTGTAAGCATTCACAATGACTCTGAAATAATCCAAGATGATGACATTAATTGGAATGAGATTGGCAGCAGACCAGGAACAAGCTGAGATATTTACTTCACTGAGTATTTGAAAGGAGAGTCATGAAGACTTTGTCCTGATGATCAGGGTGAACTAGGATAGAGGTCCTTGGAAATAACCAGGAGGAAGGATACCCAGAGATGAGGATTTCCCCAAAACCAACTGTATAGGTAAACACAACCCCAGAAGACAAGAAGACGTTTTATGGGAAAGCTGAAGAATCTGATTAAAATGTGTGTACTGTTTGATATCAACATTAGGCAGTGTGTATCCTGTTTGACGTAACGGCAAGACAGATTGGAGTACTAATAGGCTCTAATTGCAAATTCCCATAAGCAGATTAGTTATGCATCCATGTCAGTACTGACCCTTACATTCTTGAGGTTTCTAGTTGGGGAATAAAGAAAAAATCCCAGAATACAACATTCTTAACCATTTCAAATTTCCCACACAGAAGCTTTAGGTGTCTAGAATCATTGTCATATATCACCCTGACTCCAAAGAGAAGCTGAAATGATTTGTATTTGTGAACATGTGGGTGGATAACTTAAGTTCAAAGGGACCATTTCCTCTTGTGGACCAGTTCCCCACCCCACCTCCCACATACTCCAAACTCTCTTCTTTCACACTGATGTGCTCTCTGTCTTCTTGGTTATTAACCTCAACCTCCTTCCTTCATTTCCCTTCTCCAAGCTATTCAAAACAGAAGTAAAGGGAATGCCCACCAACTGGGAATTGACTGAACAAATTATGGCACATGAATGTAGAATGCTTTTCTTCCATAAGCAATTAAAGGATGGGGACAGTTTCAGAAAAACCTGGAAGACTTGCATGAATAATGCAGAGTAAAGTGAGCAGAACCAGGAAAAAAATTTATAGTCATGACAATGTTGTGAAGACAAACAACTTTGAAAGACTTAAGAAATTTGATCAGTGCAATGAACAATCACAGTGCCAGAGGACTAAGGATAAAACATGCTACCCTCCTCCTGACAGAGAGATGATGGATTACATCATATATTTTCAACACAGTCAATGAAGAAATGAGTTTTTCTTGATGATGTATATTTATTACAAGGGTTTTGTTTTTCTTTTTCAGCGGGAGGCAAAGGAGGAGGTAGAAAGGAGAGAGAAAATTTTGTTAATTGCAAACAAATTTAATTTTAAAAATAAGTAGAATTAAATCACCACAATCCATCGCCAAATGATGATTAAAAACCACTTCTCTCTGTTCAAGGATGTAATCTCATATGACTCCATGATACCCTGTGAGCAAATGATTGGTTGATTGTTGTCCTTTGCTCTAGAAGAGGACCAAAATGACATCACTATGTTGGAGTAGAGGTACAGTGTGTCCTATTGTAGCTGATCAGACCAATTTCTAGCTCAGAAGGCTCTACCACAGGTCAGACACAAATAGTCCCCATGAACATTTGGAGTGGAGATGTCTCTAAATTTGTACATTTCACGTTTCTTTTGAGCTACTGCAATTCTGCTTTTCTTACGGAGCATAGTGCCTTCTTTGATGGCAGCACACCATGTTGGGCAATCTTTTGTCAGTGTCTCCCTTGTCATGCAATAGATTCCAGTGTTCTTCAGAAAGACCTTGAGAGTGTCCTTGTATTGCTTTTTTGGAACTCTGGGGAAGCACTTGCCTTATGTGAGTTCTCTGTAAAACAGCATTTTAGGCAAATGTACACTTGACATTCAAACAATGCGACCAGCCCATTGGAGTTGCACTCTCTACAGCAGAGTTTGAATGCTTGATAGTTCAGCTTGAGAAAGGACTTCAGTGTCCAATACCTTATCTTGTCAGGTAATCTTCTGAATCTTCCTAAGACAACTCAAATGGAAATGATTCCGTTGTCTGGCATGCATCTGGTTTCACAGGCATACAACAATGAGGTCAACACAACAGCTTTGTAGACCTTCAGTTTTGTAGGCATTCTAATACTTCTCTCCCACACTTTCCTTTGGAGCCTCCCAAAATTGAGCTAGCTCTGGCAGTGTGTTTATCCACCTCTTCATCCATGTGGACATCCCTGGAAAGTGGACTGCCAGAATCAGTGAATTTACCCACACTATTCCAAATTTTTCCATTTGTGTAATTGATGGTGCCACATATAAATGGTGTGGTACTGACTGGTGAAGAACCTGTGTTTTCTTGGTACTAACTGTGAGACCAAAATTACCACAAGCAGCAGAGAATCAGTCAATACTTTGTTGCATCTCAATCTCAGAGGCTGCATTGAGCATACAATCATCTGCAAACAAAAAAATCATGTACCAACTCTCCCTCCATTTTAATCTTGGCTTTTAGTTAGTAGCTTGAGTGAACAGGAGAGGGCACTGGTCTGGAAGCCCAAAGATCTATGTTCTACATAAGAATGGCTCTGCCACCAAGATGACCTCTGGAAATTCACTTACCAACAAGCATTTTCTAAACTCTACTATATGCCAGGCACTAACAGAAATATGAGGACAAATAAGGCATGTCTTTGGAAAGACAGATATACAAAATGCATTGCTGATGGAGCTCTGAATTAATCCAGGCATTCTGGAAAACAATCAGGAAATGTGTCTTTTTAAAATATCTAAAATGCCCATACCCTTTGACTCAAAGCTCTCACTACTGGTTATATGTACATACACTAGAATGCACTCTCTTTTCTCTCTGACTATTGAAATCATTTTCTTCCTTCAGGATTCACCTTCAGAGATCACCTCCTTCAAGAAGTCTTTTATGATTCTTCCATGTGAAAGGGATTTCTTCCTTCTCAAATTTTCCTAGAGTATTTTGTTTGCCTCTTTCTTTGTGCCCATCTCAGCCTGTGTGTGTACATACACACACATACATACACACACACCTTAAGGAGGTTAAAAAAATGTATCAAAATACTCACAGCAGGATTTTTTTTCCTGTGGTAGCAAAAAAAAAACAACTAGAAATAAAGGAAGTGTGCAAAAACTAGAAACAAAGTAGTACTGGCTAAACAAATTGGGTAGGATTTGTCTAAGTAGAGAGCAAAGAGCCAAATAGTGGAAATTCCAGAGAGAACTAACACATTTTAAAGGTTAATATGACTGATAGAATTGAAGTGAAAAGAATTGTGGCATCTGGAACAGTGGAGTATATGGGTCTAATTAGTTGTTGGAAAGTAAGTCAATATTTACTAAGTACCTAAAAGGTACATGGCACAATGCTAGGCACTAGAGATTTTCATTACGGTGATGTTGTTCAGTTGTTTCTGTCATGTCTGACTCTTTGTGACCCCATTTGGGGTTTTCTTGGCAAACAGTTTGGTATTTTCTTCTCCAGCTCATTTTACAAATGAGGAAACTGAGGCAAACAAGGCTAAGTGACTCGCCCAGGGTCACGCAACTAGCAGATTTGAACTCTGGAAGATGAATCTTCCAGATTCCAAGCCCATTGCTCTATCCTAGCTGCCCTAAGCTATATAAGGATAAAAAGAAAGAAAGAAAGAAAGGACAGTCTCTGACCTTAATGAGCTTATGTTCTACTTGGAGGTGGGGGAGGAAATAACACATATCCAAATAAATATGATAAAAGCTAGGCTAAAATAGTCCAAAGGAAGATGCAAACAAAATTCTGTAGGAAAATTTGGGGAGGAAAAAATTACTTTACACAAAAGAATCTGAGAAGGCTTCTTGAAGACAGGGGTCTGTGAGATGAATTTTAAAGAAAGAGAATGATTTCAATAGAGAGAGAAAAGAACGCATTCTAGGAGGGTGATGCGGAGGGAGGTGAGGCCTGCGCAAATACACAGAAGCAGAAGATGTCAAGTTTGGGAGATAATCAGTAGTTCAGCGTGTCTGGAATAGAATATGTGAAGGATTGAAAGATGTATTGGAACCAGATGGTGCAGGACCTAATGTACTAAGGATGTCGTATTTCATTCTAGAAGCAAAAGAGAAGAACAGAATGTTCTCAAGAACGTGAGTTACATGGTCAGGACTGTGCCTTAAGAAGATTATTTTGACCGATCTGGGGAAGACTGAATGAGAATACAGAGACAACAAGATCAACTAGGAAACTATTACCAGGTGACTACTCGAGTGGTCGTTGTGTAAATAGAAAGAAAATGTGCAAGAGATAATATGAATGAAGGTAGAACCTACAGGGCTCCACAAATGACTGGATATAGGTGAGTGGAAGGGAAAAAAAAGAACTGAAGGTAATTCTGAGATTCAGAGCTTAAGTGATTGAGAAGATGGCAGTGTTCTCAATAGTAATAGGATTCTGTAGATCACTTGGGGCCACATTACAGAAGCTCTTGGATTCTTTACATACCTCCCCCCTTGAAGTATCCTCCCAGTCAAGCACTGGTCAAATGCTTACCACATGTGAGGCCTTTTACTAAGCCCAAAGAGTGACACAAATATGGAATATGAAGCATAGTCCCCAAAGGTCTTGTTGCCAAGGCTGCTGAAAATAATGGAGATGCAAAGCATTAAGTAAAAAGGAAAGAATCATGCAAAATGCTATGAAAGAAATGAATAAGGAGAGACCACTTTGGGCTTAGGATAGGGATCAGGGAAATCTTCATGGAGCAGGTGGCAACTGAATTAGGCTTTGAAAGAATGAAATTACTTAATAGACTAAACAGGTTTAATAAAATGGGGGCCAGGGGATTCTGGGGACAGAGGGGAAGAGTTATCCCAAGTGCCTGAGACTGAGGGAGCAAAGGTACAATTAGAAGAAGACAGGATAAGACTGGTCAAGGCATCTTGGAGGTGCTTGGAATCTTTGTCTCATGTTTCACATCTCCAAATTCTTCTAGAATATTTGGCCTGTTATTCCCTTTCATACCCATCAAGGTCCCAGATCCTCTGTCTCTGCCTCTCCCTCTCTGTCTCTCTGTCTCTGTCTTTCTGTCTGTCTCTGTCTGTCTCTGTCTCTCTCTGTCTCTCTCTCTGTCTCTCTCTCTCTGTCTCTGTCTCTCTCTCTCTCTCTCTCTCTCTCTCTCTCTCTCTCTCTCTCTCTCTCTCTCTCTCTCTCTCCCTCCTTCTCTCTCCCTCTCCCTCCCCCTCTCACTTTCCCTCTCCCTTTCCTTCCAGCAACCTGACTCAAGTTGCCAGAATCCTTGGCAAGGAAGAATTCTCACACTTGTTGGTCATTGCCAGCACAGCTCCGGGAAAAGCTGGGATGCAACTCTACCTCCTGTCAGAGGCAAATGATCTTGCTCACCCAGATAAAGATTGCAGAATGTCTCTCAAGGGCTGATGTAAGCAACAGGGAAGTCACCCCTGGAGTTTCCAAGCCCTGATATAGCTGTCATATGGGAGACTTCATATCCTGAGAAGTCAAGGGAGGAGACCCATGCTTTTGGTGAGCTGGACATCTCCATTCAAAACAAAGCTTATTTCTTAATTATAGATTCTGAGTCCAAAACAGAGTTTGGATTAAGGTTTGTCAATATAAGCAGCCACCTAGGTCAAAACATGCCAGGGATGGAATATGAAATTGATAAACTCAATTATTGAGCTCCTGATGCATGCTTACCAGGCACTGGGCTCCATGCTAGAACTAAAAGCCAAAAAAGTTAAATAGTCCCTACCCTCAAGGAGTTTACATTCTATTGGGGGAGGCAAGAAGCATATATATAAGTACACACACACACACACACACACACACACACACACACGATGTTCTTTGTGAGGGAAGGGCACCAGCAGCTGGGGGAATCAGGAAAAGCTACATATTCTGAGTTAGTACCAGAGCACAGCTAGGTGGCACAATAAACAGAGTGCCAGATCTGGAGTCAGTAAGAACTGATTTCAAATTTGGCCTCAGAAACTTACTGTGACCCTGGGCAAGTCATTTAACCCTCAGTTCCTCATTTATAAAATGAGTTGGAGGAGGAAATGACAAACCATTCCAATGTATTTACCAAGAAAAAGCCAAAAGGGGTCATGAAAAGTCAGACACAGCTAGAAATGCTTGAACAGCAAACAGAGTACAGACTTCTTCAGAGGGGGAAAGGGGACTCATCTTGAGCAGAGTTTTGAAGAAAGTAAGAAATCCTAAGAGGCAACATGTTGGATCATTTTCCTTTGTTTCGCAGTAGTTATTTGTAGATGCTTGAATTTATTTACTATACCTGGAGGCACAAAGTCACAAGGTGCATTAAATTCCCGGGAACATAAAATACTCACATTCTGCCAGGGTCATACATATACCAATCTTATATCAAAAACTCTGCTGAATTGAGCCAGCCAAAAAACTTGAAGACTTTCAGATTTAACCAGTTGAAAAGGAAATTAATATTTCCTCCCTTTTCCTCTCATCTGAACCAGAACTTCACTGAGCTCCTCTGAGTGACTACTTAACTGCATTTGGGGAGTCACCTGGCTTGTTGAATTTAGTAGTACTGAAGCTTGATTTTGATGGGTCAGAGGAAAAGGTTCATTTTTCTTTCTTAATTCAACACTTGCTATGTGTAAGATATTATGCCAGACCCTGGGGAAAATAGAAAGATAGCTAAGAAACAGGCCTTGTTCTTGAGGAGGTTATGTGCCAGGAAGGGGACGAAGACATAACTCCACTGCTTAGGAGAGTGAGCGCTCAAAAAGCTTTGAGATGTCTGGGTGGGTATGAGAGTTTCCTAGAGAGTGACATAACACAAAATATGTTGTAAGAATCTTGTTTTCTAGATGCATCATGATTTAGTAGAAATGTGACTGGACTGGGAATTAGGAGAAGCTGTGCCTATATTTCAGTGGCTGTGCTTACTATCACGAACTGAGTATTTTTTATCTCAAAGCCTCAATTTCCTCATCTGTGAAAGGAGAAGAAGAATTCTACTTGCACTATCTTTACCACAAAGTTCTTGTTGAGAAAGCATTTTGTAAACCATAAAATGTGGTATAAATCTGGGCTGGATGGGAGATCATAATTTCTGGAAATAGAAAGAAATAGTCACATTCCAGGTCCCACAGAATGAAATAACAACCCAAATAAGCCCAGAGAGATTTAGTAGTCAAAAGGCAAACTAGTAAAGTTTAGGGCTTTTTTAACTTAGAAACCACAGCCAGAGATAGTTATTAGCTTTTTGGTCTCTTGAAATTACTTTTCTTCCTAAAATCATGAATTAGATAGCTAGATAACCAGTCAGACAAATAGGGGAGAGAGAGGAGGGGAAAAAAGCAGGAGAGAGACAGTCAGAGAAATAGAGAGACAGAGAGTGAGAGATGGAGACAGAAACAGAGAGACACAGAGAGGGATGCAGACAGACAGATTGACAGAGACAGAGAGACAGGCATACAGAAAGAGAGAGAAAATATTAAATACTTATTGTGACTATGTGCTGGGTACTATGCTAAGTGCTGACTATACAAATACAAGCAAGTAAGACAGTCCCTCTCCTCAGGAAGTTTCCTTTTAATGGGACACCTATAAAGGAAAGCTGAAAGCGTTGGGGAAAGTACTGTGTTTTGTTACCAACAAGATAAGGTGAAAGCTCACCCATCAGAGATAGAGGATCCAAGAGTGGAGTCTAACGTTGCAGGGTGATGAGGGTCAGAACATTAAAGAGTTAGAAAATAGGCAGCATATTAAGAAGATGGTCAAACATTGGCACAGAGGCCTAGCTCTAGGTCTATCTCACCTATCAGAGTAATTGATCCAGGGATAAAGTTCAAGGTAGGGGTTGGGGAGTGGTTCAGAGACTGGACTGGAAATGAGAATGAGGACTGTAGTATAGGCAGTATGGATAAGATGACCTGGAAGTGAAGTAGAGACCTGGAAGGAATCTCAGAGATCATCTAATCCAACTCCCTTACTTTACAGATCAGGAAACTGAGGCTGAAAGGTTGCAACTTGCCCAAGGTCATGCAGACAAGAGTTCATAGCAGAGCTGGGATTAGAATTCAAGTCCTCTGACTCCAAATCCAGCACTCTCCTTTACACCATAATTTAGTTATGCAAGCTCCTTAAGACAAGGATTGTTTCATTTTTATTTCTGTATCACCAGTAGCATAGTATCTTGCACATAATTATTGTTGACATTAATTGAATTGGACCAGAAAATGAGACAAGATCTGAGCAAGATCTCTTGCTTCACATTTTTGTGTATATAATGCACTACATTCCAAAGAATCGTGGACTCCCAGTTCTTCCAATAACTCTCTGTGTGACTTCTCTGGATCTCAGTTTGCTCATCTACAAAATGAATGTGCTGAATCAAATGATCTTTAAAATCCTTTCCAAGTTAAAAACAAAATCTTGGATTCTTGATCACCATAGTACTGACATTTAACAAACTTTTTTTCATTGAAGATCCTGCCATTTAGCTCCATGGTCAAGGGACTTTCCACAAGATTCCCCTAATTTTATTTCTTCCTATCCAATTGACTTAAGCCTCAGACTTGCTACAATCTGAGAGATCTGGAATCCAAAAGCAGCTTTGATATGGGACACTGGATAAGTTGAAGAGGTAGCAAGTGGAAAGAACACTGGCTTTGCATTCAGAAGACCTGGGTTCAAATCCTCTTATGTGACTGTGACCAAGTCATTTAGCTACTCTGAGCCTTAGTTTCCTTCTCTGTGACATGGGAAATGGGAGGAGGGTTAGATTCAAAGGTCTCCAAGATCCCTTCCAGCTCTAAATCTATGTACCTAGTTTCCCAGGTCACTTAAGTTCTCTGTGCCTCAATTTTCTCCTCTATGAAGTGAGGGAATTGGATCACCTACCCTCAAAGATCCTTTCCAGCTCAAAATCTACAATGCTATGGTCTTATAATTCACTTCAATGTTACAACCCTCAGTACCCCTATCTGTTGGGTGACAGGTGGACACCAAAAGCGGATGAGCAGCCTTGAAAAGGGCTCAGCAAGCCCTCACAGTAGAGGCACAAATCCTCCCTGAACACCCCCTACATCCCACAAAAGTTCTTTAGAAATGTGCTTTATTGCTGTTGAAAGCCATAGCAGTATCCTTTCCTTGGAAGCAGAACACTTTCCCCTCTCCCTGGTATGCTTAAGCACCTATGACAGTGACTCATAACTAATGTTATTGAAAACCCAAAAGGGTAACCCTCCACCAATAGAGATTATGAGCCCTCTTTCCCTAATTGCTAGTTTCCATGAACTGCCATGGCCCAAAACATTCTTCCCTTTTTGGCCAACCTGGCAATGAGTCTCTCATACTGAAGACAGACTGTTTATCATAGGTACCAAATGTAATGCTTTTTCCATCTCAATATGACCTGCCAGGTCTTTTGGTCCAGTGGCTGAGCCTTCAGGAGACCAGGTTTCCTTTCACTCCAGGATGAGATATCAGGCTAGGAACTGAGCAGAGGTATAAAATTCAAAGAGCTGTATAACTGTGAACTATCATCCATATTATAATCCAGCCTTGCAACTTTGGCCAGTGCAACAAACATGTGTCCTCTGCACGCAAAGCATTTTGTTCGACTTTGGGAAAACAATATGCTATAGCTCTTGTCCTCAGGGTGCTTATAATTAAATGGGGAAATGAAAAGTGTACAAATAAATAAAAGACAGCTAGATGGTATAATGGATAGAGTTCTGGTCTTGGAATCAGGAAGATTTGTCTTCATGAATTCAAATCTGACCTCAGACTTACTAGCTGTGTGACCCTGGGCAAGGCACTTAACCCTCTTTGCCTCAGTTTCTTCATCTGTAAATGAGTTGGAAAAGGAAATGGCAACCCAGTCTTTGCCAAGAAAAAAACAAATGGAGTCACAAAGAATCAGATGTGACTGAAACAACTGAATAAACAAATAAATATTATACAAGGGAGAGAGGAATGAATATGAAAAAAAAGTCCAAAGTGCTTTAGAAAATTTGAAGAAGGAATAGTTTATTTTTATCTGGGTATGGAGGGATGGTCTAAGAAGCCTTCATAGAGGATTTGACAGTTGCTTTGGAGCCTTAAAAGAAGGGAGGGAACAGATGGAGATGAGACAAAAATGGGCTGGAATCAGCTCAGAAAGCCAATTGTTAAACTTTCCAAGTGAGTATTTACACCTCAGAAATCAACAAATGACACAAATCAGACTTTTATTTATATTTTGCTGATTGTTCAGATTTAGTGCAGATTAAACTTAAAAGAGTATCATGTATACTTTTTGTTTCAGAGCCATTTATTAAACATTTACCAGCATACCATTGGAAGAGAATCTATTCCAGATGTGGGAAACAGTGTGAGCAAAGATATGGACATAAGAAAGGTCAGAATGGAAACAGAAGAGGGTGAGTAGGATCATTTGGCTGAAAATGTGTGATTTCATCCTTCCCTGCCGAAGAAGACCATGCCATCAGAGAAATGATGACATGACTTGCACTTGACTTTGTTTTGAGTGGGGGAGGGCTGTGCAGGTCACCAGCCTCACTTCTCCTCCAGAGCATCTGAATTCAGTGACCAGATATTCATCAAGATGACTGGACATCTCCAGTCATGAGACAATTGGGGTTAAGTGACTTACCCAAGGTCACACAGCTAGTGAGTGTCAAGAGTCTGAGGTGAAATTTGAACTCAGGTCCTCCTGACTTCTGCCCTGGTGTTCTCATCACTGTACCACCTAGCTGTTCCTGGCTGAAAATAGAGGCTGTGTGAAGGGTCATCATATTAGATAGGATAAAAGTCCTTGAATGCCAGGGTGAGAAGGTTATATTTCATTCCACTGGCAATGAGAAGTTGCCTCTCTGGGACTTGGTTTCCTTCTCTGTAAAATTAGAGCTGAATTCAATCATTGTTAAGCACTCTATTTTGTGTCCCACCTATCCCACCCCTGGAACCAAGGTCTGAAGGTAACTTTAGACAAAAAACATGGCTCAAACTCCACTTCCCCTCATCTCATAAAAGATGAGACAAAGATCACCCAGAGAGTAAATATCAACACCAGAATTCAAATCCAGGTCTTTGGAATCCAAATCTAGTACTCTTTCTGCCATGTCACTCACACTTCTATTATTTCATAAATGGCTATGAAATACCTAAAAACCCTCCTCCTCTCCCTCCCAAGATCTAGAAGATGAAGAGAAAAGTCTTGAGTGCACCAAGGTACAAAATGGACTGACATCAGATACTGGATAAAAGTGATTGAGTCTCAATGGTTACTTTTCTAAGTTGCTGGAGATAGTTAACTAATTATCACAGGGATAGTGGGTAGGAGAAAAAGCTGAGCCATTACTCCCTCTGGTGGACATTTTATATGCCAAGGGGGAGAAAAGTTTACAAGATATTTTAGAAGACAATTTAGATCTTTATTTCAAACACAATTCTTTAGAAAGCTCCAAAAGCAAAATTTCATTAAAAATGAATTAATACAGAGTACATGTACATGTGTGTTGGGGAGGAACTATGTAATTAATCGTATAAAGTACTGGACTTGGAGTCAAAAAGACCCAAGTTCAAATCCAGGCTCAGACACCTTACTAGCTATGTGCTATATGACCCTGCGCAAGTACTTAAATGATGTCTGCTTCCATTTCCTTATCTGTAAAATGGAGGAGTAATAGCATGTACCTCTCAGCTCTCTCAGGGTTGTTGTGAGGATCAAATGAGATAACATTTGTCAACACTTTGCAAACCTTAAAGTGCTAGTTAGTACTATTACTCAAAGACATGAGAATAAATGCAGTGCTATTTCTTCTACAATGCCTTAATATTTAGTCAAATCATCTATAAGCCTCTTGAGTAACCTTTAGCAAATTCTAAATGTTCTGGGCCTCAGCTTCCTTACCTGGAATAGCCCTTCTAGCTCTAAATCCTACTTTTCTTGTCTCTTATTCCAGGACTTTTCTTAGCCTACCATAGGCATGTACAGGCTGAAAAATGTGGTGGTAGCTCTGAGTTCATAGATTAAGAGCTGCAGGGAATCTTAGAGGCCATCAAATCCAATCCCCTCATTATATCCCCTGATTGTGAGGAAACTGAGGCCCAGAAAGGTGATATGATTTTCCCCAGGTCACACAGGTAGTAAATGACAAAGGCAGAATAGAGTTTTACAGATTCTATCTAAATGTATCATAATTTATCCAGTACAGAGAAACTAAATTATAAGTACTGTCATTTTTGTTTGCCCTCTGTTCCCAAAGAGAATCAATGACATCATAGGGTGATACCTTGACTTGCAAGTGACTTGAATTTAAGTGAAGCAGGGTTATGCAAAGTTATCAGCCTCACTGTCTCCTCCAGAGTCATCGGCAAGATGCAGGTCAGGATAAGTGGTGATGGTCCCAGATGCAATGGGTGACCTTGGCCTTCTTAAGCTAAGGTCTTTCCCAGGTCTCAGTTCATCTGAGGCAATTAAAGGCGAGGTAAGAACTGAGGCAAAAGATGGCCTACTTTGCCTTCACAAAAGAATCAGTCCAGAACTTCACATTTTAAGTAACATTCACTCCAAAAGCCACCTACGCAATCTTCTATACTCTGGAAAACTCAGAGGCACATGTACTTTTTTTGTCACAAATTTGTTCAAACCATCAATATGGTGACTTCCAGAAAGGACATATTTCATGTGTAAATCATAATAAAAAGCTCTAAAGCATTGTTTGGACAGAACACTGACATGTCAAATTGATGGATGGTGATTTCCAAACTAAGAAAAAATGAATACAGGACGTTGGGAAATAAGAATCAGTCATATCCATTTCCCTCTTGATTCAGCTGTCAACTAACTTGTGACTTCAGATAAATCAACTAACCAAATTGTGTCCATTTTTCTTAAGTTAGTAAATGAAAAGGGTTTAGATAATATTGGATTTTTAAAATGTGAAAGGACCTCTTTCACAGGCATTTTTGATGCCATAGTTAGCCCAGATTAGAAACTGCCCCAGTAACGTATAAACAATGAACAAAACTGCCCTTGTATGACCCTGGTCAGACTATATCTGGAATATTCTTTTCAGTTCTAGGAGCTACATTTTAGGAAGAGTACTGAGAAGTTGGAAAACATCCAAGGGCCTTGACACCATGAAATAAGAGAAGCTGGAGTTGGAGAAAATAGGAATCATTTGGGCTACAGAAGAAAAGCTTTAGGAGCTACATACTTGCCATCTTTCTTTACATAAGAGGCTGTCTTGATGGAAGAGAGATGAGGTTAGTTCATCTTGGTCCAGGAGAGCTAAACTAAGAGCTGTGAGTAGAGGTTGCAGAAGTAGATTTTGGTTCAATATAAAGAAAAATCTTACAATTAGAGTTATCCAAAGATTGAATGGACTTCATTGGGAAGATGTGAGTTCCTTCTCAATCAACCAGCATTCATTAAAGTACTGTGCTAAGTGCTGGGGATGAAAAGAAAAACCAAAAACAGACCTTTGCCAAATATACTTGGGCAATGTACTTTGGTGGAGCTATAAACTGGTCTAGGCTTTCTGGAAATCAGTTTGTGGCCATGCCCAAAAAGCCATTAAATTGTGGTTAGCCTTTGGCCCAATGGTGTTACTACCAGGACTGTAGCCCAAATATGTTCAAAGAAAGAGGAAAAGTCCCTATACATACAAAAATATTTATAGTAGCTCTTTTCATAGTAACAAGACAGAAGAAATTAAGTGGGTATCCACTAATTGAGAAAGAGCTGAGCAAATTATCATGTGATCATAAGAAATGATGAATTAGATAGTTTCAGAGAAACCTGGGAAGACTTGCATGAACTAATCCCAAGTGAAATGAGCAAAACCAGAAGAATAATGTATATAGTAACAACCATATTTTAAAGACAAACAACTTAGAAAGACAAGAACTCTGGAATCAATACAATAACCAATCATGATTCCAGAGGACGATTAATGAAGAATGCTATCCACCTCCTGACAGAAAGTGATTACTCATCATGCAGAATGAGACATATATTTTTGGACATAGCCACTGGATGAATTTGTTTTGCTTGGCTATATGTATCTGTCACAGGAATTTTGTCTTCTTTTTTCAGTTGAGGTCGTAGGGAAGGCAAGGAAAGAATATAAATATTCATTAATAAAAAAAAAGAAAGAAAGAAAAGTTCTTTCTCTCAAAGACCTTACATCCTAATGGTACTTACATTTAAACACAGGTTACATAGCTACTTGTTAGGAAAACTTTAGAGAGGCCCCTGGATGGGGACAATTTGGCCTAGAGAGCCTCTGCAGTTCCTTCCACCTTTTTGAATCTATGATTTCCATGGCTATTCAGTTCCACAAAGCAGAAGTCTTTTCTATCTCTCCCAATACATCCAGTGGACATTCAGCAGATGTTTGTTAAATTGAATCTAAATGATAACCTAAAGCATGAACCCCCTCTACAGCTTCCCTAGGAAGCCATCATGCAGGCTTTACTTGAACACCTCCAGTGATGGAGAACTCATAAAGCTGCCTTTCCTGTTGCTGAGCAACTCCAGTTATTAGGAAACTCTTTGATACATGGATCCAGAATCTGTTTCTAAGCAGCCATCGTTCCATCCTCGACTGAGCTTAAGATAGGTTCTAAAGCTATGGATCTGTGTGGGAAGCCCAGTAGATGCCAGAAATGGTTTGGAAACAAAGTCATGGAGACACAGGAGAATTAACCTCCAGATGATTTGGTCTATGATTTTCCACCACACTAACCAAAAAGTAGAATTTAAAAGACAGGGTGCTACAGCACTCACTGAAAACTATTAAACATCCACAATCAGAAATAGGAAAGACCTTATTTGAAATCAAACATGAAAGGGCAAGTATACAAATTACTGTGTTTGCACTGCCTAGAGGGGATTATTTTCCTTCTAATTCTCTGCATTCCCACATCATTGTTTGCCATTCACAGCCTTTTTGACCTGGGGCCAGCAAGGCTCCAGGAAGAGCAGACTAATACAATACATTTGGGGTATGAGCTGGTCAAAGGCCTGGTGTTCCATTAGAACATAATGATGCCCGTCACAAGCAGAGGCATTATTAAGGAGAGCAGGAGCAAATTTTATATTAATAACTCATGCTCCTCAGCTCTGCACCTTTGGATTCCAGAAAGAGACTTATCTGCCAAGAATTCTGAGTTGCAAATGGGCATCACAAATGAGTATCTAGTTAACTTTCCATGTGGTAGAGGGCTGGTAGATAATGAAAAGTCATGCTCAAAAACTTTTGTTATCCAATGCCCTATGCATGGTCTTATGATAGAAGCGGAGAATTTAGAGTTGGTAGGGCTCTTAGAGACCACCTTGTTCAAACCCCTCATTTTACAGAAGAGGAAACTGAGGCCCAAGGTGGTTTAATAACTTACCCAAACTCACAGAAGTAGTAATAAAGCCTAGATTTAAAGTATTCTAACTCCAAGACTCTTGTAAGGTATTAGATTACACAACAGTTATTTATCTGTTGATATCAATTTATTGACATAAAAGCAATTACATAAACCAAAGGGAATGAGGGAAGTACTACACCAGTTACATATCTCTAGAGAGTTATTGTATTTTGTCTATAGAGCCAGAAAGGACCTTAGGTTATATTTTACATTCTCTCATTTTATACCAGAAAACTAAGACCTAGAGAAAAAATGGCTAAGGTACTACTATTAGTTAGTGGCAAAGCTGGGATTAGAATCCAGTTCTCCTGATTCCTGGTCCTGTATTCTTTTCATAATTCCACATTGCCTTTTTTCTACTTTTATTGATTGATATCTTTTGTTTTCATTTGATTTTTATTTCCAAACAAATCCCTCCCCCTCTCTCCGCTCAGTCATCTTTTATAACAAAGAAGTCCAACAGTGTTCCACAACCCAAGCCCCCATCACTGTGCCATAAGGAAGAGAGGTCTGTTTCATATCTCTTTTCAAGAGCCTAGCTTGGTTATTACAATTCCATAGCGTTCACTTTGAATTTGTCATTGTCATTCTTTTAATTTACATTGTTGTAGCCACTGTGCATATTTTTTCCTGATTCTACTTCACTTTGCATCAGTTCACATCTTCCCAGGCCTTCCTATATTCTTCATGTTCATTATTTCTTGTGACTCAGAAATATTCCATCAGTTTGTTAATTCCACTGTACTTTGTTCCCCCGATAGTCATCACTTCAGCCCTCTTGGGTATGCCATAGTCACCATGTGCTCAGCTCTACTCTGGTTCCTCCTTGTTTCTACTGAGTACTGACAGAAACAGACCAAAAGTAATCTTTGCTTATTATCATCTGGGACTTTATAAGCAGGTTCTCAGCATCAGTTTAATACCAAAAGCATTGTTTGTCACATGCATGCAGTCAGCTGGTTGTTGTTGTTGTTCAGTGATTTTATGATCCCATTTGGGGTTTCCTTAGCAAAGATACTGGAGTGGTTTACCATTTCTTTTTCCAGCTCATTTTACAGATGAGGAACTGAGGCAAACATGGTTAAATGACTTGTCCAGGGTCATACAGCAACCAAGTATGTGAGGACAGATTTGAACTCATGAATCTAAGTCTTCTTGATTCCAAGTCCAGTACTCTATCAACTGTGCCACTAGCTGCTAGTCAAGTAAGATATCTTATTAATTCAATAGATGTATAATTACTTCATCACAATAGATGCACCATAATTACTGCAGTTTTCACAAAAATAAAATGAAATGAGACAAAAAGACATTGGGTAAATAGTTATTTCTAAACTAGATATTGAAAAATGATATCAAAAGATTATAGCAATTGACTTCTATGCTCCATTCCAGCCATAAGATTTTATGTTGAGATGACCTACTGCTGAGACTGAAAAGGATAATCATAGTTGAATTAGACAATACAGTGGTACAAGCTAATATTTCCATTTAAATGGTCATGTGATTTAACTGGAGAAATTCCAGGTTAGAGACATGGAACGAGAAACAGAGACAAAAAGGGAAAGACAGAGAAGGCCATGACCCCTTTCCACTAGGGTAGCAGGTGATATCCCAAGATGGGACAGGGAAAGATAGAGAATGCATAACATCAGAGGTGCCCAAAGCCTCAAGCACAATGGAAGAGGAAGTTCACAATGCTCCTTTGAGAGGCTGTCCCTTGGTCTTGCTTCTCCTCTTAGTTTTGATGGGTGGTACATTGTTTTCATCCATCAGGAAAGCTCAAAGATGCTGAAGAGGGCCAAGGGTATTATATGAAGATTCAAGTTCTTATTTCAGATATATCTCATTGTTTTCCCACCTTCAACATCACAGGTATCAGAGACTCGATCAGTGAAGTTGCATAAGAAATATAAGTTGCTAGTGTAACCCAAAACCTATTAGTATGGGGCCCTCTCTTCATTGGAGAAGATCAATGCCCTGAAGAGAGAGAGGAGAGGTAGAGCAGAGCTGGTGAGAATAGAACAGAAGAGAGGTTCATTCTTAGAGCTCAAGAGTGTCTTCAAACTCTCTGCTCTCTCCAGGTTTCAGGATTCAGGCACTTCTGACTTCCAGCTTCAAGACACAAGATGGAAGACGACCACTTCTCTTTGGGTTGCTGAAGGAAAAGACTGGAAAGAAGCCAACATGAGAGGAGCATCTTGCTACACTAGAGACTTAGAGTAACTTCCCCTTGGGTCACATTTAGGACTCTATCTCTCCCTCTCCCTCTCCATGTTTCTCTTTTTCTCTCTCTCTTTGTTAAGCTGAGTCTGAGCTACCTCATTCCCAAGGGAGAGCTCCTTCACTCTGTATTGTCTGATAGATATGGAAAGATACACACACACACACACACACACACACACACACACTCATGTGTGTTTATACACACATATATACTCTGATTTCTGTTTGCTGTAGACTTGGGCAAATGGGTTTCTTTGTTAATTATTACGTATGTTCATTGTAGAACTGATATTTGGTGGGATAGCAGTAAAGCCTTGGATATAAAATTTAGTGTTCTCCTTTCCCCTATTAATGAGACAGCAATCAGCAGTTAACTTCAACCTGAAAACAATACCCTCATTATTAATATTATTTAAGGGAGCAGATAAATATAATTCTCTCTTTGAGGAGAGCAAAGTGGCCAAACTTCTGGCTCAACTTCCTGCTTCTGTTCATGGAAGTTAATAAAGTTTCCCTTGGGGAAAGGTGAGAGAAGAGGTTAGAAATATCTATTCTACCTGATATTGAAACACACAATTTCCTGCCTCAAGCTACATGTAGGGGAAAACCCTCATAACACCAGCATAGAAGGATCACCTAAGATTCCGGAAAATGGGAGTGATTAAGACACACTGTGTCTTAAGAAAGACTAAGCCTAAAAATCAGAGGCTTTTCTGGACTATAAAATATAATCCTCATTCTAATGTTCTAGGTTCTAAGTTTACTTACAACTACAGTCTTTCATGGACTATATTTTAAAACCCCCAACTCTCATGTCCTATTCCATTCCTATTTAGCCAATATGTATTAAGCATCTACTACACGCAAAATATTGAGGTAGGAACACAAAACGGAAAGAAGACGGCCCTAACCACAAGAAGTTCATAAACGTCTTCTATGCAAGGATATATGATTTATGAAAAGATAAGTAAAATCAAGGTAATTTGAAAAGGCAACTAAAGGGCTCAGAGAAGGTTTCACAGAAGAGGTAACATTGAGATAAGCTTTAGAGAAAGATGAGGATTCTGACAGAGTTAAGGAGGCAGTGTATTCCAGGCATGAGGGACAATTTATGGGACTGTACAATGGTGAGAGACAAGATGCTGAGTTTGAATTTGGGAAAGAGATATGCATAGCACAGTTTAGCTATGTTCTAACACACTAGTGTCTAAAATCCCTTACTTTAGCATTCTCTGTCCTATGTTCCAGCATTCCCTCTGACTCTAACATTCTATGACTTCGTTATTCTGAATTTAATGAACCCTAAAGTCTCTCTGATTTGTTAGACACTTTAGATTGAGGCTTTGTACTTAATAATCAATAAGCAATTGCCAATGCTCATCCTCTACTTGGAAAGTCCTATAATAGGCATTGTGGAAGATCCAGAAAAGTACAAGATATTTTTCCTGCCTTTAAGGACTTTTACAATCGAGTTGAGGTAACAATTATATTGTTCTGACATTAGTAAATGTGTCCAAAGTCCTTTTATACATATCTCTTTTTACCCATACCTTATGGTAAAGTGGGAAGCTAGGTAGATAGAATGTCAAGCCTGGAGTCAGGAAAACTCACCTTACTGAATTCAAATCTGGCCTCAGACACTTAATAGTTGTATGACCCTGGATAAGTTACTTAACCCTCTTTGCCTCAATTTCCTCATCTGTAAAATGAGCTGGAAAAAGAAATGGCAAACCACTGCAGGATCTTTGCCAAGAAAATCCCAAATGGGGCCACCAACAGTCAGACAAAACTGAAACAAAACAACAAAACGTTCACTTTAACTCAATCAGTTTGCAAGTGCTGAGCACCTACATGACGGGAGTATCTTACAAGTCGACAGTGTTTTAAGATGTGCAAAGAGATTTACACATAAGAACTTTGCATTATAGATAGGGTACACATCATTATTTCCATTTCACATATAAGGAAACAGAGGCTAATGGGTAAAGTGATTTGCATATGGTCACAAAGCTAGTATCTTTTAGAACCCAAGTGTCTGACTCCAGAGCCAACAATCTCTCCACTCTACCCCAAGACTTTAAGACGGATTGTCAATGGTGTGCTGGCAAATGTTTAATAACAACATTCCCTGAGGAGGAAAAATGTACCCTATGACATATTTTAAGTTTAAAAGTTTAACCTATTATTAACATTTCTCCATCACTTTCTTAAGTTTAGACAATCAGCAAAAAAATAAATCAAGCCCTAATTTGTAGTGTTTACCAATCTCTAAGATGGAAACTCTCACACTGAAAATTTAACAATTAGCTTTCAGCCCCTACAGCTGACTCCACAACTGCTGTATATTGTATCAATCAATCACCAAG
Organism: Notamacropus eugenii; assembly: GCF_028372415.1. Classification (NCBI taxonomy): domain Eukaryota; kingdom Metazoa; phylum Chordata; class Mammalia; order Diprotodontia; family Macropodidae; genus Notamacropus; species Notamacropus eugenii. Next base: position 433,981,987 of record NC_092872.1, on the reverse strand, counting down.
CATTTATTAAGTTAACCTACTATGTTCTGGGCACTGTGCTAAGCACTGAAGACAAAAAATGGACAATCTCTGTTCTTAAAGAGCTGACATTTATGAGAGACAACATGCACATGTATAAATATATTCATCATAACTATATACAGAATAAATCCAGAATAAGTATGACATAATAAAATACAAATCAGTTAAGGGGGAAGTCATTAGCAGTTGATGGGGAGTGGGCAGCAAGAAAGGTTTCATGTAGACAATGTGGTACTTGAGCTGCCTCTTGAAGGAAATGAGGAATTCCATGAGGTGGAGATGAAGGAAAGATGGAATTCCAGGCTTCGGGACTGGCCAAGTGTAAAGGCAGGCTACAAGGAACTAGAATTCTGTCTGAGGAACAGACAGGGCCAGTGTGGTTGCATTGTAGTGTGGAAATGAGAGCAATGAATAGCAAAGTGTGAAGGGTTTTAAAAGCCAAAAACCAGATTTTGTATTTTATCCTGGAGGAAAGAGGAAACCATGGAGCTTACTGAGTAGGGAAGTGACATGGTCAGAGTACACACAAGGAGAATCATTTTGGCAGTGTTGCGTAGGAAGCACTAGAGTGGGGAGGGACTACAGGCAGGGAGCAGATTAAGAGATCATTGCAACAGGTAAGACGTCCAGATGAGAGTCAACTGAAGTGGTGGTTGTGTATGGATGAAAGAGATGTCAAGGAGAGTCAGATGAGATTTGGCAACTTATTGGATATAAGGAGTAAAGAGAGAGTAAGGAGTCAAGGACAATGTCAAGAATAGTGGTGCTTTTCTCAAAATGGGGGAACTTTGGAAGAAGGATGATTTAGGGGAGGAAAATAAAGGGTTAGTTTTGGATTTGTTGAGTTTGAGAGGTCCCTAAGATATACAGTTTCAAATATTCAGTAGGCAGTTGGTAATGTAGGGAGAGAGCCCAGGAAAGACACTAGGACTGCCTATATAGACCTGTGAGTAACCTGCATAGAAATTATAATTAAACCTATAGGAGCTAAGAAGGTCATCAAGTGAATATAAAGAGAGAAGAGAAGGGATGTCAGGACATAGCACTGGCTTCAACCCACAGGTAAGGAGGTATGATATTGAGATTGAGCCAGAAAAGTACACTAAGATAGAGCAGTAGTCAGATAAGTAGGAGGAAATTGTGGGTTTTGAGGAAAACAGGGGATAATGTCATGAAAATCTAAGGACGGAACAATATCTAGAAATAAGAGTGAGTAACAGGATCAAATACAGCAGATAAGATGGGAAGACTGAGAAAAGACTGTACATTTGGCAATTAAAAATTTGTTAGCAACTTTGGAGAGAGCATTTCAGTTGTGTGGTGAGGTTGCAAGGCATATTGCAGAGGACTGGAGAGTGAAAAAAATGAGGAAGTAGCAGCAATAAATATAGATAGATTTTACTAGGAGTTAGGCTAAGAAAAAGAGGAGAAATATGGCATCTTAGCTTGAAGGAAAACGTCTAGCATATATCCCAAAATTATACTGGGGTACCAAGAAGTATTCATTTTTTGCTACTCTATAATTTTTAAGATTGTCTATTCCACTATAATGTCCTCTCAGATGTGACATCATGGCATGAAAGTGGCTTTGAGCCTTGAAAGATACATCAGTGGAGCACAAGCCCTAGTAAGATGTTAAGGCTAATAGAAAGAGCCCTGGATCTGGAGTTAGAAGAGCCGAGTTCAAACATTTGCTATGCTACTTAACTATCTGGGTATCCTTGAGCAAGTCATTCACTTTCCTTGGTCTCAATTTCTTTATCTAACAAAAGAGAGTTGAACCAAAAGAAGTCTGTTACCTTTTAATTCTAATATCTACAATCCTCTTAATATAAACCAAGTAACTGATTATATACCTTGGTACTTTGCTAAGTGAAAAAGGGATACATCAGAAAAGAGAAGCACCAGCATAAGAAGAAAGAAAGGACAAATGCACAAAAGGAAAAAGAGAATCCATTTTGTTTGTAGATTTTAGAGCTAGACGAGACCTTAAAAGGCCGAATGGTAGAAGTGTATAACAGTAAGCACCCCGACATACACAGGGGGCCTGCTATCACAGGTTCTTTGATCTGCTTCTCTAAAAGGAAAGGCAAGTTTTGAGGAGTTAACAAACACCTTATGAAGCACATATATCATTCCTTTAATCGAGCACATATATCATTCACCTAATTCAGGGGAGTCAGCACTCTGAACTTCAAAGAAAATACGGAGAAATCAAAGATCAACAGATATGGCTTCGTCTGTCTGATCATAATCAATATATATATACATATCACAAATTGACAGGTCCTACTGTCTGACCATAGTTACCAGAGAGGGAAGCACCAACATCTGGGTTTTCTAAGTGGGGGGCCTCCTTAGTGGTTTCTCAGAGTTCTCGTCTGGCCAAACAAACACTTCCAGTCAGTAAACCCCAAAGTAAAACCACACCTCAGAGTCTTTACATACTTTTTTAGAGTCAGAGGGCATCACATCCCTTGAGAATCAGTGATTATTAACAAAAGGTGTGAACCTTCCTACAAATCTTCCCAGGTCCAACAATGGGTGGGAAAGATCTTAATCACATTATTCAGAGTCACTTTTAGTAAAACAAAAACAGCAAAAGATCCTACTTTGCTTGCCCTTACAAAGTGGAGCACAGAGGTCACCTAGCTCAGTGCTAAGTGCCGGGGAAACAAAGAAAGAAAAAAAAAATATTGTGAACTCCTGCTCTCCAGAAGCTCACAATCTAAAGGGAGAGACAATATGCCAACAACTTTATGCTAACAAGATATGTACAGGATGATGGGTAGGTGTCTCAGAGGAAAGACACTACATTAAAGGAGATGGGGAAAAGCTTCTTGCAGAAGTTGAGACTTCAGCTGAGACTTAAAGGAATCCAGGAAAACTTGGAGGCAGGGATGAAAAGGGAGATAATTCCAGTCATGAGGACAGCCAATGAAAATGCCTGGAGTAGGAAGGTGGAGTGTCTAGTCCAAGAAACTGCAAAGAAGCCAGTGGAACTGGATTGTAGTGATCAAAGTCACACAGTTGGTGAGCAACATTACCAAGATATGAACCCAGGTTCTCTAGCTCAAAAACAAACCCACTCTTTCCCCTGCGCGACTGCAGTTCCTTTATTCCTGACTTCCTTGTGTGGCATTGGGCATCCCACTTGAGCTCCCTATGCCATTTCCTTATTTATAAAATGAGGACCTTGGAATGAGTGAAAACTGAGATTTCTCCTAGCTCTCAAGTAGTGTTGATTCAATGATCTCTATTCTACCAAAACTGCATTTGCCCTACCTGTCACATCTAGCATACTAGGAATTATCTAGAATATCAATCAACACTGCTCAGGTTTATGAGTATGGGTATCTTTTTTTTTTTTGGTGGTCAAAGCTTTGTACAATGCAATAAACCCTGTGGTTTATTTTATTTAATAATGTTTGAGCAGGGGAAATAGACTATATGATTATACATTTGAAATAACCATTTGATAATTTATCATATCTCTACCTATATTTGCCTAAGGATTCATAAAACCCTCAGTGATGAGTGATCCCTGACTGATATTATCCACTTCTTTAGTCACATTGCTTTCTAGGAATTCATCTAAGGGTCTCATGCAGATTATTTTCTTCCTCTTATTTAATCTAAAGCCACTTTTATTTCTTTATCTGAGCCTCCTTATAATCAGTAACTAGGTTACCCATTCTTTTTCCTCACCATAGTATAGGACCTGGAAGTCAGCCAGTAGACCTGGGTTTCAGAATTGACTTTGCTACTGACTAGTTGAATAACTTTGAGTAAGACACTTTATCTCTGTGGGCCTCAGTTTATTCATCTCTAAAATGAGAGGAGTGGAAATATAGCATTTCTGTGGCCACTCTCAGGTCTGAGTTTATATTTCTGTGTTTCACACAATGAAAGAAAGAAGCCCATTATAGAGAGAGCACAGCATTTATAGGATCATAAATTTGGAGCCTGAAAGGGCCTTAGAGGTTATTGAGTCCAATCGCTTCATTTTTATAAATGAGGAAACTGAGGCACAGAGAGGTCAAGTGACTTGCCTAGAATCACGCAGCTAGCAGTGTCTGAGACAGGATTTGACCTTGGGTCGTCTTACCTTTTAATCCAGCTCCTGATACACCTAGATGTCAAAGTTAAGAATCCTGGGTTCCAGTTCTGGTTTACTTCATTTTTCTGGGTGTCAGTTTTCAAATCTATCAAATGGAGACAGCAGTCTATGCTATGTCTAAGGATCAGATAAATTTAAAAGCGATGGTTAAATTCTTTGAGAAGCTAAAGTGACACCTAAAATTAGGTAGGATCATGTGGAACAGTTTGTTAGGTGAAAAACTCCTACCTGAGATCAATCATGTTTATTGTACCCATTAGGTCTCTATTAGACATCATTTCCTTTCCCTCACTTACTCTGAATTGGTCTTACAATTTCAGAGTGGATTATCACAGGCCTTACCTGAAGAATGAACTCTAAGTAGGTCATTTAACTAGTTCCATGCCTTCATACAAAAAAAGGAACTTGAAATCTAGAGGTAGAGGACCTAGGTGGGCAGTAAATAGAGGGCCCAGCCTGGAGTCAGGAAGACCTAGCCTCAGACACTTACTAGATGTATGACTCTGGGTAAGTCGCTTAACCCTGATTGCCTCAGTCTCCTCATCTGTAAAATGAGCTGGAGAAGGAAATGGCAAACCACTCCAGTATCTTTGCCAAGAAAACCCCAAATGGGGTCACCAAGAGTCAGACACAACTGAAACAATTGAACAATAAAAAGAGGTAGGGCAGGTTGGCCAGGGTCAAATAGAAACAAGGGAGGAAGTATGATGCAGAGGAAAGAGCTATAGACTCTGAGTCAGAGGACTTGGCTTCAAATCCCAGCTTCTCCTGTGAGGAAGGAAAGAAATAAGCATTCATGAATGTTCCAGGCACTTTACAAATATCTCATTTATCCTCACAGCAACTCTGGGAAGTGAGTGCTATTAGTACAGTTGAAGAAACTGAGGCAGCAAGCATGAGTGACTTGCTCAGAGTCACCCACTAGTAAGTATCTGAGGCCATATATGGACTCAGTCTTTAGGTCTAGTGCTCTGTCCACTGCACTACCATCCATGCCTCTGTGACATCTTAAGTAAGTCACTTCACTTCTCTGCAAGGTATTATGAAGGATTTAGGCCAGAGACTTGGTGACCAGCTGACTTTTCAATTGTCTCTAACAGATGTAGTTCATCAAGCAAATATGAATTCATTCTTGATCAGCCTGTCTTCAAAAAAGACCTGGGGGAGCTATGTGACTGTGGGCAAGTCACTTAAAGTCATATATGGCCTTGGGTCCCAAAATGGTACAGTGAGGAAGGAACTCCCTGCAGCCCTCCCAAATTCCACTCCAAACAACTCCAAGCAAAAATCAAAAATGCCTGTGAGATCTTCCCTCTTCATTCTTCCTCCTTCCTCATGCAAGGTTCCAACCCCAGCCATCCAGGGGGTCCAATGTTCCACCCCCTTGTAACTGTTCTTGTCCACCTTTAGTACCTTTTCTGTGAATGTCTCTGTTCTCTGCCTTCCCATTCCAGAATCCTGAAGAATGTTTAGATCATCAAAGGACTTTGGAGAGACTATAATGAACACACACACACACACACACACACACACACACACACAAACACACACACATAATTTTATAGGTAAGAAAATTTAATCTCCCCTTAGGTCTTTTTTCAGTGAACTACTCCAAACAAGGGCCCCCATTCTTCCTATACTTCTGCAGATATTATTTTGGTAACTGTCTGTCTTTAGGACTGTACATTCAACTCTGTTACATTTTACCTTCCCCTGAAGCATTCTTATAGCATAGAGATAACTCCAGACTCTCAATGACTGCTCTCAGAGCACAAGCTCTAGCAAGTCCTATTAAACTGGGAAACCTTTTAATCTGGGTCTATTAGTGGCCAGTGTCTATGTGGAGATGGGCATCCCTAGAAGGCTGGCCACCAGGCTATCCTACCTAGAGAGAGGCATCATCCCTAGAAACTGGTCACTAAGTGACAGCTTTATTCAGCAACATAAAGTTATGAAATGGTCTTGCAAAACATAGATTTCCAATATGTGTCAAGGGAAGAAGCATATGAATGAAATCATAGATCCTTAAAGTTATAGATGTAAGTAAATTTCATTCCATTCATTTCAGCCATTCTAGCCATTGAGTATAATTTGAAAAGTGATTTTTATCTATCATGTTAGCTAGCCCTCTCAGTTTTGTGTCCTTTTCTCATTGTGGTTTGGTCATGTCTGACTTTTTGTGACTCCATGAACTTAGCAAAGATACTGGAGTGATTTGTCATTTCCTTTGCCACTTCATTTTACAGATGAGGAAACTGAGGCAAACAGGCTTAAGTAACTTGTTCAAAGTCACACAGCTAGTAAGTGTCTGAGACCAGATTTGAACTCATAAAGACGTCTTTCTGATTCCAATTCCAGTGCTCTAGCCACTGCTCCACCTAGATGCACCTAGCTGTCCTCTCTTTATTTCATTTTAAATGTGCTAACATAAGCCAAAGAGTAATGACCAGCAAACATTTGTAAGAGAAAGTGGGTATCCTCAGAGATCTATAATGACATACAGTATCTATCTCTGTTTGGTCAATAACCCTTGTTGGGGGTGGCTGAACATTGATACCCTGGAGGAGTAGAGGATTTTCTGTATATTTCCAGTAGAGTAACTTTGCAATAATCACTTGGTTTTCATAATTTTTGTCAGCCTTAGCAGGTATATTCTGTTTGCCCATTAGGAAAGGTACTTCCTAGAAAAAATTGAAAACAATTAAGATGTTGCACTAACATTTTTTATTTTTGTTTTCAAAGCTGATACTAGTACTGCTTTTTAAATCCTGCTTCTACCACTGACTTGTAGTATAATCTTAGGTAGGTCACTTCCCTTCTCTGGAATTCAGTAAAAAGAGGAAGCTGGGGGACTTACAGTGCCAAGATGGTGGAATGAGGAAGAAAACTCCTGGAGCTCTCTCAAATTCCTCTACAAAAAACTTCAAAACTGCCTCAGTACTGATCTAGGAGCAGATTAACAGCTTACCAGCTGGCAGGAAAAGTCTATCTCACTTTGGTGGTAGGGGAGCAAGGTCCCAGAGCAGCAACAGCCACCCTTACAACAGCAAGGCTCCAAGACTGGGGCCCACCAGTGAGAGCCCACCCTCCTGCAAGCCAGAAACCCCCTAGGCAAGTGAGCAGTCTGTCCAGTGAATCAAGATCCCACCCCAGTGACTCCCTAGCATAGGACACTAGTGAGGCCTTAAGCCCCAGTCCATTGCTGACCTGTAGTGAGGCTCCACCTTGGGCAGACCAGCAACAAGATTCCACCCCCTTCTCCCCACACCTTCCCTTTCCACCCCAGCACAGCCAGCAGAATAATTTTGTTTCCATAGCAACCCAGCAACAACGTTCCATCCTGGGACAGGCCAGCAGCTAAACCCCACACCCAGGGTAGGCCAACAGAGAGGTCCCACCCCAGTACAAGCTAGCAGGGAAGCTTATCCTCCAGTGCAAGCAAACAGGTATGCCCTGAAGCCCAGTGAAAGCCAGCAGCAAGACCCTGAGCCACAGCTCAAAAAACTTGGGGCAATGCAGGCCTAGAGCCCAAACTCTCACATAAAAACACCAAGTCACAAAATAGACAGAAAAAAATGAACAAAAACCCAAAAAAGAACTTGACTATTGAAAATTACTATAGTTATGGGGAGGAGCAAGGAACAAACAGAAGAAGACAACAATGTCAAAATGGACACATGTGAAAAGAACTCCTGGAAGAGCTTAAAAGGGATTTTAAAAAGGAAATTGGAGAAGTAGAAGAAAAATTGAGAAAGAAATGAGAGTAATACAAGGGAATAATGGGGGGAAAGGGTCAACCACAGAAGGGAAAAGAGTCAACAATATGGAAAAACATATACAAAAATTCACTGAAGAAAATGACTCCCTAAAAAATAGAATTAATCAAATGGAAAAGGTAATAAAGAAGCTCACTGAAGAAAATGATTCCTTAAAAATTAGAATTGAGCAAGTGGAAGCTAATGACTCCAGAAGACATCAACATATGATAAAACAAAATCAAAAAAGTAAAAAACAAAAATAAAGAAAATGTGAAATTTCTCAGTGGAAAAACAACAGACTTGGAAAATTGATCCAGGAGAGATAATTTAAGAATTATTGGACTACCTGAGAGCCATGATAAAAAAAAAAAAAAGCCTGGATAACATCTTTTAGGAAATTATCAAGGAAACTTGCCCCACTGCTAGAACCAGAGGACAAAATAGAAATTGAAAAAATTCGTCCATCACTACCTGAAAGAGATCTCAAAATGAAAATTCCTAGGAATATCATACCCAAATTCCAGAGCTCACAAATCAAGGAGAAAATACTGCAAGCAGCCAAAATGAAACAATTTAGATACTGTGAAACTATAATCAAGATTACACAGGATTTGGCAGCTTTCACATTAAAGAGGGCTTAAAATATAATATAACCCATAAAAGCAAAGGAGTTAGAATTACAACCAAGAATCACTTTTCCAGCAAAATTGAATACAATCTTTCAGGGGGAAAATAGACATTTAATAAAATAGAGAACTTCCAAGTATTCCTAATTAAAAGACCAGAGATGAATAAAAAAAATTGACCTCCAAATATAAGACTCAAGGGAAACATAAAAAGATAAAGCAGAAACAAGAGGAAAACATAAAGAGATTCTATAAGAGTGAACTGTTCATATTTCTATTTACAAGATAAAATTTGTAACCCTTAAGAACTTTATTACTATAAGGGCAATTAGAAAGAGTATACATAGACAGAGGGTGTGGATATAAGGTGAGTTTGATGGAATGATACCCCCCCAAAAAAAAACAAAATAAAGAGATGAAAAAGACGACTGAACTGAAAGAAGGAAGGGGAAGATAAAATGGGGTAAATTATTCCACATAAAAAAGGCATGGTGGAGGAGTGAAGGTGGGCAAAGCTTAAATCACTATCATGAGAATTGATTCAAAGAAGGGATAGCATACACATTCAGTTGGATATACAAATCTATCTTAACCTATAAGGAAGTTAAAAAGAGATAGAGATAGTAAAAGGGGGAAGAACTCATAAAAGGGAGGGTAGATTGGAGAGATGGCGACCAGAAGTAAAACATTTGTGAGGAGGGACAGGATGAGGGTAAGAAAGAGAATCAGGGACAAATGAGGGGGAAATAGCATGGAGAGAAATACACAGTTGGTAATTATAACTATAAATGTGAATGGGATGAATTCACACATAAAATGATGTAATGGGAGTTAAAAATCTTCCCTGACCACTAATAGGCCTCAGGTGGGGCTATTAAGGGAAGCTTGATTAGGGGAGGCATATTTTGTATGAAGGCCCACATCTTTTGTTAATTGCTAATGAGGCTTTGGGTCAAGAGGGTCACACCCTCAGGCTCTGAAAAAGTGTATATATACTCAGAGAAGAGGTTTTACTTTGGGACTCAAATCATTGGAAGAGCATTTGATTAGGCCAGATAAGACACTGGATAGCCATTAAGGAGCCCCACCCTCCTATCTTTGAAAACTCAGATGTTGGTGGTTCTCTCTCTCTTAATGATGTATGTATTGTCTATGGTCAAACAGTTGGAATCCCTGTCTGTTGGTCTTTCTCTTTGTAATTTCTCCTTGTAATTTCTGTTTGTATTTTCTCTGAAGTTCAGGGTGCTGACATTTTCCCCTGAACTAAGCAAATGATATATGTGCTTGATTAAAGTAAGATTGTTTACCCCTTTTAAAGTTGCTTTCCTTAGGAAAGCAGATCTAAGAACCTGTACAGCAGACCCTCCTATGTATGCCAGGGTGCTTGCTGTTACAAATGGATAGCAGAATGGATTTAAAAACCAGAATCCTACAATATTTTGTTTACAAGAAACACATCTGAAGCAAAGAAACACACACAGAGTAAAGGTAAGGGGCTAGAGCAGAATCTATTATGCTTCAGCTGAGCAAAGAAAGCAATGATGATCTCAGAGAAAGCAAAAACAAAAATAGGTCTGATAAAAGGAGATAAGGAAGAAAACTATACCTTGCAGAAAGGTACCATAGACAATGAAGTAATATCAATGCTAAACATACGTTCACTAAATAATATAGCATCTCAATTTTTCAAAAAGAAGTTGAATGAGTTACAGGAGGAAACAGACAATAAAATTACACTAGTGGGTGACTTCAACTTTCCCCTCTCAGAATTAGATAAATCTAACCAAAAAACAAACAAGGAAGAAGTTAAGGAGGGAATAAAATTCTGGAAAAAATAGATATGATAGATCTCTGGAGAAAATTGAATGGGAATAGAAACAAATACCTTTTTCTCTGTAGTATATAGCACCTACACAAAAACTGACCATATATTAGGACATGAATCCAAATGTCACAAAACAAATTCCCTTAATAAAAGGATTTGTTTTGTAAAATTTAGGCTCAGTAAAAATGCCCCATCCAGAGGTTCCCCACCCCTGTATTAGGCCATAAAAACCTCACAACCAAACACAAAAAAAATCAAAAATAGTAAATGCATCTTTTTCATATCATAATGTAATAAAAATTACATTCAATAATGGGCAATGGAATGGTAGATTAAAAATTAAGTGGAAACTAAATAATCTAATCTTAAAAAAATAAATGGGTCAAAGAACAAAATCATAGAAATAATCAATAATTTCATTAAAGACAATGACAACAATGAGACAACATACCGAAATTTATGTGTTGCAGCTAAAGTGATACTTAGGGGAAGTTTTATATCTCTAATTGCTTACATTAATAAAACAGGGAAAGAGCAGATCAGTGAAGTGGGTGTGCAATTAAAAAAAAAACAGAGAAAGAATGGATTTAAAATCCCCAAGTAAACACCAAATTGGAAATCTTGAAAATGAAAGGATAGACTAACAAAATTGAAAGTAAGCAAACCATTGAACAAATAAAACTAGAAGCTGGTTTTATGAATTACCCAATAAAATAGATAAACCATTGGTTAATTTGATTTTTAAAAGGAAAGAATTACTAATACCAAAAATGGAAGGAGGTGAGTTCACCATCAAAAAAGAGGAAATTAAAACAATTATTAGAAGCTATTTTGCCCAATTATATGCCAATAAATTTGAAAATCTAAATTAAATGGATGAATATCTACAAAAGATATAAATTATGCAGATTAATAGAAGAAAAAATAAAATGCTTAACTAATATAATCTTAGGGGAAAAAATTGAACAAACCATCAATGAACTTCCTAAGAAAAAATCCCTAGTGCCAGATGAATTCACAAGCAAATTCTACCAGACTTTTAAAAAACAATCAATCTCAATTCTACATAAACTATTTGGGAAAATAGACAAAGCAGTCCTACTAGACTCCTTTTATGACACAAATATGGTGCTGATACCTACAACAGAAAGAAAATTATAGACCAATTTCCCTAATGAATATAGATGCAAAAATTTTAAATAAAATACTGGTGGTGGTTGGTTGTTGTCCTTCACTCTCACAGAGGACCAAAATGACATCACCATGATAAAGTGAAGTTTCAATATGTATGATTGTGGCCAAACAGACCAACACAAGCTCGTAATGCTCTACCACAGATTGGGCACAGATAGTCCATGTGAACATTTGAGGTGGTTACTCCAAATTTGTGCATCCTACATTTCCTTTGTGCTATTTCAATTCTGCTTTGCTTATAGAGTACAGTACCTTTTCTGATGAGGGCATGTCATGCTGAGCAATCCTGTGCCAGTGTCTCCCATATTGCACAATCAAATCCAAAGTTCTTGAGAGTGTCCTTGTATCACTTCTTCTGACCACCATGCATCACCTGCTTCATACGATTTCTCCATAAAATAGTCTTTTTGGCAATTGTACATTCTGCATTTGAACAATGTGGCCAGCCCATCAGAGTTGCACTCTCTGAAGCATAGTTTGAATGCTAGCCAAGAAATTATAGCAATATATCACAAGGATAATACATAATGACCAGGTGGGTTTCATACCAGGAATACAGGACTGCTTCAATATTAGGAAAACTACCAACATGATTGATCATATCAATAACAAAACCAATAGAAATCATATGATTATCTCAATAGATGCAAATAAAGCCTTTGGTAAAATATAGAATCCATTCCTATGAAAAATACTAGAGAGCATAGGAATAAATGGAGCTTACCTTAAAATGAAAAGTAATATTTATCTAAAACCATCAGCAAGCATTATCTGTAACAGGGACAAGCTAGAAGCCTTCCCAACATGATCAGGGCTGAAACAAAACCCATTATCACCTCTATTATTCAAAATTGTACTAGGAATGTTAGCTATAGCTATAAGAGAAGAAAAAGAAATCGGAGCAATTAGAATAGGCAATGAGGAAACAAAACTATCACTCTTTACAGAGAACATGATGTTATACTTAGAGAATTCTAGAGAATCAACTAAAAAACTGTTTAAAATAATTAACAACTTTAGCAGTTACAGAATACAAAATAAACCCACATAAATCATTAGCATTTCTATATATTACCACACAGTACAGCAGCTAGACATAGAAAGTCCATTTAAAATAACTGTAGATAATATTGAATATTTGGGACTCTATCTGCCAGGACAAACCCAGGAACTATATGAACACAACTGTAGTTATCCCTTCTACATTACAACTTTCCCCATCATGGTTTCAATACATTATGGGTTGGCATAAGAAATCAAACAGGAATTTGTTGGAAGTTTTGCAGAAGCCACAAACAACACACAACACCAGCCATGCATAAAATATGTGTATAGTATTGTATAATATCAAAATATTTTTATCTTTTAATACAATAATAATTCAGACTTCTTCTCTGATACAAAGGGAATGCCAAAACTTTTACACAGATTGTCCAAATCACAAGGACACCAGATCTATAAATCCAACAGTGTGGAAGGGATAATTGTACAGAACATTTTTCACACAAATAAAGTCAGATCTCAACAATTTGAAAAATGTTAATTGTTCATTGGTAAGCTGAGTCAATGGAAAAAATGCCTAAATTAATTATGCCAATCAGAGTATCAAAAATTATTTTATAGAGCTAAAAAAAATAGCAAAATTTGTCTGGAAAAACAAAAGGTCAAAGATATCAAGGGAATCGATGGAAAAATAAATTTGAAGGAAGGCAGTCTAGCTGTACCAGACCTCAAACTGTATTATAAAGTGGTAATTACCAAAACAATCTAGAAGAAATTGAGTGGTGGATCAATGGAATAGATTTGGTATACATTACATTATAGTAAATGACCATAGTAAACTAGTATATGATAAACCAAAGATTCAAGATGTCAAAATGGGTATATGATTTACACATAAAGTATGATACCATATGCAAATTAGGACATCATGGAATAGCTTATTTGTCACACTCATGGATAAAGGAAGAACTTAGAAACAAAGAAAAAACAGAAAGCATGTAAAAATATAAAACAGATCATTTTGATATTGTAAAATTTAAAAGTTTTGCACAAACAAAACCAATGCAACTAAAATTAAAAGGAAAGCAGAAAATAGGGGAGCAGGATTTTGCAACAAGTATCTCTGATAAAGGCCTCATTTCTCAACTATATAGAGAACTGAGTCAAATATATAAGAATACAAGTCATTCCCAGTTGATAAATGGTCAAAAGATATGAACAGGCAGTTTTCAGACAAAGAAATCAAAGCTATCTGTACTCATATAAAAATGCTCTAAATTATTATTAATTAGAGAAATTAAAATTAAAACAACTCTGGGGTACCACCTCATACCTATCAGATTGGCTAATATGACAAAAAGAGAAAATGGATGTTGGAGGGAATGTAGAAAGAGTGGAACACTGATGCAGTGCAGGTGGAGCTGTGAACTGATGTGACCATTAGGGAGAGCAATTTGAAACTATACTCAAAGGGCTATACAACTGTGCAAACTTTTTGATCCAGCAATACCACAACTAGGTCTAAATACCAAAGACATCAAAAGGAAAGAGGGGAAGGATCTATTTGTACAAAAATATTTATAGCAGCTCCTTTCGTGGTGGCTACGAATTGGAAATCAAAGGAACACCCATTACTTGGGAAATGGCTAATCAAGTTGTGATATATGATTGTGACAGTATACTATTATGCTTTAAGACATGATAAGCAGGATGATTTCAGGAAAACCTGGGAAGACTTACATGACCCTATGGAAAGTGAAGTAAACAGAACCAGGAGAACATTGTACACAATAAGAGTAATATTGTACGATGAAGACCTGTGAATACTTACTTTTTCTCAGCAACACAATGATCCAAGACAATTCCAAAGGATTAATGATGAAGCACACTATCCACCTCCAGAGAAAGAACTGATATTGTTTGAATACACACTGAAGCATACTATTTTTTTAACTTTATTTTTCTTTTAATCAAGTCTACATGTACAAATAACTAATATGGAAATGTTTTACATAATTGTGCATTTATAACCTAAATATGATTACTTACCATCTTGGGGAGAAGGAAGGAAAAGGAGGGATGAAGGAATAGAATTTGGAACTCAAAATATTTTTTAAAATGGTAAAAACTTGCTTTAACATGTAATTGGTGGAAAATCAAACTGTACTAAATAAGGGGGGGAAAGAGGAAGTTGGTCAAGTGTTAGAGTTCCTTTCCATTTAAGATGCTCCACTTTGCTTTAACTCTCTATATCTAATCAAGTCAATCCCCTGACTAAGTAAATTTTAGTATCACCTTATTGCTCCCAAAATCAAATAGAAAATCATCTGGTTTTTAAGACCCTTCATTACCTGTTCCCTTCGGAGCTTTCTTACACCTTACTGCCCTCTACATAATCTATGACCCAAGTACGCTAGTCTCCTTTCTACTCCTCTAGAAAGACACTGCATCTTCTGACTCAGTGTATTTTCACTGACTGTCCTCCAAGTCTAGAAATCTCCCCTTCCTTGTCTCTACCTCCTGATTCCCTAGCTTCCTTCAAGGCTCAGATAAAATCCCACTTTCTACAATAAGTCTTTCCCCTTTAATGATAGTACCTTCCCTAAAATCACCTCTGTTGTTCAGTCTTTTTCGGTTGTGTTTGACTTTTCTTGTTCCCACTGTGGGCTTTTCTTGGCAAAGCTACTTTAATTGCTTGCCTTTTCCTTCTCAACTCTTTCTTTTACAAATGAAAAACTGAGGCAAACAGGATTAAATGACTTGCCCAGGGTCACACAGCTAGCAAGTTCCTGAGGCAAGATTTGAACTCATGTAGATGAGTCTGCCTGAGTGCAAACCCAGTGCTTTATCTACTACATCACTTAGCTGCCCCAAATCACCTTGAATTTACCCTGTATATAGTTTGTTCATAATTTGGAGGCTGTATCTTCCATTACAATATGGATTTCTTGAGGTCAAGGACTCTACACGCTTCACTGAATCACCAGAGCTTAGCATTGTGCCTGGCACTAGCAGCATTTAATAAATGCTTGTTGGTTTAATTTGTTGACTTCCAAAGTCGAATAGCATGTGTTTTAACATTATATACACTCTAAAATCCTTGCCAGCTCTAACATTCTTTGTTCTAATGCTCTGCATTCCAAGTTCCCTTCCCAATCAAAATTCTAAGATTCTAAACAAATAGCCTGCACAGACGTCCTACCTGTGTAAAATACTTCATTTTGTCCTCCAAATTCGTGCTTTCAATCTTCATTGGTTTATTCATGTCATTCTTAAGCACTTACAACATAGCCTATATCTAGAGTAGGAACCACTGTAAGTACAAAGCCTGTCTTCAAGATACTTACAGTCAATTGAGGAAATAACACCTACCTACTCATAGAAAAAGCTCACTAATAACGTAAGAAATGTCATGAGGCAATATGTAATTAAATTCCAGGATTTCAGAGTTGGAAGATACTTCAGAGTTCATATAGTGCAAACCCACTTCCTGATATATGAGTCCCTCAAAAACATCCCTAAAACGTGGTCATCTTGACACTATGTAAATCTCTCTGATGATGGGGAGATTGTTTTTGTCTCAAGGCAATTGTCTTCACTTTGTTTACTGAGTAGTAAAGATTATGTGTGCTATCAACAGAGGAAGAAGCACTTCCTTTGGGCTATCACGATTAGGAAAGACTTCCTGGAAGGGGGTAGGGTGATACTTTTGTTGGATCCTAAAGCATGAATAGGATTTAATAAGTTAAGGTTCAAGGAAAAAAGGCTGAAATAGCATGGAGAAATTCTCATGGAGGAATCAAGCTGAGAGAGAACGAATCAGAAAACAAACTCTGGAAAGAACACACTCAACCCAAGGACTTTACCTATTAATTTCTGGGACATAGCAGCAGACAGGAGCAATAATGAGAGATCTGGCTCAATTCAAGTCGTGCTATGTTGCTTGAGAGATACATGATCTGCAAATTATGACAGGTTCTAGGCATTAATAAAGGGACGGATTCTACATATAGTATGTATTCAGTGAGCTGGCCAGACTTGTTGGCAGACTTTCTTCCCAGAATCCTTTTTTCTAATCATCAGAAGAAGACACATTCTGAGAAGACCCAGATCTGCCCTTTATTTCTTGGATAAAAAATGCCATTGCTTCATCACAACCAACAGCAAAATCATTAAATGACAGCTGGAGCTTCAGGCCAAAGACAGGAGAAAAAGAGGACCAGATGTTCCCAGGAAATACAAGGGCCAATTTTTAAGCAGTTTGTCCATTTGTAAAATCCCAGACAACCCATTAGAAAATTGTCAACTAGGGTTATGTAAAGTCAAGCAAAGAAAATCAGTGTATGATCAACCATAAGTGTGCTTACGTCTGCCATTCAAGGTCTGTGGAATTTGTATATATTGGATGGAGTACTGAACTTAGAGTAGCAAACACATTAGAGTAGAAAAGAAAAGTCAGATCCAGTCTCTAACACTGTCTAGCTATATGGATGCGGGCAAGTCATTTATCTTCTCTAAATCCCTGTTTCCTCATGTGTAAAATGGAGGTGACAGTTTCTGCATACCTACCTCACAAGGTTGCTGTAAGGATCAAATGAGATCATGCATATAAAACATTTTGCAAACCCCAAAGAGTTTATACAGATGTCAGTTATTAATTTGAATATAAATAATCATAGAGTTGGAAGGAATAGTAGAACACCCTTTGTCAGAGCTGGAACATACCTTGTAGAGTGCAGGATAGCAA
Organism: Notamacropus eugenii; assembly: GCF_028372415.1. Classification (NCBI taxonomy): domain Eukaryota; kingdom Metazoa; phylum Chordata; class Mammalia; order Diprotodontia; family Macropodidae; genus Notamacropus; species Notamacropus eugenii. The sequence continues at coordinate 433,964,694 of NC_092872.1, read as the reverse complement.
GGAAGGAACCTAAGAGATAACCTATTTCAACTGTCTTATTTTATGGATGAGGGTAGTAGAATGTATCTGGATATCACAAAACCTGGCATAGAAAAGGGGAGCAGAAAAGCTGTTCCCTTCTACTCAACCCTCCTGCCCACCACTCCCAAAAGCCAGAGATTCTGCTAGTGAGAAACTCAGATAAGTGAGCTTTTGGCCCAGCATTGTCTTTGACATAAAGATGAAAGAAGCACTATAGTAAAATAGAGTACTAAAATGAGAGTCTAGAAACCTGGGTTCTCATCTATGCCACTGCTTTGTTTTGTTAGCTTGGGTAAAGCACTTCTCCCCAGTCTGAGCCTCAGTTTCCTCCTCTGTCAAATGAAACTGCAATGCCTTGCAGGAGCCTTGCAGCTCTCACATTTTATGATTTTCTAAAGTTGTCCTATCCAAGCACAATTTGAAGTAGTTGAGGATTTAAATCTGTATTTTACATCAGAGCTAAACAGCATTTGGGATGGCACACAGCCCAACCTGTAATCCCTAATTGCCTGGCAAGCATTTCTTCAGAACAAGCAACTGCACAAAATTAGTAAATTCCATTATAAGAGGAGTTTATCTTTTTTTCAGAAGGAAGCTGAATCTTCCTCAGGCAGAGGAATGGGATTTCTTGTTATTATCATTAAACCAAAACATAAAAGAACCAATAGTATAAGATTGCTATGTACCTTCACCAACACCCACCCTTTCACTCTGCCCCCCAACAAGTTTGAGCTCTTTGGGCATTATCAGAATTATACTATGGATTATTTTTACTACCACATCTAAGGAATTTTAAGCATTCCTTCTCAGAGCACCATCTGGCATATCCCCAAGGAAGAAATTTTTAGGTACTGTGTCGAAGGAGGGCATTTCACCTAAGCTACCAGCTTTCTAACAAGATGAAACACTAGAAGATACTTAGTAGCTAAGTAGGGCAGTGGACAGAGCACCAACCCTGGAGTTAGGAGGACCTGAGTTCAAATATGACCTCAGACACTTGGTACTAGCTGTGTGGCCCTGGACAAGTCACTTAACCCCAATTGCCTTGCAACAAACCCCAATGATGCTTAATCCCTAAGCCACAGAGCCAAAGTATGACCAGTCCTTTCTTTTTCCTTAAAGCCCTCAAGACTGGAAAAGAAGAAATCAATCCAGGCAGTCTATTTGAGAGAAGAGGTGACTGCAATTGACTGCCCTCAAACCCTGATAAGCCAGGGAGATGGTGTAGGTCAGGGGTGGAAGCCTGCCACTTCAAGGCCACATGTGACCCTTCAGGCTACAGGTTCCTCACCCCTGGTGTAGGTAGTAAAGGCAAGAACCCAAAAATCAGAACCAGAATACCTTGTTTGAAATCTCAGTTCTATAATTGTGTAGTTCACCTCCATGACCTTGGGTAAGTCACTTCTCTCTGAGCCATGACTTCCTTATCTGTAAAATGCAAGAACTGGATTTTATTGTCTTCAAACTTTGTCCTAGAGAGTCTCTGTCTCTGTCTCCGTCTGTCTGTCTGTCTGTCTGTCTGTCTGTCTCTCTCTCTCTCTCTCTCTCTCTCTCTCTCTCTCTCTCTCTCTCTCTCTCTCTTTTCTCTCTGAGCAGTAATATTCAGTAACATGCTCCCTTCTGTCAATGACCCTTTGGTTCTGACTCCCCTGAATTGGAAGTCACATTCTGCTGAAGTTTTTCCCTGGCATCTTTCTTGGCAAATAGGGATCACTTAGCAGAGGATCCAGAACCAGAGTTTAAGTGGGGGGATAGTTAACCAGAGCCATTTTAAAAGGTTCATGTGATCTAGAAAAAAAGGAGGTCTTTTAGAACAGCCTTTACCATTTACCGTAAACAATATATGGCTGCCTTATTATTGTCTGACTCTTCATGATCCCATTTGGGGTTTTCTTGGCAAGGATACTGGAGTGATTTTCTATTTTCTTCTCTAGATCATTTTACAGATAAGGAAACTGAAATAAACAGAGTTAAATGAGTTGCCCAGGGTCACACAGCTAGTGGGTATCTGAGACCAGATTTGAACTCAGGGAGATAAACCTTCCTACTTCTGCTCCTAGCACTCATGTCCTGTGCCACGTATCTTCAGAGATGGAAAAACAGACCCAAAGAATGGATGTGATACAATCCAGTAGGTACTGATTAAGTGCCTACTATGTGCTAAGTACCACAGATATAAAGCCAAAAATGAAAAAGTCCCTACCCACAAGGAGCTTACATTCCATCAGGGAAGAAAATGTATGTAAATAGACCAAGATTAGAACCAAAGTTTCCTCCTGACTCTCACCAAAAGAAAAGATGTAAGAATGGGAAACTAGTTAAGAAGCTATTTAAGGACAGATGGGATGAGAAACAGAAAGGAAAGTTCCCCTGAGGATTAGCGTAGCCTACTCTACCATGTGGTCTAGTCTGACCCTGCTTAAAACAAAAATCTATAATGTATATGAGGGGAACTATATATATTAGATGCCCCTAAGGAGCATCTTAGGGAACAAATTACTTTAGAAAACCTCTTCCTAAATGAAATCCAGAGACCTTTAGTTTGATGGCCATCGGTGACCAGGGCTAACGGTGTCTTGTTACCCAAGAAGTCTGAAGACCTTAGCATCAAGATTACAAACTACAAGGTTCTTCTCAGAAGCTTCACTTCCTGTTCTGAGCTCTTTATTGGACTTTATTCTCTTCCCCAGGTTTAGGGACACTTCAGGCTTCCTCTGACTTCACATTCTTCTATTTTGCTGGATAGTAAATCCTACCCAACTTCCTCTCCCAAACTGGTAGTTTTGTGATGGCAAATTGGGCCATATTTTGTCTCAATTCTTACCCATCTCTTAGTCATTGAATGGGCATTGCCTCAGACAAATTGAGACCTGGGAAAGACCTTAATTTATAAAAACCAACATCACCCCCTACATCCTGGGCTATTGCCAGTCATCTTGACTTTTGTCTTGCCACTTGACTTTGATGACATTAGAGGAGAGAGTGAGGCTGATGACTGCATAGTTCTGCCTCACTTAAATCCAAATCACTTGAAAGTCAAGCCATCACCCTCATAATACCATTCATTCTCTTTGGGAAAACAAACAAGATCAGGAAACAGGCTTAGAAAGAACAAATGAGTTGGAACTCTAATTCGTTGTTGGTGGATCTGTGAGTTGATCTAGCCATTCTGGAGAACAATTTAGAACTATGCCTAAAGGGCTACAAAAATGTGCATACACTTTGACCCAGCAATACCACTTGTGGGGCTGTATCCCAAAGAGATCATAAAAATGGGAAAAGGATTCACATGTACAAAAATATTTACAGTAGCTCTTTTTGTATTGGCCAAGAGCTGGAAATGGAGGGAATGCCCATTCATTGGGGAATGGCTTAACAAGCTGTAGTATATGAATGTAATGGAATACAATTGTGCTATAAGAAATGACAAATAGGCGGACTTCAGAAATACTTAGATAGACTTATATGAACTGATGCTGAGTGAAGTGAGCAGAGCCAGGAGAACATTATACACAGTAGCAACCACAGTGTGCAAGGACTGATTTTTACAGACTTAATCCTTCACAGCAATGCAAGGATCTAAAGGACTCATGATGCAAAACGCCATCCACATCCAGAGAAACAACTATGGAGTTGGAATGCAGAATGAAGCAGACTATTTTCTCTTTTGTTATATTTTGTTTTGTTTTTCTCATGCTTTCTCCCATTCGTTTTAAATCTTCTATGCAATATGAATAATGTGAAATTGTGTTTAATACAAATGTATGTGTAGAGCCTATGTTGGGTTGCATGCCATCTTGAAGAGGGAGAGGGAGAAAATTTAAAACTTATGGTTGCAAATGCTAAAAACTAAAAACAAATAAATTAACTTTAAAAAGAGAGGCAAAAGATAGTCTCTGCCCTCAAGGAGCTCACAGTCTAATGGGGAAGGCAACAAGCAACAAATATATATAGAATACAAGTAAATACAAACACACACTATATAAAGGGTAAAAAGGGAATAATTAAGATAGGAAAGGCACTAAATTTAAGAAGAGTTGGTAAAAGCTGCCTATAAAAGATGGAAATTTAGCTGGGATTTAAAGGAAGCTAAGTAAGTGGGTCTGAGGAAGAGTATTCCAGGCATGGGAAATGCCTAGAGAAAATGCCTAGAGCCAAGAAATGGAGTATCTTGTTCGTGGAACTGCAAGATCAATATCACTGGATGAAAGAGTACATGGTGAGGAGTAAGATGGAGGAAGACTGAAAAGGTAAGAGGGGTCTAGGTTATAAAGGACTTTGAATACCAAACAGAGGATTTCGTATTTGACTCTGGAGGCAATAGGGAGCCACTGGAGTTTATTGAGTAGGAGAGTGACTGGTTGGACTTGAACTTTAGGAAAATCACTTTGGAGGCTGAACGGAGGATGAATTGCAGTGGGAAGAGACTTGAGTCAGGTAGACTCACCAGCACGCTGTTGTACTAATAAAATGAGGTAATGAGGGCCTTCAATAGAGTGGTGGCAGTGTCAGAGGAAAGAATGGGGTTTATTTGAGAGATGTTGCAAAGGTGAAATTTACAGTCCTCAGCAATTGATGGGTGTCAGGAGTGAGAGATAATAAAAAGTTCAAGATGACTCCTGGGTTCCGAGCCTGAGGGACTGGGAGTATGGTGTTGCCCTCTACAGTAACAGGGAAGAGAGGAGGTGGGAAAGGTTCAGGAGGTAAAATAACAAGTTTGATTTAGGACATAATAGGTTTAAGATGTCTATGTGACCTATAACATCTCTTCTGGCTCTAAGTCTATGTCTTAGGAACTGCCTTCAGAATCTATGACTGTTTTTGGATATCTTCAAAAAGGGCAACTTTCTAGCCTCTGGGGTTAGTTTCAATTTTAGAAATAACCAAATGCTACCTGGACCCAAACCTGGTAAATAAGGTTGGGGATTAAGCTTGTTAATAATTCCTTCTGGTCGAACATGAGGTAGGTAAGTCTAAAGTCCAGAGACTCAAAAGTCATGTAAACTGACTCTCAAGGTGATTCCAAAGTAGATGTCAGAAATCATTTGAGCCAAGACAGGGTGACTAGAATAAGTACACAGCTTCCCCAGAGGACTACTTTGAGGCAGACTACTACTCATTAAAATGTGTAAATTCTGGTAGTTTGTTTTTTAACCATTTTATTACTATAGTAGAGATGATCCTTTTCATTTAAGTCCCCTGAATCCATTTGATGAAATTATAGGACATAAGGGGCAGGTAACAAAGATAATGAAATGTAGACTTTAAGTGGCCCATGTGCCCCTGGTAATAAAGGGTGTGGCCCTTTCAGACTGACTAATTCGGTTTTTCACGAAAGATACAGAATTAGAATTGGCAAAAGTGATGGATTCCTCAGGCTTTCAATGGCATTCATTGATGTGGACTGAAGGACTGATGTGGAGGAAGGACTGAAAGTGGAAAAGTAGAGAAGCTACACTTAGCAGTTGAGCTGCTGAGAGAATTGGCAGTGAGTTCCAGGAGTACTTCTAATCAAGATTTTTCTTTTCTCCTCCCCTCCTCCAAGGATAATGGCATCTTGCTGCAGAAGCACAAAGCAATGGAGGGATGTGTAATCAAGTGGAATCAGGAGAGAAAAATCATGAATCCAGTACCAGAAACTGGGCTCTGCTTGGGAGATGGCAGGCTACACAGCTGAAACTTCTACTGGTCCTCGGATGTAAGCTCTGGATCTCCTCAAAAGTGAAGCGCAGTACCCAAGATGAGGATGTCAACTGAACATCAAAGCCAGAAGTGGTGGTGGTGATTACAGTCAAGCAATGAACAAGCCTACATCCAGGAGGATCTAGGGTAGCAGCATCCAAGAGATACTGTGAAACCAGTTCAAATACATCAATAATGTAGAAGCCCTACATTACTGGAAGTATATGCTGTCCCTCTTTGCACATGCTTGGACACATGAATTAGCTGCCTGTATGCCCTCCTCTTATGAACTCTTTGTGTGGCAGTGAGAGACAAAACTTTCCATGGCAAGACAAAGCCCCCTCCGCATGTCCTTGACACTATTCCTCCTCATCTTTGCCAGTGGATTGAACCTTCAATCATTCCCTTTCTCTTTCAAGTCTCCATATCTACTAGTGCCTTCCTATCTTCAAACTGCTGAAGTTTCCTCTATCCATATATATATATATATATATATACATATATACATATATATGTATATATATGTATAAATATATGTGTGTATATGTGTGTATATGTGTGTATGTATATATACACACATGCATATATATGGATATAAACACATATGTGTATATGTATGTGTATATGTATCTATGTATGTATATACATGTGTGTATGTAATGTCACCTGGTCCTTTCATTCATTTAAACTCTCATTCTATATTTTTCCTCCCTTTTTTAGCCCAAATCCTAGAAAAAGATGTCTGCACTCAAATTACCTCTCCTCTCACTCACTCATCAGCCTTTTTCAATTTGACTTCCAAAGAAATCAATCACCTGAAACTGTTCTCTTCAAATTACCAGTGATCTCTTACTTGCCAAATCAGATGGTCCTTTCACAGTCCTCACCTTTCTCAACTTATTTACTGAGTTTGATACTGATGACTGCCCTCTCTCCTCTCTGGGCTTTTGTGATACTTGCTATGCTCTCCTGATTCACCAATTACCTGTCTGACCACTCCTCAGTTCCCTTTGCTGGCTCACCATTCAAATGATACTCTCAGTGAGTTGACCTCAAGATTCTCTTACTTCATTACCTCATTTATTTCCAAAAACTTATTATAATATCTATGTAGATTATTCCCAGAGATATATAGCCAGGTCTAGTACCTCCCATGAGCTTAGGTACCATGTTACTAATTACCTATTATACATTTCACATTGGATGTCCTAGACATATCTCAAACTCACTCAAAACAGAACTAATTATCCACTCTATCCCACCCAGAAAAAAACTCTATCCCTCTTACATTCCTCCCTATTTCTATCAAAGGCACACCAATCTTTCTCTCTTTTCTTTTTTAAACATTAAATTTAAGCCAGCAAATATTTACTGTCTTTTATGAATAAGGTATGAACATGGGTATGAAAGACAACAGTTTTATTATTTGGCTAACTTCATTAACTACCCATCTGTGAGTCATGACCATATTTTCTGGGTTTCTGCTTCTCTTTAAGTTATTGTTTACTAGGGTTTAGCTTCCTTTGTGCCCTATTCTCTTTTCCCAGGAGTAAGATAAGTCATGTCCTTGTCACAAACTCCTGATATTTGCCTGCCTTGGGGTAATATTATAAAAGAGAAATTTATGTAGAATCAGTGATCTAGAGGCAGAAAAAACTTCAAAGACCATATCATCCAACTCCATGATATTAATAGATAAGGAAATTGAAGACTGTGGAGGTTAAGTAATTTGACCAAATTCATATAGGTAGTAATTATAAAATTATATATGTCATCACCATTATAAAAGGTGGAATTGGACCCCAGCTCCTCTCATTGCTGAGTCAGGGCTCACTTCATGGCACTGTTAGTATTTTTTTCATCTAGCTCTCCTTCAGGGTAAAACAGCCTCCCTGCCTCACACCAATCTTTCCAGTCTCCCAGGTTCATAACTTTAGCAACATCCTGGACTCCTCACTCTCCTTCACCCATCGTATCCAAGCAGTTAACAAATGTTGTTTTTACCTGCACAACATCTCTCCTAACTTGACCCTTTCTCTCATACAGCTTAGTTAAGGGCCTCATCATCTCACACCTATATTATTGTAACAGCCTCCTCATTGGTCTCCCACCCTCAAATCTCTCCCCAAACCAGTCTGTCCTATCCTACATGCTAATGTCAATATGTTTTTCCAAAAGCATAAATGTGAGCTTTAAATCACCCCTATGATTCCCATTTAGCTTTTAAAGACCTTTGCAATTGGCTCCAATCTATTTTTTTCCAATCTTCTTGGACATTAATCCCCCTGATACTCTCTGTAATGCAAGCACAATGATCTCTTCACCTTTGCACTGGTCATCCCCCACACCTAGAATGCACTACCTTCCCAGTGCTATCTCATAAAATTCTACTCTTCCTTCAAGATGCAGCATAAACACCATCGTTGTACATGAAACCTTTCCTGTTGGCCATCTCCAACTGCTAGTTCCCTCCTCTCAAACCACCTTATATTCAGCTACTTTGTATTTATTCATATTTATTTATTCTTTATGTTTGTTCTGTAAACGAGTCCTTATCGTCTTCCCCATTAGAATATAAGGTCCTTAGCAGCTTATTTCATTCTTTGTATTTGTATGCTCCAATGCCTAGAATGGTGCTGGCACATAGAAGGTAATTAATAAATCCTTGTTAATTAATTGTGTTCACTCTTCCCAATGATACTAGATGCATTTGTACAAAAGTATGCCCAGGGTTTATGTGGAAGATTGGATTTTTTTGCTATTTTTGTCACTATGCCATTTCAATCAGTGTCTTGGTTATGCCCTCTCCCTTATTAGAATCAAAGGAAATACACTGGTAGTGTCCTATAAGTTATAATTTTAGGAGTATAGGCCCACAGAGTACATCGAACCAGGCATAGTCATCCCCCAAAGGACCCAACCTGAAAGTATAAACTGGGGAGGTAGCCCAGAGGAGTTCTACTTTATTGTCAAACTTTGGGCACATCTTTGTCTCTCCCTCTCCCCCAAAGCTCTTAGTACATAGTAAAGAGACTCATGGCAGGAATAAATGAATAAAAATCCAGAGTGCTCTCAGGAGCAATTACATCTGGCTTCCTGTGCCTAGCCGAATTATCTGTTAGGCTTGAATCACATAGAAAAGCTTCTTTGAGCTCTGGCTGCTCATGTTCACACATCATTTCTGACAAGTTCTTTGAATCACAGAACTGTTCATAATAACGACAGAGTAAGACACAAAAAATAATAATAATAAACTGAGAAAACAACTTCACTAGCTTGATCTTTGAATAGTCTAAGCCTGAAAGCAAGCTCTGGCTACAGCTGAACAAAAGGGAAGGGGGAAAAAAAAGCAATTATCAGACTTGAAAACCCCTGGCCCATCAATACACCTCAGGAAGATGAATTTCATTGATCAGAGACAAAGTTCCAGGCCTAGAGAGAGAAAAAAAATGAACCTGGTATCATTAATTTCAATAGAATTTTAAATCATGCAATGCACAAGGGCAAAACTATAATGAAATCGAATGTGTCCCCTGCCCTAAATCACATGCCCCATAGGCTATTAGGACTGTAAGACAGCTGGTCCAAAATTCTAAACCACCAGACCTCTGATTTTGAACTGAACAATTCACAGACTACTTCAGTGGGACAACACAAACATATACACACACACACACACACACACACACACGTCACTTTCTCCTTCTCCTACCTGATACCACACCCCAAAAGTCCCCTCCCCCATAATGTCTTTGGCCAGGCAAAGGAAAAGAAAGAAAGAAGGGGGGAACCAGGGAAAAAGAAAGAGGTAGACCATCAATAACTGTTGAATCACTAGATCTAACTCTTTTTCTCCATTTTTCTTGACTTCTCTGAAGAGTTTGATACTGTAAGCCATTCATTTCTTTTTTTTTTTTTTTTTTAACTTTTAACATTTATTTTCACAACATTTTGGGTTACAAATTTTCTCCCCTTTTATCCCCTCCCCCCCCAACCCCAAGCATTCTAATTGCCCCTGTGACCAATCTGCTCTCTCTTCTATCATCCCTCTCTGCCCTTGTCTCCGTCTTCTCTTTTGTCCTGTAGGGCCAGATAGCTTTCTTTACCCCTTAACCTGTATTTCTTATTTCCTAGTGGTAAGAACATTACAGTTGATCCTAACACTTTGAGTTCCAACTTCTTTAGCTCCCTCCTTCTCCACCCCTTCCCTTTGGAAAGCAAGCAATTCAATATAGGCCAAATCTGTGTAGTTTTGCAAATGATTTCCATACTAGTTGTGTTGTATAGGACTAACTATATTTCCCTCCATCCTATCCTGTCCCCCATTACTTCTATTCTCTTATGATCCTTTCCCTCCCCATGAGTGTCGACCTCGGATTGCATTCTCCTCCTCATGCCCTCGCCTCTATCATCCCCCCCACCCTGCTTGTGCCCTTGTCCCCCACTCTCCTGTATTATGAGATAGGTTTTCCTATCAAAATGAGTGTGCATTTTATTCTTTCCTTTAGCGGAATGTGATGAGAGTAGACCTCATGTTTTTCTCTCACCTCCCCTCTTTATCCCTCCACTAATGAGTCTTTTGCTTGCCTCTTTTATGAGAGATAATTTGCCCCATTCAATTTCTCCTTCTCCTCCCAATATTTCTCTCTCACTGTTTGATTTCATTTTATTTTTTAAGATATGATCCCATCCTCTTCAATTCATTCTGTGCACTCTGTCTCTATGTATGTGTGCGTGTGTGCATGTGTGTGTGTGTGTACTCCCACCCAGAACCCAGATACTGAAATGTTTCAAGAGTTACAAATATTGTCTTTCCATGTAGGAATATAAACAGTTCAACTTTAGTAAGTCCCTTATGACTTCTCTTTGCTGTTCACCTTTTCATGCTTCTCTTCATTCTTGTGTTTGAAAGTCAAATTTTCTTTTCAGCTCTGGTCTTTTCATCAAGAAAATTTGAAAATCCTCTATTTCATTGAAAGACCATTTTTTCTCCTGAAGTATTATACTCAGTTTTGCTGGGTAGGTGATTCTTGGTTTTAGTCCTAGTTCCTTTGACTTCTGGAATATCCTATTCCATTCCCTTCAATCCCTTAATGTAGAGGGTGCTAGATCTTGTGTTATCCTGATTGTATTTCCACAATACTTGAATTGTTTCTTTCTAGGGGCTTGCAATATTTTCTCCTTCACCTGGGAATTCTGGAATTTGGCCACAATGTTCCTAGGAGTTTCTCTTTTTGGATCTCTTTCAGGCGGTGTTCTGTGGATTCCTTGAATATTTATTTTTGCCCTCTGGTTCTAGAATCTCAGGGCAGTTTTCCTTGATAATTTCATGGAAGATGATGTCTAGGCTCTTCTTTTGATCATGGTTTTCAGGTAGTCCCAAAATTTTTACATTGTCTCTCCTGAATCTATTTTCCAGGTCAGTTGTTTTTCCAATGAGATATTTCACATTATCTTCCATTTTTCTAATCTTCTCGCTATGTTCTGTGATATCTTGCTTTCTCACAAAGTCCTTAGCGTCCATCTGTGCCATTCTAGTTTTGAAAGAACTATTTTCTTCAGTGAGCTTTTGAATCCCCTTTTCCATTTGGCTAATTCTGCTTTTGAAAGCATTCTTCTCCTCATTGGCTTTTTGAACCTCTTTTGCCAATTGAGTTAGGCTAGTTTTCAAGGTGTTAATTTCTTCAACATTTTTTTGGTTCTCCTTTAGCAGGGAGCTGATCTGCTTTTCATGCTTTTCTTTCATCTCTCTCATTTCTCTTCCCAGTTTTTCCTCCACCTCTCTAACTTGATTTTCAAAATTCTTTTTGAGCTCTTCCATGGCCTGAGCCCATTGGGTGGGCTGGGACACAGAAGCCTTGATTTCTGTGTCTTTGCCTGATGGTAAGCATTGTTCTTCCTCATCAGAAAGGAAGGGAGGAAATGTCTGTTCTCCAAGAAAGTAGCCTTCAATAGTCTTATTTCTTTTCCCTTTTCTGGGCATTTTCCCCAGCCAGTGACTTGACCTCTGAATATTCTCCTCACACCCACCTCGCCTCCTGGTCCTCCCAGCCAGTGTTTGGGGTCTGAGATTCAAATGCTGCTTCCCACCTTAGGGCTTTTGGCGGGGGCAGGGCTGCTATTCAGTGTGAGAATTAAGTTCAGGTGGTCAGGTCGGGGCAGGGCCGCCTCTCAGGCTCAGTTCCCTCAGGGGGTTTATACACAGACCTTCCACAATGGATCCAGGCTCCCGCCCGCTTGGGGAGCCCCTGTCTGCAGCCGCCTCTCATCTTCTACCTCCCGGGGGGGCCCGAATCATGGGGGCACCCCACTCCCCTCTTGACCCGCCAAAGAGACTCTCTCACCGACCCCCGTCACCTGTGGGCAGAGGAACTTGTGCGGCTGCTGGAGATCCCATCCCTGAAGCCTGCTCGGGTCTGTTTCTCTTGGTGCCGAGGCCACAGCAGGTCTGGGCTGGGCTATGCTCCGCGTCTGCAGTGCGATGGACCTTTTGCGAGAGGTTTGCAGGTCCCTCTGTGGGTGGAGGGACCCGCGTGGCCGCTGGAGATCCCGTCCCCGAAGCCCACTCGGATCTTTTCCTCTCGGTGTCGCGGCCGCTGCAGGGCTGCCCTCTGCTCCCAGACCCGGCGCCCAGTCCGCAGTACAAAGGACCCCCGCGAGAGGTTTGCAGGTCTCTCTGGAACAGAAATCTCTCTCGCTCCAATATTCCGTGGCCTCTGGGTGCAGAATTCACCATGAGTTGCTCCCCTGTAGCCGATCTGTGGGTTGTGGGTTCGGAGCTATGTGTATGTGCGGCTTTCTACTCCGCCATCTTGGCTCCGCCCCCAAGCCATTCATTTCTTAAACCTCTCTTTCCCCTGGCTACCAACTATGAAACCTAGCTTTCTTCTCATAGTTCTTTCCTCTTTGCTGGTTCTTCTTCCTCCTTGAAGCTTCTAATTGTGGGTATTTACCTAAGATCAGTCACTGAATCTCTCTGATCATCTCTCTACATACTCTCTCAAAAAACCTCTTCATTCTTTCTCTCTCAACTCTCAGTCCTTAGGCAAACAATTCCAAATTCTGTGTTCAGGTGTGACCTCACTATTAAACTCAGGTCACACTTTTCTAACTTCCTATAGAACATTTCCATTAGACTATCATATCAGTTAGTCCAGGAGTGGAGAACCTACTGTCTTGAGGTCATACGTGGTCCTCCAGATCCTCAAGAGTGGCCCTTCAACTGAATCCAAACTTCACAAATCACTTTAATAAAAGGATTTGTTCTGTAAAACTTGGACTGAGTCAAAAGGTGGCACCCGAGGACCTACAAGGCTGCCTGTGGCCTCAGGTTCCCCATCCCTGACTGTTAAACCCTAACTCATTATCTCTGCCCCCCACTCACCTACCCAATCTGTCTTTTCACTTTTGAATTCCCTATTTCTGTCATTCTTCCAATGCCTCAGATTCAAACATTTTCACCTTTCCTTCCTCCTTTTGCATCAGTCCCATTATTAAAGTTCATTATATGTTCTAATAGGACATGCATCTAAGATCAATGTACTCTGGCTTCCTTTTCCCTTATTCCTCAACCCTGACTCTACCACTTAGTAGCTGCATAAGCGCAAACCTCTTCCTCTCATGGGTCTCAGTTTTCTCATCTGCAAAATGAGGGAGACAGACTACATGGTATCAAGGGCACTTTTCAGATCTAACAACATGTATTCTCTGTTCTAACATGCATTCCAAAACCTCTTTCAGATCTGAAACTATGGGTTGATAATAATTAATCAACCCCATTCCCATTTCCAGTGACTGTTTATGACAGGTCTATAGAGTTGCCAATTTACTAGGAAAGGAAAAATGAAACAAAGACAGGATATGATCATATTTTGCAGAAGTACCCATGTGTCTTCAGATTAAGCTCATCTCCATGACCCTTTCCAGCACGATCAATTATGTAACAAGACAGGGACTTTCTCCCCATCTCACCACAATAACTGGTCCCTGTGCTCACTCTCTCCTATACTAATGCTTGTCTCTGCAGAACTGCAATGTAATGGGGTTTAGAAATCTCTAAATCTCTAGCCAATCTCTTACCGGAAATCCCTAGGTCAAGACCCAATGATAGGACTAGAAGTGACTTTAGAGATAATGAAGTTCAGGCCTCTTATTTTCTCAATGGAGAAATGACCACTTAAGGTCTCTGGATTACTGCTATACCAATTCCCCCAAATCCACTCGCTCCTCCTTATTTCTTTCATCTTCTTCCCTCATGATCATGTGGGCACAAGGTCATGGTAACAGTGCTAATAACATGGGGTTTGGAATCAGGAGAACTAAATTTAAATTTCGTTTCTGTTAGTACTACTTATGTGACAACTTTCCTATGTTAATACTTATGGAATGTACACTATGTACAAAATATTGGACAGTATGTAATCAACTGGTATAAGATAATGTTTCTTAAGACTAGTCCTTAAGACTAGTTGGAAGACAAGGCATATGGGTGAAAAAGCTAATTAAATTGATAGGATCATAAATTTAGAGTTATAACCTTAAAAGTCATATTGTCCAACTCACGCATTCTATAGAGAAAGAAATTGAGACCTAGAGAGGTTTAGTGATTTGTCCAGTCACATAGGTAATAAGTAGCAAAGTTTTCCAAGTGAGAAAAATGATTATTTCTCTCATATTAATATTGATTATTCAATTAATTATTGAATTAAGACTAAGGTTTTCCCTTTCCTTTCCTTATTTAGAAATTAGCCTCTATAGATAATTCACAAAGCCTCTGAAGTGCAGGGCTCATGATGAGATGAAATCTTGGGTGAAACTGACTCCACTGGAAAACTCAGATCTGATCAAAAGGTAAAGAAATTTTAGTTTAGGTCAATTGATGGATTTTGTTCCATTGCGTTTCACCGAGATATGTCTGGGTAAAAGTGGATTCCCCTTTTGCTTAGATTGGTGATATGGATATAGATAAATCTCTTTGACCAAGACAGAGTGATCAGTCACATTCCCAGGCCCTCATTAGAATAACTCCACCTCTCAATATAATATTCATTCTCCTTCATTGTTAACCAAGAGTTGATTGACACTCTCAGGAATACCCACTCTTCTATGAGCATGTAAATGTTGAGTGGGTTCCATGAGGGGTTTATGGTATTCAAGAGTATCACTGATCTTTTTATTAATTATATGCTAGCATGATTAGTAAAATGATTAATTACCTAGAAACTATGTCTATTCAACTTTTTTATATGTCATACAAGGAAACTTAAGTTGTATGATATATACTTCATCCAAACTAAGTTTCCTTGAAAAATGGATCAATAGACAAGCAGGCTACCTGGGAGTTGTTCTCTCTTGATAGAAAGACTCCCTACACCCCAGAACACACAGTAGTGTAGTCTTTCAGTAAGTGCTATGCAATGGGCCTTCTGACCATTCACTCCAAGATCTAGTGTCACACTCCTCTAAGAGACCAGTGAGAATGGTGGAGGTCTGGGAACTAAAGAGAGAGGTCTGGTATTTCTGTCTGAAGGACTTCAAGGTCTCACTAGTCTTGCTAAAGTAATAAGTTCTGGTCCAGTGAGGCCAAAGAGAGAACTAAGGACTTTGAGTTTTTGGAAAGGTAGAGAATGGTGCAGGCTGGAGCCAGGACAGTTCTCCAGAAAGATTCTATGTGCTCAATTTTTCTCTTATGGGTTGAGGGGCATGCCAACAAGCTCACAGCTCCCCAAAGACAGGGGAAGCTCTGGGAGGTAGGGATAAACATTCCAGAGCCTGCCAGTGACCATCTGAGATACAGGAATGGATGCTGTTGGTGAAACTAACTGGGAGATATCTTCCTTCTGCTTTCAAGAGTGCTAAGATCTACCCCAGTTTTATCCACTTCATTCCCTGCTGGTTTTACCCATTCACTGAAGAAGATCGGGACAAAGGGGAAGCCAACCACATTGCTTCTTCCCCTCCTGACAACATGACTGTAAATTGTAGCCCAGATTTAAACTATTATCTCTCTACATGGTACTGTATGTTTTCTCAGTATTTATGTAACAATGTATTAAAAGGTGGATAGTTTTCTAATCTGTGCTAATCCTGCTTCCATGAAAATGAGCAGTTAAATTGAGAATGAAGGAAAAAAAAAACAAACTTCAGAAGGGAAGCAAATTTAAATTATTAAAAATTTCATAAACTCAATTTGAATTTACCTGTGTGCAAATTGGCTAGGGGTTAGGGTCACATAGTTAATTGAGATTACAATGCATTACAGGGAGAAAGAAAATATTTGTGCCATATTCCTCCCTAAGAGAGAGCTGATAATAAGCCCCAAGGTACAACTGGGTAAAGCTCTAGCTCCACCACCTCCCCTCCCCACCATTTTAGCACACTGGGGGTTTCCAAAGAAAACTCCACCCACTCAAATCGAGGGGGAGTGAGATACTGGGAAAGGGAAAGCCACACCTCTGAGTGAGGAGTGAACAGAGAGAAAGGCATGCCTGCATAAAGGGAACATGAAGGGAGTTCCCCCACCCCCAGCTCCCAGATACCAGCCTTGCTTTCCAGCACCACCTCCTGGTCATATTAGTATATTTCCAATGATCACAGGGGGTGGTGTGTACTTCTCCTAAAAGTCCAAAACAATATTTATTCCAATTCAATAATAATTTTTTTAAAAACATAAACATTATATTAAGTATCAAGATGGTACAGCCTCAAAAATCAGGACTTCTTATATTCCTGTAGTACTTTATACTTTTATCTCTGCCTTTGAATAGTTGTCTCCCAGAAGGGGAATTCGCTTCAAACACTCCCCCTCTTAAATACCTCTTAAAATCTCTAGCTCTAGCTCAATGATATGAGACCTTTCTTGATTCTCATAACTGCTATTGCTTCCCCTCAAACCCCCACATTACCTAGTATTTATTTTGTATGTACTCTGTTTATATACATACATATGTGTGTGTGTGTGTGTGTGTGCGCGTGCGCATGCACACACATTTTCTTTCTCCTGGTAAGTTCCTTAACAATAGAGACTCATTTTTTTTTCTTTTTACCCCAAGCACCAAACACAGTGTCTGGGCTTAATAAATGTGATAACAAATGGATTGATCAAAGAGTTTTCTTACCCATGATCTCATTGATTCCTCACTTAAAATCACTTTGGCAAGGTAGGCAGAGTGCAGATCATTATCTTCATTGGACAGATGGATAAATGAAGTTCAAGGTCACATAGACATTACTCAATCAGAAAACAAGCATTTATTAAGCTCCTACTATGTGTCTACCATTGTCCTAGGCACTGGAACGCTAATCCAATGCTAGGATTAGAAGCTACATTTCCCAACTCCAGGGTGTTTTTTGCTACCCAACTCTACCCTCTAAATTGTTTCAAATAGTCCAAGTTAAAGAATAAAAAACAGGAGACAGTATGGTATAGACCCAAGTGTCTTGGACTCCAAGTCCATCTTTTGTTCTTTGCCACACACCACACTGCAAGTAATCAGATTCAAATAATATATTTGTAATATTAGATACCATCTAATCTAACTCCCCCATTTTAAAGAAATGTTAGCTATTCGTTTGAGGTTCAGAAATGATTGTTTAAAAGAAGAAATCAAACAGATTTTGACAGCATATTATAGCAACAAGAGCTCTGAGCTGAGAGTCAGGTGAACTGAATTCTAGTTTGATCACCAACTGACTGTGATGGAGGGCACTTCATATTCCCTCTTTATGGCTCAGTCTCCTCCTTTATAAAATAAAGGAATTAAACTAGATGATCTTTAAGGTCTCTCTAAGCTCACACATTCTATGTTTATTAGTAGAATAGGTAACCTAAAGAAGAGAAAACCAAATTACAGCAAATAGACGATCTCATAGAAATTCACAAACACCTTTGCATAACTACCAAAAAAAAAGGAAGCTTTGTATGATGAGATACTTCAAGAAGGACTGTGCTTTGAGAGAAGATACTTCTATGGAAAAAAATTGCAATGATCATTTCAGCACCCACGTTTTTGTGGGTTCTGAGCTTCCATGGGACTATAAAGTTTATCACTTATTGACACCTCAGGGCTCATTAGTTTTCATCAGCTAAATATCTAATACTGAGAGAACAATTTTAATGTGCTAGCATCGTGGGAAAGTGCTGGAGGTTTAAGGAGTACAGCAGAAGTCATTCTAACATATGCGTCACCAAAGAGGTGATTTGATAGAATGCCACAAGAAGTATGAAGACTTTGGGTTCCACAAACATCATGAGAACACAAGGAACCTGGAGACTAGATGAAAAAGAGAATCAGAGTAGGCTAGAGCTGGAAGAAACCTTAGGACAAAGACAACTAGAGCAAACAGGGATGTCAGAACATAGAATATTAGAGCTGAGGACCTGGAACATAGAATGTTAGACCTGAAAGGGACTTTAGAACATAACATATTATAACTGGAAGGGATCTTAGAACAATGAATGTTATAGCAGAAAAGGCCTTCAGAACAGTATGTTAGAACTGGGAAAGACTTTAGAGCATTATATAATAGTGCTAGAGGGGACCTTAGAAAAAAAGAATGTTAGGCCTAGGAGGGACCTTATATATTATCTAGTTCAACATACTTATTTTACAGATGATGAAATGGAGATCCAGAAAAGTTAAATGATTTATCCAAGGTCACACAGTTTCTAAATGTCAAGGCTGGGATTCGAAGCTAGGTCTTCCATCTTCAAATCCAATGTTCTTTGCCCTTTACCCTATCTAAGTGGGAAAGAAATACAGAAAGGGACAGTTCTAAAGACAAACTAGACCAACTCACATCTCTCTGGCAGTCCTGGCATTGAGGGGGAGGGGCTCCTGATTTCTGTCTTAGAAAATCCACTTTTTCTCTGTAGTCAGACAAGAAGAGCAGGATTCATAGATGGTGCCTTGATTCTGTCACACGACATCTAGGAAATCTAGAGAGCCCTTTAATCTCTCTCTTTTAGCATTGAGTAAAACATACCAGATGATTCATTTCTACCTGATAAGGGGGTGGAAGGCCTGGCACCACATTAATTGTTAATTATGGCTCTAGCACTAAATAGGCTGATAAATAAAGTTATTCTGATGATTTCGTTTACTGTGTGCTGACTATGCAAGACACTTACCAAAGCCCTGAAGAAGATCCAGAAAATTAGGCAATGAAAGTGATCAGGCTCCTCTGCCATTCATGGGATAAACCCAGCAGACTCAAGTCCTGATAATTAGGGAGATTCCAAAGAATATTACCACCCCATGGACTGTGGGGGGGGGGGGGGGGATAGGCCTTCAGGGTCATCTCATTGATACCAGGGGTACTTACTCCCTTGATTACCCTATTTTAAGGAAAACAGATCCTTACTCTTAACAAGCTTAAGTCTACTAGGGGAACCTGGTAAGTGACCTGTTGTCCACATCAGAGAGTAAACATCTTAGTATAAGTTTGATGGGGGGAATTTTACAGATAAGGTAGGATATGACCTAGAAGGATTGAAATCAAAGGAAAGCTAAAGAGACAGCATTTCAAGGAAAGAACATGTCATGAACAAAGATACTGAAGGGGGAAAGCACAAGGCAGGTACATGACAAAGAGTGAACCAACTGGGCTACAGCCAACAGTTCATATAAGGGATTAGTGGATAATAGGACTAGAAAGGTAGGCTGGGGTAAAATCACAAAGTTCCTTAATGCCAGAGTGGGGAGCTTTTATGTCATTCTATGGACAAAGGAAAATTTAGTAGCAGGGAAAGTATGTAGTATAGTCAGAAGTTCACTGAACCTGGAGGTAAGAAGTCTTGTTTCACCTAAGACATTAACAGTGTGGCCCTGGGCAAATCACTCAGTTTCTCTGAGCTTCAATTTCCTTATTTATAAATTGGGGAAATAATCTTAGCAGAAAACATTTATATAGCAGTTAAACGTTTGCAAGGTGTTTACCTCACAGGATTGTTATGAAGAAAGCAACTGACAAATATTAAAATAGTATGGAAATGGGGGTTAGCATTTTGATAAGTATTTATTAAACACCTGCTATATTACAGGCATTATATTCAGTGCTTTGGATAAAGGCTAAATGTGAAACAGTCCTTGCCCTTCAGAAGTTTACTACCAGGGGAGACAACATGTGTGTGTATGTATGTCTGTGTGTGTGAGTATGAGTGTGTATGTATGTATGTGTGTGTGTATGTGTATGAATGTAATCCAGGTCCCAGACCTAGATCATTTGCAAAAGACTCTCATCACTGGTAGAGAAAACGAAGATTCAACAATGCAATGTGTGAGGGATAGAGGTGGCACAGAATCTTAGGAGAAGAAACTCCTGGGAGTGCTTGGGAGAGAAAAGGATATGCCTGGTTGCAGAACAGAGGTGTATTGGAGCTGTCTCAAACTAGCTCAAGAGAACTGCTTGCTACATTTTCAGTGTAAGCATTTACACTTTGGAAATCAGCAAATGCTATAAATCAGGGCTTGATTCATTGTTTTGCTGATTGTCTAGACTTTAAAAACTGATGGAGAAAATATTAATGCAGATTAAACTTAAAAGTGTGCTGCGTGTACATTCCTCCCTTCCTCAGAGAGCTGGTTGTTAAACATTTTCCAGCACACTACTTTTCCAGCTCTTCTTCGGAGAGAAATCTGGAGAGAGACAAGGATTTTGTGAAACTGAAGACATGTAGAGCAACTGGAACCAAGTGTGTTCTCTCAAAGTAAGAAGCAAGAATAATGTCTACATTAAGTTCTTGTGTTAACTCTGCCCCTCACACAGCTGTGCAGCTGGAGTCCATCATTCCCCTCTACCAATCAGGAGAGTCTTATACAACGAGCCAGGCTAGGCACCTGGGATACAGGCCTCTGTATACAAATGGAATGCTCTTTTTAAAAATATACCAAATCAGTTGAAAGGGAGGGAAAGGTGGAGAGGCATTCATTCATAGCTGGAGGGAGGTAGTATAGGGCAGGGACTAGAAATTAGAAAGACTCCATGATCATGGCTTTGCTTTTGGAAGGTCATTTTCTAAGTTGCCTTGTAAGAACAGAAGGTTGAAAAAGCCTATGGGGAGAAGCACTTATTTCTTACATTCTGCACAGAAGGTGGTTAGCTAAGATCCAGTAAGAGTAAACCACTACAATGATTTCTTTGGGCAGGCCCCCAGTGAATGCATAGATCACAGTGTAGCCTCAGCAGCCCTGCTGCTGGGATGACACTGCGTTTTGCACCAACTTGAAAAGCAAGGGGACCCCTCCCCCATATAAAAAATAACATCTTAAAAGAGGACAGCAAAGGCTGCATGTGCTGCAACCATTGCCCAGAAGACAGATGTGAGTCTTGAACGGAGAAGAACCTACCTGCCTGCCTGTCTGTCCACAGAGGTAGCTTGTACAAAGGATGGAGGAAGATATGATAAGGAAGGTGCTTCAGGCCAGCAGGTACCCTGGGCCTGGAGGGAGGTTTATGGAATCTTGGATGCTGAAAGGATAGCAGCAATAAGGAAGGGACATAGAACTAAAATCAAGACCTTGCAAATCCCTTGGAAGCTTAGGAAAAAGACATTCCCTGCTCACTTACTGTTTTCCATATTATCTCATCTTTGGTGTTCCTTGGTATGTTCTCCCTGGAAGGGTAACTGAATAAAGAGAAGCTTGGCTTGGAAACAAGAAGGTTGGCATAATAACAGAAAGAGCATTGGATGCGAAGGCTAAGAAGCTGGGCTCAAAACCCAGTTCTGCTACTTTCCACTTTACCCCTTTGGTCCTCACTTTCCCCCTCTCTTAAGTGAGGGGGTTGGATTGGATGGTCTTTAATATTTCCTCCCACTTGCCAAGGTCTTTGAAACTACTCATCAAAACAAAATACTCTTGGCAAAGGGAAGAGAATTTTTTTTCAAGGCTGCAATTTTTTAGGTTGATTCAAAAAGAAAAGGCAGTTCTGTGGAAAATGCCTCCTTCCTAATCTATGCCCTTCAATCTACAAAAGATTACCGAGAGTAACAAAATCCCCCTGGGATAGTCACTTGTAAATAGAGTTGAAGAAAGGCCACTAAATAATAGCAAATCACTCTGTATTTCCTTCAACAGTACAGCCCAGCATCCCTCAAATCTTCTTGATCAAAGAGACTAGACTATAGGCAACCTCTTAAATGCTAAATTTCGCTATTTCCTACAGGGAAAAGATAATCAAGGCAATTAACACTATTAATTAGGGCTTATACTTTATAATTCATTTATAGTTCTGAGAACTGGATTTCCCAGAACTGTTGCATCCAACTTGAGGGTTAATTGGTTTGTTTTCAGGGTGCTGGGGTTTTTTTAACTTATTTGTTGAAGTGTTTGATTTTTTTTTGTAGAGAAGGAGGAGCAGTTCATATAACAATGACAACAACAGCCTAGATTTCTACACTGCCCCAAACTCTATAGTGCACTTTCCCCCATTACTGTAATATCACCCCCTCCATACTGAAATATCAATAGCACAAGGATTATTGTACCCATTTGACAAAAGAGGAAACAGCGAGGTGAACGAACTTATCCATGGACACACAGCTAGTGCCAGAGTCAAAATTCAAATCGAGATCTCTTGGCTCTAAGTTGAGTATTCTTTCTTCACAGAAAATTGCTAGAAGAGACCATGGAGATCTTGTCCGATTCCCTTATTTGAAAAAAAGAGAGAGAAACTGAGGTCCAGAAAAGCAAGATTACCTGTTCAAGGACACATAGCTAGTGATGAAACTGCAACTAGAAGTTATGTTTTGACTCCATGCCGAGCATCCACCTACACAAAGATCTACTTCTTACACTTAGCAAAAGGAAGCTTTCTCACGCCAGGTCCCTCTTTGTCAGTGGGCTTAGGTATTGTAGAAGAAGGACATGATGTCAGTCCACATCAATGGAAAGGACTTATAGTCTTTGGGCAAGTTACACACACCTACCTGTCCTAAGAAGAGGTCAGCAAAGGAATATCATGGTTGAAAAAGATAGAACAACTTTAATATTGGTGTAATAATTAGCATTTGAGTGCTCTCTGATTTTTAAATGTATTTTCCTTATAAGAACCCAGGGAGGTAGGTAGTGAGAGCTTTATTATCTCCACTTTACAGTTAAGAAAAATGAGGCATAAGGAAATTAAATGCCTGGCCCACGTTCCCTTAGCTAATAAAGTCAGAACTGGGACTCAAACTTTTGTCCCCTAACTTAAAAGACTCATGCTCCTACAGAATAAACAGAAAAAAGACACCAGTCAAAGATTAAACTTTAGGCAGAGAGAATGGAAAATATAGATAGGAATCTGCCCAAGCCAACCTCATTTAATAGCTATTTTTATGACTATTTTAGTTGGATTAACAAGTACTGATGGGCAAATTATGGAATTTATTGAATGATCAGCCTTAATTGACCAGCTATAATTGAGATTATAGATTGGTCATATTCCTAGTGTCTATGGTGTGTCTAATAAAAGGTAATTTGGAGAACCATTTCTGATAATTATTGTACAATAACACATAACAACAAATAAAGAACAAGCCTTGAAATCACCATAGGATGATCATAGCTAGGTGGTGCTGTGAATTAGGTATTGATTAGACTTGGAGTCAAGAAGATCTGAGTTCATTCCCTGATGAAGGAAGGAAGGAAGGAAGGAAGGAAGGAAGGAAGGAAGGAAGGAAGAAAGGAAAGAAGGAAGGAAGGAAGGAAGGAAGGAAAGAAGGAAGGAAGGAAGGAACAACTAGGTATCCTTGAATTCTCAGAGGCGAGGCTAATGGACTGAAAGATTCATCAGGTTCCATCAAGTCTAGAGAGCTTTGAAGTTAATCCTACTGATACAATGAGCACTTTCTGAGGGACAGTCTGTCTAAGTGTCAAGAGGCTCATTACCAGAAGACTAAAAGTTAGGTGACAGTATGGGTGACATAGAGACTCATAAAATAGATTTAAATTGACTTCATCACATTTCTAATGGAATGTTTTAAGATCCAGAAAAAGCTTGGTTCCAGAGGACACAGCCAAGAGAGATGAGCAGGACTTGCAATGATTTAAATCTCTACCCCATGTAAGCCAAAACTTCCTAACAGAGCTCCTCAGAAGCAAAAGTGTACCCTTAGGAAATAGTGAGTTCTCCTTCAGCGAAGGCCTGCAAAGGCTCGAAGACTGCTCAGCAGGTGTATTCTAGAAGGAGCATTCTTGTTTAAATATTGGTTGGTCTAGAGAGGGAAGGAGAAGGAAGCAAACATTTATTAAGTACCTACCTTGTTCCAAGTACCATGCTAGGTACTTTACAAACATTTCATCTGATCTTCCCAACAACCCTGTGAGGTAGCTGCTATTATTATCCCCACTTTATAATTGAGGAAACTGAGGAAGGCAGAGGTTAAATGAATTTTCCCAGGGTCATACAATTAACAAGTATTTGAGGCCAGATTTGACTCTAGGCCCAATCTTTTATCCATCCACTGTACTACCTAGCTACCTAAGGGCTCCTTCTAAGTCCAAGACTCTGTGGGCCATCAGGCGTTACACTAGATGGCAAACTCCTTAAAGGCTGAGCTCCCTCAGCACAGTGACTGACTACTACACAGAGGCTCATTTATTGCAATGATGTGGTAGAATGAGCATGGACCTAAAATCAGAAAAAAATCTGGATTCAAAGTCCCCTTTTAACACTTAATAGCTACATAATGATGACAAGTCACTTATCCTTTCTGAATCTCAGCTTCTTCATCTGTAAAATGAATATAAAATCTATAGCACTTTTTCCATCTGACTGTCAAGAATCAAAATAGAGAATTTAAACTTAAAGCACTATGTCAACGTCAGCTATCATTACTACTTTTAACTGATTGGAATGGCAGCTATCCAACAATGGAATGGACTGTTCCTATCGGAGTACCAATATCACTGTCAGTGAAAGTGTTTGAGAAGAGACTTAATGACCACCAGATTGGGGTATTATAGCTAGGATCCTTACACTGGGTGGGAGGTTGGGCTAAAGTCCTATGATTCCCCCAAAAGAAAGAGAGAAAGAAAAAAAGAATTAAAGAGGACAAAAGGAAAGAACTTTTAAGAGAAGGATTCCACTGGTAGAAATATCTTCCTAAAGTAAAATATTGAAGCCTACTAATCCAAATTTTGCACTTTAGGGTTCCTCCTGGTGATAGTATATATACATATATGTACGTGCATATATATACATACATACACATATGTATATATATATATAATATTACATTTTGCCAACACTGAAGTGTTCTTATGAAATCACCATAGCAACAGATGCGGATGTTTGTTGTACCCAGTACAAGCACAGATGCAATTTGACTACATGAAAGATTAACCAATAGGAACCACCTCCTTGCTTGGGAGCCTTCGGCAACAAACATGAGCTTGGCCAGTGAAACTGAACCACCTGATGTGTCAGCATTACCTACAGCCCAAGAGCAGGCGTTCCCAAGAGAACTTTGGACTCATGTCTTCCATAACAATCCGGAAGTTTAGTTTATTAAGCACTCAGATCTCGATGGACCAGTCTGCTTGTGGCTGGAAAACTAGAAAATTCTCAGCTGCTTCTTCTCTAAAAATAACTATTTCCAAGATCTGATGTGAGCACTCGAAATCTGCTGAGAGTTATTTCTTCACTGACCGCACCATCAACTGTCACCATGAAGCCAGTCATTTTCAGATACTATTCAGCCCCAGACACTGATTAGTCATGTTGCTTCCCAATTTCCCCTTTGTCATGGTAATGGAAAGACCCCAACCATAAGCAAGATAATTTTCCTATGACATCTGTCATAGGATCATTATTTTAAGAGCTGAAAGAGATCAAAATTTATCTAACTCAACTTCCCCAGCTTACAGATAAGGGATCCTAGGTCCAGAGAGGTGACATGATTTTCCTGAAGTCTAAATCTTGGCTTGGGGCAGCTGAGTGGCCCAGTGGATAGAGCACTGACTTGGAATCAGGAAAACTCATCTTCCTGAGTTCACATCTAGCCTCAGACACTAGCTGTGTCCCTGGGCAAGTCACTTCACCCTGTTTGCCTTGGTTTCCTCCTTTCTAAAATGAGCTGGAGAAAGAAATGGCAAACCACTGCAGGATCTCTGTCAAGAAAACTCCAAGTGGGGTCACCAAGAATCAGATATGACTAAACAACAAAGCTCCTAACTCAAGTTCCTTGAGGGCAGAGACTTTTATAAAAATTGTTTTGTCTTTTCATTCCCTGTGCCTAGGACCATGTTTTGCACATAGTAGGTGCTTAACAAATACTTGCCAGCTTGGTTTGGATAACACTCTTTAGCCTGTCATATTGGATGAGGATCTTGAAAGGACAACATTTCCCCCCTGCCTCACATCTTAGCCAGGCTTTCTGGGACACACACACATATCTATGACAAAGAAAATAAAACAAAACCTTTTAGACCCAGCCATTGCTATCACTATGAATGATCTGGTCCCCAAGGCCGAGACCTTTTCAGAATCCTCCACCCTCAGAAAAGCACTAAGCACAATGTGGGAAGGACAAGGAATTTTGATGACAGTCAGAGTAGCAGCATCCAAAGCACCTGCAAATGAAGTCCCAAAGAACGCATATCTGAATACAGGACAAAAATATTATTCAGGGTATCACTTTAAAATGGGTTGGATTTCAGAGCAAAATTCAATCCAAGATCTCAGTTTCTAGGGTCCAGAGAAGAGATGAAAAAAATATCCACTGTCTTCCTTCCCTTCTTTGCATAGGTAGAGACTATGGCATCTGCTGTCAGACTCAGCTAATTAATTTTGTTGAACAGCTTATTCTTTCTCTTCTGTTTTTTTCTATTTTTTATTTTTATGTTATAAGGGATGATTCCTTGGGCAGGGGACAGGGGAGGGACATATTCAGAAATGAAATATAAAACAAAAAGGTTTGAATTTTAATTTTTGAAAAGGTCATAGCTGGTCCTATTTTCTATAATAAATACTTACATGTCCATAGTATGTCAAAGCATTTTCCTCACCACAACCTTCTGAAACAGGTCATTCAAGGATATTATTCCCATTTTACAGATAAGGAAATTGAGACTTAACGAAATAATATTGACTTCATCAGGGTCACACAGGTTTTGACTTTTTTTATCAGGACCAAGTTTTGAACCCAGGTTTCCTAACTTTCTAAATCCAGTGTGCCTATTGCAAGTCCCTAGATAGCTTTTCAATTGCCCATGAAATTTAAATAACAATTTTCCAAATTCTCTTAGGTTTCTTTCCAAAAACCCAGAAAAAAAAATAAGGTGGCTTTGCCAGTTTTGAGGTTTCATCCATCACAAGCACAATACTAACAGGCAAGTCTACCGATGAGCCTCGGGGGCCATTTGTGAGAAACGGTGCATTTCATAAACCTGTATATTTAAAAAGTTGTTTTATCTGGCCTTCTATCCCCCAGAATTCTCTGACAACCAGCAGGAGCACATCTATAGCAGGCACTGATATACTCCTATGCCAGGCTCTGGCTTGCCTCCATGTGTTTTCTCATGCTTTTCTTCTTGCCAGCATGCTTTCACTTCCCCCCTCCTCCCACATCTTTCCTATCCTTCAAGGTCTTCATAAGGGTCTTCTCAAGGAACCTAAATCATAGTGAGCAGGAGCTCTAGGCTCCACACCAGATCAGGCAATTCACTGCTTCTCCCTGGGCAAGTCACTTCCATATCTTTTTTCTATGATGTAAAAAGGGGGAAACTCGATGAGCTGCAAGACCTCTTCCAGTTCTAAAGCAGTACACTGTATTTAACCCTCAGCATATGGCACCTTATGGTGCCTCTTATACTCTTATTGTCTTATATTGCTATTTAACTCACAGCTACTTAACTTGTCTTCTGATTATGGCTTACTCAGGTAGATGCTAAGTTTCTTGAAGATAAGCATAAATTTTAAATTGCATTGAGTAAAGTGCTGGGCAGAAAGCAGGGCATATAGTAAATATTTATCTAATTATTTTATGTATCATATTAGATGTTCATATTAACCACACTGACAAGGGCATCCTGCAGCACCTTATCAGCCCCAGCTCTGCTACTTGTTACCTGTGTGACATTGGACAACTAATTTTCCTTCTTTGGGCCTCTGCTTCCTTATCTGTATGATGGAAGTGGGGTAAAATAGAAAATTTATAAGGTCACTTGCAGCTCTAAATTCTATGATCCCATGAATGCAAGATCATTTTAAACATGGCATAATAGAAAGAATATTGGATTTGAAGAACATTGGATTTTTTTTTAAAGGCGCTGAGCTGATTTTGTCTGCTTTGGGTCTCCATTGTCATTTCCAAATGAGAAGAGAGGGAACCCAGGCCTGAGTCTGTAAGTCAACTTGTGTCTTAGCCATCTGGCAAGTAGAAGCCAGTGAATTCTCAGGGCTGTCTCCTGGCAGTGAGCTTAGCTTCCTGGCACCTGCAGGTCCTGTTGACAGTGAGCAAAGTGGCAAATAAAGGCAGAGCTGCCTTCTTCAAAAGCTGCCTGTAGTCCACGAAAAAAAATAACCAACTGTATCTGAATTCAAACTGAACAAGTAACAGGGCAAACACCAAAGTCATGTAGACCGTGTTTAAAAAGAAAAAAAAAAAAAGAAATAGGTGGGTAACTATCATCAAGTACTGGGAAAAGTACTAGATTTGATGCCAGAGAATGTGGGATGATATCCTAACTCTGCTACTTGGCATTACTTTTCTTCCCTGGGCCTTAGTTTCCTCATGAAAAATGTAAGTGGATAGAACTGGATAATATCTAAGGCTTCTCCTAGTTTTAAATTCTATGATACCTATAAAGCAGTGAATTGGAATGAGAGACACAGAGATAGAGAGAGGAGCAGGGAAGGGAGGAAAGGAGACGGGAAGAGAGGGGATGGGAGGGGAGGGGAGGAGAGACAAACAGAAACAGGAGATAGAAACAGAGATTTATTCAGCAGAGCTTATTATGTACAAGGATACTTTTTGTTGTTATAGTTGAGTTGTTTCAGTCATACCCAACTGTCCATGACCACATTTGGGGTTTCTTGGCACAGTTACTGTTTGCCATTTCTTTCTCCAGCTCATGTTACAGATGAGGAAACTGAGGCAAATGGGGCTGAGTGACTTGTGCAGTGTCACACAACTAGTAACTTTCAGGGCCAGATTTGAACTCAGGTCCTCCTTATTCCAGGTCTGGCATTCTGTCCACTGTCACCCACCAGAATACCAAAGAAAGAAAGAAAAATGGCCAATCCCAACTCTTAAGTAGCATGCTATTCTATAAGATAGTAGAGGGAGAAGAAGAAGAAAAAGGAAGAGAAGAGTGACAGAGAAATGGTAGAGCAGAGACAAGGAGAGAGAGTAGAGGGGAACAGAAAAGGGCTAAAGGCAAACACGTTTCTATATACCAACCCAACAAGGCAATATGTTTCAGTAGAAAGATCACTAATACTCATGGAGAGGGCCTGAGTTCAAATCTCACCTCTGATATTTATTACGTGGGTAATAACATTGGCAATGACCTCAGTTTTTGACCCATTGGCCTCAGTTTTCTTAATCACTATAATGAGGAGGTTAGACTAGATGTCTTCCTAAAGTCCCTCTCAACTCTAAATCTATGATCTTTTGCGACCAATGTATAAAGCAAGTATTACTGTCCTCAATTTTCAAATAAAGAAATGAAGTCTCAGAAAAGGTTACATGGCTTTCCCAGGGTCACACAACTCACTAGTCAATGTAAGGTCTAAGAAGCAGGCAACCTTCAAGGTCTAGCTTAAATACCCTTTCCTCTGTGATCACCTCCAGTCCACACAGATCTTCCCTCCTTTGGAACCTCCAGAAGCAGTGACTGTGCCAAACCTACCATTCATTTGGAACTTAGAGAACACCAAATATTTTATCTCTTCCCTCTCCCCACTTCCATCTTAACCATGAGGTTTCTATGAAGAGAGACCCCATTTTACCGCAGAGATCTATTGTAGAGATTTGGCCTGAATGGGTCAGGAGTAGTTCACAAACGGAGAAGGGCTTAAGCTGGTCCCAGAGGGATTGGGAGGATTGAGCTACTATGAGATGAAGGCGCTGGAGGGGAGGGAATACCAGACCAAGGAGAAAAAGAGAATTATACAGGTAAAGAGAAAAAGCATAAGGCACATTTCAAGGACTGGAAGTAGATGAGCCAGAAGACAGCAGAAGCAAAGAGGAAGGAGGACAGCAGGAAGGGAATAACATTTATCATACAACATTATAGACATTGTCCTAAGTGCTTTATAAATGTTATCTCGTTTGAGTCTCACAATAATCCTGGCAGGTTAGTGCCTTCATTTTCCCCATTTAACAGTTGGGGAAACTGAGGTAAGCAGAGGTTAAATGTCTTGCCTAGCCTTGCACAGCATAAAGCTAGTAAATATCTGAGGCTGGATTTGGACTCTGGTCTTCCTGACTCCAAGTCCAGGGCTGTGCCACCTCACTCCCTCACAGAGCATATATAACTACTGGTGGAGGAGACCTTTCTAGACCCCTTATTTTACAGATAAAGAAGCAAAGGTCCAGAGAAGGGAAATTATTTTCCCAAGGTCACATGGCTTGTTAGTAGCCCTCAAAGACAAAAAACAGATCTGACATTTTTCACTCATGGCTCAAAAGGCTGGTTGGGGTTAGAATGGTGCAGGCCTTGACCACCACCAGGCTGAGAAGCTGGGCTTCGAGTAGGTACCACACAGGCTTACTAGCTGAGGCAGAACGGGCAGGAAAGAGCCCTTACAGTTCTTTCTGCCGCATCCTCGCTGCCCCCATGACCTCAGGTACACCACCCTGGGCCTCTCTTGCTTTCCTGGGGAGGGGCGTGGGGCTGGTTATTCTGCAGCAAAACAAAAATACCACAGCTTCAAGCTGGTGATGACTAATATCCTCCCACCTCACTCAGCCGGTGGGAGATTAATTAGGTTTGGAAAGTGCATTGATGATGTCAGGCGCTGTTCCCTAGGAGCTCTGAGCTGTTTCTACTGCCACAGTGTTTCCTGTGCCAAATTCGCCTCAAAGGTAGCAAAGCCAGATGAGCTTTTAGGGAGCGCCCCGTCAAGCGAAGGCAATGAACCTGAAAAATCGCCGCCCCCCCCTTCCCCCGCCCCTCCTTTCTTCCCTTCTAGAAGCAGCAGCGGGCCGCCTGCTCCCGCAGCCCGCCTTCCCAGCGAGAGGGCCGCCTGGGCGGCACGCCGGGAAGCCACTGGCGGCGGCGATTAATGAGGCCGGCCCAGGGCGGGGAAGGGCCCCCACGGAGCCGCTTCGGCCCTTAGCAGAGGGGAGCGGCCGCTTCCCAGCACTGCCAGGGCCCCGTGACCTTCAGGCTCCCCACATGTGAAGCGCCTTATTAGTTGTGAGAGTCCTGAAATGACTGGCAACTTACTCATGCCCCTGGGTTCTGAGCAATGCAGGAGCCCTCCCCGGCCTCGTTTTCTGTGCATGTGTGATCTCTGGCCTGCAGGTATCCTGAAGATACTGATGAGTGCTCAGGAAAGGTGGCCGGGCTAGTGTCAAGTGCAGAAGCGGTGCGCTGTTGGGCCTGGCCAAGGAAGCAGAAAGAAGGAGGGAGGGAGGGAGGGAAGGGAGGGAGGAAGGAAGGAAGGAAGGAAGGAAGGAAGGAAGGAAGGAAGGAAGGAAGGAAGGAAGGAAGGAAGGAAGGAAGGAAGGAAGGAAGGAAGGAAGGAAGGAAGGAAGGGAGGAAGGAAGGGAGGGAGGAGAGAGAAGGAAAGGAAAGAATTTAAAGGGAAGGAAGGAGAGAGGAAGGAACAGCAAGTTTCTTTGGGAGTTCTCTAAACCAAAGATACCCCAAATCTCAGTGCCCATCCTTAAGTATTCCTGCCGAAGCACAGGTCTGACCACATCACTCACCTATTCAAGAAATTTTGATGGCTCCCTAATGCCTCTAAAAGTAACTATACAGTTCTCTGTTTGGCATCTAAAATTAAATTTTCCAGCTTACTTTACCAGATTGATTTCATGTTATTTCCTCTCACACTAAACATTGCTGTACATTGTAGTCAAACTTGTTTAATCCCTGTTCTTGCTATATAACATGCCATCTCCCACTAACGCACCTTTGCCCAGGCTGTCATCCACCCTTCTCAGGTGCCACCTCCCAGTTATTAGTCTCCCACACACATCTCATAAATTAGTTAGGATTGACTTTTGTGATAATGGTAATTACTTATCTGTGTATATATTGTACCCCCCAAGTAAAAAAATAAAGTCCCGGAAGGCAGAGACTGGGTTGTTTTGGGTTTGGGGTTTTGTGTTGCTTTTTCGGTGTTTTGGGGTTTTTGTTGTTGTTTTGGAGGGTTTGGGGTTTGGTTTTTTTTTTTGGTCTTTTTATCTCCAGCATGCCTGACATATAGTAGGTGGTTAAAAAATGCAAAGTTGAGCAACTAGCTTGGACCTCCCTCATAGATTTATTATGAGGAAAGTACTCTATAAACTGTAAAGCACTAGTGTTTCCACTAGTTTCTGAGAGTTCCAGGCTTTCCAGGAGACTGCCATAGCCTCAGCTTCTTGAACCTTTCCTTCTTGAATCAATTTCCTAACCCTTTAGTCATCTCTTAGGTAAGATGGTTAAAAGAGTTATTATTCCCACTTTTGAATGTATATCACAAAATCCCATTCTCTGGGCCACCAAAGAGAATGCTAGCACAAAGAATGATTAACTGTCAGAGACTTACTCAGGCGACATTTCTTAGGAATAGAAGACAGAACTACCTGACCACATTTCCCTATTCAAAATTTAGAAGAAATACCTAGCTATGATATTTGAAAATGCTGCATCCTGAAATTTCCTCTATATATCCTAGTACCTAGTATAGTGCCTAGCTTCTAACAGATGCCTAATGCTTGGTGACTTTACTCCATAACCTATACATCACACCCTTCCACAGCACCATGTTCCACCTGCCACAAAATGCACTCTTGCCCCAACCCACCAAAAGAGA
This sequence comes from Notamacropus eugenii, assembly GCF_028372415.1. Taxonomy (NCBI): domain Eukaryota; kingdom Metazoa; phylum Chordata; class Mammalia; order Diprotodontia; family Macropodidae; genus Notamacropus; species Notamacropus eugenii. The sequence goes on along the minus strand of NC_092872.1, from coordinate 433,932,036 downwards.
AAGAAAAAGAAAGACATAAAGAGACAAGGAACAGAGAGATCTGTCATGGCCTTACAGCAGGACTTAAAACCTAGGAAATGGAAGTGCAAAGGAATGAGGCAGACTGTTCACAGAGCCTATGGTATGTGACGGATATTGCTAGTATCACTAAACATGTTTTTGGAACTCTGCAACCATAGTTTTCCTCAATCTTTCACCTACTTTTCTATCCCCCAGGACCTCTATCAACATTTTTCCCTAACTTTTCTTACTCCTCCCCTTTATTTTCCAGTGGGCCTTAAAAGAGAAAAGAAAAGATTCATCTCAGATAAGTAGAATTTCCTAGTATGTAAACTCCTTTAGCCCCAGAGTAAGTGACAAAGTTTAGAGAATCTCTCTGGAATCCTTGAAGGACAAGGATAGACTTTCAACCATTGGAGTGGCTCTGATGTGGGCCTAGTTTGAGAGTAGAATAGATGCTTTCTCAAGGCCCACTCCAATCAGAGCCATTCAGGAGCTCTTGCAAGCACAATGGAAAACAGAAAAACTGAGATCTGGGCTCTGAGGGCAATGTGTCGTTATTATGTTTATCTCAAAAGCAGCCTTTGTTCATCTGAGATACAAATCTCTTGTCAAAAGGTTTAGCAAAAGAAAATGAGGGAGGCTTTTTGAGATCATCCAATATGTTAAAAGGTATTTCTCTGCCCAGCCCTGTTTTAAACCACTGTAAAAATATATTGACAGAAGTGAAGTTCTGAGGCGAGGCTTATTTTGAGATCTATCATACCACAGTGGGGTGATTTATGGGACTTGAGGAATGAGGATTTATCTCCCATAAGATTGCCAGCCCTGATATACATTCAATCTCTTTGTGAATTGTGAATTCAAATGAAGTATAATCCAATAGTGTTACATATTCTGGATTAGAGTAAAAAAATCAAGAAAAAATCCCTAACATATTTCAAAAGTTGGACAAGGATGAAAGAAATAAAGAATGGACACAGAATGAGATGGGAGGTCCAGATCAGTGAAGCAAACTTCTGAAATACAAATGAGCTTATTCGAGACAACCAGCCACACACACACACACACACACACACACACACACACACACACACACACACACACACACACACACCCCCCAATCAGCTCAATCACAGAATCACAAAACTTTATTGTTAGAAGGTACCTTAGCAGTCATTCAACCCATATCTGAAAGGAACTTCCCACTATAATATTCTGTACAAGTGGTCATAAAATTTCCGCTTGAGGGGGATCCCTGCACGTGCACACTTGTGCACCCACACATGCACACACACCTCCCAAGATAAACCATTCTACTTTGGGAGACATCTCATCATTTGGGTGTTTTTCCTTACATCAAATCTAATATACGTATATGTGTATGTATGTGTATATATACACATATATGTATATGTATATATATATATAGTTTCCACATTGATTACAATTCTAATAAATTTTCTTTAGCTACTTTTATTTATTTGTATTCTCTTTATGTGTATCTTTTTTATGCTTATACATGTACTTGTCTCCCTCATTAAAATGGAAACTCCTTGAAGCAGGAACTGTTTTATTCTTTGTATTCAAATCTCTTCCCTTCCACCCTCCCCCAATTTCACAGATGAGGAAACTCAGTCTCAGAGAAGGAGAATAACTTATATAAGGTCCCTTCTAGCTCTGAAATATTAGGACTGTGACAACCAACTGCACTTTTTTCAATAAAAATTTCCCACATCAGGCCCCCGTGACATTGCTCCCAGAAGCATGTTTACACCAGTACATCCATCCTCCAGACTCTAAAATTGGAAAACACTCCAGATGCCAATCAACTGGTTAACCATGTTCTCCAGGGCCATATCTGGCTTTGCTTATTAAAACCAGATTCCCATCTGTTACATCAAAATTAATTTTCCTATCATGTCTCCTAAGCGGAGAAGGTAGCTCTAAATCTTTCTCATGCTTGGCAAAGGTGGTCTAGGGTTTATTTTCAGGCTGTGATTTAGCAAGGTTGCTAGAAACTCCCCTTTAATATAATTCCTCTGTCCTCAATTCCTTCCACGGAGGCAGAGCTTTTCAGCCCACAAATGGAAAAGAGACTTAGATTGCCAATCAGTCCCAGAAGAGAAAGCACAAGACTTGCCACAGTCATAGCAGAGAAGAAGAGGCTTGGCTAGAGAATGGGGTAAAGGAGTGGGGGGGGGGGGGGGGGCAGGTAGAGAACATGAAGTCAAAAAGGTAGCTGAAAGATATTTGGGATGAGTACCACAGAGTAATAAAAAAGGTAGAAGAAAGAGGAGTCAGCATGATACAGCAGAAAAAGTGATGGATTTAGAACCAGAGCATCAAGGTCCAAGTCCATTCTCTCCTACTTAATCACTTATGTGACCTTGGGCAAGTCTCTTCATTTCTCTAGTCTCAGTTTGCTCAGCTGTAAAATAAAGGAGTTATAGTGAATGAACTCTAACTATTCTTCCAGCCTTATATCCTAAGGTCATAAAATTAAAGCTGTAGATTTTCTAAGATAAGCCTCTCTAATTATCCAGCAGTTGGAAGTCTCATCTAGAGCTCTGGGGAAAGATTGGGGATAACCAGATAGATCAGGGAATCAAGTACATGGAAGAGTTCATCGAAGCTATATAAGGATGGGATGATATAAACAAAGGAGAGAGCATACACAAAGAAGAAAAGAGGTAGAGGAATGATATCTAGGGGGATAGTCACATTTGGGGGCACTGTAGGATCCTAGAAAAACCTCTGGTTTTCTGGCAGATTATCTCTTATCGAAAGAAATCCTCTCTTCCCTGGTATCCCTGATGATGCCTATGAAGAGCATTACACTGGGGCAGAGCCAAAATGGCAGAGAAAAGGCAGAGACTAGCCTGAGCTCTTCCCCAAACCCCTCTGAACAATTTCAAGTAATGACTGAAGACAAATCTGGAGTAGAAGAACGCACAAAAGGATGGAGTGAAACAATTTTCCAGCTGTAGACAACTTAGGAGTAAGGAGAAGTAAGGTCTGTTGCACTAAGGTCAGTGTGGAGTCCAGTCAAACATAGACCTGCCCCAGCAAAGCAGCAGCGCCCCCAACCTGAGGGCACCTGACTCAGTGGGAACAGTGACAATTTCCAGACGTCTCAGCACACAGACTGTAAGGGGAACAGACAAATAGTCAGAAGGAAATTACAAGGGTCCCTTTGCTGGCACCAGCAGCAGGACTCTGTAGCATTACCCACATTTGGATCTGGGTCAAAGTCCTGGGTCCCAGGATGAGGAAGAGCACTAGCAGAGCTGAGCTTGTGGCTACAGGGGAACTGGAACCCTGGTCACAGTTCCAGGGCAGAGAAGAGTGCTTGTGGTCACTCACAGACCAGAACTCAGGCCAGGAGAATAGTAGACATACCTCTCCTTAGATCATAAAACCTTGGAAGAACTGAAAACTTACAGATCCTCAGAATTATCTCTGAAAACAGCTGCACAAAAAACCTGAAGCTTGGGACAGTATCCTCTCCACTCTAGAAGCAGAGCCTCACTTTAGAATAGAGTCAAAAAATAGGCTAGAAAATGAGCCAATATCAGAAAAAAGTCCTGATTACTATGTTACTATGTTACTATGGTAACAGGGAAGCTCAAAATACAAATTCAGAAGAAGACAATAAAGACAAAACTCTTATATCCAAAATCTCAAAGGAAAATGAATTTATCTCAGGTTATGAAAGAACTCAAAAAAGGATTTTAAAAATCAAGTAAAAGAGGCAGAGGAAAAACTTGGAAGAGAAATAAGAGTCATGCAAGAAAATCATGAAAAAAAGTCAATAGCTTGGTAAAGAAGGCACACACACACAAAAAAATACTGAATAAATTAACACCTTAAAAAAAGAATAGGTCAAATGGTAAAAGAAGCACAAAAATGCAATGAAGAGAAGAATGACTTGAAATGCAGATTTGGCCAAATGGAAAAAGATATACAAAAATTCACTGAAGAGGAGAATTCCTTAAAAAGAAGAATTGGATATAGGGAAAAAGAGGTACAAAAATTCATTAAGAAAAGAACACCTTTTAAAAAAGAATTGGCCAAATGGAAAAGGAGAGTACAAAAGTTCACTGAGGAAAATAATTCCTTAAAAATTAAAACTGGACATTTAAAAGCTAAAGACTCAATGAGAAACAATGAAACAAAATCAAAAGAATTTTTAAAAAGAAGAAAATGTGAAATATCTCATCAGAAAAACAAATGACTTGGAAAATAGATTGAGGAAAGATAATTTAAGAATTATTTGACCGTCTGACAATTATGACCAAAGAAAGAGCCTAGACATTATATTTCAAGAAATTATCAAGGAAAAGTGCCCTGATATCCTACAACTAGAGAGTAAAATAGAAATAGAAAGAATTTACCAATTACCCCCTGAAAGAAACCTCAAAATGAAAACTCTAAAGAATATTATAGCCATATTCCAAAGCTCCCAGGTCAAGGAGAAAATATTGTAAAAACTAGAAAGAAACAGTTCAAATATCATAGAGCTACAGTCGGTATAACACAAGATTTAGCAGTTCCTACATTAAAGGATTGGAGGGCTTGAAATAGGATATTCTGGAAGGCAAAAGAGCTAGGAAGGATTACAACAAACAATCACCTACCCAGTAAAACTGATTGCAATCTTTCAGAGGGGAAAAAAATGGATATTCAGTGAAATAGAGGAATTTCAGGTATTCCTGATGGAAAGACTCAATCTGAATAGAAAATTTGACTTTCAAATACAAGATTCAAGAGAAGCATAAAAAGGTAAACAGGAAAGAGAAATCATAAGATAAAATTGTTTCCATTCCTACATGGGAAAACAAAACTTCTATTTTTAGTGAAGTTAGAAGGAGTATACATAAACAAAGGTTATGGGTGTGAGCTGAATATGATAAGACAATTATCTAAAAAAATAAAATTAATGGGTGAGAAAGAGGAATGCACTTGGAGAAAGGGATTAAGAGAGATATAATGGGGTAAATTATCTGACATAAAGAGGCACAAAAAAGCTTTTACAGTGCAGGAGAAGATAGGAGAGAAGGAGGAAAGCACATGAATCTTACTTTCATAAGAATTGGCTCAAAGAGGGAATAATATATATACTCAGCTGTCTATAGAAATCTATCTTATCACACAGGAAAGGATGAGGGAGGGGTGGTTATAAAAGGAAGGATGAATTGGGAGAGATAAAAGTCAGCAACAAAACACTTGAGAATGGATAGGGTGAAAGGAGAAAGAGTAGAATAAATGGGGGAAATAGGATGGAAGGAAATACAGTTAGTCATCCTAACTGTGAAAAAAAATGTTAAAGGAAGTTTCTTCGATAAAGACCTGATTTGTCAAATATCTACAGAACTAAGTCAAATTTATAAAAACAAGAGCCATTGCTCAATTAATAAATGGTCAAAGGATATGAACAGTTTTCAGATGAAGTAATCAAAGCTATTTTTAGTCATATAAAAATGCTTCAAATCAGCATTGATTAGAGAAATGAAAAATATGACAACTCTGAGTTATCCTCACACACACCTATCAGATTGGCTGATATGACAGAAAAGGAAAATGACAAAGGTCAGAGGGGATATAGGAAAATTGAGACACTAATGCACTGTTGGTGGTATACTGATTCAATCATTCTGTAGAGCAATTTGGAACTATGCCCAAAGGGCTGAAAAACCATGCACACCTTTTGACCAAACAATACCAATTTTATCTCCAACGAGATAAAAATTAAAAAGGAAAAGGGCCTATATGTACAAAAATATTTATAGAAGCTCTTTTGTGGTGACAAAAATTGAACATTGGGGGGATGTCCATCAATTGGGGAATGAATGGACAAGTTATTGTATGAGATTGTGATGGAATGCTATTGCCCTATGAGAAATAATGAGCAAAATGCTCTTAGAAAAACTTGGGAAGACTTGCATAAATTGATACAAGGTGAAATGAGAAGAACCAGGAGAATAGCATATATAGTCATAACAATATTATATGATGATCAGCTGTGAATGACTTATCTATTCTCAGCAACACAATGATCTAAGGCCATTCTGAAGAACTTATGATGACAAATGCTATCCATCTCCAGAGAAAGAACCGATAGAGTCTGAATGCAGATTGAAACATACTTTTTCTTTACTTTACTTTTCTTCTGGTTTTTTGTGTGTTTTCTTTCACAACATGACTAGAGTCAAAATATGTTTTGCATTACTGCACATGTACAACCTATATCAAATTGCTTGTCTTAGGCAGGGAGGGAGGGGAAGGGAGAGAGACTGGAACTAAAAGAAAATTTAAACAAATGTTAAAATTTGTTTTTACATGTAATTGGGGAAAAATAAAATATTACTTTTTCTAGACAACATTCTACCCTGGAGACAGCATGTATGGTGGTACCCCAGGCCAGGATCCAATATATCTTGTCAATCCAATCCAATTCAATTCAACACCCATTTATCATATGCCTACTATGTACCAGTGCTGGGCTCTGGCCAGCTTTGGCTCTGGTTCTGTCGCAAGCACAAGAGAAAAAGGAAATAATGCCTGTCCTCAAATAGTACCTATCTTTTGGTTCTTTGATTTTCAGGTGACAGTCATTCAACTAGTACTTATTAAACAGCTATTATGTGCCAGGAACTTTGTTAAGTGCTGAGTATGTGATGTAAGGCAAAATTTAAAAAGTGGTACCTGCTCTCAGGCAGTCTAATAGAGGATACAACATGCAAACAACTGTTTTCAAACAAGATCTATACATGATAAATGAAGAGTGATCCCAAGGAAAAGCATGATCCCAATGGATCTTTGTCTCTTCTTCCTCTCACCCCACCCCACCTCGCTCTGGTGTCTCAAGTAAAGCTCCTTCCCTTGTTTGAGGTAATATGTGCTCATAAAAAGCCCATTGCTTTTTGCATTATTGGCTTGTTTGTACCTGCTGTGGAAATTGCTAAGTCCCTCAAAAGCAGCTACATCAAACTGGATCAGAGACAGAGGGAGGATAATGAACCATTGAGAGAGAATGAGAAGGCATTCCAACAGATGGGAGGACAATCAGGAGAAAGCATTTCCATGGAAACCAAGGTAAGGCAAAATATCCAGAATGAAGGGAGAGATCCACGGTGTGAAATACTGCTCAAGGGTCAAGGAAGTTAAAGGCTCAGAGCAGGCCATTGGATTCAACAATCCAGGAAAGCTGGATTGCGAGGAGAAAATGAGTGATTAATCTTTCTCTAAATTTATCAGTGAAAGGTTACAACATTTATCATCCATCTACTATGTTAGAAATACTGTGCTAAGCACTAGAAGAGAGAATATTTAGACAAGAGGCACTCAGCCCTTGCTGTCTTGGAGCATTATAGTAGAAAAAAAGAGATTAAAAAAAAGAGTAATACACCAATTTCTGATTTAATGTACTTGAAACTGCTTCCTTGAAAAATTACCCATGATTCCTTATTGCCAAATCTAATAGCCTTTTCTTGATCTTCATCCATCCTGACCCCTGTAAAGTCTCTGACACTATTGATCACCCTCCTCTCTTTGATACTCTCTTCTCTCTAAGCAACATTGCTCATGTTCTCTCATGGTTCTCCTCCTATGTGTCTGACCACTCCTTCCCTACCTCCTTTCATGCATCTTCCTCCAGGTTAAATTCACTAACTGTGGGTACCACTAACCAGTTGTCTGTCCTGGATCCTCTTCTCCTCTCCCTCCTGAACTTTTTTGTGCCATTTGGCAGTCTAGTGGAGCCTATGGACCCCTTCTCAAAGTAACACTTTTAAATGCACAAAATAAAATACATATAGAATTACAAAGAAAACCAATTATACTAAAATGTAATAATAAAAAATTTATAAAAAATATTTCTAAAAAAGTTACATTTCCACCCTTACTTATCTCGTATTGCTCCTTAGAACATAGAATGTATGAAGGGCAGCAATATGAGATAAGTAAGGGTGGAAATGTAGGGTAAGGCCAGCGCATGAAAGGTCTTGGATACAAGGCAAAGGAATTTGTATTTTCTCTCATATGGCAATCAGAACCACTGAACATCTTTGGGCTTTGGAGGGACATGATGAGATCTATGCATCAGAAAGATAAGTCTGACAGTGGTATGAAGGATAATTTTGAGTTGAGAAAGAGTGAAGATGGGAAAATCTGGAATAGCAGTAGGCCAGGTGGGTGATAATAAGATTCTACATGGAAGTGTTATAATAAGAACAGGAAGGAGGGAAAATTGGTAAGAGATATTCCACAAATAGATTCAACCAAGCTATGTAAATTATTAGATATGAAAGGTGAGGAAGAAAGAGCTGAGATCCAAAGTTTGAAGTATAGGTGGTGTAGCAAATAGAGCACCAAGCCAAGAGGCAGGAACTTTTCCTGAGTTCAGATCTGGACTCAGATACTTACTGTGTGACCCTGGACAAGTCCTTTACCGTATTTGCCTCAGTTTCCTCATCTATAAAATGAGCTAGAGAAAGGCAAACCATTCTAGTATTTTTGCCAAGAAAACCCAAAAAGGAATCACAAAGAGTTGGACATACCTGAAACAGACTAAATAGCAACCTAAGTATGTATGTATGTGTGTATGCATATATATGATGGTGCTACAGATAGAAATAATGAAATCAATAAAACAATAAGTAGCAAGTACTGGGGATACAAAGATAAAAATAAAAAGTGTCTGCCCTCAAGAACCTTACATTCTAAAAAGAAATAATACACATAAGTAGAGCAAAGATACAAAGCAGAAACAAAGTAACCTTGCATAGGAAGACACTAGGAGCTTTGGGGCAAGGTAGGGGGAGCAGGGAAGGCTTCTCGAGCTGATTCTTAAAGAAAAGCAAAGATTCCAAGAAGTGGAGGTACAAAGAGAAACAAAAGGAGGAAAGCCAACACAAAGGTATGAAGATGGGAGATACAGTATCATTTATAAGGAAGATGCCAGTATATATAGGACTATAGAGTTTATTGGTGGGGTCAGGGGAGGGTAGTAACCTGGAGGAAGCTTTGGTCAGGTGGGGAGGGTTGTCAAGGACTTTCAGGGCAAAATGGAAGTTTTCATTTGATTCTAGAAGTAAGAAGGAGCCATTGTAATTTACTGGCCATGAAAGAGATATGGTCTGAATGACACTTCAGGAAAATCACTTTAGCAGCTGTGGGGAGAATGGATTGTAGTCTGGGAGAGAATTGAGGCAGGAATTCCAGATAAGAGACTATTGCACAGGCCAAGCTGTAATAGTGAAGTCAAAAGTAGGAACAGGTTTGGAGGAAATCATATTAAGCTCGATTTTAGATATGTTTAATTTGAGGTGCCAGTAGGACATCCAGATCCTGCAGGGAGCTGAACATGAAAGCTTGAAACAAAGATGGGAGATCAGGGCTAGAGGCAATGATTTCGGAGTTTTCTGCACAGAGGTGGCAATTGAAGCTGAGGGAGTAAATAAGCTTGTTAAAGGAAAGGGTAGAGAGAGAAGGCAAGGACAGACCCAAGAAAACATTGCATCACCACCACCATTAAATGGTTGAAAAAAAGGATAAAAGAGAAAATAAAGTAGATCGAGGAGCAGATTGATAGAAGAACTAAGAATATCGTGTCTCTGAAGTAAAGAATGTAACATTATCAAGAGATTCAGAAATAATGAGATCAAGGGGATGAGAATTAACAGAAAGAGAGGGAGATGATTATTGGATTTTGATTATTAGGACATTAATGATGATCTCTGTGCCAGCCTTTTCACTAGCGTGGTGGAGCTAGAAGTCAGAGATCAAGAAATTAAGGAAAGATTGTGTACAGGAAAGAATTGGAGGCATCAAGAAAAGACAACTTTTTTTGATAAGTTTAGCAGTGAAAGAGAAAAGAGAGATAGAACCTGCAATCCATGATCTGAGAGAAATCAGAGGGTGAGTTGTTCTTACAGATGAATATTCATACTCCATCTCCTGACTCTACCTTTACACTGACTATCTCCCATCCCTAGGATGCTCTCTCTCCTCACCTCCAACTTGTAGATTCTTTGGTTTCTTCCAAAATTCTGCCCCCATCTTCTTCAGAAGGTCTTTCCCCATCCCCAAAGATACTAACTCCTTATCCTCTGAGATTAACTTCCATTTAATCTATGTTTGATGTACTAGCTATTTAAATATTTAATGTCTTTCAGTTAGAATTGGAGTTCCTTGATTGTTTTTGTCTTTCTTTGTATCCCCAGAGCTTAGCACATATTATGCACCTAATAAATGTTGGTTGACTTTATTATATATCTTGTATATACCTAGTTATTTCCATATTGCTTTCCTCATTAGAATGTGAGCTCCCAGGCAGAGGGATGATTCGCCTTTCTTTTTATTCCCATGGCTTAGAACAGTGCTTGGCACATAGCTTTATAAATGCTTGTTGACTGACTAGTCAAGGAGACAAGGAATTCTAGGGTAGTACATATTGAAGTATTTAGGTAGTAGACCAAGGAATGCAATGGAATATAGAGACAAGCAAGGTCAGACTGGGTAAGATGTTTGGAAAAGCAGAACTGAAGGTCACAGCAAGGATAAAGAATAACATTCCTGGGAGGGAAGGAAAGGGAAAAAGGGGAAGGATTGGAGTTTAGGGTTAGAAAGTATCTATTCAAAATTCTTAATCTGGAAGATGGCACTATCTTCATCTCTTTCCTCTTCAGGTTGCCCTTAGGACTACTTCTACCATCTGCACTCCCAGAGGGTACCTCCCATTTTTACTTTCCTTTTATGGATCTTCTCCTATTAGTATATAAACTCTTTGAGGACAGGGGTTGTCTCTTTTTACTTTTATTTTCCTTCCTAACATTGAGCATAGTGCCTGGCAAATGGTGAGTACATGCTTAATAAATGGTGACTGGATTGGATGACTGGACTGGCATGTAGCAAGTGCTTAACAAATGTTAGTTGACTGACTGACTGCCTAGTAGTTCCAAAAGATGGTAAGGTCTAAGATGTGACCATCCTAAGTGTCTGAAGTAGAATGAAGAAGTCAGAGTTGAGAAGATTTAAGGATTTTGTGATCAGGCATCATCAATATGAAGATGTATAGTCTCTATGAATGATGGCAGAGAATAAGGCAGAATAACAAGATTTTAGTCTTCCTCTCAACCATTCTCAAGATTTTTCCTATGGAAGGTGAACAAACACACCAGTATCTGTGATTATTCTTAAATTGAGAGCAATAGATGAGGATTTGTAGGTAGAGGGAAAAAATTTTTGCAAATATATAAAGAAGACAGAGAAACTTGGACCTTGGAACAAAGGATTTGCCATCTTGTGTTTGAAATCTACCAACTTCCAATCAACAAATTATAATGGTGAAAGTGAGAGTCCCTTACTGAAAATATAAATGATCAATATGGAAAGGAGATGATGGGTCACAACCACTCCGATAAAGATAGTCTTTTTTTTAGCACCTACTCAATCAACCAACCAATAAACCATTTCAGAAGTGACTATTATATGAAATGCACTAGTCATTGAAAGCAATCTGTTCCCTCAAAGAGCTGACATTCTATAGGCAGAAGCAACATGTACATACATAAGTATAAACAAAATACATATAAAATAAACATGAGGCAATTGGAAGAGGAGGCACTGGCAGCTGGGAGAGATCAGGAAAAGCCACATGTAGAAAGTAACACTTGAGCTCAACTTTGTAGGAAACCAGAGATTCTAAGAGACAGCAGTGGGAACAGAGCATGTTCCAGGCATGAAGGACAGGCAATACAAAGGTACAGTGACAGGAGATGAGTGACAAGTATGAGGAACAGCCAGAAGACCTATTTGACTAGACCTTGAGAAGGGGACTAATACAGAATCATGTTGGAAAGGGAGGCTGGGGCCAGGTTGTTAAAAGGTTTTAAATGCCTAACAGAGGAGTTTTACTTGATTCTAGGCACAATATGGAGTCACTGGATACACTTACTAACCTCTGTTAACCATGTAGGTCAGGGCAGACCACTGGTGGCCTTAGGGCTACATGTGGTTCTTCAGAATTTCACTGTGGTCTCAATAAAAATATATGTATAATCTACATCAGATTGCTTACTGCCTCAGGGAAGGTAAAGGGGAGGGAAGGAGTAAAGGAGCGATAGAATTTGGAACTCAAAACTTTTTTAAAAAATTGTTTTAACATATAATTGGGGGAAATAAAATATTTTTAAAATGTGGAAAAATAACTATTAAGAATTATATTGGTGTTCTAGTTATATGCAATGTTATATAGAGGAAGCATGGTACAATGGAAAGAAGAGGGGACTTGGGGTCAGAGAACCTGTGCTGAATCTGCCACCCATATGACCTTGGGCAAGTCATCTCACTACTCCCAGGTTTCAGTTTCCTCTTCTATAAAATGAGAGGTAGGAATGGCTGTTTTCTGAAGTCCTAGACTACTATAAATCCTATGATCCTTTATGGAAACCCAGGGTGATCTTATAACAAAGAGACATACCTAGCAGCACTCTGGACAATGACAGAGAGGAAAACCACTTCACTCTTCACTCAAACAAACTTTCATCTTGTAAAGCCTTGGGAAGAGAAAGATAAATTTTTTAAAAAATTGTTCTTTTTGTCATGGAATTACATTTTAGTTGGGGGAATAATACAGAAAACAATGCATTGATACAAATTAGGACAACTATGAGATATGCCTTTGTAGTAAGAATGTTTTGTTTTCAGGTATTATGTTCTTTTGTCAGGGATACTAGAAAAATCTGTTATCTACCCAGTGTAAGCTCCTTAAGAGAAGGACTGTCTGGTTTTTATCTTTGTATGCCCAGCACCTACCACAGTGTGCCTGACACGTAGTAGGGGTTGAATAAATACTTGTTGGTTGATTAATTTCTAATAGAGCAATCCCTTTCCTAGGGTATGTCTACACCTACTCACTCTCCAGAAAGAATGTGAGCTCCTCAAGAGAAGATGCTGTTTTCGTTTTTGTCTTCATACCCCAAAGACTAGAGTAATCCCTGGCACATAGTAGGTAGCTAATAAATAAATATTTATTGAATTTACCTAATACTAGTAGTCTTATAGATGTCCCTCCCTCTCCCTGTAAATTACCATCTATCCTTTAAAGCCCAACTTAAATGTCACCTCCCCCAAGATCCCTTTCACAATTCCACCTTCCCCACCCCTAGGGGTGACTTATCCCCGTGGACTTCATGGAATACTTTGTTTTGCACCTCTGTGATGTATTTATTAGGTAATATATTTTATAGTTATATTGGTTTGGGATTTAATCCTCTATTAGCTTAAGGCTAAGAACCATGCATTATTTAAACTTTATACCACTCCCAGGGCCTAGTATTATTGACACAGCAGGAGTTTAATGATAATTTTTTGAATGAATTGATGAATCAATGAATGAATGAAGTGTTATGTTGATACAAGTATCAGTTGTTAATTATATAATAATTTATCCTGTGACTCTTCACTATTGGTCTTAACCTTAGGACTCCTCCCATTCCATATTATGAAGTAGAAATAACACTTGATTAGAGGTGAGAACACCTGTGTTTTAGTCTTGACTGAGCAACCCTCTATTCATGTGTCCTCAGTTAAATTATTTCCTTTTTCTAGAACTCAGTTTCCTCACCTGTAAAATAAGGGGATGGACCTAAAACACTGGCCTAGAACTATAATACTAACAAGGCCCATTAAGCTATACATAATGATCACTCTGGAAATCACTCTGGAAACCACTTAAATCACTTAGAAAACCATATATTAGCATTATCTATGTTTTCTCATATTTTTATTTATTATATCAAATATTTCCCAAATACATTTTAATCTGGTTTACCCATACTGGGGAGTGAAACAGGTCATAATGTGAACCCTTGGGCCCCATGGTTGACACGTGGCCTAAAGACCTTTAAGGTTCCAACCAGTTTTCAATCCAGATTCCATAAAATTATATGATTTCTAAAGTCCCTTCAGCTCTAGCACCCTATGATTCCAAGTTGGAGGCACAATTCATTTAGAAGACAAACTCATGTGGCAAACTCCCAATCTATATCTGCCATTGGGTTTTCTGATAGAGATTGGAATGGGCTTAGCACTGGGGTCAGTAAGCAGGAAAGATCACCTTGCCTGTAATTGCCTGTGCTCTTGAAAAAAAGAAAGCACCAATGTTATATGGTGGAAAGGGAACTGGATTTAGGGTCAGAATGATTTTGAATCCTAGTTGTGCTGAGTCCTGCATCTCCCATGTCTAGAATTTTCCCTCTATTTGTCTAGTCTCCTAGCCTCCTTGGCTTCCTTCAAATCTCAGCAGAAATCCTGCCTTCTACAAGAAGCCTTTCTTGTTTTCCCTGAATGCCAGTGCCTTCCCTATTTTGATTATCTCTAATTTATCCTGTCTATATCTTGTTTGTAAATGGTTATTTACATGTCTTCTCCCCATTAAACTGTAAGATCCTTGAGAGTAGGGACTGTCTTTTGCCTTTCTTTGTATCTCCTGAACTTTGCATAGTGTTTGGCATGTAGTAGGTACTTAATAAAAATTCAGGTAGATGGTGCAGTAGATACAACCAGACCTGCAGTCAGGAAGACCTGAGTTCATGTACTAGTTGTATAACCCTGGGCACGTCACTTAACTCTGCTTGCCTCAGCTTCCTCATCTGCAAAATGAGCTGGACAAAGAAATAGCAAACCAATCCAGTATCTTTGCCAAGCAAACCCCAAGTGAGGTCACAAAGAGTAGGGCAGGAACAAAACGAATGAACAATAACAATTAGTAAATGCTGACCAACTGTATAGCCATGGGCAAGTCTGTTCCCCTCTCTGGGCTTAGGTTTCCTTATCTGTGAAATGAGACCTGTGGACTACAGTTCTCTTCTAGCTCTTGATTTGTGATCTTCAGAGCAATACAAAATGAAAGAAAATGCCCAAAGTGACTCCTCTGCCTCCAGCCAACAGATCCAAAAACACCTCCTTGAGGGTTATGGGAATCATATCCTGGCCACTATGGGCTTCAGAATGAGAGAGGCATCAAGAGAAGTAGAGATAGTGGTTGCACCATGGCTGCTCCCTCTGCTGTCAAACAACAAAACTTATTATATCTTCAATATTAATCATGTCTTAAGGGGCTTTCCTTAAGGGTAAGGCAAAGTTTTGCTCAAATATGGGAAGGAAAGTGGCTATTTTTACCTACTGGGTGACTGGGGCATTCCTAATGTGTTAAGAGTGTCTGTCACTGGAGAGGTAGGACTTTCAACCAAGGTTATGTCAAGAGAGGTGAAGGATCCCTTTCCTTGAAGCATGAGACTTGAAGTCCAAATCCTTGCTTTTTAGCTCTGCCACTTGCTACTTGTTTGACCTTAGGCAAATCACTTCTCTTTGGACCTCATATTCCTTTTCTATAAAATGGAGGTATTGGATTAGATGATTGCTAATATCCCTTCTGGCTCTGTCACCTATAAACTGCTTCCCTATCATTCCTCACTGGAATAGAAGCCCTTGGTACGGTGTCCCTCATGTAACAAGTACTAAAAAGATGACACTTGTGGACAGCAGGTACACTTGATGTGGACACTATTAAAAAGTAGTAGTGAGATCTACTCCCCTAGCCAGTTCCCACTACCTAGGGAGGGAATGTAATAATATGAGTAGTCCATTAGGTGGTGCCACCAACCATATGGTCTCATTAGAATCTCATGCTCTTTGGTACTATCTGTGTAATTTATAGTCATAGGGAGTGGCCTGGGGGCACCTCTCTGTAGGGCCACGGAGCCACCATGTGTCAGAGGTGAGATGAGATCTGAGCTGTATACCAGGTGGCTTCATCAGCCTCTTTCTGGCATTTATGCATAAAAACAGCAGGCACTACTGATGCATATTGAACACTAGGCAGTTAAAAGCCATGCTAGCCTGGTTATTAATTTAGACTAGAAATACTGAGTATTGAATAATGTAACGTTGGTCAGAATCATTTAAAAAATAGAAAAAAACCATGGTTCCACTACTAAGCAGCCTCTACAATCTCCTCTCAGTCCATATAATCTCCCACATTCATAGAATGCAGTCATTTAGTTTTACAGTGGGACATAGAAAAACTGAAAGAAAATTTTAAAAAGTTGAAACACGCATTAATGGGTCATAGACTTCCAATCACCTTCCACATTTTCTTACCACCCTCCTAATATTTGGGTGTGGCCAGTGACTTTCTGAAACCTACCGGATGGTGTAAGGGGAATGAATAGGGAAGATAGTGTATGTCCAAGAACTGCCTCCAAATCCAGACTGTATAAAGAGAAACCAAGGGAAAAGTGAGGGAGAAAGACGTCTCCTTTCCATCTCACCAACCAATGGGTTTGTTTGATTATTTGGTTGGTTTTTTTTAACTGCCAGTTTGGGGTTTGGTCTCATCTCCACATATTGGTCTCTACATTGATCTGGTCACTGAAGAGATGCAGGCCACTATCCCTAACAATCCAAGAGTTCAACTCCCAAACTCACTGCTACTTGCTGACAAGGCAGGAAGCTAGCCCTAGTCCAATTGTCATGTGTATTTTTGTGAGTCCTCTAGATAGTACAATGAATAGATCACTAGACCTCAAGTCAAGAAGACTTGAATTTTAACGTAGCCCTCAGATACTTACTGGCTGTTATGTGATCCTATGCAAGTCACTTAATCTGTTTTCCTCAGTTTCCTCATCTGTAAAATAAGAGTAGTAATAACACTAACTTCCTAGGGTTGTTGTGAAGATCAAATAAAATATTTATAAAGCTCTTGTTCAGTGATTTTTTTTCATTTCTATCCAACTCTTTATGACCCTATCTGGTGTTTTCTTGGCAGAGATTCCGGAGTGGTTTGTCATTTCCCTCTCCAGCTCATTTTACAGATGAGGAAACTGAGACAAACAGGTTTAAGTGACTTGCCCAGGGTCACACAACTAGTAAGTGTCTGAAGCTAGATTTGAACTCAGGAAGAGTCTTCCTGACTCCAAGCTGTGTACTCCATTCACGGGCCACCTAGTTGTAAAGCTTTTTACAGACCTTTAAAGTTTAAGTAAATATGTGTTAATGTTATTATTTCTACTCTAAATGTCTTACAAAGGCAAAGAAAAAAGGAACTATGGACATTTGAGGTCATTATGCCTTCACACAAATTTCCTTACATCCCACAATCTCACCAATCTCTTTCCCTAAAGACCTCTCTGAGGTGGAAGATCATTTTGCCTTTGTAAAACACCTGCCACAAATAAAACATAGCTTATTGAACTAGTGAAATCCCTTCAAGGTCCTGGGGCAGACCACAAAGGGGACTAGCCTAAGGCTTACAGCTGAGGTTTACATCTTTTCAGAGCCTCCTGGGCCTAAGGCAAGATCCTTGCCCTCCTAGCCTCAGGGCCTCCATATTCAGATATAAACCTAGGAGTGGTCCTTTTAGTTCTTCTATCATTTCTTGAAGATCTGTGTTGTTTACCTGGACTTCATCAATATTGATTTCAATACTTTGTATTTTTATCAAACCAGATTTAGCAAATAATCTCATTTCTTTGCCTAAATCTTTCACCCTCAGGAGAAACCCGAACTGCCAATAAGCCTGTGTTGAGAGGGGGGAAATGTTGAGTCTAACAGAGAGAAAAAAGTACATATTGGAAGCAGGTAAGGGGAAGAGGAAAATTGAGTCTAGCTAGTCTAGTCTGCTGTTAAATTGGAGGGTAAAAAGAGGGGGACCAGAGGAGGAGAAAGGTAGATCTCTAAGAACTACCTGTCCTGGTTTCCATGTGCTTTGTTCAAAAGGAAGAACTGTCCCGTAGTGATTTGAGCTTGAGGACCAAGGTTCAAATATCTGCTCTGCTATGTAAAATTTATATAATCTTAAGCAAACCACTTCAGCTCCAGACTCTTAAACTAGATAATCTCTAAAGCAACAATCAGTAAGGGAACTTAAAGTCAGAGACAAAAGTTTACGGAAGTTCAAGTATCTGACTATAGACTAGTCATCCTATTACCCCAACTGGAAGGACCTCGGTAATCATAACTGTAAAAGTAAGGTGTTAGTGAATTGAACAAACCAGGAGGGACTAACTAATTCAGCTTTCCCAATTTACAGATGAAGAAACATATCCTGATTAGGGAAAGGGCTTCCCCTAGGTCACTCAGTAAATTAGAAAAGACTTTAATCTCGATGTGTTTACACTTAAGATATGTTCTTTAAAAAATATATATCACTGACTTCAGGGCTTACCCCATTTGGGAGGGTCAAATCAATGATGTGTATGCATTATTTGAGAAAACCTGTTTTTCTATCAATGGCTCACCATCACCCCACATCAGAGACTTCCACTATGGAACATCCATTTCCCTTCTATACCCAGTAGCTGCCAGTAGTCTGATTGCTGGAGGTTTTTTGTTCTTTTTTCCATCCCCAGATCAAGACTTACCTATCCTTTCTCTCCTTCTCTTGAGGCCCTGCTCTCTGTAATCCATGCCGTTCTTAATGTGCTGTTCTTCCCAGAGTAATGCATCTCCAGGAGGTTCCTAAGAATGACTGAATTATGGTGAGAATTTCAGGCCGCTGTTGTTGGGGAGTGGGGAAAGGAAGAGGTTTCGTTGCCCTTTGTGTCAGTATTTGTCTTCTTTCTCCACAAATAAGGTGGGCCCTACACAAAAAACCAAGAAAATGGAACACACAGATCACTGATTCATACATTATATATGTTAACACAGTGAAGGATTTCTGTGAAGGATATTTACTTCAAAAAGGGTAATCATAAATATACATCCTTCCCTCAATACATGAGAAGCCTAATTTCCCTTCCTCTTTGCACCACCTCAGTCTCTGGAGAGAACTAAGGGATTAGGTTCATAGTTTAGCTATGGTCCCATGGAGCACAGTCCCAGTTCCAAATCCCAAACTCCCTCAGGCTACAGTCCCAAATATTCTGACTTCTCCAAGCTTCCATTCCAAGCTTGTGATTCTGGCTCCAAGGTTACCATAGCTTGAACTCCTAACTGGGAGGATTACCTCCCACATTGGAAACTGAGAACAAATGACACAGAACAGAAACAAATAGCCCAGGCCCATTTCTCAGAGATGGAGTGAAAGAGAGAAAAGCAGAGGAAGGCAAATCCCTCTGGTCCCAGCAGATAGGATCTCAGAAATATGCCCAGCTGAAAAATGGTGGAAAAGAGAGCTACTGTCTTGGTCTCATCACTTTTAAATGATTTATTTAGGATTTTATTTTTCCCCAATTACATGTAAAA